>NW_026555343.1:16475713-17675713 GCF_029017545.1 Prosopis cineraria | reverse complement strand
CATCCGGGAGTCTAATCTCTTTGTACTCCTTTTTTTCAGGCAAAAGAATAGGGATAAGCCTCGAGCCATGCCATCCAAACTCAAACCTATATATGAAGCCCTTTTGGGGACCCAATTCAGAATTGAATTTTAGGACTTGTTGGGCTAATTTATGATTTAGAGCAAGTCCTAAAAGCCAAATTCTGAAAAAAAGACAACAAAACAAAATGAAGAAGTAACCCACTAATAGGTTTTTCCCAATATATTGATCCAAAAATGTAATAAGAGATTCAATCATAAACTACTTATACTTGGTTGTATGTCAACCTCCCCTTTACCCCCAAAAGTGGTAAAGAAGTATTTTGGGTCTAATTATCTTTCTATCTGACAAGATGGAAGGGATGGCTCTTTCACTGCATTAATAGAAGTAGAAGTCTAACTAGAATCTCTCTATTACTTTGAGAAGAGAATCGTTGGTTTAACCAACGAACTACATGGGAGAAAGAAATAACAAAAAAGAAAGAAAGAAGGGGGTAGATTTAGGCTCCTTCCCTTCCATTGCATAGTTGCGCTAGCAGGTACTACGAGCCCTCTATCCCATGCATCTAACCAGCTCGTGTGGTTCACCAATTCCACCAAAAACTCTCATTTGTTGAAGAAGAGCATAGTGCGCTTTAGGCGCCGAGCGAGAAACATCTCTTTCTTCTTTCATTTTGGTTTATTCACTGATCTAAAACTTAGCACTTGTTTTCTTATTGATTCTAGGGGTGGCGGCGTTCTTAAATGAAGTTTATATGAACCAAATTAGCACTTCTCAGATCAGGCTAGGCCTCTCCAGTAAAGCTGGGAGTCGAGGCCCTGGATGCGCTAACGATCGGCATATAGTGGACTGGTTGCTTGGGTTTCTCAGCCAAGTATCCAGCACCTTATGTTCATGATATCTACATTCAATTGTGCCCAGAAGACACAGTTGAAGCACGCCCACCCAATGTGCTTGCTTCTTTCACGACATACTCTGGTTCCGGGTGTCTTTTAGTGGTCTTCTAGCATTAAAAGAAGTTGTGTCTGTCCCGGACATCTGCAACGTCCTCCTATGCTTTTTTTAATATAGGACAAACTGAAGGAAAAGACTGACCCATTTAGTGACTTTCACGGTCACCCTCACTGAACTGACTTGAATCTGAACTATAATTCAGATCGAGTCTTACCGAAATTAGATTTCCTTTGCATGCCATATGCACTTAGACTTGACTTTTTCCCTTTTTTTCCCAGTCTAATATTTGTTTTTGATACCCCATGTAAAAGCAAACTCTCTAAATTTTAGATCTTAGGGACTTATTGGGAATTGAACCTAAATTACTTTTCGAATTAACCGAGAACATTTGATTTGCATGTGTTAAGCATAAGGCTAGCATTATAGAGTCTTCAGTCTCAATCAAAGAAAGAGCATTTTTCATCTTAGGCAAATGACCAGCTCTACGACCTCGCAAGGCACTACTGTAGAGCTTTTTGGATACTACACCTTAAGGGCGCTATCTCAAATCGAAAATGGAAACTAACAAGATTTTCATGCTGAACAATTTAGATTATTATCTATGTTCAGGATGGATTTTCATTGATCGGGTGCGAACCCAAAGTCAATTCATTCTCTTTGGCTGAAGTCAATCTTCATCAAGACAGTTGACCGAGTCGAAACCTACTACTCAAGTCTGATGAATGGCGTTCATGAGCTGGTAAAGTTGAGATTAATCAACTGGGATCAGATCGCCACACCTGGCTTTCCTGGTAAAAAAGAGTAGCTTTCCTTACTGACTAAACACCTTCCCCATCTCTCTTTTAGACAGATAGAGTTTTTACCTTAGCTCGTCTATCCAAATCCTCCACTTTCCTTATTCGTTCACCCGCCTGGTCTGGTTCACCTTACTCGCTGACTTGGACGAGTATAGTTCACTAATTTGAATCACTTTTTCTAAAGCTCTGATAACAGTAGTACTTTATCTTTTCTTACTTGTCACAATAAAGATCCTGCACATTAAATGATTACTGACTTGAACTAACACTTGTTACTATTCACTCAACAGAGATCAGGCGAGATGCTAATTAGAAAAGGACTGACTAGACCTACCTTCCTAGAAAGCATGAACCATATTTCATCAAAGAACCACTTTACATTGGCACCTTGGCCAGGTAGACTCGTCCCATTCTCTGAACCTCACCTCTGCTTTTTTAGAGTATGAGATGACTCGAATGGTTAGATAGAACAGAACCTTTCAGTTATGCCTTTAGGGAATGTTACTGTGCCTTAGCTGGTTCCCGATCCTCCTTTAAAAGTGGTGATGTAGGTGGATTGGTAGGGCTTAACATTCTTCGTGTTTGGAGTTAGTAAATTAGGAAAAGAAAGAAGGGTGATGCTTGTTAAAGAAAGCAACACGTGGGTCTGCTATGTATAGCTGTAGTTTATGTAGTAGCATTAGTTATAGCTATGGTTACGAATGACCCCAATCTATCTATGGCAACCACCCCTACTATAAGTAGATGGAGATGCGTACTTAGGAAAGATGGATGAAAAAGAACCTACCCTGAGAGATTGGTATTGGCTTGTAGGTCCACTGCAGTAGAAGGCCTTGGTTGACGTCTGATTTGGGGGAAAGCTATCGTCCGAGGTTCCCAGAATATGGATAAGGGGGAATGGTAAGACCTTACTGAGTGTGCATCATATCAAGGTGATGGGCTAGGCAGCAATACGGAAGAGACCAGTAGGTTTAGAAAGCCTGTCAATCCATCTTGATTAACTTACGCTATTTCTGACTAGAGAGAGCATTGAGGCAAGCTCTTTCACGCATGTTGCTTCGATACGTGCTAAGACAACTACTCATGTCTACTTCTAATGCACACGAACTAGAGCTATCTCCCAAGAACCCCTTCCCTAGTAAAGAGGTACTGACCATTAGTTTTATCATGCCCCAGTTAATGATAGCCTCAGATAGACTAAGGATCTTAGGTGAGACTTAGAGTGTAGCTAACTAAACGCTAAATAAATCAGAATCAAACTTCCAGATCTGAGATTTCATGTGTGACTAACTTAATTGAAAAATGCCCCTCTTATTCACTAACGTTCTAGGATGGCAGCAGGGTTGGTCAAACTATCCTGGATTTATAGTAACATTGCTAGTTACTTTAAGCTTTTTCTATTGTATGCATATTCCTTGTCTAGTGACTCAAGAAATAAGGGCTTACTAAAAGCTCAACCCATGAATTCAACCTGTTTTTTCTTCCTAATCAATTCCCCAGGAATTGATGTCAGTGTCTGACCATTTTACAGCTCTACACATGCAAGGTCTTGCTAGCACTGAGAGTGCTAAGCGTGCTGCAACTTTTCTGTTTAAGAATTTTTATCTTCATCAGGCAAGGCAGTAGGAATATACATAGTTCTTTCCCTGTAATAGCTCTCAATCTCATATTGTTTTTCATTGTAGTAATCTATCTTTCTAGGGTAGGGTTTTAGGTAATAAATGGATTTATTTCCCTAGACCAATGGTAGAAAATGTAGATTTACAGCTCTTCTCCTGGGTAGGGTCTAGTCTTTCGCCCAGTTTGTTCAATAAAAACTCAATTTTCAGGAAAAAATGACTTATAAATAAAAGGGATATACCACCTGTTGCCACATTTGCTTATTCAACTTAAAAAAAAGAGTTTGTCACATTCAAGCTAAAAGTTAGTTCGAACTCATTATCATAGTATGGGCTAACTTCCTTCTTCATTTGGGTCTACTTTGCCTTGCTTTGCTACCGGGCTTCTAGCTACCCTTCCTCTAATAGATTCAATGGCATTGCTTATTCTTTTTATTTCAAGCATGAGTGACCAGTCGATGAGAGGAAGAAGTACACAAAAAGAAAGATGGTCTTAGAATAAGAGGCTCGACTGTAAACTATTATTGCATATGGACCGTACTGCATTCCTTTTCTTTGAAGTTGAGTCAGTTTTTCCCACAGAATAGGAAAGATAGCAAGATTGCCTAGAGGAGAACTCCAATTAGATAGCTTGGAAACTTAAAGCCAGGAATGGGGAAACTACAACTCTTACATTGACTGTAAACTATTCTAGCCTATTAGAATCTTTCAAGAGGTTCCATGAATTAATTGAGAAGAAGTAGCATTCAACTTTAAATCTATTACTACTTTTTGAAAAAAAGGAGCTAAATGGGCGTTCTTTTGGAATGTTCTCCCCTTTTGATAGAAAAAAGCATGTCATTAGCATACCCAAAGCTTTTCTTCTTTTACATAAAGGAATGAATGTATTTTTTATCGAGTTGGTGCAAGAAGACGTACATGAGCACAGGGGATAGGGAGCTCCTAAGGTCCCTTACTGCAATTAGAGTAATCATTCCCTTCCTTATCTTCTACTTTCGTAGTAAGAAAGGCATCTTATCCTATAAGATGACAAACTTGTATATTCTCTTCTCCTATATATGACTAAGAGTGATTGGTACTTTCTAATCCAAAAGAAGATCTCTGCTCGAGCTTTATAAGGTTGACTGCCGATCAACAACAAGGGATCCTCTATAAAATCATTCCATTCTAAAGCTATTAGCTAAGTATACCAGAACCCCATTCCAGGGATGGAAAGTACGTGGGAAGATGACTAGCTTGAAAGTGTGATGGGAATTGAATAAATTGAAAAAGCTTAAAAATCTACTTTCGAGCTTGTTGGAGTTTCTTTTCTTCTCGCTCCAAGTTTGAGCCAGTTTATCAGTTGCTTCTGCCTTCAATAGAGCAAGAATGGCAGTTGCAAGCCAATTTGAGTCTATATATAAGAAAGTGGTTTACTTTGGCTAAGGCATTTCAGTGTACACCCCAGACTAATGACTATGTGAAAGAGTCCTACCCCTTACCTTAGGAAAACCAGTATGAAAGAAAGGGCTAGCAAATTAATAAAGAAATAATGTGTTTCTTTAATTTTAATAAAAAAGGCATCGATTGTAGTTCGAGTCTTAAGGGAATCCCTTGGGAAAGGAAAGTGATAGTTCTCTTGTAGAGAGAGAGAGAGAGTTCCTGGGAGTTGGACTCTCTAGACGAGTGTCTCTCAAGTAAAGAAATTTTCTTACTCTTCCAATAGGGAAGGGATAGGATCTAGCAAGTAAGTTATTATGCTTAGGAAAGTTCCCTATCATCAAATTGGAATCCTTCTGCTTTTGATGGTGGTCCAGCTGATCTAATATACCTTATAAAGATCCAGACTAGATAATCAGCTAGCCTCGTAACAAGGAAGTGTTTTCTTTCTCAGTGCCATTAGGAGAATAGTCTATTGGGGCTTACATCTCGCGCAGTAATAGATAGATATCTTTCCCTTAAAGGGAATAGCTTATCTTAAGAATTCGTTCTTTCCTTTCACTCTATCTAAGGATATGTGTAGGTCTAAGGCACTGATAGATTCATTATTTTCTTTCCTTTCCAAGTGCTAGCTAAGAAATGAGTGATCAATTGAGTTTCCAGTAAGATCGGGCATATCAATAATAGGACTACTGCTTATATAGAAAGACCCTTTTATGCTGTTGCTTGATTCGCTTTAAAAAGTGCTCAAGGAGAAGTAAGTTTTCAATACCTAAGGCAAGTTTTAAAAATTCGTTAATAAAGCCTGTATAAAAAAATCCTAATCAAAAAGCGAAGTATGCCATAACTTTATCTCAAGAACTAGGACCATGGATAGCTCTTGTTAAGATCTTCCCTGTTGTTTGACTTTGCACAAGAAGAAGCTTTTTACATTGGCCGAAAGGAGATTTCAAATACGATCTCATGAGAGAGTCAGATGGCATGTACCAAACTACTTCGTGAAATCATTACATATTCTTTAGCCCAATAATGAATACATAGGTTCAAAGTCATAATTTGAAGATAAAATAAAAGAATTGAGGGCTTGTAAAAGGCTTGCCTTATATACATAAGGTAAGTAGAGGGCTTTGGCCCTAACTACTACAAAAAAAGGGGAACTTTCTTTTCTTTATGAAAGTCTTTTATCTGTGATTTTCAAACTCCCAATTGAAAAAGGAAACAAAGTTGGATAAGAAAGTCTTCTGAGCTTAAAGTTGTGTCTGGCCCCTTTAAAAGTCAAGTGTTGGGCAAGAAAGTTTTTTGAATAGACGATTTGATTATTCTCACTATTTTATAAGAGATAAAAGAGGCAATCAAATTAAAGAAAGAAGAAAGGCTACTTAGGAAAAGAGAACGATTTGAATATCTGGGAAGTCGAAGAAGACAGAGTTTATGAGGTAAAATCATTTTTTTATAGATTTTTCTCACACGGTCAAACCATCTCCCCATCCCAAGGACGGCCAACACTTCCTCTACTATCTCGTCAACCTTTCCTTTCGATGATTCGTTCAAATAAAATGTTATGCTTCGTGCTTCACACCCTGGCATTTTTAGTTAATTCTTCCCAACTTCGAGAGTGAGATTGATCCGACCAAGTAGTTGTGCGGTAGCCTGTACATATATGGCTAGTTTCTAGGCAAGCCATCTATATAGGCATAAGCTTCTTCTATGCCATTTAGCTTCCTAGCCGGTAGTTTTTGTTAATTGTTATCTTCATCCATCAGATCAACTCCTTCTTTTCTTATCTTATTTTTTTAATGACTACTTCTCATGCTTGCCCTCGTTCTTCCCTCTTCTCTAGACCCATCCTCTGAACATATGCTTTATATGAAGTTCATGGATTTGAAACTCCTGTATGTGAGACATGGTCAGCTAATTGCTTTTCAGCTTGTTCTAGCTTTGTGGCTTCAGTTTTGTATGAGAGCAAGCACTTTCTTCTCCACTCTCTTCTCTTATACCTACCCTTGGTAAGGAAAGCTTTAGTTGAAAGCTAGGTTTGGTGTCGGTCCTGGTTGAATGTGATCATTTTTGCACCTTAAGCATGCACGCGAGAGCAAAAGCTTACCTTTAGAAGTGATCGATGCCCACAACTCTGCACCTTGTGAATTACTAAACACTTCTGAGACCACAAGTGATAGAGAATTCAATCGGCTGGATATCCTAGTCGCTTATGCCAAATATCATTTGATGCGAGGGTTCTAAGAAATGCAATGCCAGACTCTGCCTTATTCTTACTCCCCCTTAATGCAAATAGATAGAGATCTCCTTTACTCTGCCCTTACATTAAAACTCTCTACATGCACAAGTCCTTAATCACAAATCCAAAGGTCATTGTTGCATCTTCTATTACATATGCCTCTAAAATGAGGCTTTGCAAGTCCTCCACTTGAATGAACTAACAATATACGAAGTTTGGCATATCTGTGGTGCTTTCCCATAAAGGCCATTTCAAGGCTTTATCTTACTAGATCATCTATTGGTAGCAATGATCGAGAGATCAGGCGTAGAATGCATCAGGATGGGAATGAATGTTTATTATTATTTTGATTATGATAGCATGTCTTTCTTATCTTTTTTTTTGAGAAAGAGATTATGGGCGAACATTACTCAACTCACCTTAACCTTAGGTTAAGACCTAGTATTAGGTGGTGCCTGTTTTGTCAAGCAAGCTCTCATATAGTCCAGATATAATGGGACCTTCTCTCATGTATCCATAGGAAGGAAGCAAAAGAAGACTTGAAGTGGTTGGCATGAGTTGTTGAAGATGTATTGAAAGGAGCTTTGTTTCCACTCGAGATAGGCACTGTGAAAGAAAGAGTGAGATAGACATCTAAGAGAGAGTGTTAGGTAGCAAGCATTCCTTTAGCTCTAGCCATGAATCCAATTTTGGGAGCACAAAAATAGTTCCACGCAATGACATTTGAGGTGATAAGTTAAATGTGAAATATAAACTTTCATTTTCCTTCATCAAATGGCACGTTCTAGGATATAGAAGGTAAAGAAGAGTAAGCCAAGCGAGGTTGGATGCATGTGACTTGCTTCCTCCTATTCTCCTTGCTGTATCGAAACTAAGGCATTGGACTAATTCTTTTCACCACGTTCAACCTTTAGTACATAAATTCTTTCTTTCCAAGATATCCCCAATCGTCAAGATCTCATGCAGGAGAGAAAGAAGGAGTCTGTTGATTCTATGGTAGCTGAACGTCTTTAATTTCATTATCCCTTAAAAAAGGTACCTTCCTTTTTCTTTTTATTGATAGCACAGGAAAGAGAACTCTGCCTTCTCCTTCATGGTATTATATTAGTTAGAGGACTTCCTTTAGCTATAAGACTAGGGATCTAAGGAAGGTTATTTATTTGGTAGGAAATCCAGTAAAGCTCAAATCCCACTATTAGAACATCTAAGAAAGATGAGAGCCTAGTTATCGGTCTTGCATACTAACTCATGAGTCATCCTAGGAAAAGAACTGCTTTCTAGCTTTTTACTCCTCAAGTCAGGAAGTGGTAATAGTAGGAAATTGATGACTAAAATGACTTTCTTAGAAAGATTGCGTAAGGCTAGATCTCTTCAGGGTTCCAGCTCACTCTCTTTCGGCCAGAAGCCGATAGGAAGCAATGCTTCAAGTCACTGAGGTAAGTGTCACACCTCATTTCTAAAGGCATAATTTATATTTCTGGACTAAATAGGAAATAAATTCGAACTATATATGAATCAATTGCATTCAAAATAAATAATTATATCATGTAATACTATTCTTAACTAAGCCTAAAAATATTGAATTGAGTGGATTCTTGTATTATCGTATTACAAACTTGCAATTTCTTTACATATAACAAAACTAGATTACGAATAATATCCCTTATAATTTATTCCGTGAACTTAGGGAAATTTAATTTATTTTCTTTTCAGATTTTATTTTATATATATATATATATATTTTAAAGACTATATAATTTGATTTACTTTGATTCAAATGAAGTGCCTATGATTTAGCTAGAATACATAATTGTGTAAATGGGCTTGAACCTGTACGTTTGCTACTACTTTCTTATTTCTTAACAACACCTATGTTTGTCTATTATTTGGATCCAGACTATTATACCTTCACTTCGAAAAATAATATCTAAAGTTGTAGAGATCTAAATATTATGATCTTGGGCTTTTCGAAAATCTCAAGTGTTGTTAATAAAAGAAGAATATTAAACTGAACATATCTCAGCCCAATTCATACAGTTAATTCGTGCAAATTAATTATTCAATTTGGACACTTGGCTCATTTCAGAATTCCTACGTAAACTTTGAAAATTCACCGTTAATTCTAGAAAGCACGTTTTTATGTGATTTTTGATTTGTTTGAAAGCTGGATAAGTGTAATATATTAAAAAATATTTAGCTGAATTTTTCATGGCCCTATTAATACATTTTTTATGTTGATACCTAATCTCTATTCTGGACCTAACGTTTTATTCTTATTTCTGGACTTGTATATTTGAAAAATCATATCTCAAGATTTACTAACTCAAATAACGTGATCTAAGTATCATTTGAAAGCTTAAAATGTCTATTAACTAGTAATAAAATTTTATGTTTTTTTCTAAAAGTCAATATCAACACAAAAACTCTGTTATAAGAAACATATGCATTTTTAACTTACACAGTCATTTATTTACAACTAGGTTGACTTTTTGTGTTTTGGCCATTACAAACTAGTCCAAAATAACTCAACATGGTCCAGAAGCACATTATGTCATATTACAACTGCAACATTCAAAAGTTTACAGGCCAAACTTAAAACACACGTACTCTAATATTTACACAAAATTATTTAGGACAAATCCATAGATTTCAAACTTCATTAGCTTTTCCTTTGTCTTTACTTGAGCTGGGCCCTGACATGGTTAATAAATTTTGGGGAATGAGATTATGAAAATCTCAGTAGCAAAACGTACACTTACTAAAGATATATATATTTGGTCTACATATTTTAATTCACAAACACACATTCAACTTTATGCACAAATATCTACTAGAACAGAATTATGGCAGGAAAAAAGATACTTTCTAGCTCTGCATTTCGGAAATCATGTTACAACATTTAAAGTATATCATTTACATATATGTAGCATTCATTAACATTAAGCAATTCAATGCATGCAGAACCAAATTTATATACTCGAGGAAGTATAAGTTCTGCTACCTTAGATTCTCTAGGTTGATAATATTTCTTTCTCCTTGTTATCCTAGATCACTTTTCTTTTGCTTCTTCTTTTCTCCCTCCCATGACCTACTCAAGTCTTTCTCATACTCTCACTTTCTCGGTTTTGTTTGTAGAAAGAAATGATATGAAAGAGTACAAGACTAATGGGGTATATATAGGAGCAATAGAAACGGTGGTCTTTCTTTTCTCATTGACCGAAAATGAATTCTTAAACAAGAAATTCTGCCACCTAATCCATTTCTCTTCCTTCTGATTCTAATTCCATGACACCTAATCTAAGTTGCTGCCACCTAATAAAGTTTTGGCTTCCCTAGTCGGTATTTCTCTGTTTTTTTAATTATACTTGAAAGTAGAGATAATCCACCGAATGATCTATTCTTATATATAAATATATTTTAATCATCTATTCTTATATATTTTAATAGAGTTGCTGCCATCTATTCTTTAATCGTTGACACAAATGAATGAATGAAGATATATATATAATAAAATGAATTTGATGGAAGCAACGTGCTAATCTCATAATAATTTATTAACTAACCTTTAATATCATACATTCACTAACTTTCAATTTAATTGATATTTATTCTATTTGGTTTCACAACTGGAAAAGAGAAGAAATGATTAGTCCTTTAATCTACCTCAAATAAATCTCTCAATTTAAAATTATAAAATCAACCTTAACTTTTATGCTTAAAATATTTTCTAAAATATCCAATTTCATAAATTATGTTACTGTATAACAAGCAATTTGATAGATGCTAGTTTTAGGGATGTTATAGTAAGTTTCGAGAGAGCTAGGCTTCGAGTATTCCTACCATTTCTTCAACTAGCTTACTCTTTGAACTCCTCCCTTCGTCTTACCTAATTCTAGATATGGATTAACTGCAATAGCCATACTGTGTCTACAATTAATCAATTTTTAGCATTAATTAGTCTTGATGCCAAACCTGTCGTAGTCGATATTGTAGCAGGGAATAAGACAGCACATAGTTCTGGTAATAGTTTTTAAAACTGGGGAGGCCCTTCTCTCTTGAACTAAAGGCAACTGATGTCAACTTTATAGTCAGCATTCTTAAGTAGCGTAGCAGTACTAAAGGTATCGATATATAGGGTTTTATGTTTTAAAGTTGTAAGTCAAAGGAGACTATGTAATAAGTGTCGAGGCTCAAATTCCTTTATACTATAGTCTATGTTAAGCATGCTTCTTTGATAGAAAACAAACTTTTTTTCCATGACAACAGTTGCGACTATAACTATAAAGGGTAGGTCGATAGAGCTGCTCGGCAGAAGAGAACTCAATTACTAGCAAGTAAGGGAAGAGTTTCAACAAAGCAATTGATCCAGCTAAGATAAGACTTATAGATAGAGTACGGGACAAGACCAATACTAACAGGGGACGTAGAACATATAACTATAAAGTTATTTAAAGGAATCGCCAAACAGAACTAAAAGCTAGAAGAAAGATGACTGGGGGATCAGGGAGTCGTGATCCGAGGCGAGGGAAGTAAAAGAAAGAACGTGGAAGTCAAGCCCATGATATGCACGCATGAGTGTCCCTTTGTAGTAATGACAAGGCTAAGATATCCTCACCATTTACACCACCATTTTATGTAGAAATGATGCAGATTTCTCTACTAAGAGAGCCATAAATAACCCCAGTATGGGTGATGAATTCATACTACTCCTATCTGACTATTAAATTAGAACCTTGTCAAAGGCCACTATCACTAATGGTGACTCACCGCCTTTGGTAGGAAGGTCCTCAAGGGACGGAACTGAAAGGGACAGTGCAATACCAATAAAGCCATTTGAGCTACGTCCAATTGCGAAAGTATACTCTAAGGAATCAACTCCCTCTCTATGGTCAATTCTTCCGAAACAAGCCTAATTTGTTTAGGTTCACACTCCTTATTATAGCAAATAAGTAACTAGTTTATGGAGCAAACCAAGACTCAAAAGGTTGAAATCGTTAGGACATAACAGTTAGGAAGTGACATAACAGAGATGAAGTTATGAAAGAAGATAGTGATAATAGCTCCTATTCAAACTAGGCTGCTTAACGGAGGGGCTCGAAGCTTTGGATGCGCCTTCCCTCTTGGGCTGTGAGTAGTACTAATAATTGATTAAGGACTCAAGGAATAGAGGGCCGTGGTAGTGGTAATTCTTTTTTCTATTAATACAAATACAAAGGGAATAGGCTCTGGGACTGTTATGCTTTAGCCCAGATTATGTAATTGAGTATATAAAGAGAAAGGAAAGGCTTTAGCTCTTCAAGACATAGATCTCAAGCTTTGTAAGAGCAGACTAATAGTAGCTTAGGGGGAGGAAAGTAGGCCTGCAGGAGAGGGGTGAAACGGGCCAAAGCAGTAAGCACTTCCATCAAACTCTATAAAGAAAGAGTGCGAGGGCATAAGTAGAATGGAGACTCTAGTTGCTAGCCGCTTTAAGCTTGAATGGAGAAAGCGAGAAAGTCAATCTTCTTATCATTCGACCCTATCAAGAAATATGTTGAAAGCATGAATTATGATCCTATCAATCCGGATTATTTTTACGGTGAGTGAAGTAAAAAAGCAACAGACTTAGAGATAGATAGGGGTAGGATAAGGTGCTAGCATGAAAGCCCCCACTTAGTTTAATAAAGTCGTTAGTACACACTTTAGTTTTCTTACCCTATTTTCTTGCTTTCTTGCTTGCTCGTTGCTTATTCCTTAGACAAGTAGGGCCGCAACCTTTACCTCAATCTTTGCCAGTGAAGTCCTCCCGCATCTTGACCCAATTGGAGCATATATATTCATAAATGGATTTGTATGTATAGCCACTTCAGTCGTGCTCATGCTTTCTCATTCATCACATAGTGAAATATAGATACCTCTCTACTGCGGATCATCTATCTATACTGGTCCTGTCATTCAATCATCTCTAGCATGCCATACCTTTTTTGGAGGGATTAAAGGATATTGATTGGAATGGCAAGAGGGACACCAAATCAAGAAAGCGAGCTGGGTTGGTTGAGATTCCTATAAATCACGTACTCGAAGGACTGGACTGGAAAGGATAAGGAAAGTAAAATTACACAAGCAAGTTTGATCAATTCCAATCATTAGAAAAGCAAAGTCTGTGCATCGCGATTGGGGAGTCATGTGAACAACTATCAAAGTTGCCCAAAACAAGTTAATTCAAGGAAGGATCCTAGAATGAGTGGGAGATCCTGCTCGATAATATGGCAACGAGATAGACCCATGAAACTCTGCAAGGCGCTTTCTATCAATAAAGACCTAACCCACCCTGACCGATCCACCAATCAAAACAAAACAAGTGAAAAATGCTCTCTATACGACTTTCTCTTCTATTATTGCGCTACTTCCATCCTAGGTCTCGTGTGAGTCTTGAAAGGCTTAATAAGCACAGATTCCCTATAAATCTTTCCTATAAAGAAAGATTTCCTATCTTCCCCAGAATTAGAATTCTTTCCTTAGCTAATACTGATTGATTCACTATATCTTCTCGTTCATTACATTCATTAGGTTAGGAGATCTAACCAAGCACTCGGAATGCGACATTGACTAAAGAAAGTAAATAAAAGAAAAAGCCAAACCTTAGAGTTTGCTGCCGGTACAATGCCTTTTGCTTATGACTTCTAGGCTTTCTCTAAGCAAACTGAACCCACAGAACTAATTTTCTTGATTCACCCTCGGAGAACGAGAACAAAACTTGCTCTAATCCTTATTGTTTGATCTACATGGAATACCTTCTGCTTTCTTTCCTTCCTTTATAAAGTTTTTTGAAAGCCACTAAGTACACTAGTTTACTTCCCCTATGAGATTGACCTTGCAGGAATCACATAATCTGCTTCTATATCTTCTCAATCCCATCGCTGAATGCCCTCGCTCGAGGTATTTATGGGATGTATGCCTCCTCGCATTGGGACCTTTTTCTTTTCTGTTTAGAGAGAAACCCTCACTGATTCTCGTTTGTCTTATTCATATTATTATTCATCCTACTAGTTATATGGTCTACTTGCTAGCCTCTATTGGTTGAAGTACTCTCAATGATGTTCTATTTTCTTTTCGTTCGTGAGGACATTGTTGATGCTTCAGTTAATTGTTGGTGTCTTGTGCATGTGTTAGTTAACTATGTAGTAGTCATTTTTTGTTTTTGGATTTGAATCATGTTGATTCTTCGATGCGGGTTCATAGTGGACGTTTGCCTGGCTATGTTTCAAATCGTTTAGTCACCACTATGGCTCACTACCCTACTTCATCAAAAAAATGGGTATGTGTGATTTCGGGTAGCTTCTCTTTGACAAAATATTATATGTATATATTAATGTTAATCAACCCAAAAGTTAAGACATTATATATATGTTGGCGCATAAGATAAAGTTGGTTGTAACATCCTCAGTTTTAATTCCCTGATTAATTAAACCTAATTAGGGTAATTTAAGTTGAAGTGGTATATGGCCAGAGAGGTCTAATAATCATATTTGGTGATATTTCAGCTATAGTTATGGGTCCGGTATCGAGGCGAGCCACTCGGGCATCGAAAAGAAAAGAAAAGGAAGAGTTGAAGTTGCTGTGCCATACGCCATGGTATGTAGATCGTCCGCCGTGGCGCACAACCATTTCTAATCGAGGGAGGACCTCTTTGTGCCATGCGCCGTAGCGTATTGTACGTTCGCCACAGTGTATGGCAATTTTCTACAGTTTATCATACGCAAAATGAGACAGAAATAGAGAGAAGAGAAAGAAAAAGAATGGACGCGCTAATGCTCTGCTAGGGTTTACTTGGGGACAACTTTGAAGTATTTTGAAGGCTACAAACACCCAAGGTAAGTATCACACTCATTAATCTCCCCATTTCTTCCACATTTGAGAGTTTATGGTTAGGGTTTGATAGTGGAAGTGGGATTTTGGTCCATATAGGTTATGGGTCTGAATTTGTTGACTCAAATAGAGTTAATGGGGGTAGATTAGAGTATCTAAACCTAGGTATAATGAGTTTTGATGTCTTGGGTTATTGGGCACCATTAGTGTCCAAAAATCTTATTTATTATGGGTGGTTGGAAGTTTGTGATGCCATTAATAGGGATTTAATGGCTCATTAATGCTATTGGGGACTAAAGGTAATTATTAAACTCAATGGTTAGGATCCACCTTTTGTAGAGTGAATGTTGGGTAAATTAGAAGTAGAGATTAAAGGTTTAAATGTTGAGTTGGTTATGTTAATAGAATTCAACTTGGTTGATTGTAAATTTAGCTCTTGATCACCTATTTGATTGGAATTTCAAGCTTGGGAAGCTAAGTTGATTGAGGGGTAAACCTTTGACCTCTCAAAGGTTTGAGGTAATTGAGGGAAAACTCTACTTTGGGTAGTTGTATGTTAATTGATTGTTAATTGATTGTTGAATGAAAATTGAGAATATTACATGCATGAAATTGATTGTTATAGTAAAAAATGCATATTAGTTTCATTGAGTACATGAAAAATCTACTTTTGACTTGAAAATGAAAAACGCGAAGTCAAGAGGATTTTAACTATGAGTATGCTTTTGTTGTTGAAAAAAATGAATGGGATGACATGTAGAGATAATTGTTTGTCAATGAGAAATGAATTTTGAGAAATGATGAGAATACACACTTGGGTAGCACAAGGTCGTGAGCCCAACGTGGTTGTTGTACAAGTGAGTATATGAAAGCAAAAAGTGAAAACAAATGAGTAATGTTTATGGCATGATCAGTTGCAGGAGTTCGCCTAGGGATTAGGAGTAGAGAAAAATTCATATGGTATTTAGGCTTCCCTCCTGTGCACGGGGACTATAGCCTTATCCTACTATTTGTCGAGGGACTGTCCCATAGTTTGTCGAGGGACTAGAACCTAACTATCTCCATTGGTTCAATGAGGAGAATAGCCTAAGGTATGAGACACCCCAGGGATTCGAGAATGGGGGAAGCCGTGGTCCGAGAGTGAGTCCTGTGATCTTTGACTGGGTCATACCTCACGATTAGTGAGCTTGGATAGGGAATAGGGAGATGTCTTCTTTGATTTATGCTTTGATCCACGTTTTGGCCCCAGAGAGCCTCCCGATGATTCTAGTGAAGTTTCTGGCACAGAGGGGGCTTTGTTACAATTAACTCATCATTGGATTCAACGATGTCATCTTGGTGTTTAGAGAGCTTGTTCCCCTGCTTATTATACAAACAGTTTAGCACTATTCATTTTTATTTTTTCTTAGTTTATTTACAATCAATTTTCCCCAAAGAAGGGACTTTCTCCATACTGATTATTGTTATATAGAAGTAGAACTAGTGTGAAGTGTGTAAGGATAGACTCCATGGTTATATGTTTAAAGAGATTAAATTTATGTTCTGTTTATTTTATTCCTTCTTCCATTCATAGGAATATTGACAGCTGAAATATTAACATTTCAATGAAAAAGGATGATCTTTTAGCTGAATTGAAAAAGGTATATTCTTGTATATTCATGTCTTATTGCATAACTTAAATACCTGCCTACTGTAGTTCTAAATTTGTCAAACACAACAAATGATCTTCCAAAGTTTTTCCATGAACAGAATTGTTAATTACCATTCATTTGAGGCAAATTGATTTTTTCCATCAATGCTTCAAGGACTGGATGGTTGAGGTGCTTTTACCTTGCTATTGGAAAACATGCTCAATAATTGTCTTAAATAGTAGAGAGTAGAACTGTGTGCATATTACTGTAGCCATTAGTTTATGTGGAAGTATTAAATTTTATTACTTTATTTTTGCATAGTAGCTCCTAGATATTATTGTATATTCCCTTAGGAATATTTTTGCATACTTTGCCTCTAATGTGCTACAAAGATTTAAATGGGTTTCTTGCTCTCTCAAGATTCAGGAAGTGTATTTGAAGAGATACAAAAATTGCATTGAATGTTTAACTCCAAGAGTTAAGGGGTTAGTTTACCTTAAACTGAACCGTATCGTTCGCCTCAAAAGTCACTTCACTTTCCTATCATGGCCTTTCTTCATTCCTATATGGAATAATATATCCAATACATCTTTTGTAGCTCTTTCTATCTAACATACTCCCTTTCTTACAAAGCAAAATAGATTCTTTGGTGCATTAATTGGAAGAGGGGGCACGTGCTTCGAAAGCTAGGCTTAGAGCTATTCCCATCTATTTACGCATAGTGGGACTGCGACAAAATCTTCAAGATCATCTTGCCTTTAAACCCTGCCTTCTCGAAGGAAAGTAAGAGAATGTGCTCTTAGTTCTTAGGCACTTTCATAAGCCAATAAGATATAATCATCTGTCTGAGTTTGAGAATCGAATGTGAGGGATGGTACCCTATATGAAAGAGAGAGCTACATGATGTTGGTTAAAGAAGACAGAAAAGTCTTGTTGAAAGGAAGACATTGAAAACTACAAACCCCTTATACCACACAAGGGTACACTACCAGATTGAGTCAACAACTAGTTCAAAGCCATAAGAAAAAGCATAATAGAGATGAAACCTCCTACCAATCTATTTCCAAGCAGATGCTTTGGGTTACTTGCCTTGCTTTTGGGTTGGTCAACTGCCCTACTTGTTCCCTTACTTTTGGTTGCCAACTAGCTCCTACCACCCCTTCCACCTCTATTATTATTCACACGCATGCACCTGTACTCTTTATAGCATTCACTTCTCTTATGATCCGTTTAACATCCTAACCAATGCTAGCCACTGAAAAGCTACACACATTATGTTACTACTGCTGCCAGTAATAGAAGACTAGACCTAAAAAGTATAATGCCAAAAGACGTATCCATAGACTGAGATGCATACTATTACCCACCAACAAAGATCACTTCCAGCAATACTACAGAGGCGTACCACCACACCAAAATATGATGTGAGAAGAGTGAGAAGAAACTTGATTTTCTTGGATCAAAAAAAGCAAAAAAGTTTGATAAGCAGGATGCTCTCTCAAGATGCTTTAAAAGAAGAATAGCTCAGGGGGATGCATCCGGATACCAATACGACACTTCTCAACATAATAACTTGATAGGCACTCCTTCTTTTAGTAGTTAAAGGGCTTGCCCACAGGCATCTTACCACCTACCTTCAATATTTGTATTTGAGCTCCTAGTTGGCATGGAAATTGGATTTCCTATAGGCAACAAAGATGAACATTCCAGGGATCAGTTATGAGATCCTTCATAACTTTCGATCTTGGAGTAATTAATAGAAAAGGAAGGACTTGTTCCCAAAGCAGCCAACTTATCTAATCTATAGCCAGAGTTCAGCAAGATAAAAAAAGGAAGAATAAAGAAGTATTTCAGACGGGCATTTCGTTTTCATCTTTTTACTGTCAACCACGAGGTGGAAGGAATTTCTTTTCCCCAATTGCCTAGATGGCAACTTGTTTTGAAAGAGGATAGATGGGGCCCCTTTCTTTCAATAAGAAGGAATTCTGGCAATCCATATCATACTTCTTTTGTCCACCCACAGTAATGAAAGGGGTTTCTTTATTTACCAGACTAACTCGATAAGCTTTATACTAAGCTAAGAGTTTCTTGTGCTAGCTTTTCTCTCAACTACAACAGAAAGAATCTCAGACCTTATCTTTTTTCCTTTTGAAAGTCAGTCTATGAACCCTTATCCTTATATGAGTAGGAAATTCTCCTTTGCTGTGTGAAGAGTGAAGAAGAGAGCACTGCAATAGTCAAAGAAAGAAGACTAGTTCGGGCAAAGCTACTTGTAACTATTCCCTTTGATTATAACTCTTACCTTGAATAGCAGTTCTGTTGAGAAGCGTGTAAGGTTAGGTACTTTCCCTAATGTTGACCTATAAGTGCTACTTCATTGCCCTTCGGGTTAGTTGCTTTGCTAGTGAGTTGAATTACTAGATGCCAACCAAGGTTATAGTTCTATATTTATAGATGCAATAGAGTCTAAGGTGTGAAAGGTCCCATTACAGAGAGAGAGGAAAGAAAGTCATGAAGGTATCTCAATACAAGATCCAATCCAGCAGATGAAGGGAAGGTAGGGCACTCAGACTCACGGTTTGGTCGGCTACTTAATATAAGAATCGCCAACTTATTTACCACCTATGTGTGGATTCATAATGAGGAACCGAGCTCATCTTTTACTTTAGTCTATGAAACTTTAATACTAGTTTAGACCATACTTTAGGAAGGATGCCTAATTAGGTAGGCACAAAAGCCTTAGTGTCTTACTCTCTTCAACTCACCAGAGTAGCGCCCTATATACAAACAATTCTATATTTCCCCATTTGTGTAATCATTTGTTAGCTCAGTCTCTAATTGTTGTATTCATTCAAATGAATAAGTAAGCCCCTTGGGTCAATGTTGACCTGCTTCTTTTCTCGGATAGGGGATTAGTTTGTAAGCTTCGCATCTATTATGCTGTGGTTATTGCTGTTTCCTAGTGGCTGTGGTACTCAGCATCTGCCTTTCTCCCTTTCACTTAATGAAAAGGAGGTGGCAGTAAGATGAATGTGAAAGGGGGCTAGGTGTTACATTCGCCTATTAGAGGATTTCGTTTGCAGGCGGTATCTATACTATGATAGAGGACGAAGTGTCTGTTAGTTTCGGTGCCTCCTCCTTAGTCCAGATAAGGCTGGAATGGAAGCAAATGCTATAAAGAGTACAGGTGCATGTGTAAGAATGAATGAGGTTCCCCCGCCTCAGTTCTGGGGAGCTGTGGTTGTCCTAATCTAGATATACTATGATAGAAACAAGCCGGCGGTGCCCCTAGTCTAAGGGGTCATCTTCCTTTATTACTTTTAGTCGGTCTTAGTTGGTAGGGAAGGTTTGCCCCCAAGGTTTGTTTATTATTCATTCGTCCTTCTTTTTCCTCGGTGGGGAAAGTTTCAATCCTTATTTAGCCCGTCCAGGCTACTTAATCTATATGCCCCAGAAGAGCTCTAAGTCATACGGATTAGGGCCAAGATGTGTTCCTAAACCAAGTCCTGATTCGCAAGGTCCTACTTCATTCCTACCAAGTTTCACATATTATGATGAAAAAGACTATCAAAGAAGGTCCCACTCTGCTTGTGTCCACTAGCTGACGACGAAGAAAAGCATGCTCCTGTTCTACGATTGGCCAACAAGAACCTTCAGGATGCTTAGCAACACCCTACCTAGGAGATTTTGCCCTGAGAGCTTTGATCTTACCCTGAAACTAGTTCTCTTTTTATCAAAGCTCTTTCTCTTTATTCTCCTACTTTTCTATGCTAATCGACTTGCTTACCATAACCGACTTAAGTCGAATCTTCTTATATGGACAATTCTCTGCATGTTGACTTCACTCCAATTATGGCCCTT
Organism: Prosopis cineraria; assembly: GCF_029017545.1. NCBI lineage: Eukaryota > Viridiplantae > Streptophyta > Magnoliopsida > Fabales > Fabaceae > Prosopis > Prosopis cineraria. Next base: position 17,655,329 of record NW_026555343.1, on the reverse strand, counting down.
TTAAAGACCAGAAAGCCATATGCTTTGGAAGAATGTTTTCTTTGTCTCCTTCTCCAGTAAGAAAATGGATGTGCGTCTAAGCAAGTAAGAAAACTCCTGTGCGTGTCTAGCAAGCAAGCAAGAAAATGAGGCAAGAAAACTAAAGTGCGTACTAACGCCTTTACTAAACTAAAGTGCGTACTAACGCCTATGGTCTTTGAGGGGCCCAATGCTCATTCACTTATTTTTTTAGGATTTGTACTCGTTGACTAAGCCCTTTTAGTTTCGTACCTGATGGCAAGACACTCAATGTCCTCCGCTGATGTTCTCCTTTATCCATTGAGCTAGGCACTTCTATGAGTAGCGAGAGTAGTACTATAAATATATCAATTTACCTGATCCCTTCATCCACTCAATCGCCAGAAGCTGAATGAAGTGTGGGTGAATTCGTTCCCTTGACCCCTGCTACCATTGCTTCTTATCTGAAATCGACCGTCAACGATAGATTGGAACATGGTGACGTATATAAAAGAAGGAAATGAAGGAACTACATCGAAAGACTCAATTATATCAAGCCTTCCTCACTACCATCTCGAGAGGAGCAATCGGCTTGGGATGAATTTAACCTCTTTTTTCTTTCTCTCTCGTGAGCTTCCTTTTAGAGTCGACATGCTTCCTTATTCGTGAGAATTTCCTCCCTCCGGTGCTATCTATCTCCTCACTAAGCATTTTTCAAACTTTCCTCATATCTAAGCTTTTTAGCCTAAAGGCTTTCTTTAGCCTGATTAGATAATGGTGCTCTACTTTTAGACATAGGATTGGATATCACCCAATTCTTCGTTTACTAACATAGAATTCATACTATACTGGATTTGATGTTTCAAAGAAGTAGGTGGTTATTAACCACTGAAGTCTAGTTGATGTTTACATATGTAACTTAACTCCTTATTCTATTTATATTTAAGACTTTGTCTTATGTCTTCTCTTTCCTGCATGCTGGACAGATACTAACTCTTCTTCTTTTGATAAATAGAGGGTGTGCTTTCTCTTTGAATGAGTAAATCTTCCCAACCCCGTGCCTACCTTTACTCAATGCTCCTGAAGTCCAAAAATGAGACTAAGTGGAAAGGGGGCAGGGAAGTTAAGTTACAAAAATAATAGTCGTGGACTGGTACCGCAGTATTGCCTACTTTTGGTAATCCTTATTGTGATCTCTCAGTCAGCATATTAATTTGATAAAGGGCGTGAGCACTCTACTCAAGTATGTGGAAGTGCTTTTTGGCTCATTGTGCTTGCGAGACGAGACGATCCTTAAATTGGTTATTTTCAAAGTTTGTTGGAAATATGTAAACGCCACTGTGCTATACCGGATCAAAACTCGGCCATATCAACACTGTTTCGAGCCCCACAATTCAGAGATGGATAGAGTGTGGTGAATCAAGAGGAATGAGCTACCTTTGATATGGATGGATTATCCCCCACTAATGAAAAAAAGAAAGAATAGACTAATCTAGAAGGGGAGCAGTGGAGTTTTCGCCTACCCCTTAACGGATTAACTCGGCATGCCACCCTCGGCTACAAGGTCCTTCCAGGACTATAATGAAGAGCATTGACTTGAAGTTCTGACTCTACTTTTCTGGCTCACACCTAGTCCAGCATTGTCTATCTTTCTCATCAAGTGCCGTTTCTAGCCCACTCTTGGACAAACTCGGTTGGAAGTGTGCCCTTTAGGACGTGACCCTCAGATCAACTACACTCTTGTAGCACCCCATTACCCACTTTACGCCTCTGTAAAAGTCCTCTAACTTACTACCTTTGAACTTAATCTCATCTTGTGTGGCTATCATTGACCCATTACGTTAGAAGGCCTCTCTAGGTTTGCCTTTATTTCTCTAGGAATGTGCCTCTACTCTCGGAGATCTTGGCTCATACCTTTATGTACCTCTGTACCTCAAAACTCAAATACTCAATGCCTTACCAAGAGGTCTTAGCATTCTGCTCATCTTTGCCTCAAATTCACGAATGTGTCTGACCATTTCTATGTGCTGAAAAAGTCTTAAAGAAAGTAGAGGATAGGAAGCCATCGCACCTCATCGGTACATAGTAGGTTTAGCTAACTTGGCACTCTTATACTAACTTTTTTGAAAGGAAAATAGAAAAGACAAGGTCTGAGATTCCTTTTATTATAGTTGAGAGAAAAGCTGCTAGCGTGGGAAACTCTTAGCTTAGCATAAAGCTTATCGAGCTAGTCTAGTAAATAAAGAAGCCCCTTTCATTGCTGTGGGTGGACAGGAGCATCAGCTGAAGAACCAGACTCACTTTAAAAAAGCAGCATTAGAAGTTTTTGTTCTTAAATCTAAATAAGAAGAAGATGAATCTAAAGCAGAAGAAGAGCCGGAAGCAGAGCCTTTAGTTGTTGTAGGCAAGGACAATTTTTTTAGCATGAAGTTCATTTTAATCATCGAGAAAGCAAGAAGAGGTAGTACGTCGTTCGAGCTCACTCATACCCTAAAGCCTCATTTTTTGCTCTTACGCTAACGGGTATGCTGCTTGAAGTCAATCAGTAAGCCAAACCAGAGGAGAGGAATCCCTCAGTTTGGTACTGTTCATTATGTAGTTTTTTCACTGTCCTGATCGATACGTAGTTAGGTTAGTTGGTGCAGGGAAAAGTATCGATTCATTCTTATAGAATTCATATCACCAGTCCCGAGAGTGCAAACACTAATTTGTCCTGTTCAGTCTTGTTCAATCAGCTCAGTAAGGAAAGCATTTCATATAAGCCTTTGGAGTACTTAGTAGAAGATCTCCCAGTGCAACCAGCCTATTGTATATAGATAGAGCTGAAGACCGAGTAAGTAAAGGGGCCGCCTTGAATTGGCTCTAGAGTGAGGTTGGCTAAGACAGGATAGTTGGTTGGCTAAGCTAAGGTCTGGTCTACGAAGCAGATAAGGAGAAGCTGAAGCAGGAAGCCAAAAATAGAAAGTAAGGTTAAGTAAGGTAGTTTGGTTTCAAACCTCGATTCTCTTAAAAGTCAATTTGGCTTTATACATAACATTTAGACCTTTTTCGGCCACAAAAAAAAAACAAAATAGGGCACTATAAAGCATGAGAATAGCTTGATGATCACATCTTATTCTTAATGTTAGAATGAGCTAATTTATAGTGCTTGGCTCTTGCTATCAAATCAGTAACCAGATATGAAATAACTCGCCTCTATTCGATAAGGCAAGGAAGGCCCTAGACAAGGAGTTGCTTGCCTAGACTAATAGGGGAAGCACCGGCCGACTTTAAAGATAGGGGAATAGAATAAAGGCTACACTTTAAAAAGCTATTGCTACCGAAAGAACTAACAAGCTACGCGAAAGCAGCAAGCACTGACCCCTTAACTTAACATAACATAAGGGGGCCAGGATAGGGAGCGTTAGTGAAAGCCTATAACATTGTTAACGCAGGCCCCTAGATTAATAAGTCAATACCCCTATCAGATAAAGGCAAAGTGAGAGGAGTGAAGATTGCTAGGGAAAGGTATGGAATCGCCCTTATCAGATAAAGTCAAAGTGAGAGGAGTGAAGATTGCTGGGAGAGGTATGAAGTAAGTGACTCTTTCCATCTTTAGTTTAGGTTCATTATGGCAGTTGTTAGTTTCGTCTCTTTATCATTTAATTCGGTATCATTTATTAATTGCATATTACTTTTGTATATTATATTAATAAGGGTAGTCCTTCTCCTAAGTGTGCCTAAAGTGTTATGCTGATTCCTTGCTGGTTAAACCATCAAGTTTGACTAAGAAATCCATGCCAGAGACTCCTCTTAGTAACCATTCCTGAAATCCAGGGAGGTGTTCTTAAAGATATTGGTAGGCTCCAAGCTACACCCTTCTCTGCTACCAAATCATAGATCTTCTAGAGAAAACCAAAGAGAATGAGCTCACTTGATTCGTGTCTGATCCTCCATTCGTTCTCATAGACTGATATAGAAAAGAAGTAACTTAAGGAAACATCTGGTGAATTTGTGACACTCCAATACTAATAGACGTACCGAAGCCAATTCTTCATCTCTTCATCCAATTCCTGAGCAAAGACTACTCAAGCAAGGAAGTCCCAGACTCTTTTCTGCTGGAAATAATTCATCAGGAGCCATCTTTAAATCTAAAGGTTTCATCCTTTTAATTTAAGAAGGAAGGAGATAATGAAACCTTAAAGATAAGGAAGTGAAAGCTCACTCTGCCGAGCCACAATTCTAATAGATAGTCATTGGGACCCCGAGGCTTGGTGTACATAGCAAGAACCCGCTCAAAGTGACAAGATCTTGTATGACTGAGTTTGGCAAGCAAGGACCCTATAACCTCCATAACCTATCCTTAGTAGAGAACCTTTATAATGAATAGATATTTTTTACATATAGCCATCAGACCATATGGATGATAGTAAGCAAGCAAACAATGAGCAGACATGGCAGATAAATCCATGCATCCACCATTGACACAAAAGCGCTTAGCAAACTCAAATGCACCAGTTTCAAAAATTAGAGATTTTTTAGTTGAAATTGGCTGAACAAACTAAAAATAAACTTTGGCAACTTGCACATCAGCGATGACAACATCATCACCGAGCATATTGATTAGGCCACATCAAAAAAAGTGGCTTTTAAACGAGACCAACTGGCTTAGGGGTAGTTGCTACTAAAATAGGTGTATCCAAAATGGGGTTCCAATCTCTAAATAGATCCGCTATAGCTACTCGATCTCGATCAAATGGCTTTGGATCTGTCTCCACATCTGGAAGATCTATAACAGGATATGGAACTCCACAGAGATCAGAAACTTTAAGGGGTGCTCTATACTAAATTAAGGGTAAGAGCCCTTACTCTCTCTTTTGTAGATACGCTATCCCTTCTGACTATGGTATGCTGGAAGGGAAGTGAGATCTACCAATTGATTTTATATTAGATGAGTGGCCATATTATGATTATTCGGGAGGTATGGCCCCACACACTACACACAAGAATGAATTGTTATGTGGTCAGTAATCTTTTTCTGTAGGTAGCCTATCAAATCAGATCATGTATTATTTATTTAATATGTCGTTCCGTCATGTACATGTATTTGGTCAACAATTTAGATGTTCCTGCGCTAGTTAGCACAATAAAGCTTGTTTAAGTCTTTCCTCTCTATTTCCTTTCGTGTTATTCCGGTCTCTTTTCTTCTTCATTCTCACCCTAAATTAAATTGTATCTTATTCCTATCTAAGCTATATCACATAGAAAACTAGAAAACTCATGCGCTTGTCAATTAATTCTTGATGTAATACTTACTCGTAAATGATTGGTGTCAGAATTTGTCACTGATCAGTCTCATCTGTGTAAAAAATTGGAATTCCTCTTCCAACTCATCCCAAAATGGGCATTATGGCAAAGAACAAGAAGAAAACAAAAGGAGGAATTTGTCTAATAGTAACAAATGGTGCCTCCACAGGTTGACATTCGATCCAACCTAGTAGTAAGCGATCCACCAAAAGCAACCAAAATATTCCTTGGTGAATAGGGCAAAAACTTGAACTACGCACATACATACTTTTTAAAAAAAGGTAAAGCTAATAGACATATAAAAACTGGTGCTATTACGGCTACACCTCCCGATTTGTCAGGTATACTACGAAGAATGGCATGGATTGGTAGGAAATACCATTCCGGCATAATATGAGGTGGGCTGGGCATCAAATTAGCAGGTATATAATTGTCGAGATGCCCCAAAATATTAGGAGCATAAAAAATCCAAATGGAAAAAAGGATAGCAAAAGCTACCCAACCCACTAGATCCTTTACATAAAAATAAGGGTAAAAAGCAATTTTATCCATCTCTAAATGTACACCCAATGGATTATTTGATCCATATTGATGCAATGCAGCCAGATGAAGAAGACTGGCACCTACTAAAATAAAGAGGAGTAAATGATGAAGACTAAAAAATGATTTAAGGTGGCATTGTCCACGGAGAAACTACCCTAAAGCCAAGTCACTATGGTATCTCCTACTACAGGTATGGCACTAGCTAAGCTTGTAATTACTGTAGCTCCCCAAAAGCTTATCTGACCCTAAGGTGGTACTTATCCTATAAAAGCTGTCACAATCATTAATAGGAAGATTACAACTCCGAGACACCAAACAAATTCCTTAGGACTTCCATAACTCGCATGATATAGACCATGAAAAATATGAAGGTGAACCACAATGAGAAACATACTTGCCCTATTAGCATCCATATAACAGAGCAACCAGCCACCTTCAACATCTCTCATAACATGTTCTACTCTGTTGAAAGCTAGATCCACATGAGGTGTGTAATGTATAGCTAAAAAAATGCCAATCACTATCTAAATGACTAAACAAATACCAGCTAATGGACCGAAGCCCCACCAATAACTAAGATTGCTTAGGGTTGGATAATCTATCAAATGCTAATTAAGTATGGAGGATATAGATTGTTTAAGAAGAGAGAATCAATGGTTCCTTATAGTCATTTCTCTTTCCTATCGTGACCACTCAAGTTCCCCCATCTTTTTAGCCTTCTGGGGCTCTACTTACTATATATATATATATATATAATATAATTTATATAGTACCCTATATTTCTAATAAGAGTTTCAAGTTTCATGTGGTTGGTTGTTGACTAATGAAAAGTATGAGAAAAAGCCCTTCGCAGTTGCCGCCTATATTTCGATATAAAAAAAAGATAAAGCACTGTTCACATTACAGATACTGTGTTGACTGTAACTACACTATGATAATTCAGTTGAGGGATAAAAACCTCCCAGGTAAACTCCTTACTTGTTTGACTTATTATTGAAAAACTACTCACTATCAAAATGAACGACGATCAATTATCTACCCAAGAAGATAGAGTCCCACGTACAAGAAAGGGTCACAAATAGAGTTGAACTAAGTAACATTACAAAGGCGTAATGATAGTAGGGTTGGGATATCCCCACCCTCCAAACTAGACGTGAAAATCTCCCTTCATCTAGCTCTCTGCAGGGGAATCTCCAGTCACTGCTTCCCCTAATATCCTCCTACATCATAGGGGTTTACAGGAGATTTGAGAGGCTCGCTCAGAATGGTGGCTATACCATACCCTTAACTCTATTCTAGTAGTCACTGGACTCACTATAGTAGTCCATCTAGCTACTCTTGCTGAAATCATTACTCTGCATTCTCCCGAGCTCTAGCAATTGCGCTCCCTAGACCATTACCATATAGTTAGGTAGGGATAATCAATTCGTAGTGACGGGAATTTGGGAATGAATAGGGATCCCTATCAATATAAAAAAGGAAGAATATTTAATTAGACAAGCTACCTTTCTCTCACCCAATAGATGTATTGGTCTAATATGGTAAAGTACAATACAAGACGATGGAATGCAATGGGATGGATGGTAGAAGGCTGCATATGCCTAAAAGTGATGATTCACTTGTCCCCTTATCTATAAGGACCTCATGGCATACAACTAAAATGACTCCCACTAGATAGCCGCTCCTTTCTCTCTTTTTACAGCCTCGTGGATGAACGAAAGAGGGAAGTTACGGAACGAGGTAGTGAAGGCTCGAGAAGTAGACAACAAGCTTTTCTCATCCCCCTAACCTTTTATTATTAAAGCGTGCCCCTATCTCTAAAAGGGCGTAAGCACTTCACTCATTAGGGGATGGGATTCATTCACTTGCATTCCTGCTAGCACTACAAAAAGCTCCGATCTTAACGCCCCTACTACTGTTGTGCAAACCTTTCCTTAGGTTCATGAGTTGGGTTTCCCGTTTACCCACAATGAAGGAGCCACCCCACCAGGTAGGCGGCCATGAGTCATAACGCATTCTTTACACAAGAAATCCACTTTGAAGTTGACTTATTTGCTCGGCTAATCGTCGGAATGTGTACGAGATACTATAAGGGCCCAATATCTCAATAGCACCTTTGTCAAAAGGTTTAAATGAGACTTCATATCTAAAATGCAGGAACGATCTAACTAGAAAGTCCTTGAAAACTTGATCGAAGAACTAGCATTTATTGAAGAAGCTATAAAGTCGATTATAAAAAGTACTAGTTTGAAAGGCTCGTTGGAATTGATCCGCTACGGGATTTACATTATATGCAACAAAAGCACCTGAAGTACTAAACAAAGTAGGTATTAGTTTGGTAATGGTTGGAGTAGCAAACTCAGATTTAGTAAGAATCTCATTTTTTGGTAGTACAAAGGGGGGATTGGCCTAAAAATTGGATAGGGGTCAAGACGCAGTTGGGTACCGGCGGCTGAAAAAAGTGCCCCCTGAACCATGCGAAATGGTTGCCTATTACATGGCTCACTAACTCTGCCTGGGGTGTGGGGGTACCTATTATTCATTGGCGGTCCAATGCACCCCTACTAACTTAAAGGATGCTACTTAATTACAAAGGAAATTCTTTTTTAATCTAAAAGTTCCCTTTTGTTAAGCGCATTGAGCCAGGAGTAGACATCATCATTTGCAGACAAAGCTAGATCCTATTTCATCATTAGCTTAACTAAAGTAGAATAGTATGACTGGCTTTCCAAAAAATAAGATGAAACCCACTTTATCAATATGAGAAAGATGCACTCAAAAATCAAAAGACCTCCCCCTACCAAGTGATCGAGTTTAGTCTAAATTTACTGTATAAGTTGCTCCTACTCCGGACTTACTTAAAGGAAAGATAGGATTAGTCAGTTTTGGAGCGAGCTTACCTTATTATATATTATAGCCTTTAGGGCTTTTTTTATAGAGTTAGAGTAAGGGGACGGAGCTTGAGGCTTCTCAGTCATAGGAACAGGGAATGAATCCTCCAAAAATGGAATGAGTTCACATTTACTACCACAAGAAAAAAGCCGCCCCCTCATTACTTACCACTATTTTTTCTTAGGAGAGTTCACAACATTTTTGCTTGTGTTCCTTTCTATTGATGAAGAGAAGAGAGGACCCGACGAGCCATCATACCCATGATAAAATAGTATTAGGATTGACTTACTGAATCACATTAAGAAATTAAATCCTTAAGGAAAAGAAAGACAAGAGGTCCTAGTTGAATTAGCTTCCAATCCTAGCATACTCAAGTCAGCATTCCCAAGGCACCAGCATAATCCGAGTATCTCCACTCGCTAAGTAGTGAGATCTACTTCTTTCCAAGAAAAGAAAAAGAGATGGAACAACAATGTGTATAATGAAGGGAATAATCACCAAGCAAGCAAGCAAGAAAACTCCTGCACGTGTCTAATACCTTTACTAAACTAAGTAGGGGCTTTCGCTAATGACTTTATTCATAGCTGGAACAAGCAATGGATTAAGCTAGCATGAAAGCCCCCACTTAGTTTAGTAAAGGCGTTAGTCAACAAGCAATGGAATTGAGTACTCTGGCGTGAAAGCTTTAGTTTAGTAAAGACATTAGTACGCACTTTAGTTTTCTTGCACCATTTTCTTGCCCGTTGCTTGTTCCTGCGTGAATAACGTGCATATATTTTCTTGCTTGCTTGCTGTTAGCACATCTATTTTCTTGCTGGAGTGAAGAAGCACTTTCATTCTTTTTGAGACTTACTAAGCGAAAGGCATAAAGGCGCTATTCACACGTCTTGGTGAAGAAGCTGTGATTGGTGTGGTTTTTGCTTCTTTCCATTTTTTCTTATACCCAGGTAGGTCAGTGACCGAGAGATTCTGTGTTGAAGAAATAACCTATGCTATTTCCACTCTTGGGGGAATAACCGCAATTGGTGCTTTAGTAGGGGCATTCTATTCTGTTTTAGAAAGAACTTTGAGTGAACAAGGCTAAAGCCTATCTTTTCTCAAGCTTGATTCACAATAGCTATCAGTTCAAGCAAGAAAGCTCACGTATTCTTATTCTAATGTCCATTGGAGCGCTTTCTCAAGAATTATCTTTGTCACTATTAGCTTGAAACTAAGACCCTTTCGCTTCAACAGTCCTATCTATAGGTTCGATAGTGGGTTGCTATGTCTCTATATCTCGACTATTGACTGTGACCTGGACACTCTGGTCTCACTTTGATGGTTACTGGTTATTTTAATCTCTCCTCTTCTTTTATTTTGAGTGTTAGAGTCAACCATTGACTCGAAAGAGAGTGAACGACCTACTAGTAGCTAGGAGTAGGAATGAGGAATAGAATAGGCTCTTTTGTCTTACCACTATGCCCCCTTATATGGTAAGGCAATAGAGTTGCCTGCCATCCTACGGCTTTCTTTGAAGTGTTATAATTTCTATCATTGACAAAAGAGTAGTGAGAAAGAAAAGAATCAAGATTAGCTGGAATCTCTCTATCACAGTAAGGGGTATAATGTCCAAAATGTAATATTTCACTGTTGAAATGCTCAGATAGGGACTTAGTTACTCATGTGGCACACGAAAAGTCAGGATTATGCCAAGGTCAAGGAAGGGCATTTTCTACTAAATCAGAAATGAGTTAGAGTTCAAGGTAACTCTGGATCCGGCTATCTCGTTAATCGGTATAGTTTTTCCTTTCATTGGTACTACTCCAATTCAATTCCTTCGAAATTGAAGAGACAGTCTCAGTTAATGCCAATTCTTCTCTACTTCTACTAGATTACTCATGATTTAATAGTTCACTGGTCTACTAGGCAAGGGCCTATGACATAAGGCTCTTCCTACGAACCTAAGAAATAGAGTTTTGCATTAGGTCTTTCTTCTTAGTTACCTTTCAAAAGTGGATAACTACAAGAGTGATAGGCACCTTCTATTCAATCAAAAAATGTATGCTGCTTTTCTATCCTTTAGAGCTACCTAAGACTTTGAAAGAGGGTGAAACTTCTTCTATTCATGACCTATACATACCCAAGACTTATTCACTCCTTAAAGAGATTAGTCGCAGAGTTTTTAATGATAATAGAGCTTTTACTATTAATGCCCTTAGCCCTTTCCTTCTGGCTGATATGCTCTTCATTACACTCAGCCTTCTAAACCCAGAGTCTATCAACTCTACTTCTCCAGCTCACTCTTCGTCTGTCAACTCTTCGTGGAGAGTTTGTAAACTCTACATCACTAACGCTTAACCTTTCTCATGGGATACTACAATATCATTCATCTCACCTGTAATAAGAAAAAGGTAAAGAAAGACCATTGGCAATGTCCTCAATAGCATCCTATAACCTATGAGGAGCGATTCCAGCTTCCTCAGTCTTGTCCGTCTTTCATTTCTATGTAAGAGCCCAAAAGGGAATCAATCGTTAGCATTCCAATAATGAATCTCTTTGTCTTATATTCTCTTTCTCGTTCTCAAAGTTGTAGAGCGAGTTTATTTTCATTTAAGAGAATGGTCCTTCACACCCTAAGTGAGAATCTCCTTCCACCTTTGATTCTAATCTTAGAATTCTAAGGCCAAGAACCTTATTCTATAGCATTTTGTGCCATATGCTAACATGCAAAGAGTGGTTACTCCTTCTTGTCATGTATAGCAAATACTGTAACAGCGATTATTCCGTTCTTAGCTGATTCAAGAAAGTGGATTCTCTAACAACTGATTCCATAAGAGCAGATTCGTGCAAAAGACCTAACATCCTTGTGAACAGACCGGCTTGAGATAGGCTTGCTTGCTTTCAAGAGTTTGACCGGTTAAGGTTTTTCTTCCTACTTTCTTACTGAAAGCAAGGACAAAAAGAGTCATTACATCACCCATCCTATTGCACTGGGGAAAAAAAGAACCTATAGCTTATAGAGCTAGTCACAAAGGCTTAACCACCAACAGATGCCTAACTTTTGTCGACGAGTAGCTACTCACTTTAGTAATTGTATGAGTCCTGGCCTAATCCTTTAGGGCTATCAGTCAAAGTAGGAAAGAAAAAAGTCTTCAAAGTAGTCCATTACTACTGTGTGGTAGTTTTTTTTGTATGCCCGCCTAAGTGAGAGTATGGATTTCCGTTGGGTGAACCCTTCTCGATTGTCTTATTGGTATTATGGTAAGCACTTTCTTGCCTAGCGCATTGCCTTCCTTTAAGTAATTGTATCACCCTTTGATCTCTTTCTCGCATTTATTCATTTCTTTCGTAGAGGGAAAAGCAAATGCATATCCATTCATTGATGCAACTAGTCGTTGACTTTTTTTTCTTCCTTACTCTTAAGGGAGGTTACAAAAACATGCTTATCCCAGACCAGTTGAAAAGAGTAAGAGTTGCTCACTCTTCCATCTGAAGTAGCCATAGATGTAGCAATTCCCCTTATGAAGATCTTTGGGCATCTCTCTCCTGGTGAGCCTTAGTTTAGTACGGATGATAAGATGTCGGAATAGCCTTCAAAGAGCATATTCTTTCTCTCGGGGAAGTCTTGGCTGATTCAACTTAAGTAAGAACAGCATCTATTCCTTCAACAGCTATTAAGGGCCTTTTTCCTCCATTTAACGATGTCATATAGGTAATCAGCCACATGAGTACCTGAAGACGTCTTAAAGGCAATTGTAGGCCATTTTTATACATATTCAGAACCTCGATTCCCTATTTGGTTTGTTAAACAGTGGTTAACCAGTAAGAACATTTATAAGGGTTTCAAGATTCAAGGTTCCTTACCTTAATCGAAAGAGTAAGAGAAGGAAGAAGAGCTGGAAGCTAAAGAGTTACTGCCTAGCTATAAAGCCTAGATTTCCATGACATACTTAAAAGTGGTTTCTTAATATAAGGAAAGAACTCCCTTCTTAATGCCTATAGGGTAAAAAGAGAGGGGACTTCCTAGAAGGAGAGTGGAAGCCCAAGAAAGAAGAAGTCATTCCAATCCCTGACTTCCATTCCTGACTTATCCCAGCTCGGGAAGACATGGGAAGACTCATAAAAAAGTAAAGTATGACAAAATGATTAGCTGCGAACAAGAAGAAGCTCTTCAAGGAGTTCTCACTTCTGGCCACAACAACCCTTTCAACTCCGAGATAGATTTCTCAATCAACATCAATAAATAAGGGCCTCCCACCCCTTGAGGTAATCCGTAGGATTATAGACTTATCCAATAGACAAGAATGCTGGTCTTGAATCTAGTTCAGGATTGAGGGAAACCACTGACTTTGCTACTACTTCTACTGGGTGGTCAATCAAATCAATTGGTGAAACTGCTGCTTTATTTTCTGCATTGAAACCGAAATTGTTGCTACTTTGATTTATATGCTGGTGATGAGTCAAATGCAATTTCATAGATGGAGAGAACTAACCTACCAGGTTAGTTGCTCAGGTGACTAATTCATACCCGTGTTACCTAAATGTCAGTAGCATGTTAGCGTGGAACTGGCGATCCATGACAAAAAGGCTTGAGGGCTCTATAAATTTCATTTCCCAGCTCACACTGACTAATCGCTAAGAGCTCATCCCAAGTTCTCTCAAGACGGGATAACTCAAAGTACAGCATGAAGTAAGAAGTAAGCTAAGCTCAGTTAGTCATTATGTTAGGGTGACTCGAGAAAGCTTGAAAGCGAATTCTAAGAGCCCTTAAACTTGAAGCTATCCGGCTTTAAGCCGTTAATAGAACACATTTGTTATCTACTTTTATTTGTCAATTAGGACCCTTTTATTAATTATTTATCACCTTAAAGTGCACACATTGCATTAGATTTAGAATTCTGCCTAAGTTTCTAGGTTCAGTGCACTAGGGACATTTTGGTCCAAAAAATGAACTTTTGAGAAAATGTACAAGAAAAATTGATAAAGTGCATTTTATATCCAGTTGATGAGTGGTGAAATTATATTTTTAAAATTTATTTTAGTTTGAGAGTAATTAAATAAAAAAGTCAACACTTTCTTAAGTGTCTTAGTTTGACCTAGTTTTCGGTTTGCCTTTGTGTGAAAATTTTTATATAATTTTGTGCAGCCTAAAACTTGATTAATTTAATAAATTCTCCCTTCTAATTATGAATTTAATTCTGGACATTAATTAGATTTTATTATATTACATGCTATTTAATTGAATTATATGATTTATGTGACATAGGTGGCATGTGACTTGTGCATCAATTGGGCAATTGAAGTCAACACTCCTTGAGGTAAATAGCTGAGCATTTTCACATTATTTATGCTATTTTTGGGATATTAAATCAGCTTAAATGATGTGGATGATACATGAGAAATTACACACACATTGGAATCATTTACGAACCAATAGGAGGTTGCCACCTTGCAAGTGTGACAAGGCTCCCATTTCCATTTTAATTTCTTTTCTTATTTTTTAATTAAGCCTTCAGCTGATGGGAAACAAGGGGGAGCACATCCATTCAGCTCCAAATCAGATCCAATACTCATCTCATTCATCTTCCATATTTTCTCTCTCTTGTTCTTGGTGTTCTTCATTTTCTCCTCCTTCTCTCTACAATATAGCACGTCCAGCCACCATTTCTCCCTCTTTTCACCATAAATCCACTCAATTCTTCCACCATTCTTCTCCTCTCTCAAGGCCAAACCAACCCCAAGCAACTAGAAGGAGATTTAAAGCTCAATCCATCAAGAAGCATGAAGCATGTGCCACGGCCTAGTTGTGTTCATGGAGGAAGCAAAGTGCTCTTGATGTTTTCTAGCTAGAGTCTCTATGGAATCCTAGGGGAGAGTTGATGGAAGAGGAGTTTTGAAGTCTTCACTTGGCTAAGCTCAACTATTTCTTCATCTTGTTTCAATTCCATTAGAATACCATAACTATTCTTAATTGTGGTTTAATTTGACTTTAGTTACATGGTTGTTTGTAGTTTGTAATGTTGAAACAAGATTTTTGAGTTGAATTTCATGACCTATGTGCTGCTGGAATTTTGTCCACTCTATGAATTTTCATGGTAATATGTGATTTCAATGGGTGAATATCTTGTATTAGCCTAGCATGTAATTGTGTGGTGAATACTTGATGAGTTGCTTGAGTTTTCACAGTTTTGAGCTTAGGTACAGCTTTGGCCAGTGGCAATTGGGAATGAATTTTAACTAAAAACTTAGTTAATTCTTGAGCTAAGCTAGTGAGGTTACCTAAGGGGCTTGTAATAGCACTTAGGGAATTGAATTAGTGTGGCTAGGTTGCTTGAGATAGTTGTCTTAAGTAAATGCATTTTTTAGCCAAGGAAGAGAAGTTGAGTGAGCTGCCATAATTAATTAGAGGCTAGGATTTTTCCATTAGTAACACCCTAGGGTTCCTGCTTAAATTAAGAAGCCACTTCTTTCAAAATTAGGATTAGTTTTCTAGCTTAATTCACTAGATAATTAGGTTAGCAATTAGTTAATCAACTTCAAACTTTAGGTGATTTATTTTACTAGATAAATTTTAAATTAGACTTAAAATATTCCTTAGGAGATGACCTAGGGTTGGCCCTATATTGCATTAGGGTTAGCTTTAGTTTAATTTTGAGGATAAGCGACAATTCCTATCAGCCGTGAAGGAGGAATCTGAGTTGTAAGTAAAATAAGGAAGATCATTCATCAGCGCTTTTAGTAACTAAATGAAGAGTAAGCCAGGTGCGTAATCAAGCTCATCTCCTCCTATCTTCCCAGAGTTTCTTTTCAATTCTCCTTTAAGGTTCTCTTCAGTAATTAAACTAGTTAGCAGGGACAGATTCCACTGTGCTTTCAAACTCAAAGATTCAATTAAGTAAGCTTGGCTTTAGCATTTGCTGTAGGAAGTTTCTTTATTAGGGGCATGCCTTAAGGAAAGGAGTAACTTTCACGGGTATCTAGAAACAATGGGATCCCTTTTCTTAACTCATTCTTTCATCTTAAATCCTTTCATCTTAAAGGTTTGATAGTTGCAGTTAATAAAGCAAGTTCTTCTCTTAACACAGGAACTCTAAAGCTTCCTTTAATGGCTTACTTTTTGCCTTGCGCAATGCTTTAGAAAAAGGGATTGCTTAGACATATAGCGAGTGTAGTTTACAGAACGAGTCTAAAAACCTACACTTACACTGGGATTATTGATTAATAATAAGCTAGCCACACATGGTAGACTGATTCAAAGACAGATACAATAGGCATTGAGAATTGCTTATAAAAAGAGAAGACTAACTACTGGTGCGGAAGATGAGCTGTTAATAAAGCTTAATTCTCTTACTTACACAATTCAGTCTTTAACAATGCTTATCCCACATCCTGGACTATTCTTAATGTTCTTACTAGGAAACCATAGTTTGTGTAGCCTATATGCTATAAGTTCTAAGTTAGATCGAGGACCGAAGGGATGGAGCTATTTTCCTAGGAAGGTCAAGCCCATTACCAAAGCCCCACCCATCCACCATAATGGATGCCAACACCATTTCAGAATGATAATGAAAAGCAAAAAAGTGAGTACCCTACTTCACTTATAATAAGAAGAGTAGGGAGGGAGAATGGAAGACAAAAGAGCCCTAACTCATATCGTACCAAGAACTAACTTGCCATTAACCTAATCAAGTAGGATATCACCTTCGCTCATGTTTTGAGAATCTTCATTTGCTCTAAGTGGGTGAACTAGAATCCTTATGTCAGGTTGGTTTTCTTCCTAGCTGGCAAGCCCCTTCTCATAGTTGCTTGTCTTTTTATCGCTATGCTTATGAGGAACTCGCTTACCTGAGCCTACCTTACATACCCTATTGGTTCTTGGTTTTGGGAGGGTTTTTTAAGGTAGTAATGCTTTGCATTTGTAGGAACTCTTTTGAGTTTGATAACATCATCCAGTTTATAGGTTTAGGATTCGAGGAGTTCTCTTTTCAGTACTATTAATAGAGTTCCTCATTACACTACTACTTTTAAGCCTTTCCTTTAGAGCCTGAGGTAGTTACGTTAAGTAACAGGATCTTAAACTCTCATTCTATACATGAGCACTCGAAAATATCATCTTCTTTTTCTTCTTATTTCGTAAAATAAGTAATAATGTAGTGACTTCTTTCCTTTGTCTAGCTTGAGTCCAATCTCATCTAGATTGAGATGGAGTTATCTTGCTTAGTAAGGAGTTGTTCTAGTCTTTTGGTAGTCGCTTGCGCTTGTCTTATGAGTGAATCTCAATCTTTGGCCTATTTAATTGAAGACCTGTTCAAAAGATCAGATAGGCGGATGGAAGCAAGAGGCTGGCTAGCTCGTGAAATCAAGATCTCATAAGAAACTATATCGCAAGTACACTAACGAGTACCACGAGTGCACTAAAGGATTTAAAAGCAGAAATCAATAGTCTGAAAATATTGAGTAAGAGAAAGAGATTTATAGCCAGTCTCTTTAGCGGCCGATATGAGAATTTTATGTCAAAAGGACCAACGAACAAGGATGAAGAAGGAGCAGGAGGAAGAGCTAACTTTAGTAGGGACGGAAGTGAAGAAATTTTGAGTTCATGCCACGACGATCTATATGGAATGGCAGTTTTGTTGATACATTCCTTTGCAATATTCTAGGTATAATACTTTTCTATTTGCTTGTCAATTTTTTCTATTTCATGCTCAGTGGAAGCAAGGAACCCTTCGTGGGATTCCTCCTCATAATGAGTGTGTATTCGGTGTTTTATTTTTGTTTTTACACTGAAAATTATCTTAGCCATTTTTAGTCTGTTTTTTCTTTTTTTCTCAGTTTTTGGTCAGTAATGCATCTCTTAGAAAAGAGTGACTTTTTTGGTTTCTTCTTTTTTTTTCAATAGTTAATTTCTATTTTGTAAAATACAAGCAAATTCCTCTAAAGTTTGGTTTTTTTTTTATTCTTTTGTGCTATTTGCTTGTATGCTCAGAAATTCGCCTTTGGGTATTCACTATGATTGTTCAACTAGTCTTCGTATTCCTTTTAATTTTCTTCTTTCAAGAATTAAACCTCAGGTATCATGCCTGCGAGTCTTCCCCTAACAAATCAATCTTACTTTTTTTACTCATTATTATTATTTCTTTTCATAGACAATGACAATTTGATTTGTATAAGTCCCACCTTTATGCTTAAAATTAGATTCCTTTTTCGGGGTTCACTTGTTCTTTATGGAAGTTTTCTCAATAAAAATCATTTTGACCTTTTTTTGGTATCTCTTATATATATCTTACTAAATTTTTTAATTGGATGGAGACAGCAAATCTGTCTTTTTAGGAAATTCTATCCTTTATTTAACACTCACTCTATATATATATATTCTTCTACACAGTCTTAGTAAAAAAAAGATTGTTTTTATCCTTATTTAACAAAATTAAAGTTGACATTTTCCTCGGGAAATTCATTTTCATTTTGGTTATACTCTCGAGTATGCCGATGCCTTCCACCTACTCGTGGGTATGGTCTTGGCTTGCGACTTTCGCGTCGCAGGTGTTAGCACTTCATTTTTTTTTCAAGTCTTTCCACGTGAAAGGAAACCTTCTCTCTCTGTAGACTAGTAATTATTTTTAGTACAATTTCATTCATCTTTTTTTCTTTTATTTATTTTTTCACATAAATGAAGGGATCAAAGAGGTTATGGCAGATTATGTTCACTAAGAAATGATCCAAAATTGGATCTTGGTCTATTTGAGATTGTTATAACATTTGAATTTCTTGATCATTCTACATTCCCGAAATGGATCTTATCAAATTTTTCACATTTTCTATGATAATCTCTATTTTAGGTATTTGGGGAATCCTCCTTAATAGATGAAATATTCTTATTATGTTAATGCCAATTGAATTAATGTTATTAGCTGTGAATTTGAACTTTTTGGTATTTTTTCGTTTCTTCGAATGATATGATGGGTCAAGTATTTGCTTTATTGGTTCTAACGGTAGCAGCTGCAGAATTTGCTATTGGGTTAGCCATTTTTGTTATAACTTTTCGAGTCTGAGGGATTATTGCTATAGAATTTATTAATAGCATTCAAGGTTAAATATGATTCCTAGCGAATTACCAAAATACAAAGTTCTCTTCTCCTTTCGTTCTCTTCTTTCATTTTGATTTTGACTTGGTTGGTAAGGTCAGGGCCTTTCTTGCTGGGCGAGCACATCCGATTGATTCTAAAGTCCTTTCCTAAACCACTTCCCATTCAGTTGCTGAAAGATAGAGAGAACCCTTCTAAATTAGATTGAGTTCCACAGTAAGAAAGATGCTATTTGCTTCTATTCCATCTATTTGTGCATTAAGTTTGAAGAAGATCTCAATCTATAATGAAGAAATGGTAATAGCTCATTGTTTTATAGGCTTTATCATATTCAGTCGAAAGAGTTTAGGTAAGACTTTCAAAGTTACTCTCGATAGGAGAATCCAGGCTATTCAGGAAGAATCATAGCAATTCCCCAATCCTAACAAAGTAGTTCCTCTGGAATCCAATGAACAACAACGATTACTTAAGATCAGTTTGTGAATTTATGGCACTGTAGTAGAATCATTACTAATGGCACGCTATGCACCTAAGTGTGAAAAGACAGTGCAAGCTTTGTTATGCCAAAACCTAAATGTTAAGTCAGCAATACTTCCAAATGCCACTTCTTCCCGTTGCATCCGTCTTCAGGATGATCTAGACACAAAGTTTCGCATATTAATTGGGAGGAGATTTTGCCCCAGGTGTATCACAAAAGCAAAAAAAATAGAACTCATTCAAGAGAGCTTGGTAGTCTTAAGAATGGTTTGACGGGAGCCTTCTCTTAAGAATAAATAAAGAAGACAAATAGAAGATAATTCATGTTCATGCTAATAGAAAAGAAGAAAACTAAACTGTCAGTCTAATATTTGCTTACACGAGCTACTATTTCAAGTGGGATCAGTCCAGATTATTTGACCGATGTCAACATTCTTGCCAACACCTACTGCATTTTGATGGAAAAGGGACCTGGTAATGAACTTATGACAGAAGCCCTGAAAATCCTGCAGCTATGGCAGCATGGGTTACCCATTTCACAGGCAAGGGTGGGGGACAAGTTTAAGGACTTGTTGGTCAAAGAAAATGCAAATAGATTGTATAAAAGAGTGCAAGTGGATGTCAGTATTGGAAACGTCTTCAGTTCTTTGATTGTGCGAAATCCATCATTGGCAAAACAATCATATGGTTCTTTATAACTATCTTTTTGAAGCAGATAGTTCACAGTGCTCATTCTTTTAGAATGGAATATATAAAATAATGAATAATTGTTTCAAACCAGTAATAGATTTATTAAGAAAGACTCTTTGTTGTGGGGGTAGTGATGATGAAAATAATCGTGGTACCTCTGAAGGTAACAATCATTCTTCAAATAGAAGTTGTACATGCTTTAACAACATAGTATGTTGCAGTCGATCTGAGAATTGCAAGCCCTCATTGCAAACGCCTCCCTAATAAAACAACGGCATTCACACGTAATGTCAGTGCAGCAAGAAGGGCACCCTTAAGGGGGATCTGCATCCTAAGGACCGGGTACCAGAAGGAACGTCTTCTGAATCTAAGAGGAGAGAGGGGGATGGAAAGCTAAATAAGAACTTGAATCTAAGGCATCTCATTCAAGTTCTGTTAGGTTCTTAGTAGCTCCTTCACTAACAAGCAATGTGCGAAGCTGCCCCTATCAGATAAAGGCAAAGCAAGGAGTGAAGATTGCTAGGGATAGGTACATTTGAAGACGCTCTCCCAGTAGGGAGAGGATGAGTTCTCTATCTCTTTTTTCAATCTACTCAAGTCCAAACCATTGGGACCCCTTAGTGGTTCTAATCAGGGAGCATGTAGATCCCAAAAATGCATAGTTTCTCCCCCAAAAAGCACTTCTCCAATTTAGGAACACATTAGATATTTACTTAACTGGTAGGTCCTTGAGTAGATCCTACGCTAGCCCTAAGACGTTGGTCTCTAACTAGAAAAGTAAATGCTTGAGCTTGAGAAGCTTATGGTCCAGTGGACCCGTAAAACTCACTAGGATAAGCAGTATTATTAAACCAGGCAAAGCAACAAGTAATAAAACCAAAAACAGATAAAGCACCTATGCCCAACAAGATTAAGTGAATAGCCAAAATTGTAGTCGTTTTATTTCTATCTTTCCATACATAACTGAAGAATGGAAACGATTCTTCAAGAATCTCAAGTCCCAGAAGTGCATGATAAATGCTGCTAAAGCCCAATACTATAGAGGAAATTAAGTAAAGCACTCCAGACACAAAGTATGGAAGGGTGTCTATAACTTCCCCACCAGGACCTACCCCCCAACCTAAAGTAGCTAGATGGGGAAGTAAAATGTTACCTTGTTCATACATGGGCTTCTCTGGTATGAAATGAGCTACTTCAAATAAGTTCATTGCTCCAACCCAGAATACAATTAATCCGGCATGGGCAACATGAGCCCCCAGTAGTTTACCGAATAAATTGAGAAGTCAGGCATTCCTAGTCCACTAAGTGAAATCGGTAGTTTCTTGGTTACGATTAGTTAAAGCTAAAGTTCCATTAAAGAGCGTTTCCACATAGGAGAACCTCCTCAGGGAATATAAGGTTTTCATGAGGCTAATCTTGAGCTGCCACCCAAGCATGAATACCCTCGTTTAAGAGAATATTTTTGGTGTAAAAAGTCTTAAATTCAGATAAATCTAGACTAAAAAATTGCATAACTCTCAGCCGCACCTTGGAAAGGCTTCAAAAGCATGGTGTACTCATGCCTCTTCAAAAGCACAAGACATATAGATGTTGCATGTAGAATCCTCAGAAATCTTAAAGGTTCACCGAGAAAAGGTATTCTTTTCGCATCTTCCAGTTCCCTTTAGATAACAGGAGACTTCGATGCAGATTGGGCAGGAGATGCACTGGATGGGGAATCCATCATTGGAAATAAAGATTTCATTGTCATTAGAGATAGCTCTATATTATATCATGGAATTGAAAGAAGTAACAGCTTTCAAGTGATTGATCAAGGAAGGGAGATTTTGACAGGGAAGAAGGCTCAGTATGGGCATCTCAGAACCATTGGGTGTCTAGCTTATGCACATGATTTGACCAACTCAAACAAGTTCAAGGTAAGGGGGAGAAGATCTTCATTGGCTATCTAATTGAGTTATTGAGTATTTGACATGGAGAGGAAGAAGATATGTGTATTAAGGGACGTTACCTTCTTTGAGGAAGAATTTCTCGCTTGGATCGAATGAAAGGCGAGAACTTGGGTCTTCAGTAGAGTTAGGATGAAGATAGTAGTGGGTCCGACGTCATAGGGCCAACTAGAAGAGATGGGCTTGTTGAGTAAAGTGGGCCAAAGAGTGGAAACAATGAGGAAGAAATAAGGGAGAATGAGCCCAATAATGCGAGAGGAAGTAGTAGGCCGAAATGAGGGAAGAAAGAGCTACTAAGCACGCTATAAGAGAGAGACGTTTTACGATCTTTCCTATACATACCTATTGGCCTTTTTTTCGAGTTGTGGATAAAGATTATCGAAGGTCAATTGCCCTAGCCTCAGACCTTCATTCCTTTCTTGGTACACTACTCCTTCCCTGCAAACATGTCCTTCTCTCATGCATGTCTTTTGTCTCACCTTTGACCTGACCTAACCCCTTTCACGAACTATGATTAAACTGGCCGAATAGCTATATGATATGCTTCAAACAGACAAGGCAAGGAGGAGTGATTCTTGAGCTACCATTTCACTTTTCATATTGCAATATAGAGATATAGACAGTGTGCCATTAGTTAGGAGATAGAATGAACAATGATGGATGATAGCTGTTCTATGTGACAAATCATAATCATTCAATGTTTGAAAGCGGATGGGAATAAGATGTCAAAAGCATCTGCTTAGGGTTAGATTGGACTTTATCTTTTAGCCCTGCTTGCCACCACTCCAAAAGCCTGATTCAGAGCTCTCTAAATCATTTCAAAGTAAGTTAGGGGTCTAGCTCAGCTCTAAGCCTAGAATAGGACCTTGTCTCCAGGAACCTATTTTACGAAGTCTCAGTAAACCACGCAAAAACTACCTTTTATAGACTGACCCAGTCAGCTGAGGGTGGAAGGAAGCATAGGATATTTGCCATAGGTAACTAGGTTATCCCACGTGTTTTACATCCCCTTCATAAGTAGTGCATGATGATTCTGTCGACGCTCCCTATGGATGGGACTTTCAACCAAACGGCTCCGGTGGAACGATTGGTAGGCTCATTTATAATGTATTCTGTAGATCTTAACGCTCCAGGAGGGATGTTGGTGGGGAGATATGTCGTATCCAATATATATTTTAGTATTAAAATAAATTTAATAAATAAAATATTAATAAAAATAACTAGGTTAATTATGTTGATGAATTACCCATGAACCTTTTTCAAGAGCGCTTAGTAGTTAAGCGTGGTATGATTTTTCTCTTCATGTGTAAACAAATGGAGCAATATCACTTCTTTTTTAAATATCCCTTAATTTGATTTTGCATTAGCTAACCAAAAAAATTATGATTTTAATTCTAGAATTAGTTTTCTATGAAATATATTTTAAATAATTTTAATTTCATTTTTTGTAATTAAAAATCATTTGCGTAATTTCTAAAACATTTTTAAAAAATAGTTTTAGGTTAGGATGAACCTTCGGGCAACCGATGCCTGAACTATTCCATTGGATTGGGATGAAGCACACCCAACCCTCCCCATATACAGCCCTAGTTAAAAAAAAAATTGAAGTTCTTAAAAAATGCTAGTTAACTTTCTTCATAACATTAAGTGACAAATTGTAGTTTTTACTTTCTGTATACCCATATACTTTAAATCATGACTAACTTAGGTCCTGTTTGTTATTGAAAAGGACTATAGAATGTAATGAATTGAAAAAATTAAAATAAAAATGAACTAAATCACCCTTCTTTTCATGATAAATAGGATAAAACTCATTAATATATACTACAGATGTGAAAATAATCATACCCTTCAAAAATATTATAAATCATTTTTCCCAAATCTATGAACTAAATTACCCCCTCCTTTATGAATATTTTTACCTTTATTTTTTCAATACATTCTATTCCATTCCTTTTGTAGTAAGTAAACGAGACCTTAGTATGTGGTTAGTGCATGGACATTGAAATATTAATTACAATGCTTATCATAGATTTTTTTCACCCAATAAATTATAACTAACAAAATGTATTAGTCAATACAAGGGGAGTTAACTAGGTCGAAATAGACACCTTTATTATATATAATCAACATCACCAAACATATTAAACAACATGACTAACACAAAACAGAATTGGCCAAATATTAAAGAACAACGTACGCGTGATGACAAATTGCGGAGAGATCCAATGCTCTCTTATTTATATGTACAAAGTAATACACAAAAGTGCGCGCACACACATATATGTGATATTTAGTGTTTGATAAGGTGGCTTGGATTTGATAACTTGGTGGCTTCTACATAGGTATCTCATCATCAATTGGTGGATTCTCAACAAGTGAAGTCTGAATTGGATGTTTTCAAGCGGGTGGTTCCTGAATTGGAGCATTTTCAGTAGGTGGATCTATCATCATTGGATGTCCTTCATAGGCTTCAAATAAGGGTGGCATATTCTCAACTTGAGGCTTATAAGTGGGATCAGGATGATTATAATCTGCAAAGCTACAAGCCATGAGAAACACCACACCAAAAAAGAACACTAGCAAGTATTTAGAGGACATTGTTGAACTTGAACTTGACATGTGTTGACAAGGCAAATCACAAACTATGAGCTCTGATAATACTTATAGCACAACCAAGGAGGGACGTTGGTGGGGAGATATGTCATATCAATATATTTTAGTATTAAAATAAATTTAATAAATAAAATATTAATAAAAATAGTTGGATTGATTAAAGTGATGATTTGCCTATGAACCATTTTCAAGAGTGCTCTGTAGTTAAGAGTGGTACAATTTTACTCTTTGTAAATTAAAAACTGGAGCAATATCCACTTCTTTGTTAAATATCCCTTAATTTGATCATGCATTAGCTGACCAAAAAAATTATGATTTTAATTCTAGAATTAGTTTTATATGAGATATATTTTAAATAATTCTAATTTCATTTTTTGTAATTAAAAATCATTTACATAATTTCTAAAAAAATTTTAAAAAATGGTTTTGGGTTAGGATGAACCTTTGGGCAACCAATGCCCGAACTATTGCATTGGATTGGGATGAAGCCCGCCCAACCCTATCCATATACAGCCCTAGTTAAAATGATGTTTTTATATTTTATATCAGTAAAATGATAGCATTAGTTTATTAAAATTTATTTGTAATTTAATGCATTTAATCAATATTAATTTTAATATAACTTATTTTTCTATAAATTTTTTGGTCTTTTTATGTAATTTTTTGAATAATTAACAGTCAAATCAATGGACATATTTAATGGAGAAATGATAATTTTTTGTTCTTAATAGATGAAAAGCAATATTGCCTTATCTTTGGCTTCAAGGTGCATAGCAATCTTCAAAAGATACAAAAGCAAGCAAGCATTTTAACTCAAAATAATTTCCATGTTGGTAGGTGTGAACTGAGTCGATATACCAGCTTGCATACATGCTTTGAAAAAATGAAAATCCCTCGTGTTTTCTTCAATTTCTTTATAATGCCTTTTTTAAAAAAAAAAATTCCTTGTATTCTTTCCAAGACTTATTTATCATTGATATAGACATTTAATATATATATATACACACATGCCTATCAATATATATATATATATATAACAAATTATTATACATCTAACTTATTTTAGTGAATAAATTGCAATTCTTACCCTTCATGCAAATATAAGCGTATATGTGTGTGTTTTTTGGCTAATTCTAGTGAATATAGATAGTGTCTCCTAACTAGGTTTTGTTAGTGAAAATGACTCTATCGTTAATGCCCAAAAAAAAAAGTATGAATAACTAGATTTTTTTATATGTCATTAGAATATACAAAACTTGATAGAGATCAAGGCAAAAATCCTATATTTAATATAATATTTGCAGTTTCACTGAAAAAAAATAATCTCTGTTGTTTTGTTTTAACATATTTACATTACCCCACTTGATTTTAACTTTTACGTACAAATAAAAAAATTTCACATCAAGTAGAAGTAGAGATTATTTCTTTGAAGAAAACTTAATTTTGCATAGAGGCATACTAAATTAAAAAATTATTTGTTAAAACGACTCAATTGATGATTCATTGTGTAACCACACCCACATACACATAAGTCCACGGATTGCTAGACGTGAAAATGACTATATGCAATTCTTAAAAGGAGAAATGACGGCACTTATATTTCAAAAGATTAATTTAATTATAGTTTGGTCTGAAAATTAAAGATTTTCTGAAAAATAAAATGTAAATATTGAATCAAAATTTTGAAAATGTGAGATTGTTAATTATAAATGAGGTATTAAAGTCTCATAAATTACTCCTATTGATTTAAAATTTTCTAAGTAAATATTTGCAACTAAGTCTTATCTTCAAAATTTGTTGATACTTGATGATTTTTATTTGATATATGATATCATTGAGTTAATAATATATACTCTCTCCGTTTAAAAATATAGGACATTTTTTGAGAGGTTGGATGTTCAAAAATATAAGGCATTTTTAGTTTTTTGAGGTGTAATCATTGCCTTTTTTTTCAAAAGTGCCCCTATCAATGATGACTTTATATTTATTATAGGGTAGTTAATAAGGATAAATACAGAAAGATAGGTTTAGTTTGAAAGTAGGTAAGAATTTTATTGGGAGATGAGACTCGATTAAAAATGCTTTTTATTTTTTAATGGAGAGAGTAATTCAGTACCATTACATTTGAAAGGAATGTCTGAAAGTGACAAACTAAGTAATATTTTACCCCCATGGATTTCTGTACGACTTTGGGTTTTTGATTAAATCATCATTTGAATAAAAAATGAACTTAATGTCTTTTCTTTAATTCAAAACAAAAATGTTTGAATAAGTGTTTTGAATTTAATTATTTTTAAAACTATTGTTATTTTTTGTTTTTTTTAAAAAAGTAAAAACATGTTAAAAATGTTTTCATTTTATTTTTCTTAATTTCGAAATATATTACATTTAATTATTTAAAGTACCAGTTGCCCCAACCAATAGTTATTATAATCCATCACCATTAACAATTAATAACCATTACTATCGGTCAATTTTTTAATTTTAAAATTATTTTTAAATTAACACAACCAAATAGATTTTATTTTTGTTTTGTTTTGAAAAACAATTTAAAAACTATATTGTAAAATAGGTTTTAAAAATAAAAAATAAAAACAGAAGCCAAACATACCCTTAATTTGCTTTGTTTTTTTTCCCCTTTCATGGGACCTTCAGTCATTTTCTCAATGTTCACTCATTGGCCTCTCTTGAAGAGTTAATTGTTCTTAATTACCATTGCATTACAATGGAACACTATCAAGCGACATAACAATTAATATTTTGCTGCCACAGATTTAGGTATGTGGCTCTTCACTTGTATGTGAAATGGTGGCTTTTCAATAGGTTGTAAGTCAATGGGTTGATCATTAATTTATCCGAAATTCTTGAGTGAGTAATTATTCAAAAGATGGTATATTAGGTGTGAACTTGATCGCTATCATCACACATTCATGTGTACAAAGAAAATTGAAAATGCCTCGTGTTTTCTATAGTTTATTTGTAATGACAATTTTTTTTCTTACAATTTTCTTGCATTCTTTGCAAGAGGTAATCATTGATGCAGGTATTTAATATAGGGACAATGACAATAAAATCCCTCTGAAATATATAAATGATAACTTGATCCCCCGAAATGCCAAAATTCCCTTGAAGTTTCTAAGGACTTTTCTGTCATTAATAAATTTATATAAATTACTAAATTACCTTATTGAAAATAAACGATTCATAACTTTCTTTCTTATAAAGATTTTCTGAAAAATAAAATGTAAATATTAAATCAAAATTTTGAAAATGTGAGATTGTTAATTATAAATGAGGTATTAAAGTCTCATAAATTACTCCTATTGATTTAAAATTTTCTAAGTAAATATTTGCAACTAAGTCTTATCTTCAAAATTTGTTGATACTTGATGATTTTTATTTGATATATGATGTCATTGAGTTAATACATATTTGAGTACCATTACATTTGAAAGGAATGTCTGAAAGTTACTAACTAACTAATATTTTGCTCCCATGAATTTCTGTACGAATTTGGGTTTTTGATTAAATCTTCATTTAAATAAAAAATGAACTTAATTTTTTTTCTTTATTTTATCTCAATTGTCGAAAGGACTTTTTTATATTTGAAGCTCTATCAACTATATGGTTAAAGCTATATCTCGATCTCTTTTTTAATCTTTGGTAGTGGAAAAGAGACCATATATATATACACACAAGAAAAAATTTATATACTTAGCCTGTATTTAAGGAAAAATGATAAAAAAATTCATTTAAATTATGTAAATGACAGATTAGTCTCACGAAATGGTGTAATTTCCCTGAAGTCCTAAGGGATGTTTTTGTCATTGAGAAATTATAAGAAATGATACTTTTGCCCTTTATTCATATTAAAAAAATTCCTAACTTTCCATTCACAATTTTTATTCATATATTAACAACTATTGTTTCTAAATTCGCAACAATTTAATAGCTATTCACAAGTCCTGATCTGCAGTTCCTGATATGCATCAGGTGTTGAAAATTCATTACTTTTCACTCACAATTTTTGTTCCCATATTAACAACTTTTATTTCTAAATTCGCAACAATTCAATAGTCATTCGCAACTCCTCATATATTAGTTCTGATATACATTAGATGTTGAAAATTCATAACTTTTCATTGACAAATTTTGTTCTTATATTAACAACTTTTATTTTTAAATTTGCAACAACTCAATAGTCATTTGCAACTCTAGAAATTTTTGTTTTTGTTTGAGGGTAATTTGGTCATTTCCTTTAATTCCCTAATGACAAAAAAAATCTCATGGGACTTTAAGGAAATTATGCCTTTTCATGAGATCAATATGTCATTTACATAATTTAAATGGATTTTGTTGTCATTTTCCTTTATATTTAAGGTGCCTGTTTTCAATTAAATCAATACATGTGTATTATTCATAGATTATTTATTTTATGATAAAAACAACTAGTGATTTTTCAACTTGAACCCATAAGTGGGATCAGGATGATTGTAATTTGCAAAGCTAGAAGCCATGAGAAACACCACATCAAAAAAGAATACTAGCAAGTATTTAAAGGACATTGTTGAGCTTGAGCTTGACATGTGTTGACATCGCAAATCACAAACTATGAACTCTGATATTATTTATAGTACAACCAATAAGGAGGGACGTTGGTGGGGAGATATTTCGTATCGAATGTATTTTAGTATTAAAATAAATTTAATAGTAAAATATTAATAAAAAATAATTGGGTTAATTAAAGTGATGATTTGTTCATGAACTCTTTTTGAAAGAAAGAATTATAATTTTTTATACTATTTTAATTTACAAATCAATTAGTATGAGAAATACATTCACATTTGGCCAAAGAAAATAGAAAAATACAATCACATATAAATTTAAGAAAAAATTAGTTGAGCTGTTAATATTTAAAAGATGATTTATAAATTGTAGATAAATATTTATAAATAATTGATTTGAATTATTAACTATTAAGATATTTAATATTTTAATTTTTTTATTAAAACAAATATAAAATGTTTTAATTACTTACTGAAGTTTCCATCATTGTTGATATGATAATCAAATACTAGTCACACGCTAGTATTACTTTTCTTTAATATTTATTATTATTATATTTTTTATGATTTTTATAGATATTTTCGGTGTTTTTAAATTTTTATAATATTTTTATTAATTTTAAATTGATTTTTCTAATTTTATCAATTTATATTAAGTAAAAAATAGATAATTATTAAGCATGTAAAATTCGAAAAATTATTAATTTTAATTCTAGAATTAGTTTTACATAAAATATATTTTAAATAATTTAATTTAATTTTTATCAATTAAAAATAATTTACATATTTTTCAAAATATTTTTAAAAAATAGTTTTGAGTTTGAGTGAACCTTTAGGCAACCCGATGTCCAAACTATTGCACTGGACTATGATGAAGGCCGCCCAACTTTCCCCATGTACATCCTTTCTTAAAATGATGTTTTTATATTGTATGTTAGAATTTGTCTATAATTTAAGAAATTTAATTAATATTATTTTTCTATAAGTTCTTTTTTTTTATATAAATTTTTGTCTTTCTATGTAATTTTTCTGGAAACTAACAGTCAAATTAACCAATATTTAATAGAGGAACAATATTTCTCTATTTTTAATATACGAAGGGCACCCAAAATCAGGTACTAAAGTCTCGTGAATCACTCCTAATGATTTAAAATTTTCTAAGTAAATATTTTCAACTTATTTTTATCTCCAAATTTTGTTTTGATTATATTTATTTGATATATGTTGTTATCGAGTTAATACATAATTGATTACCATTAAATTTGAAAGGAATATCCGAAAGTGACTCATCAACTAATATCTTGCTCCCATGAATTTCTGTGCGAATTTATGTTTTTGATTAAATCATCATTTACCAATTTTTGTTGTATACATAGATGCCCTTTTGAAATAAAGAAGAAAATAATTTTTTCATCTTTGTTTTATCTCAATATTCCAAATTAAAGGACTTGTTTATATTTGAAGCTATGTCAACTCTATGGTGAAAGATAAATCTCGATCACTTTTTTAATATTTGATAATGGAAAAGAGACAATATATATAAAATTATTAAACTCATGATAGGAATGTAAACTTGAAATATAAATTCGGATCATAAACTCATAAGAGTTTACCTCTATTAATAAATAGCCAATAAAAATTTATTATTAAATAATAAAAATATAAAATATGATCTTAATTTAATTTAAATATATTTAAAATATAAATCATTAAAATTAAACTCATCTATATTAATAAATTATCATACAAAACATAGAAATTTTAAAATAGGGAAACTTACTTGTGGTATTTTTTCCTTTTCTATTAATATTAGTTTTTACTTTTTAAGTTTTTTCTTTGAACCAAGTTCTATAATTTTTATGAATCAAATTCTTCATAATATATACTTAACTCGCTCAACTCAAAAAAAAAAAAAATCAACGAGCTTAACAAGTTTAACAAACTTGCATCTAGTTCGAGTTTATGAATTAATTGACATGATTTTATAAGTTACAACATAAAAAAAATAAACTTACAAATTTAACCAAGTTTGTATCTTGTCTAAATTTATGAATAAACTGACACAATTTTATAAGCTAAAAATGTAAAACATTAAACTCAAAGAGTCAATTTGAGAGTTTGACAATTATATATATATATATATATATATAAGGAAAAACTTATATACTATAATAAAGACACATGTATTATTTATATATTATTTAATAATATTTATGGTGTCTGTTTTCAATTGAATCAAGATATGTGTATAATTTATATATTATTTATTCTATAATAAATTTTTGTTATTAATATTATTAATACATTAAAATGCATTTGTTTTGATTTTATTGGATAAAGGTACATTTAGTGCACAAGTCTTGTCTAATGTGACTTGTTAATGCCCGACCGAAAAACTAACGAGTTTAATGTTGAATTAATTTGGAGTTTATTATCAGTCTTTTTCATTGAGTTTTTTTCGCTTAATTTCTTTGTCATTATATTTCTATATATGTGTTTAACGTTAATGTTAATCATTCATAATGGAAAAGAGACAATATAATGAGGCTTAGAATTGACAATACCTGAATCCCCTAACAATGAAATTGTTTAACACTAAATTATTTAGGGTCTATTCTTTTCTGAGTATTTCCACTCTGTTATGAATATTATAATTAGTGTCCATGTCCATAGCATCTAACTTTTCACATTCCATCCCATATTGAATGACATTAGACCCTATAATCCCTTAATTGAAAGGTTTCTAGAATTTATTTTATATAACCTCCAATTGTATAATTATATTGTTTAATTCTCTTTTTTATGTACTTGCAACTCTTGGGGTTAGTCTTTAAAATTGAAGTCCTATAAATAGAGGTGATGCACACACATTTGTGACATCCTAAATGAAAAAATCCCACTCTTCCTTTACTCTCCAATTCTCTATTGTCTCCTTTATCTCCATTATTCTAATGTCCTTTGTCTTGTTCATTTCTCTCATCTCAATCTCTTATTCCTTCTAGTTTCATAACACATGTAATTTCTTTGTCATCGTGTGCACGTGTTTGTAGAGTTAGAAATGGGTTGGGCCAGCCAAAATAGGCCCAACCCTTATGGGCCAAAAATTTATGTTTTCCTAATTTTATTCAATTTTGTGAGGGCTAGGATATACAAAATTTTTCTAAATTTTGAGGCAATTTCATAGAACCCCCTCATCTTTCAAAGTTTAAAACTAACCTACCTAACCCCTTTTTTTTTTCCCACAAGCTCCCTACAATAAATTTAAGTTGAAAATTTGTTATGAAATGAAGGCTTTTGTATAATTCTATGAAACTATCATATGAGATCTTTTTTAACAAACAAGTTGAACATGCAGATGCAAGATTTATCATGATAATTTTTAGAATAACTTTTCTTTTGTCATCTTCATAGTGCATAAGACAAATAGAGTATATATTGATAATTCAACATATCAAGAAGATATGTTAGAAGAATATGTATGATCAAAATTCATCAGGCATAATTTGGCTAAAAGGAAGATTTGCTTGAAAAAGTATTTGCAAAAATCACATTTGAGAAATTAGTATTTTCTATGAGATACAATAACAAGAAGTGATGTTATTATGAGGGGAAGTTAAATTGATGTCCTCATTAAAGAAAGCAAAGTTCATGTTATACTCTTTTTTCCTTAACCAAGGTTTTTAATGAACTTGCTTCAATATCAATTGTGTTATCTTTTTCCTTCACTAGCTTTTTGTTCGATTGGGTTTTTCCTATATATTAAGATTTTAAAGAGGCACAATATTTGTTTATGTGTGATATCCTTAACTTTTAACCATGCAACTAACACATACTCAACCTTAAAGAAGAGTTACCACAATAATTAATGCCATTTAATTAACAATAAAAGATACCATAATAAAATTAGGATCAACCTTGGCTATTTATAACCCCAAAATCACTAAGTATGAAAACCTTTTATAAAAAGGATCCTAAAACTAATTCAAAATGAACACAAGTTTGGAAAGTCATTAAATATTTTCAAATCAGATCAAAATGAGTTTAGGAAGCATGGGGAAGGATTATAACTGAAAACTAGTGGAGACGGGTTAAAATAGTCTTTTTAGTTAAAATTGTTCCATCCGTTGTGGCTAAGCACATGATCCCCACGACTCATGGTATAGAGAATATCCATTGTGGCCAACAAAATAATTCATCATGATTAATACTCTCAATGTCATGCACTGTGACTGAACAGCCATCTGCATTGGTGAGCACAACTTTGAGCCTGGACCTCCAATTGAGGTGATCCAAGCATCCACACGTAGATAATTAAAATACTAGCTAATGGCTTTAGTTTCACATTAATTTGATATCATATAGAAATTTTGGACACTTAGGGCTATAACCACTCTGTTACATAATCAACCAAGTGTCTAAATTCCTATCCCTATGTCATTGGCCACCACAACACAATATGATCATACTCAAGATGAAAACAAGCATATCTAACCATCTCATGCATAAAAAATCAACACGTATATAGAAGCCACCTCCTAAACAAATAAATCAAGGCAGACAAAATTGAATCCTTTCCAATATGTCAAAAGTCTCAGAACCAAGGGTTCAAAATTAGTTTGATGACCACATTCTCACACTTGCATGCAAGCTTGACCCATAGCCAAAACTCAATCAAGGATTCAAACCCTAAAAGGTCCAAATACCAAAAATGCCTAAGTTAGCAAGTAGGCTACAATGCAAGAATAAATAATTCTACATAAAATACCCCTGAGTTAGCAAAATGAGTATTCAAGTTTACATATAAAGATCACTATTCAAGAACATGTAAGAGTCGCAATTAAGATCATGTAAAGTGAGAATTTCAAAACTAAAGACATTAACGAACTCAAGCATGCATGTGGATAATATGTGTTATGTATGAATTTCAATCCAAGAAATTAGTTACTAATTAGGGGTAAATTAGTAATTAGTGACTTGATTATGGTTTTGGGTGTTAGACTAATAGATGATGTTGGTTGATTGGTGTGGTAATAGGATTAGATGGCAGAACGGCAATTTGGGATATAACACACAAGCAACAGTGAGAGTTTTCTCACTGTGTCACGATCCGCGGTGCATGGCACAGAATTTTACTTAAGAACTAAGTCAAAACACATGAAAAATAGAAGGGAGAAGTTGGAAAACACATCTGGAGAGGAGGAGGAGATTAGTCCATCTCTGCTAAGGCAAGCATTATCTGACTATCAAGAGTTTGCTTCGGCTAGTGACTTATTGAGTAAGTATCGTACAGCCCTGAGCTTCATTTCTACCCTATTTTCATTGAATTTGATCGGTTGAGAAATTGAATCAAGAAGTTATAAGGTGCTAACAACTAAAAGAAAGGTTTAAAAATGGCTATCGAATGCAAAACTAAGGTTTTGCAACTAGTTTAGAGTTAAATGATTGAGCTTTGAGAGTTTAGGCTCAAACTTACTTAAAGAATTAGGTTGAAATTGAGAAAATTAGTAAATAGGTGAATTAGAAGGGTGATATGGTCATTTGAATATCCTATAAGGCTAGTGACTGTAGATGATAGATTATATGAATACAAAAGGTGCTAGTTAAATTGTTTTCTATATTAAGAGAATTCAATTTAACTAAATTAATGCCTAAATTGGGTATTAGTAATTGATTGGAAGGTGTTCATTATGTAAATTGAACATCCAAAGGTTTCTTGAGAAAGTTAGAGTAACTTGAGAGGTTCAATGCAAACGGTAACATTTGATAATAAAGTTAAAAGATAACTGAAGTAACCCTTTTACTTGTTCGTTTATAAAATTGTTTACAAGTATGTTATATAATTATATGCATTGTGATTTGTGAACTGATAGAGTAGTAATATTGTGAAAGAAATATATATGCGAGTGTGTGAGTAATGTATGAGATGAATGAGCAGAGACATATGCATAGATAAGTGCATTACATCCACAAGTATACCCTAGACTAGGGTAGGGGGTCGCGGCCCTAGTCTGTATAAGTCTAGAAAGTCCGAAGGTCTTGAGCGTAAAGCTTAACTCTGTCAGGAAGGACCTAGGAGATCTTGAAGGTCTCAAGCGTAGAGCTTAACTCTGCCATGACGGACCTAGTATAATGATCCATGAGTGTACCCTAGAGTAGGGTAAGGGGTCATGGTCCTACTCTGTGTAAGGCTAGGAAGTCTTAAAGGTCTTAAGTATAGAGCTTGACTCTACCAGAAAGGACCTGGGAGACCACCCAAATGTGAAGAGGATACCTGGTCTGAGATAGAGGTATGGTAGGCCCTGTTTCATGTAAGATTGAAAGTCTTGGTCTAAGCGTAGAGCTTGCTCTGCTAGGTAGAACTGGGAATGCATGAGTATGAGCATGAGGGATGGATATATATGAATTCCTGTATATGTATATTATACCGCTTTTACTAAAACACATGCCACTTTATTTCTTATTTATAATTTTTCTTAGTAACTAGTATTTGGGTTATATTCAAGTTACTGGGATATATGTCTTACTTTGTTACCTTTGTACATAAGGGAAGAGAACACGAGAAGGTCAAAAAAGGAAGCAAGGAAAGAGTAGCTTCACTTGGTAGTGGTATGACTACCATTGTAAATAATGAATGTATAATGTGTTGTTAGAGTTTGAGTTGCCAACTAGGATACATAAGTGTATGTGTAATGAATATGTGAATGTGTATATATTTATGGTTGAAAATTTGCTTGTATATATATATATATGATACTGCATCTTGCCAAGGATACTACAATGATAGATACATGGGTAGGCCTAGATGTAAATTAAGCAAGTATATGTTATTGTGTAACTTGTTCCACTTGTATTGAATGTAAATTAAAAGTGATATTATATGTGTATGTGAAAGCTTGACACAAATGGTGAGGCTGAGCCCCATTTGGAGCAGTCAAGTATACTTGTAATTCTCAACCATATAATGAGGCGTAGCCCCATATGAAAAAGTCAGACGATTGAAGTGGAACAAGTATATATGTGTATGTAGTTATATGTGTTGTACTTCACATAAGTCTACAAATGTAATATAGCATTGAGAGGTCAAATCGAGTAATTGACTTGATATATGTGATTTAATGTGTTAATCAGGTATATATGGTCCTTTTGGACTTAGTTCAAGGCCCAAAGTGGTCTAATAGGATAAGGGATGAGAAATGAACACTTAGTGCAAATTTTGAAAGAAAAAGTAGCTTTTTCCACCTAGGTGTTCAAGTTTAGATCAAACCATTGGATCATGTCTAAACTTATGTCATTAGCTAGAATGTTATGATCTTCATGTGAGCACTTGAATCACTCCAACCGAACGTCGGATGTGGAAATGGTGTGTGAAAAAAGTTTGCCCTACGAACTATCTTATGTGTAACATCTTGAATTTCAATCCCAGAAACTAGTTACTAATTAGGGGTAAATTAGTAATTATGGGATTGATCATGATTTGGATGTTGAGTTGATATTTTATGTTGTTGGGCATTGCATTGATAAGATTGAAGGGTAGAGAGATAAGCTAGGATAAAACATGCGAGCACAAGAATTTTCTCACTGTGCCACACGCCGCGGTGGAGCTGCATGCGCTGCGACACACCGACCATAAATCACTTAAAGTTGACATGATCGCTTGTGAAATCAAAAGGGAAATTGTTAGAGACGTGTCCTGAGGGTAAGAGGAAGCCATCTCTGCTAGGGCAAGCATAATCTGGAGCTCAGAAGTCTGCTTCAGTTAGTAACTTGCTAGGTAAGTATCGTGCAATCTCAAGCTGCAATTCTACCCCTTTTTCATTAAATTTCATTAGTTGAGAAATTGAACCATGAGATTCTGAGATGTTGTAATTTGAAAGAAAGGGTTAAAATGGGATATCTAATACAGAATTAAGGTTTTGTAACTAGTATGGAATTGAATGGATAAGCTTTGAGCATTTAGGCTCAAAATCACCTAAAAGTTAAGTCAATAAGGTGAATTTGGGTGAATAAATGTGTTAAGGAGTTGTTATGGTTGTTTGAGTAGCCTTTAAGGCTAATGACTATAAATAATGGATAAATGAATTGAAAAGGATTCAATTGAACTATTTTATGTGTTAAGGGATTTGGTTTAGCCAAATTAATGCCTATGAAATGTGTTGAGAATTGACTGAGGGGCACTGTGTTGTGTAGATTGAGCATTTGGGAAGTTGCTCATGAGAATCTGTGCCCTTGGGAGCTTAATGTGGTTGGTAACCCTTAGTAGCAAGGGTTAAAGGTAACTGGAGTAACCCTTTTACTTATTTGTTTGTGAAATTCTTTGCAAGTATTTTGATATAACTATGCGAGTGTGTGAATATTGTTTGAAATGAATTTGAGAAGTCACACGTGCACTGACATGCATCGCATCTATGAGATATACCCTGAATTATGGTAAGGGGAAACGCGACCCTACTATGAGGAGGTCCAAGAAGTCCTGATGATTTCGAGCATAGAGCTTGACTCCGCGAGGACGGACCTAGGAGAAGAAATCTTGATGATCCAGAGTGTAGAGTTTGACTCCCCCACGATGGACCTAGGATATTGAATGATCCACAAGGTTACCCTAGACTAAGGTAAGGGGCTGTAGTCCTACTCTGTATAAGACTAGGAAGTCCTAATAATCTAGAGCATAGAGCTAGGCTCTACCATGACGGACCTAGGAGACCACTCATATGAATATAACTTAGTCTAAACATTGGTTTGGTGGGCCTTGTTCCTTGTGACTAGAGGGCCTAGTTCAGGTTTAGAGTTTACTCTATCAGGGGGAACCAGGACTGCATTACATGAGCATAATGAAATTAATGAGAATGAATTCTTGTATATGCATATGTTACTATTTTATGACTATACATGCTACTTTATCGCTTGTTTATGATTTTTCTTACTAACTGATAATTGGGATTACCTCCGAGTTACTGGGACGTATGTCTCACTCCGTTACTTTTGAACACAGGTGAAGAGAGCTTGAGAAGGCTGAGAAGGGAAGCGAGGAAAGAGTAGCCTCGATAGGTAGTGGTATGACTACCTTTGAGTTGAAATGAATGTATAAAATTGTTTACTAAGTTAAGTTGCCAACTAGGATACATATATGTGTGTGTATATGAGAAAGTAAGTAGCGATGTGAACATTGCTTGTATATATGTAAATTGTGTTGCATTATGCTAAAGGTGCCCCTGAGGAGGGTATGTAGGTGGGCCTAAATACGAACAAGCAAGCGTATGATGTTGTAACTTGTTCCACTAGTGTATATATATCTATTGATTGTGTATTGATTGTGATTTGAATGTCTATTGTGTTGT
This sequence comes from Prosopis cineraria, assembly GCF_029017545.1. Classification (NCBI taxonomy): domain Eukaryota; kingdom Viridiplantae; phylum Streptophyta; class Magnoliopsida; order Fabales; family Fabaceae; genus Prosopis; species Prosopis cineraria. The sequence goes on along the minus strand of NW_026555343.1, from coordinate 17,616,918 downwards.
GGATGAGAACTTAACTCAAATGGTAAGAACTTGACACAAATGGTGAGATGGGGTCCCATTTAAAAGATTTGAGTACATTTGTGATTTCCAACCATATGGTGAGGTGAAGACCCATATGTGAGAGTCAGAGGGTTGAAAGTGGAATAAGTCTAGTTGTATATGTGATTTTGTGTTATATATGTGTTTTCCTCATGTAAGACCACAAGTATGTAAAGTGGCTTTGAGAGGAAAAAATAGGCTATTGATGTGATATTTGATATGTATGACTTTAATCAGGTGTATGTGGTCCTTTTGGACTTGGTTCAAGGCCCGAAATGGTTTAATAGGATAAGGAATGAGAATTGAGCACTTAGGGTGTAACTTTTTGAAAGAAAAAGTGACTTTTTACACCTGGGTGTCCAATTTTAGATTGGACCATCAGATCGAGTCCAAACTTATTCCATTAGCTAGTACACGTTGAAAGCTTCGTGTGGCTGCTTGAATCATTCCAATCAGATATCAAACGTGAAAATGGTACATGCAAGAAGTTCATCATTTTTGCTATCAAAATGACAGCAGAATTTTGGACAGGCGCACCGCGGCGTATGATGCAGTATGAAACAAGGTAGGTGGTTCTATGCCACATACCACGGTGCACCTGCTGCACGTTGTGGTGCATGGCCCATTTTTAGGGTTGAGAATTTAAGATGTTATGAGTCTTTTGATCGTATTTATGCTTCCGCTAGCCCTCTTATTTGAATATATGCTTTTGAGAAGTCAGGATCCTGCAATTTTTAAAATAAATAAAGGACTATTATTTTGATTTTGATTTCTTGATTGTGTGGTATGAAATGGTAAAACACGAGTTAAGATGGGAATTTATAGTCCGAACCTGGGGACTTTACATTATGATAGTAGAATTTGCTATCATACGCACTATGGCACATTGTATGCCATGCCGTAGCATATTACACAGAGAAGAACAGAGCATGTTGCACTGTACTACATGCCGCAGCGTATGGTGGTGTAAACCACAGTGCATGGCACTTTTTCAAGGAAAAATGTTATGTTTCATTGAGTTTTTGAATTGTATTTATGCTTTTGGTAGCCCTCTCATTGGAACATATGTTTGACGAAGTCAAGATCCTGTATTTTGAAAACAAATCAAGGGCTTTTATTCTAATATTGTATTGTTATTACTTGTTGATTGTGTGTGTGGGAATGGTAAAGCCTGAATTAAGTAGGGACTTTACAGGTTATATATGATTATACTCCAACCTTATCACTCTCTTTATATTTTAACCAAATCCATAGGGTACTAAATATATAGGGCTAATTTCTATGATTGAATTTAGCCCACTTTTTAATTGTGAGGGGTTACCTAGATAAAGGTTCTTACACTCACCCTTAGACTATAGATTCACCTTTTTTTTTCTAGAAAACTCATAGGTGTCATAGTTTCCTGGCCAACACCATTCCTTGTAGGAAATTGATAATACTAAGCATTATGCCTAGCCTATGCCATCTCTTGAAGGATGATGACAATATTAAGCACTTCTAATCAATTTTTGCCAACCACCATGTGTAAATTTTGGTGAAGATCACACCATGTGGATTTCATAACTCCCTACACTCACTATGGTAAACTCCCACCCATCTATGATCATGCAATTCAACTTATGCCTAATGACATGTTAATAATAACAACCATGCTCAATGTATCCATATAATCAAACTCATGCTCAACTTAGCCCTGTAAACATGATCATGCTTATAATAGTATACAATTTAGCCATTCATCCACTTTCATATCAAACATAAAACCAAACATTAATTTCACCCAATCATATGAAGACATGCTCATGATAATTCCATGTATTATCATATGATATATCATATAATAATCATATATAGCTTATAGGTGCAAACAACAAACATTTATAAGAATTTAACTCTCAATTATCTCAACCCTTAGTTTACTAAACCAAGAGTACACTTGAAAAGCACATGGAGCCTCCAAACAAGAGGACAAGCTTTAAGAGTAATTAATCTACAATTAAAACCATCAAACATCATTAATAGCTAATCATCATAAATTAGCTCTAATCAAAGTCTAAACCTAAGACTCTTATTATGGTCCTTAGCTATAACCATAACCATTTCTAATTTTCATTAACTTATGTAACCTCATGTTAGCCTAAATATCACCATAGACCAACCCATTAACATTAGCTTAGTTATTTAGCTTTAGGGTTAAACTTAGGCCATCAGCAACATAAAAACTCACACCCGTGAGCTTAACCCAGATGATAGAAATGTAGAAAAGGATCCTACATCAATTGAAGTCAAAGGAATGGGTGAAACTTGGCATTGGGTTCAAATCTCAACACTCTATAACTAAAGACTCATAAAAAATGCGTAAAGGGAGGAGACTAGAGATGAAAAAATCTTACCTAATAGTTTGACAACCTTAAGTAGCCTCTAAATGCCAAAACATAATTCTAGTTCACTCTTGGATCCTTACCCCTCTTTTCTATTTCTAAAGCCAAAACATGATTCTAGAATGTAAATTGCGATGCATTTGGGTAGATGATACAAAATGGGAACCCTAAATTTAACAAATTAATTCTGGTCCAAGATGGCCTAATAGATCCTAAAGTCCCATTCTAAGCTTCATATAGGGTCTAATAGACTATAGTTATCCATCCACTCTAATTAACCTAATGTAGACGTCACTTAATTAATTTAACCCCTTAATTAATTTAATTAATTTTATTTTAAATTTTAGGATGTTACATTATGGACATCCAAAGGGGTATGTTATGAATATTATAATTAATGTCCATAACATTCCATTTTTCACATTCCATCCTATTAGGATAGGCTGGCACCCAAGAGGGGGTGAATTGGGTGACACTTAAAAACTTTTGAAAACTTGAAAAGAGTGAAGAACTAAAGAGTGAAGGAAGAAGATAAGACACACGAGATTTATACTGATTCAGCCATAAACTTAGCCTATGTCTAGTCCTCAAGATCACACTTGAGATTTTTAACTAAGATCACAAACTTCAATGAGTGCTTGCCACCACAGTACAACTCTGAAGACTAAACTTGTCTTGATTCACTTAACAAACCTTGCTACAATCTAGCAAGTTATTACAAACACTTGAAAAATTTCTTTTCAAGATTTCTAAGAAAATAAGATAAGCTTTTGCAGAAACCTTTCTTAAAGAGTAGATGAGTATACAATTGAAAGCTTATAAACTTATGAGAGCTTTTTACAATTATTTTCAAGAATAATGAATGAATGTAAGATGTAAAAGCACAATTTGAAAGCTTTTTAAATGCATAAATGATAAATTATTTGCTCAAGGATCATTAGTTCTCATTCTGGTTCAAAATAGATCACAGTTAATAGACTGTTGGAATAGTGATTCTATCCATTAGTGCATTTTCTTGTGAGTGATTGGTATAATCACGCATGAATTTACACTAGAATAGTTCCAAGAAATTATATGTGATAAATCACGTGTGAACATCTTGACCTCTCACACGTGGTTTCGCACTTACAAATAAGCATCTAGTTTTGTGTGCTAAAACTCATGTGGTACCATATTGCTTTCTCGCGTGGTTTTGCATTTATGAATATACATACATATCAGAGTGCTAAAACTTGCGAGTACACTATTAACTCTCACGCGTGGTTTTACACATAAGAAACTATCATCAATTCTATGTGACAAATCACATGTGAAACCTCTTCTCTCTCACATGTGAAATCCCTGGCAGAATACCAAAACCATTCTATGTGATCAAAACTCGCGTGGAACTAAAATGTTATCACATGTGAAATAGCAAGCATTAATGCACAAACTCATCTAGTGCATTTTCATGCGTGGAACTACACATAAATCAAGCAAGATTTTGTATGATTAAGAGATATAGATTTATGAATCAATGATCATACATGTAAACAATTTTAGCTTGGCTTGAGAAGACTTAAGACTCAACAAAGCAAAATGTAATTGTGCAACAAATGACAAATCATGCTGGCTACCATCAGTCTCACGCGTGGTTTTGCACTTTGACACAATGCAATAAAACATAGTTGCTAAAACTTACATGGGCAACTAAGGCTTTCATGCAGAACCAAAGCTCAAGGCATCATATAACACAAGTGCTTAATCACACATGAAACACTTCTTCACACTCACGTGATTTAGCATTCAATGTGCCTAACATGCAAAAACTCATAAGTAACTGTAGAATCAGTCGTGATTTTGCCTCTCACAATGCAAACAACTTCTATAGAATTCAACACACAAGAAAGACATTGTTTGCAAGCTTTAACATACTTAGATGAGTCATAATGCATATAAATGAGACATATGATGCATTTATTTAATGATTATGAAAGGTGATTAAGCTCTCTAAGTGTTCACGTTGAATCTAAGAGAATTTAAATAACTTATCCTAAACTTCTTCATCTTCTCTTGATTCTTCATGCTCTTGAGGTTAATCTTCATCTATAATTCTTTATATTTGCACAAATAACAAATACTCTTCTCTTGGTTTTGTAATCATCAAAATACATGATCCAACACATCCCATATTGAATGACATTATACCCTATAACCCATTAATTATTGAAAGGTTAATTTCTAGTATTTATTTTGTATAACCTTCAATTGTACAATTATATTATTTAATTCTATTCTTTATGTACTTGTAGCTCTTGGGTTAGTCTTCAATATTAGGGTCCTATAAATAGAGGTAATGTATACATATTTGTGACAACTTAAATGAATAAAAATCACTTCTCCTTTACTCTCCTATTCTCTATTGTCTTGTTCATCTCCATTATTTTAATTTTATTTTATCATATGTTAATTTATTCTCATCGCAATCTCTTATTCCTTCTTGTTTGATAACACACTCTTAATTTCTTAGTCATCATGTGTGCATGTTGATAGAGTTGTAAATGGGCTGGGATGGCCATAATAAGCCTAACCCTTTTGGGCAAAAAATTTATGTTTTCCTAATTTTATTCAATTTTGTGAGGGATAAAATATACAAAATTCTCTTGAATGTTGAGGTAGTTTCATAGAACCCCCTCATCTTTCAAAGTTTAAAATGAACATACCTAACCGTTTTTTTACCATATACTCTCCTATTGTTTTTTTTAGTTATTTTACTAATAAAAATTGCCATGTCATATTAAAAAAAAGACACTTAGCAGCTTATATAACACTCTACTTTCTCAAACTCAAGCATTTAACACTATCAGGGTAATCAAAAGTCTACCACAGTAATTAAAACAAAGCTTAACTCTTTGAAATGCTTACCATGGTAGAAAGAACAAAACATGCTTTCACAAAACCCTATCATTTTAATAAAGAGTTTACCATGGTAAAAAGAAAATGAGGTTACTAAAATAATAAAGGTATTCCATATAGAATCTCATTTCTATTAGGAAAGGTTGGCACCCAAGAGAGGGGTGAATTGGGTGGTATTTAAAAAATTTTGAAAACTTGAAAGAGTGAAGAACTAAAGTGTGAAGGAAAAAGATGAGACACACAGGATTTATATTAGTACAACCTTAAACCCGGCCTACATCCAATCGTCAAGATCACACTTGAGATTTTCAACTAACTTTACAAGATTTAATGGGTGCTTGCCACCATAGTACAACTCTTAAGACTTAACTTATCTTGAATCACTCAATAAACCTTGTTACAATCTAGCAAGTTGTTACAAACACTTGAAAAATACCTTTTCAAGATTTCTGAAGAATGAAATAAACATTCACAGATTAAAGAGTAGATGAAATTATAGTTGAAAGCTTATAAACTTATGAGAGTTTTTCACAATTCTTTTCAAGAATAATGAATGGATATAAGATGTACAAGCACAATTTGAAAGCTTTTTAAATGATCAAATAATGAATAGTTCGCTCAATGATCATTCGTTCTTGTTCTAGCTCAAAATGAATCACATATATAGTTGTGGTAGTTGATAGACCATTAGAACAGTGGTTCTATCTATTAGTACAATTTCTTATGAGTGACTGGTAGAATTACACGTGAAATTGCACTTGGATTTTTCCAGAAATGTATATGTGATAAATCACATGTGAACCCTTGACCTCTCACGTATGGTATTGCACTTCTAAATAAGCATCTAGTTCTATGTGCTAAAATTCATGTGGTACCTATTTGCTTTCATGTGTGGTTTTGTACTTCTGAATAAGTATTCAGTTCTGTGTGCTAAAACTCATGTGGTACCTCTTTACTCTCTCACGTGGTAATTGGTCATAATGCAAGAGGATGAATGTAAATAGAGGAAATGAACATGAATAGGAGAAATGATAGTGATTTAGTGCTAAATTGTTATAATTAGCACTTTTTGTTAATGGTGAAATTGATCTTAGCTTGCCAATTTGGTGTAGATTCTTGAGTGTAACAAGTTGAATAGCGAAAGAAACTTGAATAGGGTTGTGGAATACAGGTAACCCATTTTGTTAGACAGAAAGGTTGAGGTAAACATATAGTTTGTTATGTTTATTAGCTATTATAATTGCGTAGAAGTAAAGTATAATTTTATATTTATGGTTTTGTAAGCTTTTATGCATGAATTTGCAATCTAAATGAGTTTAGCATGAAATTGAATTGTGAAATGAAAGTTTGATGATTTTAGACTTTATTTGACATATATTGGTGTGATATGTATTTGTGTCCCTGTATGTGTGTGTGTGTGGGGTATAAATTATGGAAAAGCAAAGAAATGTGTGTGAAAAGCATGATCATAAGGGTGGGAGTTCACCAAGGGTATGTTTGGATATATGTGTGTGTGTGGAAATGTGAGTAAACAAATCCATATGGTCAGGTTGGCATCATGAGACATCCGTACAGCATTTTACAGGTTAGTATCATGGGTAATTCGATACAACATTATTTGAGACTGTTACCATGGGACATCCAAGCAGTCTGGCAACTCCCTAATACCCGTTAGGGTGCGGTTAGGAGTCAACGACACCTCTATCACTAGTGTGTGAAATGAGAGAAACCATAGTTTAAAGGTGGGATAGATTACCTTTGATTGGGTATTTCCACCACTGAAGGTGTGCTCGAGTCAATGTGTGATTGATCTAGTAGAGCCTATGGTTTCATGCCAGGGAGCTTTAGAGGATTGGTGGATAAATGATCATACTATGATTTCTAATTGTGTGAAAAAGTTTTAAAAGGGAAATTTTGTATTTATTTTCAATATATGAATGATTACTTTGATTTTTCCTTACTTTGACATGGTTATCTATGATAATGGGCATTAATAAGCTATGTTGGTTACCGAGATTTTGATATCACTTGTGATTATTTATAATTTTAGGTTCCGTAGAAGTGGTGCAAAGGGGAAAGAATTGGGCAAGGAATAGAGATTTTTTCAGAAAGCCCTTTTGTAAAAATTAGTGTAATGATTCAAAATATAGGCTATATTTGTGTAAATGCATAAGTTGCCCTTGAATTTGGAAACATGTGCAGACTACTGTGAATGTTTGTTATGTTTGGTGTTTTGGTTCCCTAGCCTATTGTGTATATGTGTGTATATGATAAAATGATAATGTGGGCTAAAGGATGAATGGGAGTACATGTAGGTATGATGAATATTTGATGTGTATGTAAAATTTGACCTTAGGTATGAATGGAATTGAGAAAATATGAATTACGCCTAAAGTGTGTGTTAGGCAATTTATAGGCCAACTATGTGTACGTGTATTATATTTTGTATATAACTATTCAATCAAGAGTTGTTTGTCCATTTAGATGTGGTCAAGGCCTTAAAAGTGGCCAATGACTTGTGGTTTCAAATGGTGACATCTAAGTGGCAAATTTTGACACAAAAATATCAAAATGCACTTAGGTGTCCAATTTTTGAATGGGATATTAGATTAAAACAAAACTAGTGTCATTGGTTAGATTATGAAACAAGCTTTGTGTGGGTGCTTGAACCACACAATTAGACATCAAATGCAAAAATAGTGCACGTTCGAAGTTTGCATTAGACTCTAAAATTTGACAGCAAAATTCTGATAACAAGGGACAACATGCCACGGTGCATGCCACAAAATGTGTTGTGGAGGTCTCTGTGCCACATGTTGCGGCACATGTGGCATAAGCCGCGGTGCATGGGCCCTAATTTAGATTGAATTGGTTGATTTGAATATGTTTTCTTATTGGCTTTAATATGTTGAGGCGTAGTGCTTCCGCTGTGTAGTGTTTCACCACTTGAGTATTTTATAAAATGGTTTTGAAAACATTTTATATTGGGACCCCAAAGCTTTTAAAAAATGATTTCAAATATTAGAGGATTAAGTAGAGGGTTGTATGGTAACATCAGTGAAGGCATTACATGTCCCTTATGATAATATTTTGCGAATTTCATAAATGTGGACACTATGCATAAGACAAGGGCTATCTTAGTCTTATACTAACTCTAGAGGAATTAGATTGGTCATGAGAAATGTGTATATAAATAAATCTAGGATATCTAAGGCACATTACAAAATCAATAAGAGTTGTTTTGTGCTAGTCTATAAAGGATTTCTAGTACAAGAACACTCAAAGAAAGACGACAAACTCCATATGGTCATAGTAGAGCACCCAGCATGAAAATGAGAGAGAATCCATCAAGTGTGAGTGAACTATAACCTTCCCTAATATCCACCTGACATTAGGAGGGTTTAACTTAATCACCACAATTCCATACTAAACTAAAACTTACAAAATTTGTTTGAAAAGCTTAGGACCCAAGACTTGATTTAAAATCCATCAAAATACAATACATAATTAACACTATACAGTGAAAGGCACAAACATGCATTCATCTTTCCCAATTTGAGCTTTGAAATCAGAGAAACTAAGCCAGAAATTGGGCCGTGGATTATGGCATGCATCACATGGGCCACGACATATGGGACAAAGCCACAGGCTCCCCTTTCTGTGCCATGCGCTCGATGTGATGCACAATACACCATGGTGCACATGATAAAAAATCTATTGTCATATGAAAGTTCACAGAGTGAACTTTCGGCATGCGTCGTTTCCACATATGACGTCCGATCAGAGTGATTCAAATGCTTACACGAAGCTTATTTCATAAGCTAGCCAATGAGACAAGTTTATATATGATCCAACAATCTAATCTAAATTTAGACTCGACTATAAAAAGTTACTTTTTAAAAATTTTGTGCACCAAAGTGTTCAAATTGATCACATTGTCTTATTAGACCATTCTAGGCCTAGAACTAAGTGTAAAAAGACCAAATACACCTTATTGACTACAATTTATATCATACACACATACAAATCAAAATTTGGGTGCTGGACTGCCCCTTTACACATCAAGCAACTTTTCACGACTTACCATAAAAAAATTTGTTTGGTCATATTTACTACAAGTTCAGAACAAATTCACACATTTCCACATTCATATGTTCACAACTAAATCTTAGCCCATGTTACTCATTTAACCAGATATTCAAACATATATGCTAAGATTTACAATATCACTACAAATCATAGCTTTAAACATGATATGTCATCCTATGGCAACTCTTCATATACAAACATTAACATAAAGTAAGTTCATTACACAAGCTCGAGAATTCCACAGTAATAGCACAATTATGCCGATCTTGAATGTTTCCCTTTGCCTAACTCACCATTATGACCTGAAAAAATGTAACCACGAGGTGAGATAATAATCTCAGTAATAGAATAATTCTGTAATACTAATTATCAAATGTAACTATAAGTAAGTATAGCATAATATACCGTTAAACATAGCATATAACATAGATTTCACCAATATAATTATTTCACCACTTATCACCACTTTCATAAATATGATCACTACCATCCGAACCTCCAAATCACTCCAACTTGAAACCATAGGTTCGCCTTAAACCAATGCATATTCATTGGCCCTGAGTATACCTTCAGTAGTAAAATCACCTGACTAAAGGTGTTCTACCTCACTTTCAGACTATGATTTCTCCTATCACAAATAATGGGGTGTTGTTAGCTCCAACACTGCATCACAGATGCTAAGGGGCCCGAATCTCTGACACCACACCTTAATAGGCACTAAGGAGATAATCTCCAATAACACACCTTAAAAGGTACTAAGGGGATACGGTTCTCCAACACCGCACCCCATCAGGTACTAAGGAGAATGTGTCATATAGACTTACACTATTTCTCCCTACGAGTGAACTCCCACCCCTAAGATCATGCTTCCATATAAATCACACATTCACATAAAAATCCATATATAGACATGCAAAACCATAAAAACCATGCAAATTTATAAACTCAAACCTTTAGAAATCAATTTCATGTAATAATACTCATTTGGCAAATATGCTTACTCTAAAATATTTTCATGCAATAATACTCATACTATCAAATAGTTACAATAAATAATCGAATAGAGAAAGTTATTTAATTACCTCAATTCTTTTGTCAAAAGAAAGGTTACTCGTGGGTTTTATCACCATTAACGATTCACTCAAGCTTTCTTTCTTACTCCACACGCAAAATGTGCTAATCTACACATAATTGGTACAATTAGTCAATTAATCTAATTGATCAAAAACACTTAATTACCACTTAAAGCTATACTTAGCCGTTCATCCCTTTCCACTTAGCCAATCTAGGTCTATCTCCACTCAATTACCACTTTATATAACTGCTAGCAATCCCATTTCACATTTACTCAATTTCCATCCCTTTTTACCATTAATTTAAGGCCAAATTAAGCTTATAGCTTTAAGGCTTTATTGTTTAACCCCAAACCAGTCGCAAAGCCTATAAATATTAGGTAAGAAACTAAACCCTTAATTTTCCTTTATTCAATTCCTCTATAACTTATACTAAGAGAAATTATAGTATAATCAAAGCTAAGAGCTGTACGAGACTTACTCGATAATCTACCAATCAAAAATGCCTCCTAAGCTTCCAAGAAATCTAGCCTTAGCACAGAGATGACCTCCTCTTCTGTCCTTTCATGTATTTTCTCCTTTTTCTCTCCTAAACCATAAGCTAACCATGCATATATTAGGTCATTTTTTATGCCATGCGTCGTGGCGTGTGGCACAATGAGAAAAATCCTCACCGCGTGCACACACTCTATTTTGAGACATGATTCTTCCACCCCTATCTATTTATTCAACACTCCAATGAATTAGAATACTAAACTTTCATCCACAATACTAGTCATCTATTAATTACTAATTCACCCTTGATTAGTAACTAATTACAGGATTAGAAAATCAGAATGTTACAGTTCTCCCCTCCTATTAAGAATTTTGCATCCAAAATTCATAAAACACTTAGATACATACCTATGAAAAACAGAAGGGGACATTATTGCCTTATTTTATCCTCTATGTCCCAGGTAGCATCACTGAGAGCCATGTCTCACGAGAAAACTTTCACTAACCATATGGTCTTGTTTCTCAGTTGCTTGTCTTTAACATCTACCACTGCTATGGCTCAGCCTTGTAGGTCAAATTCTCTTGAAGCTCAACCTCTTTAGCTTCTATGACATGAGAGAGGTCTGGTTGGTACTTCTTGAGGTGTGACACGTGAAACACATCATGCACCCTTAACAATTGCGACAGTAAGACAACTCTATAGGCAACTGGGCCAATTCTCTCCAGAATCTTAAAAGGACCAATGAATTGAGGAGTTAACTTCTTGGCTCTAACCGACCTCGCCCAATTCTTGTTACTAGTGTAATCCTAAAAAACACATGGTCTCCTATCAGAAACTTTAACAAACTTCTACTCCTATTTGCATAACCTTTTTGCCTGCTCTGAGCTACTAACAACTTCTGCCTAATCAATTCAATTTTTTGAGTTATTTGATCCATAATGTTAGGTCCCAACAAGCTCCTCTAACTTAATTCTATCCAATATAGAGGTGATCTGTATTTTCTCTCAAACAATGCCTCATACGGTGCCATTGGAATACTAAAGTGGTAACAATTGTTGTAAGAAAACTCAACCAAAGGAAGATGGCTATCCCAGCTACCCTTTAACTCTAATACATAAGTTCTAAATATATCTTCTAGAGTTTGTATAATCTACTCCGTTTGACCATCCGTCTGAGGATGATAAGCCATACTGAATTTCAACTCAGTACCCATAGCTCGTTGCAAAGCTTCCTAAAACTTAGATGTAAACCTTAGATCTCAATCAGACACTATATCTCTTGGCACACCATGTAGCCTCATGACTTCTCTAACATAGATTTTTTTCATATTTCTCTAAAGAATCACTAATCCGTATAGCCAAAAAATGAGCCGACTTTATAAGTCTATCAACTACTACCCAAGTAGCATCATGTCCTAACTGAGTTCTCGACAATCTTGATATAAAATCCAATTATATATTATCCCATTTTTCACTTAGGGATATCCAGAGGTTGCAACATTCTAGCTGGCCTTTAGTGCTTTATCTTAACCTTTTGACAGGTTAAACACCGAGTCACAAAATCAGTTACTTCTCTCTTTATACCCAACCACTACCAATACCGCCTCATGTCTTGGTACATCTTCATAGCTCCTAGATGGATAGTGTACTTGCTACAATGAGCTTTATTCAAAATCACCTTTCTCAAATCTGCATCATTAGGCACACAAATTCTATACCAATAGACTATAAACCCGTCACCATTAAAGCTAAAATCTTTGGTTTGATTTGATTCAACCTCTTCTTGAGTCCCAAGAAGATATTAATCTTCTAGTTATTCCATTCTTAGCTCCCTTCAAAAGTCACTACAAATCATTGTAGAATAGGCACTAACTAATGCCTTCAATGGTGCATCTTGCTACAAATCAATAAAAGATTCCATCAATCTATGCTCATGTACCATTAGACTTGCTACATGCAGTGTCTTTCTATTTAATGCATCTGCAACCACATTCGCCTTACCCTGATGATATTTCAATTCAAAATTGTAACCTTTAAGAAGCTCCATCCACCTCCTCTATCTCATGTTTAGTTCCTTCTGATCCACAAGATATTTCAAGCTTTTATGGTCGCTAAACACACTAAACACCACACCATAGAGATAATGGTGCCAAATTTTTAGAGCGAATACCACGATGGCAAGCTCTAGATCATGAGCAGGATAATTCTCTTTATGCAGTCTTAACTCTCAAGAAGCATACAATACCACTCAACCGTCTTGCATTAAGACACAAGCCATGACTCTTAATGATGCATCAGTATACACCTCACAAGGCAATCTCGGATTAGGGATAATAAGTACTGGTATTGTAGTTAACTTTTCTTTCAACTTTTAAAATGCCATCTCATACCAGTCATCCCAAATATAAGGTTGATCCTTTCATGTCAACTTAGTCCTAGGAGAAGCTATCTAAAAACATCCTTGGATAAATTTTCTATAATACCCAGCTAATCCTAGCAAACTGCATATTTCCATGACTAAATTAGGATGTTCCCACTTTAACACTGCATCTACCTTATGTGGATCCACAAAAATCCCATCTGCAGACCCATATGTCTCAAAAATCTAACTTCTCTTAGCTAAAACTTGCACTCACTAAGCTTGGCATATAATTTCTTATCCTTAAGAATTTATAGCACCGTCCTCAAATGCTTTACATGCTAAATATGGCATGAAGATACAATTCATATAATCCATATGTACTGCTGGCACATTTGTCAAACTAAACAGCATAACCAAGAATTCATAGTGGCCATACTGAGTTCTAAATGTTGTCTTGAGCACATCTGCTGTACTAACTCTCAATTGATGATACCCTGATCTCAAGCCTATCTTGGAAAAGACTAAGGCACTGACCAACTAATCTAACAGATCATCAATGCTCAGTAGAGGATACTTGTTCTTCACAATCACCTTGTTCAATTATTACTAGTTTTCAATTTACTTCTTCAACTCTACTAATTTTGATGGTGACATTCGATACGAGGCCTTTAATATTGGTTTAGTTTCATCAACCAAATCAATCAAGAATTTCAATTCCCTTTTCAAAGTTAATTTGGTCATCTCGTCCAAAAACACATATGGAAACTCACTCATTATCCTGATTGTAACATCCTAAGTTTCCCAATTTGTAAAATTCGGTGTTTCCAAAGGTAATTTGGTCAATTTAGATAAATTATTAATTTAGCAAGGTTTGTGGGAGACTAATATAGTTTTTGAATCCTTAGATAGCCTTAAAAGAGGGCTAGGTCGATGTTTGAATGGGCCATGGCAAGGAAGGGAGTTTAAAATTTTGTGAGACTTGGAAAATCAGCACTTATCAGTTCGCAAAAACAGACTAGAAATAGAAGAGAGAAAGAAGGAAAAATGAGAGAGAAATGGAGAAGAGCTCCTAGTCTACTAGGACACGATCCCTAAGCTACTTTAGAAGCATTTGGAGCTTGAATTGCCATTGGGTAAGTTCCACATTCACTCTTCTCCCTCTTTTATGTGAAAATCTAGATTGGTGAGGTAATGGGGCTTTGATTTTAGTTCCCTTAGGTTTAGACCAAACCGATTGGTTTATTTAAGGTCTTGGGGAGTTAAATCAAGCCTCTAACCCTAAGTTTATGAGTTTTGTGGTCATTGGAAATTTTTTGTAAGGGTTTGGATGAACCCTAGGTGTAATTTGAGGATTTTGAGACAATGAGGGACATTGGTTAGTAATTTTGGTGTGTTGTGATGTTTAATAAGATGGTTAGAGTATTTGAAAATGGTTGATGTTGTTAGAAAAAGGAATTTAGGTATTTTAGACACTTAGAACCAAGTGAATTCGGAGTTATCCAGAGTGATAATTAATGATTGTCACTTGATTATGTAGATTGAGCATTGCTTGAGCTATATCGTGCATATAAAATGTGTAGAGCTAATGTTGAGCCACAGTAACTGTAACCTCCCCCTATATCCACTCAATATAGAAGAAGATTACAGTGTTACCATTATCCCACATCAATCACGATAATAAATTTTCATTTTAAAAGCTTTGGCCGAAGACTTATTTTATAAAATTAGTCAGTTCACAACACAATCAGAGAAAAACATAGTGAAAATAAATCATGCACTCCTCAAATACATAGTGGATATAACTCACTAGCATTCCTATCTCAATTGCATGCATTTCAACACAAATTAAAAACTGAAACTAGGTACGTGCATCGTGGCGGACAATCAGTGCGTCGCAGCATGTGGCACAGAGTCACACGCCCTTCTTATCCGTGCTGTACACCATGGCATGTGCCTTATGCGTCGTGGCACGCTTGTCCGAATTTTTGCTGTCATTTTGACAGCAAAAATGATGAACTTTCAGTGTGCGCCAATTTCTCATACGACATCCGATTGGAGTGATTCAAGCGGCCACACAAAGCTTAGCTCATAAACTAACTAATAAGATAGTTTAGACATGATCTAATGGTCCAATCAAAATTTGGACACTTAGGTGCAAAAGTCACTTTTTTTGAAAAAATTTGCGCACCTAAGCGCTTAAATCGATCCCTTTCTCTCATTAGACCACATTAGGCCTTGAACCAAGTCTAAAAGGATCTAATATACCTGAATGACTATAATTAATCACAATCATTCTCATATATCACAATTTGACCCTTTTACGGCCAATTTCCACAATTCACTAACTTAACATACTATGCCATTTCTTGGCATAACTTAGCCCACTTGGCTATTTATCAACTCATACTTATGCAATCATATTCACAATACAATCTTAGCCCCAAATTACTCATTTCATCATAATTTATCCCTTAGCTTAATATTCACCAACACAATCACAATACAATCTTAGCCCCCAAATTACTCATTTCATCATAATTTATCCTTTGGCTTAAGATTCACTAACACATAACCATTGCAACACAAACATACTCAAATCAAAGCCCTTTTGTCTCAAACATCACCTATACACATCATCAGGTTTGATTTCACAAAAACTCAATTCAATACATGCATGAAACCTATGGCAACTCATATACACTTATATATACAATCTTCCAGTTCAGTTCATTACACAACCTCAGAGTACATGGCTTCACAACTCAAGCTAGTCTAGACTCTCTTCCCTTGACCTGATCACTTCCTGATCCTGTAAACATATAACCACGGGGGTGAGATAAAAATCTCAATAACAGAATAACTCACTCCTAATGACTATCACATGCAACAATATGAAAGTAAACATAGTATATCATTAGAATCTCATAAAGTAGTAATTTTCATCACATATCACATTTCATTTTTCATCTTTTCATCAATCCCAAAGGATTACATGTTATCTCAAGATATTTCATCATATCACATAAAACACTAGCATGATCTCTACCAAATAAACCTCCAAATCACCTCGACATGAAACTATAGGCTCATCTCAGACCAATGTACACTCTCATTAGTCTTGAGCTCATCTACAGTAGTAGAATCACCCGGCTAAAGATGTTCTAACACACAATACGGACTATGGCTTTCCCCCAATACACATAATGGGGTGTCGTTGACTCCAACCCATATCACAAAGATATTAAGGAGTCTCTCATCTCTAACACAGTACTTTAATAGGCACTCAGGAGATCTTCTCTAACATAGCACCTTTCAAGGCACTAAGGAGAATTGTTTCCAACACCGTACCCTAACAGGGTACTAAGGAAACCTTGCCATATGGTCTTTATCATCTCTTATACTCAGGTGAACTCCTACCACTCAGATTATGCTTTCTTGAACTATTTAAGGTTCCCTTTTCACAATTTAACACTTTCTTACACATGATATATACATATTACTCTTTACATTACAAAAACACAATTTCAATGCTTATTTCAATCTAAAGCTATTTCACACACACAGTCACTCAATGCTATAAAACATGCTCAATTCGAAACCGTTTCATGCATTACATAGCATACTAACATACAGTTACAATAAATAATCAAACAAAGGAAGTTATTCGGTTACCTCAACCCTTCTGTCACTAGAAAGGTTACCCGTGGATTCCACTATCACACAAGCTTATCTTAAGCTTCCATTCTCTACTCACACGTCTAATATGCCAATCTAAACACATTTGGCACATTTTAGTCATTTGGTCCATTTTGACCAAAAACTCATTTTTACTATTTATGATTTTATTCATCGTAAACTCTTTTCCATTTATCCATTCTAAATCCATAACTACCCAATTACTACTTTACATTACCTCGATCGGTCTTATTTTACTCAAGATAGATTTTTGCCTTAACTTTCTCTCTCTAAAGGCTAAAATTGAGCCTTTGGGTTTAAAACTCTATCGTTCAGCTCTAAACTAGTCACAAAGCTCTAATTTAATTTCTGAGAACCTTTTTATTACTATTGGGCAAGAATCAAACCCCTCAAATTCCATCAATTCAATTTCCTTATAACTCATTTTCAAAGAAATTTGTGTAGAATGGAAGGTAAGAGTTATACGTAGCTTACCTGGCAAGTTACCGATCAAAATCACCTTCTACCGCTCCAAAATGACTTAACCTAGCTCCTCAGCCCTTCTCCTCTCTTTGTTTCATGTGTTTCTCAAATTCTCTCCCCTGAAATTTCTGAAAATTCGTGACTTATGAAGGAAAATTCTGGTCCATGCGCCGTAGTGCACGCAGCACAAGCCGCAACGTGTGGCACAGTGAGATTTATTCTCATCGCGCACACTTGCTTCGACCCAAAACGCACTCCTATCACCTATATCTGTTCATACAACACACAAACAAGTTAAAATACCAATTAATCATCTGAATCTCTAATCCCACTTAATTTCTACTTCACCCTTGATTAATCTCTAAACTTAGGATTAAGAAATTTAGGATGTTACAGTAACCCTTTTGTGTCTTAAAGGGTTGAGGTAATGGAATGATTTACACTATTCAATTATATTGCTTAACTGTCTATGAGTATATATGTTAAATCTATTACTTGAGATTTGATAACCTTGTATATTGCAAAATATGGTTTTGTGCATGAAAAATCTATTTGCAAATGATGAGTATGATGAAAGTTATATATGAATGGGTTGAGAAATTTAAAATTTATATGTGATATATATGTTGAGTGTGGGCATAATCATGTTAGGGGGTAGGAGTTCACCCATAGGAAGGAGTAGTGGAAGTCCATATGGCATGTATCTCCTTAATGTCTAGTAAGGCACCGTGTTGGAGATTTTCTCCTTAATATCCATGTAAGATACGGCATTGGAGAGTAACGCTCCTTAGCATCTATGATGCGGTGTTGGAGTAACGACAACCAATTCGTGTGCGATAAGGGGAAACCATAGTCCAGAAGTGGGATAAGACACCTTTAGTACCTTTAGTTAGGTGATCCTACCACTGAAGGTAAGCTCGGATCATCATGAATATGCACTTGGTCCAAGAGCCTATAGTTTCGGTCGGGGTGATATGGAGGCTTGGATGATAAAACAATCATGCTGGTGGTAAAAGATTTATACTGATGAAAATAGTATGTGGTGATATGCTAAAAGTATATTTTAGAGTTTTATAGTTTTACTCTCTTATGGTTGTGCATGTTAATTAATAGTAGTGAATTGTTCTGTTACTGAGATATTTATCTCACCCCGTGGTTATATTTTACAGGTGAGGTCTCCGGTAGGGGCAAGGGGAAGGAAGGGCATTTAAAGAGTGAAGAGCATAGTTATATATCTCTTTCCTTTCCTCTTTCTGGGTATTGTAACGAATATTGTCAATATATAATGCCAACTTAGGAACATGACATTGTTGTGATTATCCTTTAATATGAATTTGTGATAAGGGTGTGTATCTTGGTCCAAGGTTGATGTTGTGGATTAAGTGTGTGTGCTTAGCCAAATTACACTTACATGTGATATATTTAAAGAGATGGATGTACTAAAATGACCAAGTTGTTATGTGTGTTAGATTTTATCCACCCCTTTATGTTGTTGTGAATTGCGGTTTTAATGGTTATTTTGAGTGTGAATGCTTAATTGTGTGTTATGATGAATTGTCATGTTGTGTGTGGTTCATTTCAGGTGGTCAAAGTGTCTCTGAGGCTAATGGCAATTGGCATTGTGAGTTCGACACCTTTGTGTGTGTTTTGATGTGAAAATGAACCATTTTGGGTTCAAGTGTCCATCTTTTAAATGAATGATTGTTTGAGTGTAAAATCGGTGCCATTAGCTGGAGAGCTCAAAGAGCTTCATGTAGACACATGAATTACCCAAATTGAACATCAGATGGCACAACGGCATGCTCCAGAAGTTCAGAGGACTGTCATGACAGTAGGTGCGTGCTGCGGCATAAGAGGCCTTCGAGGGACTTGTCCCTTTGTGCCATCCGCCATGGTGGACGTGGCTTGCACCGTGGCAAACGGGCCAAATGATTGCAAAATGGCTTGTTTCAACCTATTTTAAAGTGATTTGATTCCCATGCTTCCGTATTTGCTCTTAATTGATTTTTTAACCATGGTTTGAGCACAAACACTATTTTAAAAAGGGTTTTCTTGGGATCCAATTATTTCAACTTATTATCTTTTAAACCCTTGGGTTGTGATAACTCCTTCTTGGAATTTAACTATTCTTAATTATCTCAACGGCGTGTAAAAGTATTGTCCTGGTAATGTTAAGATGAATATTACAATTTGGTATCAGTTTCAAGCATTTTGAGACTGGTATGTGTGATTGTTGTGTTCGATTATTTTGCTTGTTGCATTTATGTCTAGAAGTTGGCATATATATTCGTTACACGTACCTTCCCTTTACGTAGTATCTCATTTAATGCTTACTCTTTGTGTGGTTACTTCTATCCTTAGGAGGGGAGAGAGGATGGCAAGAAGAAGAACTACCAGAACAGCTACGGGTGGTAACCCATCTAATACGAATGTGGTACCAGAGATTAATGAGCTACCGCCGGAGAATCACATTCCAGTTGGTTAGAACTTAGAACAACTAAGGAATGAGCTACAGGGTAATGAGGCCTTGCTATTGGAGATAAGAAATTTGATGCAAGAAATACATAATTTGGTGTGGGAACAAGGTACACCAAGGAATGATAAGGCAAGAGGAGACAGTAGAACAATTGAGGATGAATAAGACATGTATGAGGAAGAAGATGAAGCTTATGAGGAGAGCACACCCAAGCAATCTGGAGCTGTGGGTGGCAGTAGTTCACAAAATTTTATGGATCGAGCATGGAAAAGTTTCTCATGGCTTAATCCACCTACCTATGATAGAACAATGAAGGAGAGTGAAGCCGAAGAATGGATCGAGAGAATTGAGATAATATTTGAAGTAGTGCCATGCTCAGAGGAGTAAAAGGTGAATTTGGCCTCCGTGTTGGCTGGAAAAGAGGCTAAATATTAGTAGAAGTCAGTGAGACTGATGAGTGGAGTCAAATGGACATGGGATGAATTTAAAGTGAGGTTTTTCAACTTTTACTTCCCAGTGGCCTTTAGAGCAGAGAAAGAGGCTGAATTCCATAAATTTAAGAAAGGAAATCCTGATGAAGAAGCTTTTATCACTAAATTCAATCAATTATCAAAGTACTCTACCTATCTCATAAGAAATGATGACTCGAAATAGAAGGCAAAGAGACTACTTGAGAAGACGAGGCCTGAGGAGCGATAGCAGAGTGCCTTACTTGAGATCATATCTTACGATGAGATATGCAATAAGCTGAGAATAGCTGCAAGAAGGGGCAAAGAGGCAAAGATTGAGAAGAGAAGGGATAGTCAGGGTAGATTCTCACAATCACTTAGCCCAACTGGTGGAGTCAGTAAGAGATCCAGTTTTAGCTCTGGTAGTTCTAGGAGCTTTGGGAAGAAAAAGACTTTTCAAAGGGGATCACAGTCCTGAGGTTCCTTCCAGAGGAGAAATGGGCCAAAGAATAGTGCCAGTAGTGCACAGCCGTCTTAGTAGGCTTCTACAGTGCCTGTACTGACTCTTAGCATGGCCAGAACTCCTCAGTGCTCGAAGTGTGGAAGATACCATGTGGGGAAGTGTTGGGCTTGCTTCAAGTATGGCATGACAGGGAACATTTCTAGATATTGTGATGAGGGCAGAGTGGGTACCACAAAGCAGAGATTGACTATTCCTGGAAGGGTATTCGCGTTGTCCCAGGAGGAGGCAGGTGCGTCTCTAAATTTGATTAGAGGTAAAATATCTCTGTACAACGGTGATATAGATGCTTTGTTTGATTCGGGTGCTACCCATTCTTGCATTTCTGATAATTGTGTGTTAAGGTTGAAATTGTCTGTGCATACCTTGCCATATGTGACTAATGTGTCTATGCCGGTAGGAATTTCAATAAGAACCGACCGTGCTTGTCTGGGTATTGGTTTGAGATTTAAGAATAGATCAACTACCATCGATTTGATCTGTCTACCAAGGATTGGGATTGATGTAGTAGTGGGTATGGATTGGTTGTTAGCAAACAATGCGATACTAGACTATGCAAGAAAGATAATATCCTTGCCAGTGTACACTACACCTATAGTAAAACCCAGTCAGTTAGGACTCTTGTCTGTGACGCAAGCAGAAAAGTGCATTCAACAGGGTTGTTAGGCATATATGATGTTCTTTTTCATTCATGTTACTTATGATAGAGGAATGGAGAGAATCGAAGTGGTGAATGAATTTCTCGAAGTCTTTTCGGAAGAAGCGTCTGGATTGCCACTTAATCGAGAGGTAGAATTTTCTATTGACCTTGTACCTGGAACAGAACCCATATTAAAAGCTCCACATCAAATGTCTCCATCTGAGTTAGCAGAGCTAAAGAAACAATTAGTGGAATTGCTAGAAAAAGTGTTCATAAGAATAAGTGTGTCTCTGTGGGGATCACCGGTGTTATTTGTGAAGAAAAAGGATGGCAGTATGAGACTTTGCATTGATTACAGATAGTTGAACAAGGTGACAGTCAAGAACAAATATCCTTTGCCCAGAATTGATGACTTACTAGATCAGCTGGTTGGAGTTGCGGTGCTTTCTAAGATCGACCTGTGATCAGGCTATCATCAGCTGTGAGTCAGTGTTGAAGATGTGCCAAAGACTGCCTTTCACACTAGATATAGCCACTATGAGTTTCTAGTGATGCTATTTGGATTAACGAATGCTCTGGCAATGTTTATAAACTACATGAATAGAATCTTCCATCCTTATCTGGATAAGTTCGTGGTAGTATTCATTGATGATATTCTAATTTACTCAAGAGACGAGGAAGAGCACGCGAAGCATCTTCGTACTGTCCTGCAACTTTTAAAGGACAATAAGTTGTACGCCAAACTTAGCAAATGTGAGTTTTGGTCGAGGGAAGTTAGACTTCTCGGTCATGTGGTGTCAACAGAAGGGATTGCTATAGATCCACACAAGGTGGATGCTGTGTTGAAATGGGAACCGCCTACCTCAGTGCTAGAGATTAGAAGTTTGTTGGGATTGGCGAGCTACTATTGGTGATTCATTCAGGGATTCTCACAAATTACGTCTCCATTGACTAAGTTGACTTAAAAGGATCAACTATATGTGTGGACCAATAAATGTGAATCGGCATTTCAAGAGTTAAAGAGGAAACTAACGTCTGCTCCAGTACTGGTCATTCCTAATCCTCAATTACCATATGTAGTTTACACAGATATATTGTTGAAAGGTTTAGGGTGTGTTTTAATGCAAGATGATCAAGTTATTTCTTATGCCTCAAGTCAATTGTGACCACATGAGGAGAATTACCTGACTCATGATCTGGAGTTAATAGTAGTGTTTTTGCCTTGAAAATTTGGCGACACTATCTCTATAGGTCTGTGTTTGAAGTATTTAGTAATCACAAAAGTTTGAAGTACTTAATGGATCAAAAGGAACTGAACATGAGGCAATGTAGATGGATGGAATTCCTTAAGGACTACAACTTTAAGATCAAGTACCATCCAGGTAAAGCCAATGTAGTGGCAAATGCACTAAGCAGGAAAACTGTGCATGTCGCTTATATGATGATTCAAGAGCATCGAATACTAGAGACTTTCTTATATACTCAGAGGGAAGCGCCTCAAATGATGTTGTATAATATGCATTCTACGGTCATAACCAATAAATTCTGGAAAGAGTTACGAACTGCTCAGTTTGAGGATGAATACTTATTAGGAATCTGTAAGGATATTGAAGAGAGAAGACCACAAAATTTAGATTCAATGATGATGGATATGTGACTTATCGAGATCGAATTTGTGTACCAAGTGATGAGGAGATAAGGAAGACGATCCTAGAGGAGGCACACTGTAGTGAGTATACTATTCACCTTGGTGTCACCAAGATGTATTAGGATATGAAGTAAATGTGGTGGTGGCCAAGAATGAAGAAAGATGTGATAGAGTTTGTGGCTAGGTGTTTGACATGCCAAAAGGTTAAGATTGAGAACCAAAAGCCTGGTGGTGTGTTGCAACCACTAGAGATCCTAGAGTAGAAATGGGATAGTATATTAATGGATTTCATCATTGGATTGCCTAGAACTCAAGCAAGCTATGACGCAATATGGGTGATTGTGGATTGGTTGACGAAGTCAGCGCATTTCTTGGCAATGAAGAGTACCTATTCACTTGAGAAGTATCCTGAGGTACATGTTAATGAGATAGTGAGACTTCATGGGGTGCCGAAAGACATTGTCTCTTACCGTGATCTAAGGTTCACATCAAAATTCTAGAGAGCATTGTAGAGAGTAATGGGCACTAAGTTAAGATTTAGCATGGCCTATCATCCATAGACGGATAACCAGACTAAGAGGACTATCCAAACGCTTGAGGATATGTTGCGAGCTTGTGCCCTAGAGTTGAGAGGCAGTTGGGGTACACATCTATTGTTGGCAAAATTTACTTACAACAACAGTTTTCATTCTAGCATTGGAATGGCTCCGTATGAGGCATTATATGGAAGAAGATGTCGATCGCCTCTGTGTTGGATAGAATTGAGCGAGAGAAGTTTGTTGGGTCCGAATTTGGTAGACCAAACCACCCAGAAGATCTAGTTGATTAAGCAAAAGTTGTTGATAACTAAAAGTCGACAAAAGAACTATGCGAATCGGCGTAGAAAACCATTAGAATTTCTAGTTGGTGATCATGTGTTTTTGAGGGTCACGCCAATGATTGGCATTAGGAGATCGATAAAGGTTAAGAAATTGACTCCTAGGTTTATTGGTCCCTTTGAGATTTTAGAGAAGTTGGGACTTGCTGCCTCTCGGATTGCCTTACCATTAAGTTTATCAGGTGTTCATGATGTATTTCATGTGAATCAGCTCAAGAAGTATCAAGCAGATCCTTCTTATGTTATTGAGCTGAAAGATGTGGAACTTCAGGAAAACTTGATCTATCAAGCTAAACCAGAGCAGATTGTGGATGTCAAAGATCGACAATTAAGGAACAAGACTATTCAATTAGTGAAGGTCTTTTGAAAGGGTATGACTTTCGGTGATGCGACTTGGGAGACCAAGGATAAAAATGATGCAGTTATATCCACAATTATTTCTATAAGTATGTGTTTGTGCAAGATTCTGAATTCTGATGGCAAAATTACTAAAAGGAGAGGAGAATTGTAACATCCTAAGTTTCCCAATTTGTAAAATTCAGTGTTTTCAAGGGTAATTTGGTCAATTTTGATAAATTATTGATTTAGCAAGGTTTGTGGGAGATTAATATAGTTTTTGAATCATTGGACAGCCTTAAAAGAGGGCTAGGTTGATGTTTGAGCGAGCCATGGCATGGAAGGGAGTTTAAAATTTTATGTGACTTTCTGTGCCATGCACCGCGGTGGGCGTGTCAATGCACCGTGACTCACATGCAAAATCAGTACTTATTAGTTCACGAAATTAGACCAGAAACAAAAGAGAGAAAGAAGGAAAAATGAGAGAGTGACGGAGAGGAGCTCCTGGTCTGCTAGGGCACAATCCCTAGGCTACTTTGGGAGCATTTGGAGCTTGAATCACTATTGAGTAAGTTCCACATTCCCTCTTCTCCCTCTTTTATGCGAAAATCTGGAGTGGTGGGGCAATTGGGGCTTTAATTTTGGTTCTCTTAGGTTTAGACCAAACTCATTGGCTTATTTAAGGTCTTGGGGAGTTAAATCAAGCTTCCAACCCTAAGTTTATGAGTTTTGTGGTGATTGGGAATTTTTGGTAAGGGTTTGGACGAACCTTAGGTATAATTTGAGGATTTTGAGACAATGTGAGACATTAGTTAGTGTGTTGGGATATTTAATAGGATGGTTAGAGTATTTAGGAATGGTTGATGTTATTAGAAAAGAAATTTGGATATTTTAAACACTTAGAACCTAGTGAATACAGAGTTATCCAGAGTGATAATTGATGATTATCACTTGATTGTGTAGATTGAGCGTTGCTTGAGCTATATCATGCGTATAGAACGTGTGGAGCTAACATTGAGCCATGGTAATCCTTTTATGTGACAAAGGGTTGAGGTAACGGAATGATTTACACTATTCAATTATATTGCTTAACTATCTGTGAGTATATATGTTAAATCTATTATTTGAGATTTGATAACCTTGCATATTGCGAAATGTGGTTTTGTGCATGAAAAAACTATTTGCAAATGATGAGTATGATGAAAGTTATATATGAATGGGTTGAAAAATTTGAAATGTATATGTGATATATATGTTGAGTGTGGGTATGATCATGTTAGGGGGTGGAAGTTCACCCGTAGGAATGAGTAGTGGAAGTCCATATGACATGTATCTCCTTAGTATCTAGTTAGGCACGGTGTTGGAGATTTTCTCCTTAGTATCCATGCAGGATACAGCGTTGGAGAGTAACGCTCCTTTGCATCTATGATGCGGTGTTGGAGTAACGACACCCCGATTCGTGTGTGATAGGGGGAAACCATAGTCCGGAAGTGGGATAAGACACCTTTAGTCGAGTGATCCTACCACTGAAGGTGAGCTCAAATCATCATGAATGTGTACTTGGTCTAAGAGCCTATGGTTTCGGTCGGAGTGATATGGAAGCTTAGATGGTAAAACGATCATGCTAGTGGTAAAAATTTGTACTGATGAAAAGAGTATGTGATGATATACTAAAAGTATATTTTGGAGTTTTATAGTTTTACTCTCTTATGGTTGTGCATGTTAATTAATGGTAGTGAATTATTCTATTATTGAGATGTTTATCGCACCTCGTAGTTATATTTTATAGGTGAGGGCTCCGGTAGGGGCAAGGGGAAGGAAGGGGCATTTAAAGAGTGAAGAGCATAGTTGTATAGCTCTTCCCTTTCCTCTTATTGGGTATTGTAATGAATATTGTCAATATATAATGCCAACTTAGGAACATGATATTGTTGTGATTATCCTTTGATATGAATTTGTGATAAGGGTGTGTATCTTGGTCCAAGGTTGATGTTATGGATTAAGTGTGTGTGCTTAGCCAAGTTACACTTGCATGTGATATATTTAAAGATATGGATGTACCAAAATGACCCAGTTGATATATGTGTTAGATTTTATCCACCCCTTTATGTTGTTGTGAATTGGGGTTTTAGTGGTCATTTTGAGTGTAAATGCTTAATTGTGTGTTATGATTGAATTTTCATGTTGTGTGCAGTCCATTTGAGGTGGTCAAAGTGTCTTTGGGGCTAATGGCAATTTGCATTGTGAGTTCGACACCATTGTGTGTGTTTTGATGTAAAAACAAACCATTTTAGGTTCGAATGTCCATCTTTTAAATAGATGATTGTTTGAGTTTAAAATTGGTGCCATTAGCTAGAAGGCTCAAAGAGCTTTGTGTGGACACGTGAATGCCCAAATCAAACGTTGGATGGTGAAACAGCACGCTCCAAAAGTTCAACGAGCTATCATGACAGCAAATTGCTGTCATGACAGTAGGTGCGCGCCGTAGCGCATGGTAGTTGCACCATGGTACAAGAGGCCTTTGAGGGACTTGTCCCTCTGTGCCATCCATCGTGGTGGGCATGGCTTACGCCGTGGCGAATGGACTAGATAATTGCAAAATGGCTTGTTTCAGCATGTTTTGAAGTGATTTGATTCACATGCTTCTGTATTTGCTCTTAATTGGTTTTTTAACTATAGTTTGACCTCAAATACTATTTTAAAAAGGGTTTTCTTAGGATCTGATTATTTCAACTTATTATCTTTTAAACCTTAGTTTGTGATAACTCTTTCTTGGAATTTAACTATTCCTAGTTATCTCAACAGTATGTAAGAGTGTTGTCCTAGTAATGTCAAGGCGGACATTACACCGATCTTCTTTATACCACCATCATAAACCATACTGGAAGTGAAGAACATCATGTACATATCATAACCCTGTCGGATCAACTTCTCTACACTAACCACTAACAAGAACTTGAATTGCTTAAAAGAACTTATTGCTACAGACAACACTAGTAATCAAACCATTTTTTTGGCACAATCAAGCATAACATTATTTGCTGCTAGCCAGTCCATGCCAATAATTATATCTATTCCCTTTATAGATATACAAATTAGATCAACCTTAGAAATTTTGCCTTCAAATTGACTCTCCAAACCCTGACAGGCTCTACTAGTGATACTGGAAGATCCCAAAGGTGTAGTTACTTTAATAAATACAAGCAATTCTTATAGAGATAATCTTAATCTATCCACACACTCTTCAGACACAAAGAAATGTGTGGCACTATAATCTAATAGTGCCTCAACTTAACCACATACAAAAATCATACATAGGACCAAATTAGGAGATGCTCTGGCCTCTTCTTGAGTAATTGTAAACACCCATCCAAGTACGGTAGACCACTGCTCAATCCCCTCAACTCTACCTTCAAGGCATTCCCTCGTTAAATGTCCTGACTTGCCACAATTGAATCAAGCCAACATCTTCTCACATGAGATCGGCTGTAAATGTTGCACTGGGGCAATCTTCCTGTACTCAGTATCGGTGTCAGAACATTGGATGCTTGCCTCGAAGACTGTAGAGGCCTAATTCTCACACCTCCATTCCTTTGAATTGATCCCCTTTGGATAGATCAAGACTGGGGTCCTTTGGCGAAACTCTTCCTTCCTGATGAACTAGAACTATTAGAACTATATCCAAGCTTCTTCAAACTCTACCTGTTAGACCCAAATGGGATGAAAATCTCTCTAAATTATCTCACCTTCTCTCAGCCTTAACTTCTTGACCTCTCCTAGCGGCTACTCTTAACTTGTGACACATATCCTCGTATGTAATCACATCAAACAAGGCAATTTGTTGTCAACACTCAGGTCTCATCTTCTCTAACAATCTCTCTACCTTCCACTTGATGTCATTATTGTGTTGGAGGTATGGAGAGTAAATAGACAAATCGTTGAACCTCCTGATAAAATTTTCTTCATCCAAATCTCCTAGCCTGAACATGGAACTCCTCCTCTTTCTCTATTCTAAAAGAAACTGGGAAATACTGTCAAAAAACATCTTCTTAAATTCTTCTTAACTCAAATAGGTACCACTGGTCAGTCTTACAAATTTTCACCATCTCTTTACAGCCCCAATTAACTGCACTGTAGCCAAAATAACCTTATGCTCAGACATACAAATCACTACTTTGAAGATGGTCTCTAACCGCTCAATCCACAACTCTGCTTCCCCTTCCTTCATACTACCATCAAATGTCAGCAGATTGAACTGAACGAAAGTCTTCCAAGCCTGATCTATTGATGGATCAGTACCAGGGACTTCTAGTTTGCTACCCGAACCTTGAGATGGTCTAGGCCTGTTCTGTGCTTCCTCTTGTATTGGTCTATCTTGAGCCTCAACTCTCTCTTCCACCCTACCTCTCAATATTGCATTATGATCCCGGACTGTTTGTCTGATATCGACCATCATGTTTCTAAGTGAGGAATTCTTCAGTGAGTAATTATTCAAAAGATGGTATATTAGGTGTGAACTTGATAGCTATCTGCACACAATCATGTGTACAAAGAAAAATTGAAAATGCCTCTTGTGTTTTCTTTAGTTTCTCTATAATGACATTTTTTTTTAAATTTTCTTGCATTCTTTGCGAGAGTTAATCATTGATGTAGGTATTTAATATTTGTGTGTGTGAAGTTTATCAACTGATTGGTTATGAATAAAGATATATAATGCTTACTAGCTGGGATTTATTGGTGAAAATGATTCTGCTGGTCCCATAAAAAGTTAATTTGAATAATAACTAGATTTTTTTTCATAGGTCATTAGAATATATAATATTTGAAAGAGATCAAAGCATAAATTCTAAATACACAATATAATATTTTAAATAATATTGTCATTTCCTCCTGATATATTTACATATACTTCACTTTATTTCAACTTGCATATAAAGAAAAAAGAAAGTTATGCTTCAAGTAGTAGTAGAGATCAATTTAATTTTTCAACTTATATTTACTAAAGTGACTTAGATGATGATTCTGAAATGAAAGTGACTTAGATGATGATTCTTGTCATGAAAGTAACTACATATAATTAATTTCTTTTTCCCCTTATTGATCTTGAATCATTTTCTTATTATTCACTCATTCTCGTGAAGAGTTTATAGTTCTCAGTTACCATTGCATTTTGGAGGAATGCCATAAAGTGACTTAGCAATTAATATTTTTCTGCAACTTTGTTTCAGCTGCCAATTTCCATTTTGATCAAATTATCATTTACCAATTTTATTCTATGCACAGATGTTCTTCTAAAAATTGCAATGAATATAAATTTTCCTTTTTAACCTAAATTATCAAAAGGTTTTGTTTCTTTGAATATATCTTTAGTTCAACTTGTACTACAAAAAAATAGCTTATTATTCCATCGCTAATTATTGAAATATTTGTTGCTAAATGGGTTAGTTACGTAATATTTTTGTCGGTAAAAATACCATCATTAATTTGTTAGTGATATAATTAGTGACAGAATTGCATTCAATCATTAATTTTTCATCACTAAACAAGGATAAGCTATTCTAATTTTGCAGAGAAATGCATAACATCACTAATCGATCACAAATTTTCTCACGGATTTATCTCATTGCAAATTTTTAGGCCCACCAAAATATCATTGCCACATCACATATAATCATTACATGTTATATTATAATTTGTATCTTTATAATATCTAATATTTTATATTTTTAACAATATTTTTATTTTGTATTTTGAAATAAATAATTAAGTATACAATTTTAATTATTATTAATATATAAATAATTAAAAATAATAAATTATTTTAAATTATCATTTTTATATTATTTATTTATAGCATAATAATGAATTATTAAATAAATTATAAAATAATAAAATAAGTTAAAAATAATAGTGATAGAATTATGATTGAAAAGTTTGTGACAAAATTTTGCATCGCAAATTCTATCAGAAAATTAGAATAAGGTATCCTAAAAATTAACTATGAATATTTCCATTGGTAAATTTCATCACTAAATTATTTTTGATAGATTAGTAATAGAATGATGATGTAATTTTAGTGATAGAATGTTCCCTCACTAAATTCTATTGCTAATTTATTTATGGAATTAGCGAAGAATTAACGACAGAATAAATTTCTATTGCTAAATTCTGTTGCTAATTTGCTTTTTTTTTTTTGGGTAGCGATGAATGTTAACCTTCGATAATTAAAAAGAGACAATACAATAAGGCATAAAAAGTGTTACTACAATAATAGAAATTCAACCTAACAACTTGTCATTTAATTTTAAAGGGTAAATGAGTAAAGTTGCCCCTAAACCATAGCTCTAGAAACATTTTGGACTCTAAACTTAATTTTGATGTAATATTCTTCTTCAACTTTTAAAAATAATACAATCTAACTGCTTTCATTAACAAAAGTTAACTTTAACCATTAGTTGACCATAATATAATAGAAAAGAAAAAAATTTCTTGGTCATTTTTTATAATTTTTTGGTCCCCAAACATAATTTTTAAAAAATACTAATTAACTTTCTTCATATCCTTAAGTAACAAATTTCATGTCCATAGTTTTTACTTTTAGTATACCCATATACTTTAATCATGAGTTACTTAGTAAGTGATCAATGGATGGATACTGAAATATTAACTACAATGAAATTATAGTTTTTACTTTTGTCACCCAATAAATTATAACTAACAAAATATACTAATGAATACAACAAGAATTACCTAGGTCGAAATAGACAACTTTATTATATATAATCAACATCACCATAATACTAAACAATAAGATGTAACAAAAAACAGAATTGGCCAAATATAACAACATATACGTGATGATAAATTGTGGAGAGATCCAATGCTCTCTTATTTTTTGATGCACAAAGTAATGCACAAAACCATATATGTATGATAATCATTTAGTGTTTGATAAGGTGGGTTGGAGTTGATAACTTGGTGGTTTCTACACAGGTAGCTTATCAATTGGTGGCTTCTCAACACGAACTTGATCAACAAGTGAAGTCTTAATTAGATGTGGTCCAAAGGGTGGTTACTTAATTGGGTGTGGTCCAAGTGGTGGTTCCCCGATTGGATGTGGTCCAGGGGTGGTTCCCCGATTGGATGTGGTCCAGGGGGTGGTTCTCCAATTGGGCGTGGTTCAGGGGGTGGTTCCCCAATTGGATGTGGTCTAATAGGTGGATCAATCATCATTGGATCTCCTTCATAGGGTGGAGATAAGGGTGGCATATTCCCAACTTGAGGCTTATAAGTGGGATCAGGATGATTATAATCTACAAAGCCATGAGAAACACCATACCAAAAAAGAACACTAGCAAGTATTAAGAGGACATTGTTGAACTTGAACTTGACAAGTGTTGACAATGCAAATCGCAAACTATGAGCTCTGATATTATTTATAGTACAACTAAGGAGGGATGTTGGTGGGGAGATATTTCGTATCCAACATATTTTAGTATTAAAATAAATTTAATAAATAAAATATTAATAAAAAATAATTAGGTTAATTAAAGTGATGATTTGCCCATGAACTATTTTTAGGACCGTTGAGAACTCTATAGTCAAGAGTGGTACAATTTTGCTCTTCATGTATTAATAAAGGGAGCAATATCAATTCTTTGTTAAATATCCCTTAATTTGATCTTGCATTAGTTGACAAAAAATTTATAATTTTCATTCTAGAAATTAGTTTTATATGAAATATATTTTTAATTAAAAAAATCATTTACATAATTTCTAAAACTTTTTTAAAAAATAGTTTCAAGTTGGGATGAACCTTTAGGTGACACGATGCCCTTACTATTGCATTGAATTGGGATGAAGCTTGCCCAATCCTGCCCATGTATAGCCCTAATTAAAATGATATTTTTATTTTTTATATGGGTAAAATGATAACATTAGTTTTTTTTTGGAATTTATTTGTAATTTAATGAATTTAATCAATATTAATTTTCTTATAAGTTCTTTTTTATAAAATTTTTTAGTCATTTTTTGTAATTTTTTGAACAACTAACAGTCAAATTAATAGATATATTTAACAGGGGAATGATATTTTTTTATTTTTAATACATGAAAGGTAATATTGCCTCATTTTTTACTTTAGAGTGCTTGGTGCTTTTCACATTCAAAGACAATTTAGCACTTTAACTCAAAATAATTTGCATTTTGGCAGGTGTGAACTCAATCAATGTACCTGCACGCATAAATGCATTGGAAAAACGAAAATCCCTCGTGTTTTCTTCAATTTCTTTATAATGCCTCTTTTTTAATTTACTTGTATTCTTTGCAAGACTTATTTATCGTTTCTGTAGACATTTGATATATGTATGTGTGGGCGCGCGCGCTTATCAATATATATAACAAATTATTATACATCTAACTTAGTTTGGTCAATAAATGCAATTCTTACCCTTCATGCAAATATAAGCGTATATGTGTGCTTTGGCTAATTGGCTAGTGAATATAGATAATATAATGTCTTCTAACTAGGTTTTGCTAGTGAAAATGACTCCATCGTTGGTAACCCAAAAACAAAAAGTATGAATAACTAGATTTTTTTTATAGGTCGTTAGAATATACAAGATTTGATAGAGGCAAAACTTCTATATTTAATATAATATTTGCTTTCACTAAAAAAAACATTCTTTTAACATATTTACGTTACACCACTTGATTTTAACTTTTATATACAAATAAAAAAATTTCACATCAAGTAGAAGTAGAGATTATTTTCTTTTAAGAAAACTTAATTTTGTATAGAGGCATAATAAATTCAAAATTTATTTGTTAAAACGACTCAATTGATGATTCATTGTGTAACCACACCCACAACATAAACATAATTCCACCGATTGCTAGACGTGAAAATGACAACATACAATTCTTAAAAGGAGAAATGATGACACTTATATTCCAAAAGTTTAATTTAATTGTAGTTTGGTCTGAAAAGATTTTCTGAAAAATAAAATGTAAATAGTAATTAAAATATTTGAAAATATGGTATTATTAATTACAAATCAGGTATTAAAGTCTCATAAATCACTCCTGTTGTTTTAAAATTTTCTAAGTAAATATTTGAAACTTCTTTTTATCTTCAAAATCATATTTGTTGATACTTGATGATATTTATTTGATATATGATATTATTTAGTTAATACATAATTGATTACCATTACATTTGAAAGGAATATATGAAAGTGACTAACCAAGTAATATTTTGCTTCCATGAATTTCTGTACGAATTTGGGTCATCATTTACCAATTTTATTTTATATATATATATATATATATATATACCTATGGTGTGTGTCCTTTTGAAATAAAAAAAGAACGTAATTTTTTTTCTTGATTTTATCTCAGTTGTCAAAAGGACTCGTTTATATTTGAAGCTCTATCAACTATATGGTTAAAGCTAGATCTCAATCTTTTTTTAATCTTTTTTTTTTGTGAATTATCTCTTTTTTAATCTTTGGTAGTGGAAAAGAGACAATATATATGGGGAAAAATTTATATATTTAGCCTTTATATTTATGGCGCTTGTTTTTAATTAAATCAAGATATATGCATCATTTATAGATAATTTATTCTATGATAAATTCTTATTATTAAGAAAAAAATGACAATAAAATTTTATCAAAATATATAAATGACAATCAGGTCCATCAAAATGCAATAATTCCTTTGAAGTCCCTAGGTACCTTTTTGACTTTAATGATTTTAAATTAAATGACTAAATTGTCCCTTATTTAACATAAAAAAATAAAGTTCACGTAGAAAGTTATGATTTCTTATTCAATTCTTGTAATTCATAGAATAAAAGTTATGATTATTTAAATACAAGTTGTAACTAGTTATTTTCATAACTTGGACCTCAATAATACAAGAAATTTCACATGAGAAGTTGTAATTTCTTATTTAATTTTACATTTCATAGAAAAAAGTTGTGATTGCTTAAACAAAAGTTGTGGTTTGTTACTTTTAGTATTTAGACTTCAATGATAAAAGAAATTTCATGTGAAAAGTTGTGGTGTCTATTTTTTGTTCTTTTCTGAGTATTTCCACGCTTAATTTCTTTGTTACCATGTGTGCATTTCATTAGAGATGGAAATCGTTTGAAGTAGCAATACAGAGCCTGATCAAGTCCTGCTCAAAGACATTATCTTTAAGAGTTATTTTGGGATAGTTGTCAACATCTCCTTAAGATTAAGCTGATCCCTATTGTAAAACAAACGGGCGACAAAACAGCAAAAATAATATAAAGGGAGAAATTGGAACTCAAGACAACGGAAGAGGCCAGGAGAGAGTTGCCCAGAAACTCAAAGGCGAAGCACTGGTCTCACGCACACACAACACTTTTATATGCACAAATTTAACAATACCGTTGACACCATTAAATCACTGTTAAAAAAATAAAATACAATTAAGACGCACGTTTCTATACGTTGGGAAGAAGTTAATTAGCCTTAAACATGATAATAAAATTTGATAATCAAAATTTAAAATGAAGGCTAACGTCGAAGGTTTACATTCCAGATTTAAGACTAAGGCTTTTTTGGGAAGCTCTTTAAATAAATATTTTTGAATTTTGAAAAAAATATTTTTGCAAAAAGTACTTGACAGTATTGCATCTACATCACGTGCTAGGGGTGAACCGTTGATTTTCAATTGGGATGGCTAACAGTGGCTCCCTTTCAAGCACATATGCTAGATCTCTCCTCTTCTTGGCCCATTTACTAGCCCATTTTCTCTCCTTGGTACTTCTCTCATGTGAAAAATGTGGGACTTATCTTTTGACAGAGCTACACACTAAAGTGACTATGCTTAATGCTCTTACTAAATTTCTGTGGAACCCAAGTTTTGATTATTACAAAGCAGAGAAGATTTTCTTTGATAGGAATAAATTTATATCAATTGAGATAATTAAGGAGTACTCGGATTTATATGCTCTAAAACTATGACAAATATTTTCCAGGTTTTCTAATACCCATCATGTTCGTTGTGTATCCATAATAATATTTCCCATAATTGATTTGGAGTTTCTAATTCTCTCCTAAGGTGAAGTATTTGACTTCACCTAAACTCTCTTTGAGTTTGAACATAAGCCCTTGAGAAGTCTATCTCGTGTGAAACCTTTCATTTCTCCTTGTTTTTGAAACACTAAGTTTCTTCTTTGGAAGGGCTATTAATATAGATACTAATCTCATCTATACCAGTATTATGTATCCTTTACCCCAAAAATCCATCTATACCAGTGCTACTTAACCTTGTCTCATTTTGTCATCAATACTAGTATTGTGTTTGCCATTACCAATGCTAATCATTATCTATATGGGTAATGACCTCTTCAATAGTGGTATTAATCCATTGTTATCACTTTATCTAGTCTGGTACTAACTCTTTCATTCTTTATCTACTTATAATAATATCGAGATTGACCAATACCGGTATTAACATGAAGAAAAATGCCCTATTCTACGTTCCATGATTTGAAAGCTATTCCCATTTGTTCTTTATCCTTTTCAGTTTCTAAGTGCTGTGTTATCTTCATTAATTTCCTAAACTCTATCTAAACACAACCTTGGGCAAAGATCATTTCATTATCAAATTTCATATCATTCTTTGTACTCATATTGCATTTGGCTTTACCAATATTAACTTACATACCTTTTGTCAGAGAAATAAATGCATATAGTCTTTACTTTCATTACTTGCCATGAGCACGCAACTCCACTATAAATCTTTCTGTGACAATTATATGTGTGAATTGTCATTGTATGTGATATCTTTTCATGATAGTTTTGCTCACAACTGTCGTGAAAAGTGAGTCTTTTGCCACAACTTGATACACTAATGTCGTGAAATGTTCCTTTTTAAAAAAAAAAAAACAAGAATGCGGATTTGGTATGCTATACATCCCTTACTTACAAAGACCTGCATTTATACACAAATAGCAGCTACAGAGACAAGCACAAACATATCCATTAAAATATCTACATGTCCAGTACAAATTTTTATCTAATTATCTACTATAATCTTATGAATTTTAGAAAGTAAGTAGACCAAATAGTTCATATATGTCTCAACTCTTGCTTAAAATATAGCTCTAAATTGTGAAAATGCTGCATATCAATAAAAATATATGCATGAATATTAATTCAAGTATAGGGTATGCTATAAAATATAAATCACTTTTAACAAATTATCACCTTCTTAAATGAGTGGGTAATATCTTAAGTGATAATCACATAATAACCACATTCTACATTTCTTGGTTGTCGAGAACACTGTTAAAAATTAAAACCAATTTAATTCATGTAATCAATATTATAATCTTTATTTAAATTTGGGAAAAATTTATAATACTTACTTACATATGCACCCACCTGATTTCATTTTTTTCTTGTCAACTATATCCCCCAACCTCTAAAAATGAAGTAAAGATCTATTTATCAAATATACACATTTAGAATATATTAAAAATATGCTAATAATATTACAAAAAAAGAGTTATTCAAAAGACTTACAATTCAAACAATGACTTCATATCGTCGCTTACTTTCCAATGTAATGAATAGAACCAATATACAGTATTTTCATGAGGACAAATAATAGGAAGCATCCAATGATTGCTACAGGATATTAGTTTATATTAATATCACATCCTTATACAAATTTTTTTCTAAATAGAGAGATGAATAATACTTTTCAACATTTGGTGCCAAAAAAAAAACCTCTTATTTAGCTTATTCATTACACTTTCAATATAAGATGCTTTTTGATTCGATTTGCCAATTAAAATTAAGAGTGGAGATAAGAACCCATAATAATGGCTGACATCAAGTTGGATTCACATTTTGTGGAGGAACCTTTGATAATAAAAAAATGTTAACAATAAATAAAAATATTAAATATTAAATTAGAAATAAAAATAAACATTTACATGATAAAAACTTATATTATTGATATGTCCAACTACTCCATAATAATGAGATCATTAATATCCTTTTTAGCGACTTGAAAGTAATATCCCTCCTAACAATCTCCTCACGTACTTGTATGTCATCAATAAATTCATTCATGTCAAACAATCATGGAAGCCAACTGCTTCAAGTCATCTCGAATTGGTTGGTGATTGGAACCCAATGATTCTTTTGATTGTTGATGTTCCTAATATATAATCAAAATTAGAAATATTTACCATGTTAATTAAGAAATGTGAAAAATTATAAAGTTTTCATACCTCTTCAGTAACCTGTTCATCAAGCCTTCTCAACCAAATAATAAAAGTATGTTAAGCTTGTCCTCAATAGGGAATAGCACAAGAGTATTAACATCCACGAACTCTTCAACAACGACCTTTAATTAGTTATCTTGTAGCTGCTGCAGGTGGACTATAGTTACATAATTATACACTTTTCCATATGCAATTATATATTTTCTAGGATCCTCTAAATAAATGAGGCCTGGCAATCCTTGATCTAATAGGTTAGGATCATAATCTAGTTGTGGAACACTATCATATTTTTGTGCTTGTTGAGATTACATCTATAAGGAACTGATCATTGATTGCATTTACATCATCAAGGTTGATTTGCATTCTGCTATCATCTTTTCCACTTGCTGCATTGGTATACTATTAGAGGATGGTGGTCCAAAATATTATCTTATACCCATGCCTTTTGGAACTCCCCTAACACGATCAAGATGTGTAATATCCTAAGTTTCCAAATTAGACATTATTAGTGTTTCCAAGGGTAATTTAGATAAATTATTGATTAATGATGTTTATAGGAGACTAATATAGTTTTTGAATCCTTATATAGCCTTAGAAGAAGGCTTGGTCAAAGTTCAAGCAAGCCATAGCACGAAGGAAGGTTTAAATTGATAAGGGACTCTCTATACCATACACCGCGGTGCACGTGCAAAATTTACACTTATCAGATCACGAACCAAACTAAAAATCAAAAAAGAGGAAAGGGTGAACGTTGGAGGAGCTATGGAAAGGAGCTTGTGGCTACTAGGGCTTACTTCCAACATAATTTTAGAGGCCTTACAAGCTTGATATACATTGGATAAGCTTTCCTTTCTTCTCCCTCTCCCTTATTATGCAAAAATTTTGACTTGTAGGACTTATTTTTTATGGTTGTTGGGTTTAGAATGAACCCATTGACTTATTTAAGGTCTTGGGGAGTTAAATCATGCCGCTAACCCTAGGTTTATGAGTTTTATAGTGATTTTGAATTTTTATTGAGGGTTTGGACAAACCCTAGGTATAATTTGAGAATTTTTAGACAATATGGATAGTTAGATGGTGATTTTAGTAGGTTGAGATATTTAGTAGGATGATTAGAGTGTTTTGAAAATGGTTGATGTTGTTAGATAAGGAATTTGAGTGTTATGGGTGCTTAGAACTTAGTGAATTCGAGGTTTATCCAGAGTGACAATTGACAATTGTCACTTAATTGTATAGATTGAGTGTTGCTTGAACTTTATCATGCATGTAGAGCGTGTGGTGCTAACACTAAGCTATGGTAATCCTTTTGTGTGACAAAGAATTGAGGTGACGAAATAATTAATACTATTTGATTATATTGCTTTACTGTTTATGAGTATATATGTTAAATTTGTTACTTGGGATTTGATAACCTTGCATATTGTGAAATGTGATTTTGTGCATGAAAAACTATTTGCAAATAATAATAATGGTGAAAGTTTATATGGATTAGTGGAGAAATTTGAAATGTATATGTGTTATATATGACAAGGGTGAGCATGATCTTGTTAGGGGGTGGGAGTTCACCCATAGGAAGGAGTAGTGGAAGTCCATATGGCATGTATCTCTTTAGTTTCTAGTGAGGCACGATGTTGGAGATTTTCTTCTTAATATCCATGCAGGATATGGCATTAGAGAGTGATGCTCCTTAGCATTAGTGATGCAATGTTGGAGTAACACACCCCAATTTGTGTGTGATAGGGGGAGACCATAGTTTGAAAGTGGGATAGGACACCTTTGGATAGGTGATCCTACCACCAAAGGTGAACTCGGGTCATTATGAATGTGTACTTGGTCCAAGAGCTTATGGTTTCAGTTGGGGTGATATGGAGGCTCGGATGGTAGAATGATCATGCTAGTAGTAAATGACTTGTGTTTATGGAAGGGAGTTGTTAAATGTGCTCAAGTGGCAATATACATTTACTATAGAAATGTTATGTTGTAATATGCTAAAAGTATGTTTTGGTGCTTAATAGCTTTACTTCCTTATGATTGTGCACGTTAACTAATAGTAGTGAATTATTCTATTACTAAGATGTTTATCTCACCTCGTAGTTATATTTTACAGGTGAGGGCTCCAGTAGGGGTAAGGGGAAAGAAGGGACAATTGAAGAGTGAAGAGCATTATTATATAGCTCTTCCCTTTCCTCTTTTTGGTGGTTTGTAACAAATATGCTATAATATAATGCGAACTTAAGAACATGACATTATTTTGTTATCACTTGTATAAGAATATGTGAAGTGTGCATATCTTGGCCTAAGATTGATGTTGTTGTAATTAAATGAGTATGCTTGGCTAAGATACAATTACAAGTGATATATTTGAAATGATTTATGCATCCAAATGACCAAATCGATTTGTGTGTTAAGTTTTATCCACCCCTTTATATTGTTGTGAATTGGGGGTTTGGCAGTCATTTTGAATATGAATGTTTATTTGTATGATATGATTGCCTTATTATGTTATGTGTGACCCTTTTGAGGTGGTCAAAGTGATTCCACAACTAACGGCATTTGATAGTGTGTTTTAGACACCTTTGAAAGTGTTTTGAGGTAAAAACCAACTATTTTAGATTTAGGTGTCTATTTTTTTAACGAATAATTATTTGAGAGTGAGACTAGTGTAATTAGCTAGAGGGCTCGAAGAGCTTTGTGTGGACACTTGAACCACTCAAATCAGATGTCAAATGGCAAAACGGCACGCTCCGAAACTTTGGAGTGCTATCATGACAGCAGATTGCTGTCATGATAGTAGGTGCGCGCCGCAGCACATAGCAATTGCACCACGATGCAAATGCCTTCTGAGGGACTCGTCCCCCTGTGACATCCGCTGTAATGGGTATGGCTTGCCTCATAGCGGACGGACCAGATTTTTGAAAAATATCCATTTTGAGTGTTGTATGTTTTATATGCTTCTGTTATCATATTTAATTTACTTTGAACTATAGTTTGAACTCAAACAACATATTTTAAAAAGGGTTTTCTTGGGATCCCATTGTTTTAAACTAATTACCTTTTTAAAACTCTTGAGTTGTGATAACTTTTGCTTGAGATTTTGTTTAATCCTTATTATCATAACGGCGTGTAAGATTATTGTCCTAATAATGTCAAGGTGAATATTACAAGATACTCTTTACTCCCTAAGGCTGTAATCAATATATCCCTCCTACTAGTAGATGTAAAGATCCCCTGAGAGGCTGCTTTTGTATGAGAATCCTGGAATATGCAAGCAACCAATGCAATTAATAAATTTAAATCTTATAAATCCCTACTAGAATAGGCCATGAACTATATTGACTGTTAAGATTGCCATAAGGATTCATCCCATCTGTACAAAGTCAAAGCCTAAGATTTCTAGGCTCGTTACCAAATTTAGAAAATAATTGATCAATTTCTTTTCATTGTGGAGAATCTACTGGATGTTAAAGCATGCCATCAATTTTTCTCTCATCAAAATGCCATCTCAAGTTCTTGGCCTTGTTTTCATTAGAGAATAACCGTTTAAATGTTGATATTATTGAAAGATAACACAATACCTTTGCTGGAGGCCTCTTAGTAATCAAACCATTACTACCATTTATCTCTTTTACTTTATAGCGTGATACCCCCCCATAAATTGGACACACATCTAACCCTTCAAAACATTTCTATACAATATACAGTCATTAGTAAAAGCATGTATCTTTTGGTACCCCAAACCCATTGGACACAATATTTTTTCACCTCACAGTAACTACTTAAAAGTTAATTACCCTTTGGAAGCATCTCTTTTAATAGTCTAAGCAACTTTGTGAAACTCTTATTGCTCTATCCATATTTTGCTTTCAAGTTGAACAACTTCAACACTGATATTAATCCTATATACCTTGTGCACCCTGGGTACAAAGGTTCTTTTGAATTATTGCACAAAATATCATATTTGTGTACTTTCTCAACACCTTCAACACCAATATCACTTAGCATATCTTCTACCCGATCAAATAAATCCATATCATCATCCTTATCCTGTGGCACTTCACTATGTTTTCTAGATTCACTATGCAACACCCATTGTGTATATGCTTTGTAGAAACCAAAACAAATTAGATGATCCTTTATCTCTACAAGACTTCATCACAACCCATTCAGGTACTTAACACAGGGACAATAAAATAATCATTTATTATTAAGAATATTGTTCTTTGTTAATTCCAAAAATTGGTTTATCCGCCTCTTATATTCATCACTTGTCCGCAAAGCATCTATCTAACTACTATTCATGATTACCTAATTCAAATATGAACAACTAGTTTAACTTATGGATTAAAAAAAATTCAGTAGCATAACACCTTGTAAATTGACATTCCCTGAGAACTAAACCCTCATTTGACCAATTTCAACAAATCTTAATGCATAATAAACAATTATAAACTTTAATCTATAACCAATTCAAGCTTTTTTACACATTTAAACTATCAAATAATTGGAACAAATCTAAATGGATAATCAACTTGAGAATCCATAACCAATTCGAGCTATCAAATAATTACCAAATTAAAATATGAATATAACTACTATTTTATATTTCAAAATTAAAAAAATTGTTTGCATAACAAATTAAAAATTGACATTCCCATGGCATTAAACCCCCATTTATCCAATTTCAATAAATCTAAATAGATAATTAACTATTATAGACATAATCCACAACCAATTCAAACTATCAAATTATTTCCTAATTAAAATATGAACAACTATTTTATGCCGAAAAATTTTATATCAAATTTATATTAAAAATAATTAATTAATTTGTTAAAATACAAGAAAAGATAGCTATACATCAATACTAGGTGTTAAAAATTATGCCCATAAGTTTTATATGAAATTTACCTTAAAAATAAATAATTAATAAAAATAAATATTAAAAGAGAGCTAAGAGAAAAACTTAGAAAAAATTAAAACAATCAACATACTTGGGTAGGCAAGCTTGGAGGCCAAGGAAAGCCAACCACTGCTACAAGCAGGTTGAATCCAAGCTAAAGGCTAAAGAAAGAGAATCCACAGCTTTGGCACCCAAAATGCAAGGTAAAGGTGAAGAGAAAAAAGTGAAAAAGCAAGAGAAGCTGAAGGCAGTGGGAGAGGAATGGCACTGAAGGTCGGGGTGAGCTACAGGCACGAATGCAAGCTGAGAGAAGGAGATGTGGTGGAATGAGCTGAAAGCATGAGTTGAAAGTAGAGGAAGAGGCACGGGAGATGAAGGTATAACAATGAAGTAAAAGGTGCGAGAGGAGACCTGTGGCGTAGGCAAGAGAGATGAGCTGTGGAGTAAGCTGTTGTAACACTTGTCCTGAGTGTTATCCAAAAATCACCCAAGTCAAATAAACTAAGTATGGTTAAGGAGTTGATCCTAAAACTAATTTAAGAGACAAACCATTTAAATCAATAAAAAAATTACACAATAGAAAAACACACATTTAAAACCTTTTCAAAAGTCTAAAGATTTAATATATAGCGCATGGAAGAAAACTAGGCAAACATGGACAATTAGTTGCTGTCATGATAGCATTAATTTTTGTTGTCATGACAGCC
The DNA here is from genome assembly GCF_029017545.1 of Prosopis cineraria. Lineage (NCBI taxonomy): Eukaryota > Viridiplantae > Streptophyta > Magnoliopsida > Fabales > Fabaceae > Prosopis > Prosopis cineraria. The sequence goes on along the minus strand of NW_026555343.1, from coordinate 17,573,600 downwards.
TCCTCAAGAAAATTTTTGGGATGCACCATTTTACTGTCTAACCTCTAATTGAAGTAATTACAGAGCTCACAATAAGTATTAATGGTGTCCCAAATTTCAAAAAGATCTAATGCTCGGATTAAAATTTAGATGTGTTACAAGTTTGGACATTTTTGCTGTCATGACATCACCTATGGACTAACTTTCAGAGTGCACCATTTCATCATCCGTCCTCTAATCAAAGCAATTCTAGAGCCCACACATCACATTTAAAGAGAACCACCAGTGTACTAAGTTTTGAAAAGATCCAACAGACAGATTAAAATTTATGTGTGTTGCAACATGGGTTGCTGTTGCTATCATGACAGCTTTATTTTGCTGTCATGACAGTGCCTCCGGACCAACTTCCGCAGTGCACCATTTTTCTGTCCAACATCTAATCGAGGTAATTTCAAAGCCCATATGAAGATTAGAAAATCTTTTACTTGTACCCAAATTTTAGAGATATCTAACGTTGGCTGAGATTTGGACACTTGGATGTAAAAATTCCAGCTTTTAGTAAAAATTGTTTTAAAAATTGTCCAAATCTCATCATAATGGTCACAAACCTGTGAAAATACTTTGGACATGTTAAATAAGACTAGGAGTACTTGATAGAACATTTATATGATTGAAAAACCTATTATATCAAAATTTGACCACCTGAGTGCCATTTCTCAAAATGGATCCTAAGCCCCCAAAACTCACAAATTATACAAGAATGGTCAAAAACTATTCCAAACACCATATACACATATGAATACACATGATAAAAAAATCGCTTGGCTTAGATATCCCCACAGGGCGTACACACCCACTCTTTCTATCAAAGGTGTATGTTTACTCATAGCACACAATTCGCAATGCAACCACTTTGCATTTGCATATAGAATCACACATATTCATATATATACCAAAATAAACATTTGCTTATAGTGCAAACTTGGTCTACCAAATTAATCTATCAAAACCACATGCCATAACCAAGTTTCCTACTCACAAGTCTACAAGCAGACCAAAAAAATTCATACACAGTCGTACAATCCACACATATTAACACACACATGTAATGTCCACGTTAATATTACCAGGACAATGCTCTTATACGCTATTGTGATAATTAGGATTAGATAAAATTCCAAGCAAAGGTTATCACAACTTAAGGGTTTAAAAGATAATTAATTAAAATAGTAGGATCCCAAGAAAACCCTTTTAAAAATGTTGTTTGAGCTCAAACCATAGTTCAAAATCAATTATAGAACAAATATAGAAGTATGGAAATCAAACCACTTCAAATCGGGCTAAAACAAGCCATTTTTCAAATATCTAGCCCGTCCGCAACAGTGCAAGCCACGCTCGCCGCAGTGGATGGCATAAAGGGACAAATCCCTCGAAGGCCACTTGCACCGCGGCGCAACTACCATGCACTACGATGCGCACCTACTGTCATGATAGTAGATTGTTATCATGACAGCTCTCTGAACTTTCAAAGCGCGTCGTTTTGCCATCCGACATCCGATTTGAGTGATTCAAGTGTCCACACAAAGCTCTTCAGGCCCTCTAATTAATGGAATCAGTCTCATACTCAATTAATCATTCATTTAAAAGATGGATGTCCAAACCCAAATTAGTTTGTTTTTACCTCAAAACATATTCAAAAGTGTCCAACTCACAATACCAAATGCCATTAGCTCCAAAGACACTTTGACCACCTTAAATGAACCATACACAACATGACAGATCATTCATATCACACAAATAAGAAATCACACTCAAAATGACCACCAAACCCCCACATGATAATAACACAAAGGGGTGGATTAAATTTAATACACATATCAACTTAGTCATTTTGGCACATAAATCACTTCAATTATATCACTTGTAATTGTAACTTGGCCAAGCACACACAACATCAATGTCGAACCAAGATACGCACACTTATCACAAATTAATATAAGTGATATCCTAAAATAATTTCATATTCCTAAGTTGGCATTATATATTGACAATATTCATTACAATACCTAAAAAGAGGAAAGGGAAGAGCTATATGAGTACGCTCTTCATTCTTCAGATGCCCTTTCCTTCCCCTTACCCCTACCAGAGCCCTTACCTATAAAATATAACCACGGGGTGAGATAAACATCTCGGTAATAGAATAATTCACTACTATTAATTAACATGCACAACCATAAGAGAGTAAAGCTATAAAACACCAAAATATACTTTTGCTTATTATAACATACTCTTTTTCATCAACGCAAATCATTTATCACTAGCATGATCATTCTACCATTCAAGCCTCCATATCACCCCAATTGAAACCATAGGCTCTTGAACCAAGTGCACATCTACAATAGTCCGAGATTACCTTTAATGGTAGGATCACCCAGCTAAAGGCGTCCTATCCCACTTTCAAACTATGGTCTCCCCCTATCGCACACAAATCAAGGTGTCGTTACTCCAACACTACATCACTTATGCTAAGAAGCATCACTCTCTAATGCCGTATCCTGCATGGATACTAAGGAAAAAATCTCTAACACTGTGCCTTATTGAACACTAAGGAGATACATGCCATATGGACTTCTACTACTCCTTCCTACGGGTGAACTCCCACCCCCTAACATGATTATCCTCAAATTACCACACATTTCACACCCTTATAAGAAATCACTAATTTTCACTTAAGAACTCAAAATTCTTTATCATTTCAGAAGTAGTTTCTAATGCACGAGCAAATCATCTTTCATAATATGCCAAGCTTTCGAAACACATGTAAACACATATATTTATCTACTCACAAATAGTTAAGCAATATAATTAATCAGTGTAAATTATTCCGTTACCTCAACCCTTTATCACATAAAAGGGCTACCATGGCTCAATGTTAGCTCCACACTTTCTATATGCATAAGGTAGCTTGAGCAATACTCGATCTACACAATCAAGTGACAATCATCAATTATCATTCCAGATAACCCGAATTCACTAAGTTTTAAGTACTCATAACACTCAAATTCCTTTTCTAACAACACCAACCATTTTCAAACACTCTAACCATCCTATTGTACATCCCAACACACCAAAATCATTAGCCAATTCCCCACATTGTCTCAAAATCTCTAAATTATGCCTAGGGTTTGTCCAAACCTTCAACAAAAATTCTCAATCACTATAAAACTCATAAACTTAGGGTTCAAGGCTTGATTTAACTCCCCAAGACCTTAAATGAACTAATGGGTTCGGTCTAAACCTAAGGAAATTGAAATTAAAGCCCTTATTGCACCAAATGTCCAGATTTTCACATAATGAGGGAGAAGGAGAAGAAAGGAAAGCTTACCTAATGTAATGAAGCTTGTAAGGCCTCTAAAATCACATTGGAAGTAAGCCCTAGCAGCCACAAGCTCTTCTCCATCGCTGCTCTCGAGTTCACCCTTTCCTCTCTTCTAATTTTCAGTCTGGTTCTTGATATGAAAAGTGTAAATTTTGCATGTGCGCCATGGCGTATGGCACAGAAAGTTCCACCAAAATTTAAACTGCCTTTCGTGCCATGGCCGGCTCAAACATTGACCTAGCCTTCTCCTAAGGCTATCCAAGAATCCAAAAACCATATTAGTCTCCCATAAACCTCATTAATCCATAATTTATCTAAATTAACCAATTTACCCTTGGAAATACTGATAATTACTAATTGAAAAACTTATGATGTTACAACATACACACACACATAATCACATCCTATTGGCACCATAATCCTAAATACATTACAATGCACTTGCTCAAAAGATAGGGGTTGTAATTCTTTACAATCCACAAGCAAACCCCTAGCTCAACTCTTTTCCCCGTCCACCACTGGATTCTTCATCTGGACCTATAAATATTGTGAAGAAAGGGGTGAGACAACCACAATCTCAGTAACAAAGAAATATATATTTCCTATTACAAGGAAAGCCATAGTCAAGTAAATAAATAATATATTCAAAATAACATATAATTAAACCAATTAAAATGCTTGAATGCATGGCATATGCTGATATGGCTTTTTTTTTTACTAGTAGAATGCCCCTAAGACTCTTTAGCTCGCAGGTAAACCACGTACCTACTTGTACCTCCACAGGCACAAAATATAATCCAACGCATGATCTGATCCACTGAATTGCCTGTGCCCCTTTGATGTGGATCTTGAGAAGTAGAAACTAACTCCCTCCTAGAGTCAGACCAATTTACTCTCCATGTGAGGGCTACCTTGGCCTAGTCAGTCAACCTCACACTTCTCATGTTGAATCCCCTCCCTTAATTTGAAAATGTACAATATGATTCCTCCTCATCTCATCAAGAAAAATCCTATAAATCAGCTCCTGCATTTACTAGCCAACCAAAATTCCCCCATTGACCCTTATCAAGACTTACCACCATTAAATCTTTAATCACCTCCTAAATCATCTCAATCTTATAAAGATGATGACTCATAACAAACCCTATCTCCATCTCTATCTAACGATCCTGACTCCACTGCCCAATAATCTATGACAAAGACCTTTACCAAAAAGAAAACCAGTGCAAAAAGGTTCAGATCTCACAAATCCAAAGGAAGGGGTTGATATGATTAAGGAGGAACAAAAAAATTCCAATGATATTGAGCTTGAGATTATAGTTGTAGGGGCTAATATGATTAAGAAACCTAACAAGGAAGAGGCTCTAAGTATTTATATGTTAGGGGAAGAAGGTACAAGAGTTGAGGATGCCTTTCCTAAGATTCCATCTCTAAAGCTGGTACTTATATTAATTATACTGATATGGGATCTTTTAAGAAGGAAAAAGGGCTAGAGGTCATCAATTTGGAAGAATAAGTCAGATGTGTATACTTAAACCCTCCCTCATAGTCATATGTGTCAAAATGCATATCAGCTACTTCATATGAACTCAATAATAGCTTTTTCAAAATAAGAATGGTGAGGGTTGTTTACCTCTTCATAATCACTCTTTCTTTAAAGAAGTTAGCTTCTTCCTCATAAGTGACTTCAGATGAAGAAGGGTCAGGGTCTTCATCTAAATCTATCTCATCTAGCCAACTTAGGGTTTCAGTCATGACTCTTTCTCTAGGTGCTTTGCAAGATGGACCAACCCCTTTGGGCCATGATAGTATAGCAAACATTCTCTTGGCTCACCTAGTATTTAGTATAAATTGCTCCAAATAGCTAATCATTTCATTAGAGTCATCATTGTTATTACTAGTTCTAATTTTTTTTAATGTAATTATAATAACTTTTCTAAAAGGAATGCAATTACTAGTTCTAATTTTTTTATAACAGGTCTTCACTAAATTTTGCCAGAACCTTTACTTTGATACAGAAAATATAACACCACATTTCTAGGACTCATTCCCATACTCTTATATCATTTGGGAAGGTATTATGGCATATACTTCATCAAGAATCACTAAAAACCATAATTTTCAAAACTCCACTTTATTACTAATAATTTCAGAGTTTTTGGATCAACTTTGAAAGCTCATAACTAATTATAGAAAACTCATTTTTGCATTATTCTTAGCTTACTTTAAACCTTGAAGAGCCTTTATTTAGGAAAAAATACAAAACTGAGTTTTAACTGGCCCAATTCATATAGTTTATTATTTTTCCAAAACAACTCTATGTTCACATCTAGAACCTTAAGCTAGGTGGTAGAGATTTTAACTAGAGACGCAGAAGTCCAAATCTTTTGTTTTTATCTTTTGAAAAACTCTACATGTCTAGTATTTATCATAAAAATTTTAGAATCAAAATGCATAGTTTGATATGTCAAATACAGCATGTAACAAACAGTGCTAAGTGTAACATCCGAGAAAAATTAAGCATGATTTATTAACTTAAGAAGTGTGATTAGTGAGTGTGTGGCCAGAGGGGCCTAATTGATGTAATTTATTGTAATTTCAGCCCTAGAAGTGGGTCTGGATTGATGGCGAGCCACCCAAGCAAGGAAAGGGAAAGAAAAAGTGAAGAAATGCCCTCATTTGCATGCCACTTTTAATGTGTTAGAGTGGGAATGATATTTTATTATACAAATAAGCAAATTTAATGCCATTTGTTCCCTATTCAATTCTTATTTCATTTATCCCTTCAATTTTTGGCCACAATTCTTATTGTAATTGCCTTGTCACTCTAGACTTTTATTTATGCTACTCTTGGCCTAAATTTAATCATGATTTATTAATTATTAAATTCTCTTCCATCATAATTTTTATACATTATTTAGTCTATAATATTATTTATTTAAGTCTTTCCCAAATAAACTTAATTTATATATTGCCAATTTTTTGAGAATATTCTCTTATTATAACCATCATCATTATTTTCTAAATTTTCATTTGAAATGTAATTTAGAAATAATTCCTCCTCTTATAATCATTGAGGTGGCGCAACATTAGTGATAGGGTGTGTCTTGATATTATTTTAAAGTGTAATGATGACATTTTACATTTCTCCTATTAAAATATGAATAATCTTTTCTCTCTCTTCTATAAAAATTATTCTTAATTAATTAATAGCCTTAATATTTTATGCTCTATCCCACTAGGCTATGTGACTCTGGCTAATACTAGTATAAATTTGAGTCTTAACTATAATTATACTAAACTAATAAAATCTTAGAATTATTATCATTACAAACTGCCCTTGGTTCTATACACTTATTCCTCATGTGGCCCAATTGTGCTCAAGCAAGTTTTAGTATGTCAAGTGCAAAACTTATCCTAACAAGGTTGATGATTTGTCCCATATGAGTTTTGAGTGTTGTTTGCAACTTGAGTTTATGTTACTTCTATTCGTATTGGCAGAGTTGCCCAATGCGTGTTCTAGCCTAATACTCAATTTTGCCTTTGTTCGAGCCTTGAGCACTTGAGCTTTATAAACTTTTTAAGTGTTCAAAAACATTTCTCAGTCTCACTCATATTGTTTTGGATTGTACCCATGCATTTTTCAATGTGTTTAAAAGGTCATTCATGTCTTGAACATATTCCTCATGTTGGCACAATATGCACCCACACAAGTTCTAATGTTCCAAAGAAGGCATTTGCTTTTGCCTATCTTATCCTCACATTCTGAGGTTTGCACCCACACAAGATCTAGAGTTCCAAACAAGCTTGTGCTTTTTCCTAACTCATTCTTGTGTTAGCCTAGCATTTTTCCTTGTGTGATCTAGTCTTAAACTTCGTATCTTTGTGGCTGAGCCATTCATCCTCACATTGTCAAGGTTGGCCACACAAGTTCGAGGTTCTAACACAACATTTAATGATGTTCACATATAAAGCGCTTCTTCTCAATTTCTACTCTCATACACGCAATGTAACATTTATGAATAGTTAGTTAAGGTCTCTAACAACTAGTATCATCCAAATACTATAAATAAAACCTCATTTAAGTGATTGCATAAGAGATTAACCGATTGCATTTATTGTTTTACCTACTGCATTGAATATTTTTTAAAAGATTTACATTTCACTAATTTATAAGCTTTCATTGTATTCTTATCTACACTTTTGAGAGATATTGTTTTCAAAAAGATTTTATACTCTTTTGATATCTTAGAAAAATATTTTTCTAAGTGATTTGATATTACAAGTGTTGTAATTGTTTGTTGGTTGAAATCAAAACTAGTGCAATCACATGTCTGTACTGAAATGGCAAGAACCCCACTTAGTGAAAACTCTCAAATACAATATTGAAGACTAGACATAGGCCAAATGGTTGGATTGAATTAACCAATATAATTTTTTATGTCAAGCTTCTTCTTCCCTAAACTTTGTCTGATCTAAAAAGCTCTCTATTTCAAACTTTGTTTTGACTCATACTCTATCTTTTAGTTGGGAAAAAGTGTTTAAAATTTATAGAACACCCAATTTACCCCCTTTCATGTGTTACCAACTTTACTAATAGTGGTTTCTCCATATATAGCCCGACACTATAAAAAAACAGACTTTTTTGTCGTCGCCAAAAGTCACTCCTAAAAGTTTTTAGCAACAAAAAAGTCGTCGCTATAACAATCATTGCTAATAGTTTTTTACGGAGATAATATTTGTTGGAACTAAAAGTACACTTTTAGCAGTGATATTTGGTTTTTTGCCGCTAAAAGTATTTTTGGTGGCAACATTTATTGCTACCAAAACTTTTTTAAAAAAATAATAATTTATTTTATGTCACATCACTCTCTCACGTGTGTATCACGTGATGCCATGTCACTTACCATGTATTCGACAGATGATGCCATATCACCCCGCCACCTCATGCCACGTCACACACCACGTGTACACCTCCTCAAGCCACCTCATGTGCTATGCCACCATCTCGTGCCACATCACCCACTACCTAGTTGCCTCCTCAAGCCACCTAATGTGTCACATTATTGCCACATGAGCATGTCACCTGCCACATATGTGCCTTCTCAAGTTATCTCACGTGCCATGTCACCACCATGTGCCACATAGTTATTGCAAAATATAACAAAGCCAAGGTTTGATTGACCTCTTCCACCTCCAAGCCTTAAGCCTTACTTCTTTACTAGTTGAACTAAAATGCACCTGCAATTATCATATGAAAATTAAATATATGTTATGTAACTGTCTACATATATATCAAATAATATATTATTAAAAGATATACATATATTTTATTTTATTTTCAATTATTAATATGAAAAAATGATTTATATGAATATTTAAATTACAATTTTAATTAAATATTATTTTTTACCAGTAAATATTATTTTTGTTACAAAGACGAACTTAAAATAAATAATTTTTAAATATTAAATAATATTCTTATATACATTGTAACCAATTTTTAAATTTTATGTTTATTTTTAAATGAAAATTATTAAGTATAAATATGTATTATATTATTTTATGTTAAATATCTTTTACTTTTTTCTTCTCCATATTTTTCTCAAAAATTGATAAACTAAATGATTAAATTTTTATCTTTTCTCAAAATAGCTAAATGTTTCCCCCTCTTTTATTAAAAATATATTTTATCAATAATTTTTCAATATCTTAAAAAATTATTTTAATAACAAATTAATTTTAACCACATAAATTTTTTTAATAGTCATTTTGAATAATTTTGAAAATAAATACTAATAACTTTTATAATAAATGATAATTACAATAATCTGATATGTAATCAATCTAGTTAACATCTAATCATCCTCAACCTCATAGCAAGGTGGATTTGAATAATTATTCATATTATTCTTAGTAATAATTAGTTATAAAAATGTTATCAGTAACTTCTTTTTTATAACAATGGAAACAAAAATATATTAGGAGGAATTACATAAAATCCTTTTCCGAAAGCCAATAGAGCTTAGTAGAAGAAGTAGACACCATATGTATAGCAAGTTAAGCATCAAGTGCGCAATATGCCAAGTAGTCTACAATATCATTTGCATCTCGTGACATTTGTACAACTTTAATATCCCAATGCCATTTATGTATTTGTATGTAATTAAAAATTTATGTATAACTTAACCTAATTATAATTGAAAGTAATAACCCATCAAGATTTTAATTTATCATATTAAAATAATAGCTTAATAACATAATTCTTAAAAAATTATGAGCTATATATGTCTAAAAAAAGATTATGAATAATACAAAATTAGAAATAATTTAATAATTAAACTTAGCACATATTGACTATTATTTTTTTGTTTCACAATCCTATATATCATTTATTTCTAATTCTATATATAAAATAAGAAATTTAATTTCATAAATATATTTTGAATGATTTTATTTAATTTCAAATTTTTAAAACAATTCATAAATTTTTTTTAAATGTAAATTATAATTTTAAAATTTATTTTATATAATTTAAAATTATATTTATTTTTCAAAAAATACTTTTGGTAGCGATATAGTGAATTATATAAATTATTTTTTATAAAAATATTTTTGGTGACAACAAATGTCGCTGCCAAAAGTGTGTCGCCACCAAAAGTGAATTATATAAATTATTTTTTTATACAAATACTTAACAAAAGTAGACTTTTAGTGGCAATATATTAATATCGCCGCCAAAAGTATATTTTTGGCAAGTTCGTTGCCAAAAGTCAACTTTTTTAGTTGCCGCCAAAAAATTTTTTTCTTTTTTATAGTGTAATTATAAATTGATGGCTTCCAATAGGTTTGTAAGTAACGATATCTTTATAGGTGAGTGTGTTTTTTACGGGATGAGGCAGATAAACCCACATCATTGGTCATGTTCTGGCCTTTGTCTTGAATACTTAGTAGACAGTGGTTTCTTAACTGAGGGCTTATAAACAAGTGTTCTCTCAACTAGAGGCTTGTGAGGTGGGTCTTCAAAGTGTGGAGTCTCAACAAGTGGCTCAAATCTTGAAGGTTCTTCATTGGATGGATCAAATCTACTATAGTGGTCCTATATTGTAACTCTCCCATATTTTTATTGCACACAAATCACATTCATAGAAATTCCAATGCTTATCATTCGTTATTTCATTCTTTCTTTTAAAAAATATTCTTCTTCTATTTTGACTTCAAATACATCATTAATTTAGTCTATCCAACAAAATCGCAATTACAACATAACATGTGTAATCTCTTCGTTTGTGTTTTCAACTACTGTTTAATAGTTAGTTGCCCAATTATAATAGCAGAAATTTTTGTCCACTTCCCATTTTTGTCCTATTCATTAAAAGTATGATTAGAAAGTCCTTTCTAAACTGTAATTATTCTTTTTCACAATTTGAAAGGAACGAAAAAGTAAAATGATTCAACTAATAAGTCTGACAAAACTTCCTATATGACAAAAACAATTTACATAAAGTCATAAAGGGATAGAGGGTGTATACATTACTCTTGCTGGTTTTCATAATTGCTAATTAATATGTTTCATATCATCAAATGACAAATTGTTATTACAGTTTTTATTTTCAAAATAATAATATGATTTAAATCATGAGTGACTCAGTCTGCCTTGATGGATACCTAAATGTATATTAATTAGAATACTGATCATAGAATTGTTTTCACTATAAATTATAGCTAATACAATATACTGAAGAATATGAGCCTCACTATAAATTATAGCTAATACAATATACTGAAGAATATGAGGTAAAGTAAGCCCAAAATTGACAATTTTATTATATATCATCAATGTTACAATTGGGAGAATATAACATCGATCATTGCATATAGCCAAACTAAACCAAAAGGCCAATCTAAAACAAAATTGTCCAAATATTAAACAACACTTGATGACACATTGCGAAGAGATCTAATATTCCCTTTTTTTTAATATATACCAAAGTATTGATAAAATCATAAGATACTTAGTTTGTATTTAATAAAGTAGGATTATGAGCATAAGGTGGAGGCTGATAGACTGGTGGTTTCTCCATAGTTGGCTTATAAATCGATGGCTTTTAGTTATGAGATTTGCAATTAAATAATGAGTTAAGGGACATTTTATCTAAGAACTATACACCAAAAGTCACAAATGCTCCTAAACTCAACTATAGGTTAAGTTTGTGCCTCAAATTTACAGATTTACTTTCTCATCACCTTGCTATTTCTTCATCGTTAGTTGGCCGTGAGTAAGTCCGACATTATATTTTTAATATTTTTTTTATAAAATATTTGAGTTGAGGGGTAAAAATGACCTTTCGAATAAAAATTGAGGTGCGAAAATAACTCTTAACCTGATAAAAAAAATTAAAAATAGTAGGACCTACTGATAACTAACGGATGTTAAGTGTTTTTAACGTTAAGGTGAAGATGGATGAAATCTTTGAAATTAAAAAATAGAATTGATTTATAATTAAGTTTAGGAGCGTCTGTCACCTTTCGCGTACAATTGAGGAACAAAAATGACCCTTAACTCTTAAATAATTATAAGCCCTTGTTTGTGATCAATTGAAATTGGTTTATTTATAGGTGGAGGTGGCCACGTCTTTCCGGCTGCGGCCACGATTTTTCCGGCTTGATAAATGATGAATTCTTATTGTGGGCTTATAAACTAGTGTTTTCTCAACTAACAATGGCTTGTATATGAGTGGTTTCAGTATCAAAGATTCTTCATCGGATGGACTAGTAATTGGCATGTTCTCTACCAATGATTCTTCAATTGGATCCTTATCAGTGGATGGATGATAATAATTTGCAAAGCTAAAAGTGATGAGAAACACCACTCCCAAAAAAAGAAAAGAAAAAAAAAAAAGAACACTAGCAAGAGTTTAGAGGACATCGTTCAACAACAACTTGTGTTGATGGTGCAAATCACATCCTATGTGCTCCTATATAGCTTATAGTACAACTGGGAGGTTCCTTGGTGTTGAGATATTGTGCATCTAATATATTTTATTACCAAGATACAATTAATAAATAAAATAATGATAAAAAAAAACTAAAGTTTAGGTTGGTAGACGTGAACTCAGTCTCTATATCTGCAATGGTATATGGAAAATTGGAAATCCCTCTTATATTTTGTTCAATTACTTTAATAAAATCTTTTTTTTAGTTTTCTTGTACTCGTTGCAAGATTTAATCATTGATGTAGATATAATATATATATATATATATAATAACTTATTTTAATGAACAAAATGCATTTTTTATTCCTTATGCAAATATAAGATTATATGTGTGTGCTTGTTTTGGTTGACTGGCAATTGGTCGATGATTATAGATAGTGCTTATTAATTTGGAACTTGTTATTAGGTGAAAATAACTCGAATTGTTCCCCAAAAAAAAATATGAAAGGCTAGAGCTTTTGTGTAGGCAATTAGAATATACACTATTTGAAAGACATCAAAGAAAAAAATGATATAATATAATATATACATGATTTTGATCATACCTGACCCTAAATGTTTTTGGACAAAAAAACCATACTCAAAGTAGGACCCTAACTGAAAGATGCTCGTTCATATATGAACGAGGAGGCAAGGTTGGGCAACGATCGAGCAACTCAAGCTGAATGTCCAATCTTGCCTTAATTATTTCAAACAAAGCCTAAACTCTTAACTTCTCATATCCACTCTTGGTCTTTTTCTTTTCTTTTTTTTTTCCTTTAACTAGCCAAACGATTATTGGTTCCTATATTCATTAATTTCATCATATGTTAATTAATTTAGTTATTTGTTATATGATGAGATTTCTCTTATTACTTTAAAAAGAATTGTATTCAATCAAAAATTTATATATAATGCATATTAAAATAAACAATTCAAACCAATATATGCACATAAATATAAATATTTGACAAAAAATAGATATGTAACCTGGTTAAGAGTTCAATAGTGGGAATTCTAAATACCTTATAAAAAAATATCAGATTTCTTAATCTGGCATTATTAAAAAAATATGGAAAACTGACAGAAAAATTCCCTTAAAATATATAAATAACAATAAGGTCCCGTGGAATTTGATAATTCCTCTGAAGTTATTTGGGACCTTTATAATCTTAATGTCTTTTTGTGAAATAACTATAATTGGCCCAATTTAAAATGAAAAGAGAAATGGCCAAAGTAGGACTTGTTATTTGCTATCTCATCTTAATCATTGTCAAAAAAAAAAAATAGTCATTGCCTAAATCAAAGTAGTTATTAATATTTACAATACTTGGACTTTAATAATTAAAAGCTTTGCAAAGGAAATTATTAAAGTTGTAATTACTCATCCTATTTTAGTCCATATTAAAAAAAATAATCATTACTTGAACCAAAGTGTAATAACTAATGTTTACAACATTTGGATTTCAATGATGAAAAAAATTTGCAGAGTGAAATTTGTCATTTGCTATCTCGCTTTAATCATTTCCAGAAGCCAATTAGTCATCACTTAAACTAAAGTGGTCTCTACATTTTTCTCCTTTTATTTTAAATTAAGAGTATTATAGTCATTTTATAAATGATATTAATGTTAGAGAGGTCCCAAGGTATTTGAAAAGAGTTATCACATTTCGTGACATCTCATTATCATTTACATATTTTAAGAGAATTTTTTATCATTTTTCCCAATGATTGACCCGAGCTTGAATAATTTAATGGTCGAACATATATTCGACCAATAATATTATCCATCTTCAACGGAGAAGTTATTTTGGTTGACAGATAATTTCATCATGGATTTGCAAAAAAAAAATTAATGTTGATATTAAATTATTAATGTTTGAACAAACTTTAAGTTTTCCTAAAGGTAAAGTATCGTGATTTATTTTTAATGTTTTTTTTTTCAGAAGTCAATTTCAAAAAGAACATCAAATGTTTCAATCTGGCTTTATTAACAAAAAATTTAGAGATTGTTTAACCCCAGCTCAAATAATTAAATAGTTGATCAAATATTAGAGCATAAATATTATCTATCTTCATTCAACAGAAGAGGTATCTCGGTTGACATGAAGTCTAGTTGATGTGAAATTAATTTATAAAACTGTTTGCGAGTAAACTTTATTAATATAGTTGACAGTAAATTATTAAAGTTTGAAAAAACTTTAGACCTAAAATTATGTTTAGTGCATGTAACGTAATTTATATTATATTTATATATTTTTAGAAGTCAATTTCAAGCAAAAACTTATTTAAATAATATAAATTAAAAATATGTTTAGTTATATAAATATTGAAAAGAGGATAAGTTTTATAATATATACGTACATAGAATATTACATGATTAATTAAGTTGCATATAAGTTATAATATGTTCTCTTTGATTTAATAGAAATATGTAATTTAAAATTGAAAATAAATTAAAAGTGAATGATTAGTTTAACCCAAACAAGTGAATAATTGATCTTCCTGTCCTACATTTGCAATTAATATATTGACCAAGCTAATTAACAAAAACATGCTGATTTTGAAATCATATTATCATATCATGGAACTCCTAAAAATCTCTAAATGAGTTTATATAGTGACTTGTTACAATTATGTCCGCTAGCAATCATCACAGTGCATTTTAAGTCTACTGACAATTTAACATCAAACAAAGGTTGTCACCTCTATTCACATCCAGTCTCAATTGTTAATTGCACTGTTCACAACCGCTCATGGTTGTGGACAAAGAGCATAGGCCTTCCTCTTGAGTCTAGTTTGCTTACAGTTGTAGTCACGTCTCCTAATAGACATGACCAAGACCTTGTTTTTCTCTAACACCTTTCTAAGGTACTCTAACTCATCCTAGGGCTTCTCCTTGATCCTAAGCCAGATCCAACATACATATAAAGAAGGTAATATTAGCTCCATTTGCTTAATCCGGTATACCCAATTCTCCAATAAAATCTCAACACATGTACGTTTTCAAAACTCATAATTGACTTAAAACACGTTTGTCTGTAATTGAGTAAACATTACACTGTGCATTATGGCCCAAAAACTTGCAACGTGATTTAGCCTAAACATTAGAAACTGGAAAGTATAGTGGGCTTTACTAGTCTCAACTGGACCCAGATTATATATGAGACAAAAAAGGGGCCTCATATATCATTCATGATGACACACATCTTTTTTCCTTTTTCTTTTTTTGAAAAATACAGAGAGTAAGGGGTTAATATAGTTAAGTACATGTTAATGGAATTAACCCTACCAATGTCGGGTTATAGTTTTTATGTGAATTTTTAATTAAAATTATTGGAACTAACATTTCAAACAAATGAAACTAAAAGAATTAAAAACAATGAAATAAAAATATAGGGAGTAAAAACATAATACAATTAAAATCTAGATTACTAGAGTTGTATTTTTCAAAAACAAAATTAAAGATAAACACGAACCACTAAATTACTAAATTTTTAGGCATAGTATATATAAAGGTCTGACACGAAATACCTATAGACCATGCCACATATTCATATTTTATGTTTAATCATTAATCACATGTAAAATTAAGTAAAATTAACTTTCTGTATATAAATAAAATAATTCCTGACATGAAGAAATTATTAACATGGGAAATCATTTTTTTTAATAAAAATGCACACAAGTTGCAGACTTTGCTTGCAGCTAACATGTTTTGACTAAAGTATATGAAATCTGGGATTGATTTGGACATTAAATTTTTCCATTGGTACCGAGACCATGTGACACTTAATTAAGAAAAGTGCAACTTTTCTTAATGTTGAGCAATACAATTTGCAATTTTGCATGCACATTATGACATTACATGTTCTTTTTAAAACTATATTCCAGATCTGGTCCATTTAAATAGTTTTGTGGTTTGCTTCTTCATGTGATTTTGCATAATAATTATTAAAGAGATGCTCAAAGATAATTTCTTCTCCGGAAAAATTGGGGGAAAAGTTCTTTTAGATTTTGCTAATCAGATTATTTATTACCCAATCAATTAACTCTCTCTGTCTTCTCTCGTTATATATATATATATATATATATATATATACACACAGAAAAGAGAAAACATGCATGAAAAGAATACAAGATCTCATGATATAGATTTTAGAGAGTAAAGCATTGGATGCGATTCTTTCCAACGCGAAAGAAAAGGAAAGTCTCACAGTTCATTCGTACCCCTTTATAACGTCAAAGTCGCAAAATCATTAAGATATAAAGTTGCATGAAAATGAAAAATTAGACCTTTTTTTAAAAAAAAGTTATCATGGGTCGATAAGTGTTTTTTTGCTTTGAAATTTGACAATAAACTCTTAAACTTTTACCTCTATGTATGTAGTTCTATTATAGCTAATTATACATTATGTTATCATCATCAATATTAAATATATATATATATATATATATAGATATATATATATATATATATAGTATGGGGAGTTGTATTATTTATATAATTTATCAAAGATTGTGCGAACGTGTAATATTATTGTTTATCATTTCAATCGTTCTCAACATAATTCATTGGGCATCGTGCAACTCTTTTTTTTCAGATGTTACAATATATATTTTAATAAAAAAGAGTGTGTGTGTGTGTTGGCAATATGAATATACTCTTAAAAGGAAAACTAAATTTATCATCCCTCTTGTGCATTGCACAGGAAAAAATATATCAATTTAACTAAATGATTTTGTGACAATGAACTACTTTAAACAATATTTCTTGTACAAATGAATTTTTTTTTTTTTGAGATAACCCTTTTTGTATAATTGTCTATTATCAAATATATTGTTAATTAATTAGTCCACATGCATGTTTTCTAGGTCCAAACAAGAGTAATTTTTAGGAAGGATGATAGCCTGTGAATTAAGAGTGTATTTGATTAGAGAGTTTTGAAGAAGACTCCCCTCATTTGGTTAAGAAATTTTAGAGGGTGAGAGAGCCAAAATAATCCCTCTCCTCCCCTCTAAATTGAGAATTATTGGAGGGGAGCTAATTTTTTTTGACTATTTTGTTCTTATTTATTTTTTAATATTCTAAGTACATCTATAGTTAAAAAAAAACTTTTCCCTCATATCAGATTGTATTTCACTCCCAAACCTTGACTGACCTCATTGCTTCCCTCTAAATTGAGGTTTTTTAAGAAGAGAGCTAATTTTTTTTGACTATTTTACCCTTATCTATTTTTTAATATTTTGAGTATATCACCACATCTAAAAAAACCTATCCTTCATATCAGATTATGCTTCACTTCTAGACCTCAACTAATCTCATCAGATTTCTTTAAAAAAATTACATTTCATCATATTTTATTATATATTTAGGGAAGTTATTTATTTTTTATAAAAAATTGTTATCATTATAATTATCGGTTTAATTTTTTTATTCATATATTGATAATATGATAGGATGAGAGATAATTTTTAAAAAATCAAGCAATTTAAATTGAAGTGTAAAATTATTTTTTACAAGAAACAATTAAAAAAATTTAAACTAATATATAGGGATATAATAGTAAATTAGTTATTACCTCTCCTCTCCTCCTAAACCAAACAAATGAAAAAGGATCATTAAAAACTTTCCTTTCCCCTTCCTTTGAACAAAACCAAACAAAATAATACTAAAACCCTTCCCTCCATCGCCTCCTCTCCCCTTAAACCAAATATATCCTAAAGGATGTATAAATAAATTTTGAACTTTCTCACGTTCTACAAAATAAGAGAAAAACAATCTTATGAATATGGTGAATTAATTTTAAAAATCAAGATTTTGGTTTCCAAATAACAGATCTATGTTTGAACTTCTTCAAAATATAAATAATCCTTAGCTAATAATGTTATTGGTACATAATTGAATGTTTTTGTGTCTCTAATCATTGGATTTGTTTACATGTGATCGTTCCTAATAATTAACGTCCTTGTTTACTGCGCGTCTTCAATAATAGTTTATAATTAAGTTTTCCATCTTCTCCCACCCTTTTTTTTTTGTTAAAACCATACACCATTAACGCTAAACACATTAAATTATATTGGGCTGTTTGTTTAAACTTATTTTATAAAAAAATCACTTATTTTTTAAAATAATCTATTTTGTGAGTTTTTATATTGTTTGTTTAGACTTTTAAAAATAATCAAAATCCCAAAAAAAGTATATTTATGATTATTTTAAGAAGCTATGCTAAGTAGCTTTTAAAAATAATCTAATACGATAGATGAAAAAGAATGTTTTAAAGAGATAGGATACACGAGAATATCATAAAATTTTAAACTAAAAAATACTAAATTATTTTTAAAAAACAGATGTCAAGACAAATATCATAAAATTTAAAAATAAATAACTAATAATTACTTTTTTATTATTGTAACCGGATATATAATGTTTACTTTATATAAAATCTCTAAAAAATAAATCTCTTTTTATAAAGGCTATTGTTTTAACTTGTTTTTTTTGAAAAAAAAAATCTATTTTATGAGTTTTTATAATATTTGTTTAAAATTTTAAAATAATCATAATTTGAAAAAAAATTTTAATTATTTTAAGAAGTTACTTTGAGTGATTTTTGAAAATAATTTAATGTGATGCATGAGAGATGGTGTTTTAAATAGGAAAAATATGTGAAGATATTATAAAAATTTATAATGATAGAATAATAAATTATTTTTTATAAAATAGAAATCAAGAAAGATATCTTAAAATTTAAAATTAATTAATTAATAATTAATTTTTTATTATTGTAACCAAACATAAAATAATGTATTTTTTATAAAATGTTTGTAAAGTAAATTTATTTTTATAAAATTTTTAAACCATCTAAAAATTACTTATTTTTTAATCTTAAACAAACAAGCCCATTAAATGCATTAAACCCTCACCATTCAAACTATTTACAATATTTGTCATATATCATACAGAGTTTGAGGTGAGACATATGGTAAAGTTTTTATAAAAATATATAGTGCGGTTCGCAACTTTTATAACGTTAAAGGACACTTTTGCTCTTCAATTATATTTGCAGGGATACCATCAAATGGTTTTAAATGGCGCATTGTTGCATCTTTATTCATCTATTATTTTAATCATTAGTTAACTGAAAAAATCACGAAAATTTTTATAAAATTACAAATAATGACCCCATGAAATTTTAATACTAATTAAATCCAAAATTTTACGAATAAATGCGAAGGGGCTAGTATTATTTATTATCCATGTAAAAAATTATAATATTATTTTAATCAACCTCTTTGATTAGCTATCGGGTGACTAACTAGTTTGCTGTGTCAGTGAGTAATTAAAAAATATTATTCTTATTTTAATAAAATTTTGTTAAAATATTAAAATGTTAATATTTACTAACATACATGTCAATATTCTTTACAAATCTTCACATACAATTTAATTAGAAGTCAAATTTTCACATTTTCAAATCCTTCGTGAATTTATAACTTAACTAGTGCATCTATTAATTATAAGTTATCCTGTAATAATTTATAATTTTTTTCCAAAACTTATGAGTCACGCTTTAAAACATTGACAGTTCAGGCAAGAAGAGGAAAGACAAGCTCACTTGGAATATCTAGTGACTTCCATGGCTTAAAGCTTTTATAAATTGAAAACAAACGCAGATTAATATTGAATGAACTAGGGGAACCTAAAACAAAATATTTTCATGGGATGGATGCAAAATTCTAGGGTGAGAAGGAATAAAGTGTATGCTTTGCAGGATAGTGAAGGTCAATAAAAATAAATAAGCCAAAAGCATCCCAAGGTACTTTTAGCAATAACAATCCTACATAGTAGGAGTTCGATATAAGAAGTGGTAATATCCTCAGGTCTTTCAAGATACCAAACAATATAATAAAAAAAAAGATAATGAAAGTCAGTGGATGTATAAGCCATAGCAGGAAGAACAACATCTTGTTGATTATTTTCACTTGGGAGTATCATAAGACAAATCCTATTCTAGTGAATGCTATCAAAGAAGGTCCTGTGTCGAACGTTATCTGCAGCAATATGTAGAGACTGACTGAATCTTTTTCTTTGCAGGAGGTAAAAGATGCTATGTTTTCCATTGTTACATCAAAAGATATTAAGTATGCTTGAAGGTAATATGCTTCACTAAAATAATTTAAACCATTGGATTAGACACATTTTAAACTTTATATATCCAAATCTAATTTCTAATTTTAAGGTGTGAGACCTCTTTGACTTCTTTATCTCCAATATATAATGGCAAATTTTTCATTTGGAGATTATCCTGGAAGCTCTCAATAATCAAGTTATGTCGCTTAAATTGATTCCCAATACTGATTTTCCAAATTCTGCTAATGATGTGAGACCTATTAGTGCTTGTTGTAATACCTGGCACATAAATGCATCTCAAAGATGTTGTACGAAAGATTGAAGCTAGTTTTTCCCGATTTAGTTAATGAGAATCATCAAAGGGCTTTTAGTATAGATATCTCATAAAAATTTTCCTTCACCAGGCATATGATTCTATTGATGTTTAGTAAGGGAAACGTTGACTCTGTGAAGGTTTTAATGAAAGCTTTCTGCAAAATTGTAAACATGTCTCTTATTTAAAAATTGTAAAAAAAAAATACAAAATTTCACCATTTCATAAGCTTAAGGTATCAAAGTGTCTCTTATTTTAAGTAAATATCCAAAAAGAAAAAAGAAAGAAAAACAAAATTAAAAAGCTGGTACATTACAAAAAAAATTAAAAAAAAGGTACGTTATGCTTATCAACTAGTGAATCCCAAACCTGTATTGGTCTCAAATTTTTCTCCCACCTTGAAGTGTTAACTGTAAGAGATGCCGAGAAAATCTGCTGTATATTTCTTTGTGGACAAAAAGGAAATGGAAAAGCTAAAATGCTCTTGTTTCATGGGATCAATGTTGTTATTATAATTTCCAAAACTTATGTTGGCCTCAAACTTTCGAGATTGTAAAGTTTGTAATCATGCCCTTGAGAAAAAAGAATGATAGAAAAGAATGATTAAGAGTATGGATCAAGACTAATAAAAATTTGGTCCACTTGATAAGGATTTGACTCATGTTCCCTAAAGGTCATGGGATTTAATCTTGTCTCTAATAAGATTACTTTATTTGTAGGCAATTTGTAAAGGGAAAATTTTACTCAAGATCCCTTGACCAAAGATAATAAAAAAGAAGATCCCAAATTTTTTGATATGTCATTGTACAATTGGAGCTCTGATGTGAAATTAATTTTGAAAGCCAAATGACAAAATTGCCCTTATTGTGAGAAAACTATTGGGAAGAAAAAATGTCTTGCAAACACATTCAACTGGAAACATTGTAAGCACATAAATGAGGCACCATGTAGTGAGGTTAGCAAAGTTTATCACTGAAACCTCTATTGCTGGACTTCTACTCATTCTTTTTCTCTTCATAACGAGATTGCGATCCTTATGAAAGTCATTTGAATTGATTCCTTGATCTATGAGTGACTTCTCTATAGAAAACTTTACTTGAGCCATCTTCTTCAAAGATTCAAACATAGGATTAGATTGAATTAGAGATTTAAGAGATTTACTATGAGATTAGGTTCAAGGTTTTTGGTCGAGAAAGTGTTTAAGAGATAATCATGGAGGGAATTTGATTTTAGTAAAGAGATGGTGGTTATCAGGTTGAGAGAATTTGAGCTTCCTACTGGTATGTATCTAATCTACCAATATGAGTATGGGTTTCTATATATGTCATACTAGTATATTGTGTTGATACCAGTATGAGTTATAAGTTATTTATACTGGTATGTACTAGTTCTACCGATATGAGTTTGGATTTCACCTAACTTTAAAAATTTTAGGTGACTTGTTCGTCACCCTACCATATATGGTTTATGACCTTACAACATTTTGTTAATTTCCCTACCTCACCTATTCATTACAATCATGGGTTTTTATAACAGCCTCTATCATATCAATATGTTATGGTGATACTGATATGAGTTATGAGTTATTCATACCAGTATATACTAGTTTTACCGGTATGAGTTGTTTCACCTAACTTAAAAAATTTCAAGTGACCTATTCATTGCCCTATCATGTGTGGTTCATCACCTTACAACATTTTGTTAATTTTTCTACCTCACTTGTTCGTTGCAATCATGGGTTTCTATAATAGTCTTTGTCATACCAGTATGTTATATTGATATTAGCATGAATTATAAGTTATGCATACCAGTATGTACTAGTTCTATTGGTATAAGTTTGGGTTTCATCTAACTTAAAAAATTTCTGGTGACTTGTTCATCGCCCTACTGTCTATGATTCATCACCATATGACATCTTATTAATTTTCTTACCTCACTTATTCGTTATAACACTAACTTAAAAAAATTTTAAGTATTAGTTGGTTTCATATTTGAATGACTTGTTCATTACTCTATTGTATGTGATTCATTACCCTACACAATGTTGTTAATTTTTCTACCAAACTTGTTCATTACAACACTCTAACTTAACATAGAACTACTTATTAATAGTTGATTTTTCCTATTAAATGTAGTTACAAATTAACATAAAGTGACTAATTCATTCTTATCCAATGATTTGTTCATGTATACACTAAAAGAATGATTCCAAGGAATTTCATAACTAGAATAACATGTAAAAAGTTGTAACATTGACATCATTAATAATTGGAACAAGTAATTCTTATTTTCCTCTTCTTGACATTGTCACTTGCAAGGAGCTATCGCACGACATTATGTTTGAAGTTCTTCTCATGATTCCCATCTAATGAAGTTACAAAATCCCATGTGAGCTTCTCTTCTTAAGGTTCTTTGTCCACTCCTTCACTAATTCTACAACAAAAAATCTACCCCTTCAACAAGTTTTTCATAATTATTCACGGTTGTTATGTCAAATGCTCAATAAAACCATCTTCTACATCTAAGTTTAAGGAAGAACGACCCCAACCAAAAGAAACTATGAGGTCAAAGGTAGTGCAGCCGACCTAGTGGTGATTTGTTCAATGGAGATTATTGGGTAAGAAGTTCGGCAACTAAGGTTTTGCTGATAAACTCTGTGAATGGACTCTTTTTTTCATGACAATTTTCTCACAATAAGGGCAACTTTATCATTTGGCTTTCAAAATTAATTTCATATCAAGCCCCAAGCTGCGCAGCGAGATACTAGAAATTTTGGGGTCCTCTTTTTCATTATTTATGGATAAAGGGTCTTGAGCGAAATTTTTTCATTTGTAAATATCTGATTTATAAGCATTCTTTGAATTAGAAAATATATTTTCATCTTAATAATCTCAAGATTTAATTCACCTAAACTTTTTTAAAAAAAATAAAAGAGTACAGATAGAGGAAGTAGTGTAACAATGAAACAAATCCACGACCTCATTATCTTGGCTTGCGTCAGTTTAAGCACCTTGATTTTTTAGCTGATTTACTTTCTAATATTGTTTAGCCTAAAATACAAATGGGCCGGATCCGACATATAGGCCTCGTTGGACACAACAAACAGGAGCCCGATCCACAAACTTAGGGGGAACGATGCTGAAAATTAATGAAGCGATACGTTTCATGAAGCTGACATCCAAAAGCGCCAAGATCCCACAATTTTCTGAAATAGCAGAGTGTCTCCTCATGAGAGAGGGTTCTCTCCTTTTTTTTTTTTTTTTCCCTCCATTTTCCTACGTTTTTTCTATTTCCACCATTCAATTTATTTTATTAAATAATTTTTTTAAATAATAAAATTAATGAATGGTGAGGATAAGAGAAATGAAAAGAAATGGTGGGGGAAAAAAGTGACAAGACCCCTCTCCCCCTCCTCTTCGTGTGGAACCCCCACCTATTCAGAGTGACATGAATGGTTACTCCCGCTACATGGCAAGCAAAATTTAAATTCAAATGAAGAGTGGTTTTTTCCTTTTTAGATAGACGCAAAAATAAAAAAGGCATCACTCAATCAACCAAGGACTTAGGGCTGTTTGGTTTCTGTTTTACAAAATAGTTTTTTTTTTGTTCTTAAAAAACAAAAGAATTAAAAAAATTATTTGGATGAGTGTTTTCTTATTTTTTTTGTTTTTAAATCAAATAAATAGAAACATCTTAAACCTTTTTTTATTTTCTTTTTCTTATTTTTAAAATATATTACATTTGATTATTGAAAACTACAATTACTTTAAGTAATAATTATCATAACCTATCATAGTAAACATTAGTTATCATCACTCTTGATGTGAGCGCATTCCGTGCTCATCACTTCAAAGGCTAATATGTGCCCTTGATTTTATCCTCAATTGATCTTTATCGTCTATTTTAAATTTATTATTTAACGTTTTCAATATTAGATTACTAAAATAAAAATTTATAATTTAGATATTTAATTTATAAAAATTATAAAATATTTTAATATTAAATTAGATGGTTTAGGTTATATCTATACTATCTAGAGAACATCTTAATAGTAAATTTATAAAAATATAAAAAAATTTAAAATTAAATGGAATAGTCCAAATTAAATCTACACTAGCTAGATTGATTAGAAATAAATTTATTAAAAAATTTATAATTTTTATTTTGATAAATATACAATAAAAAAATTTAAATCTGGACAATTCAAATCTTATTAGCTGAAATGAGTAACATGATACTTATCTTCTACTAAGCCCAGAAAACAATCCATATTTAATACTAAGATTTCAATATTTCTTATAAATTTTTATTTTAATAAAATAATATTGAAAATATTGAAAAAATAAATTTAAAATGGATGGCAAAGATCACATGATAATAAAATCAAGGGCTCAAATATGCGCTTGAGATGTGCTCATCACACTAAGGAGCACGGCATGCGGACACTAGTGTTGACTGATTTTTTAATTAAAAAAATATTTAAAATTAACGCAATTGCAAACAAATTTTTTTTTAGAAATATTGTAAAATAGTTTTTAAAAATAAAAAATAAGAATAAAAACTAAACAAGCCCTTAAACTATCAGGCAGTCATAACTCACCCCCGCGCAATTCCCTTCAGCATGGGCCGCCACATTTCCCTCATTGTTCTTAGAACCCAGTCGGCAGAGCCTCAGTGTTCCTCCCTAATATACATAACTTATTCCAGTTTTTGTAATTTACTTTGTTTTATCAAGTAATCTCATGATGACCTGTCACTCAAGTAGTTTAGGAAATCTAAGAAAATTGTGATAAAGAATTTTGAAAACTCATGATCACAATAAATTATATTAAGATTTGCTCTTCTAACACACCTAGTGCGTGCGTGTAAAGGGTGCGACATTCTCATTTTACGTCAACACTAATATTTTCAGAATTAAATTGGACATTGAAGCGAAACGGCTGGTGATTCATAATTCACGTAGTCGAATTGGGTTGAAAAAATTATTAAACTAATGACAGAATAATTAAATAAAAATAATATTAAATATATATATGAAATAAATACAAGCAAAAAAATTTATAGTATGTTAATAAAATGACATAACATGATTGAAAATTAATAATATTATAAATTATAATTTTGTAACTTATCAAACATAAGTGGATCTTAGTTAAATTAAATATAAATAAACTAAAAAGTATCAGTATTTACACTATAATTGTCAACATTTTTATAAAAAAAAGTCTCAAATCATATTTTATACATATAAAGTGTTTAAAAATAAGGTTAGCTTTTAGTAGGATCTAATTTTTTATTTTTGATTTTTTTAATATTTTTTAATATTATGTTTAAAACTATCTGATTTTTTAAAATTTACTTCAATTTTTAGTTCAACTTTAATTTTTAGTTTCGCAATGGCTCAACTCTAGTTCAATCCTATACAATTATGAAAATAATTTTTTTTTGTCTAAATTAACAGTTCTGGGTCGATGGTCTAATCAATCCAACTATTCAATTTAATCTGACTTTTAAATCATCGGTCAACACATCTAAGAGCGATGATGAGCTTTCATCCCATGCATTATTATTACTCTGTATGTAGTTCCACTTTTTAGGTTTTGGTCTTGTTGTATCACGAAAGAAAAGCAAAAAGTTCCATATTGAACTTGCAAAATTCAATCCCTCATCATTAGAGATTGAGGTCTGACGTTCCACAAGTGCCAAACATAATGTCGGGAAATAGTCTAGCCATTGTGAGCCTGTCTTATAAATTCAATTATCTTAAAATTAATTATCTTTTAAAGATAGTCTCTCATTTAAAAGGCTTAGGGTTAGCATATAAGCCCTTTTTTATTTTTTAAAATTTTATTTTTAAAAACATATAAATTATAAGGTTCAAAAATTTAAAATAAATAATAAAAATTTTAATTTTAAAATATAAACATTATTCTAAAGTTTAAAGGGAAAATATATCTGCAAGTTCTTACAATTTCACTCAATTTTAAATTAAGTACCTGTAATTTATTTTATTTTAACTGAGTTCTCATAGTTTAACCAATTAAAATTTTTAATCTTGAAAGTTAAAATCCTTACATTTTCCTTTAAAAAAAATTACAAACTTTTATATTTTTATTAAATAATTATATGACTTTAAAATTAATTACATAATTTTTATAACTCAAAAATTATATAGGTTGTCTTCCAAATATTTTTTTTATATATGTAGAATTTTCATGAAAAAAATATAAACAATGGATTAAATCAATTTTTTTTATTTTGGACAAAAATATTAAATTAATTTTTTTTCAAACTCCAAGAGTATTTTTGTTTTATAAAATTTCATAATTTATTATTAATTTTAACCTTCAGGGTCAATATATATAATAGATGATATATATAATAGATGAAATCATAAGAGCTTGATTAAAATAAAATAAATTACAGGAACTTAATTCAAAAATTAAGTAAAAATGTAAGGACCTGCAAGTATATTTTTTCAAGTTTAAATTCAATTTAAAAATTAAAAATATTTTTTTAGAGGTAAAAATTGAGACCAATTCCTTTTTCAAACCTTATCAAAATCAGGCTTTAAAGTTTAATTTTTTTTAAAAAAAAATATCATTTTTAAAATTCAAACCTTTATAAAAATAGAATTAAATAGATGTTCTGGCCTTTATTCTCAACTGTAACCAAAACATGATCTAAGCAACACCATTCTTGCCTATAAAGTATGCATAAAAGCTTAATATATTAACATATAGTCAGCCACTTTGAGATTATTTTTCATTAAAATGGGCTTTTATATATTGTTTCAAATTGAGAATGGATGAAAACTCAGATTAGGTGTTAAAAGTAAAGGAATACAATTAATCTTGTTTGTTGTTCGTCGCTTGTTGCCCTATGCATAGAAATTAATATGATAAAAGGTAACCCAAAAGAAATATTCCATATATATTAGTTTGCAATTAATGAATGAGGATAAACAATAGGGCGCATATATATAAAAAAACATTCCTAACAACCATACAAGAACAAAAGTAATACCTCCAATCACCATAAATTTGACAGACAACTATAAGAAAATAAGAGTTTAAGAGCACTTTTGTCTATAGGCATAGGCCTTTTTTTTTTTTCAAATAACTTTAGTGTTGGATATTCCTGATTAATCCAAATTCAACTATTATACATCAAATCCAATTATGGAGATAGCTTTTCAATCATAGTTTTCTCCACCTGCAACACTCTAACCCATAATATTCTTTAAGCATTATCAACATCAATGTTACAAAATGGGATTTAGCACAACTCATTGGCAGCCAAAAAAAAAATTATTTGTCGATCTATGAAATTAATGTTCTGAATCTCTATATGGTTAATTAAGGAAATAAAATAAAAGTTAAATATAATATTATACTCCCTCTAATTCTAATTAAGGGACAATGTTTCAAAACCCTATTTGGTTCTAAATATAGGAAAATGATAAACTAATTAATTTTTTCCCTCAATATTGCCCCTTGTCAATTGTACAAAATTGTAATTCATGTAAACAAACTTTATTATGATTATCAAGTTTAGTGAAAGGCAAAGTTAAAAAGTCAAACATCTTTTACAAGTTATAGAATATTAATATTATTAGAGTTCCTTAAAAACCATAAAATTATTTAACTTTATCCAAATATCAAACAAGAGATGCCTTAAACTTCATTTCAATCTGATAAATGCCCGTGATGAAGGTGACAAAATAATACACCAATCTCGTGAATATTTGGGTGCGTTGCTATAATTTCTCGTACCGTGGTGCATTTTTCAACACAGCAATACTTGGAGCCAAAACGTCTCTTTCATTTTGGACTAATAATTTGAATATCCAATTACGTGTTGATTAAGAATGTAATCAATAATTAACGTCATTATCATATAATCTAATTAATGCTCGTAATATCATATGAGACGACATGTTTCGCCCTAGTAATTAGCTAGACCCCACACAAAGACTTAAAATTGTTTCGTTCCAACATTTGTCATCAGCTTTTGTCACAAGGGACTAATCATTTGCGTTCTTGGGAAAATTATAAAGAGGGGCTCAGATTCAACATTAATTATACCAAAATTCCTTAAAAATAATTTTTTTTAAAAAAGTACATAAGTCCCAAAAATTATATATAGAAGTACCCTCATACTAATGCTTCTATGACTAATTAGTATGCAGTAACATGTCATCCTAAGTATTCTCTTTAGATTGATATAGCGTATTGATAACTAAACCATGATTATAAAAAAAAGTTAGTTAAAATCTTAATCTATTAAAAAAAAATTTACATCTTTCTTATTATACCATCATTATATATCCTACATATGCCTTAATAATAATAATTGAAATTTCAATGCATTATTTTTTCAAAAAAAAATAATAAATGAAGGAGGAGTATAGTTAAAAAAATAATTATAAAGATTATCTAATGTCTTATATTTTGGACAAAAAATAACTTTTAAAAGATACCTTATAATGTGGTATGAAAGAAGTAACATGACTATTTATCTATTTTAGTAAAAACGTTTCTAAAAGTCACAGAACTATTGTCCCTAAAATGTATACTAACTTTAATATAAACTCATTATGTAAAACATTATTCATAAAATAGATGGTAACATGGCTTTACAATCTCCAAATCGAGCTCAACATGTTTTTGCTCAACTGGAATAAAATTGAATATGTATCTAATCACTTATTAATTTGGTTCTCTATTGGAAAATATTTTTTTTATATGGCTATCTAACTGAATCAAATTTAAACATTATCAAGCTCAATTAGGGATAGTTTTTTCAAAAAAAAAAATTTTACATTCAAACGGACTCGAACCTAGAACCGCATGCTAAAGCAATTATAAACATTTCTACTATAAGATCAATGCCTATTGGTTCTGTTGGATAATATTAGTTTTGACATTTTAATACTCGAATGACCTGTACACTTGTGGAGTCTAAATTATAATTGTGATCAGTATATATTATTTTGTTTAATTTTTGAGCAACAAGAGTATGAAAGTTTAAAAATATATATATATATATATATATATATATGGCACCAAAGTCAGTTAGGTCGAGCTCATGAGTCATGAGGGGCTTAGCCTGATGCCAGCTGTCTAACCCGAATTAATGACCAACACATCTCAATCAATCTTGTTTATAATAATAACTTTTGTTTTGGGAGAATTTCACTTAAGTACCACAATAACTACTTATTTACCAATGAGGCCCCAGAAATTCTGAAAATCTCCACTGTAAGGCTTTGAGACAAAAATGAAACTAAGCTGCGTAATAAAATGACCCAATTATCCCTAAAGTTTATAACAAATTTAATAATCACTATTAGTTACCCTCATTAGTTTAAACTTAATTATTTAATATTAAAATTAATTCTAAACCCCTCATTAATGGCATTCAATGTTGTCAAACACTAAAATCTAAGAGTATAAGTATTAAATAACATCCATAGATTTTATTTAAGTCATAGGAATGGTTGCAACATAACTTTCATACATTTTTGGGCATAAAACAATACTACCCAAAAATGTGAAGAAAATGCAAGAGAGGATATTAGGTTTAGAAGCTTATCCAAGGTCTTGAATGCTCTAAACTGCCTCCAAGAACCCTTACAAGCAAGCCTTAACAAAGCTTAGTCACCTGTCTCAAACTCTTTCCTCTTCTGCCAAAACAAGCTGTAGGGTCGAGTTTAAAATTTCTTTCGCGTCCATCATGACAAACAATAGCGAATTACTTAAAATGACTATCATTACTTGAGCCCAAAAATTTGGGCTTAACTTAGCCCAGAACCTTAATAAGCCTCATTCTAACCCTCCTAAAAGGCATAATGTACTTAAATGGCCATCCAAATTCAAATATTACCTCATAATTATCCCAATTAATTAATTATAACTTTCAATCAATTAATTAAAGCCTTGAATTAAGATTTGAGATGTTACAGGCTTAGCCTAATGCTAGCTATCTAACCAGAATTAATGACCAACATTTCTCAATTAGTCTTGATTATAATAATAACCTTTTTTCACTTAAGGACCACAATAACAACTTATTTACCAATGAGGCCCTAGAAATTTTGAAAACCCACTGCAGGATTTTGAGAATCAAATGAAGCTAAGTTGTGTAGTAAAATGACCCAATTACCCTTGAAGTTTAAAGAAAGAGCTATGGAGCGGGTGGATAGAGGCAAGCAAATTAGGGTTTTGGCAGGAGAAGGCATGGTGGGGGATGAGTCATTACTAGCAATCACAGTGGAGCAAGTGGCAATGCTGGGAAGAGGGGACAAGGTGAGCGTATGGATCAAGTCGCAGGAGAAGGGGCTGAGGATGGTGGTGGTAGTGGAGAGTCGGTGAAGGCTAATTCATGGAAATCTCATCTCTGACATTTGTAATCACCCGCAAGCCTTGTATCCCTTCTTCTTCCCATTAACTTCGTTTCTTTAACTTTTTTTTTTGGGAGTTGTATTGCTAGTATTATGTAGGCTAAAGTAGATTCTCATGACATCAATATTATCTTAATCTGATTATTCTTGGATAAAAAGTTTTAACAAGTAATTTAACAAGTTATGAATTGATTTTTACTGAATAGATATTGCACAAGTAGCAATCTCGTCTCAACACAAGTCATATTAAACACTTTACTTATGAAGTTAGTAATTTAACAAGTCATGTTTGGATTTTCATAAGTTACATATTGCATTAGTTAAGATTATGGACTTAATAAGCAACATAAAAAAATTTACAGGTTATATTAGATTTTTTACTTGTAAAGTTAATAATTTAAGAAACCATGTTTAAATTTACACAAATTACATATTGTGCAAGTTCACATTATGGACTTAACAAGCAACATCAAAAAATTTGCAAGTTATATTAAACATTTTACTTATGAAATTAGTCATTTAACAAGTTATATATAAATTTACATAGATTAAACATTTGACAAATAACATGTAACCTTGCCAAGCAATGCAAAGAATTTTACAAATAATATTACAAGTTTTACAAGTTTTACATGTTCAATATGTAATCTGTGTAAATTTAAATATGGCTTGTTAAATTATTAACTTTCCAAATAAAATATATAATATAACTTTTAAATCACTCGTTTGAGTGATGCTGAGCTTTTTCTTTTGTTTAAACATTACGAACAATTGGGTCATTTTGTTACACAATTTAATTTAATTTTAGTCTCAAAATCTTCATCCTCCGGTGGATTTTTAGAATTTCTTAGGCTTCTTTGGTAAATGAATAGCCAATATGCCCCTTAACTGGAATTCTCTCTCTGTTTTTTTTTTTTTTTTTGTTCTTGCATGATATTGCAGTATTTTTATGGCTAATTCTTTTTATCCTGAATCTTTGTAAACCATCTTTATTTGTTTACAATTAATTAGTTTTGCTTGGGCTCATTTGTGATGTTCCCTAAATATAATCACAGACGACTTGAAACTAGGCATATACACGGTCGGCTAAACATCTGTGTGTGTGTGTGTGTTTTTTTTTTTTTTTATTAGTATTATCTTTCTTGTTTGCCTCTGCAAAATATTATGTGAGGAAAGCTGGAGATTATGATTGTTCTTTGAATTTTAATCTGATGATGACTTTGTGTGGAAATACATGTATATAATAATTGGCCAATGACAAAGTAAATCGTGGCCAGTTATTATTTTATTAAACAGTGCACGAAAGAAGGGTGATGAGGTCGTCTTTTCTTTGTTTATTTCTTTTTTTCCCCCTTGTCTGCGCAAGAATGACGTCATCAATTAATTTAGCATTATTTTAATATAATGGCTTTGAATGATTCTCATCGGCATGTGTGTGTATTTATGGCCTTTTGATTTGTTTTTTAATTAATGTATTTACTCTTTCACATTATAAAATTACCTTTTCTTCTGGAAGATGGTGTATTTTGCGAGGAACCTACATGTGCAGGCTTGGAATTGAATCAGATAAAATAAATTTATTTCTAATAAAAAATTATGATGCAGAAGATTATAATAAATTAAAAAAATCAAATATTTATCTAATTAATTTCGTTGAGTTGGTAAAGAGATGAGATGGAGTGATGTGGATTAACTATTAAGCTTAAATTAAAGTCAATTAAAACTGCAAGTCAATTAAAAGTTCAAACTGAGAGGGGTCGGGCTAACCTTGTGCCAGCTGTTGCTTATAAACTTTTTACAAGGACAATTAAACACATTTTTTCATAAATTATATACTCATGGTTTAAAAATATAAAGTATTTTTTAAAAGTTAAATATTTAAAAATATAAAATATTTTTAATGTTTTAAAGTGTAATTAACATATTTTTTAAAGTATTTATAATAAATAAATTAATTTATATTTATTATAAAGTAAACTATCATATTAAATAAAAGTAAATATGAAAAGATAGTATTAATTTAAGATAATTAACTATTTCCTCCATTTCTATTTATAAGAAAAATTATCATTTTTTACTTTTTTTTATATAAGCAAAATCATCTATTTCAATAAGCATTTATTACATATTTCTTAAATTATTTTTCATAATTTATATTAACGAGAAATAATTCATGTATGTTTATGTTAATTAACATTAGGCATTTTAGTCTAATTTTTTTTTATTTTCAGACATAATTATTATGGTTAATTAACTTTTTTAAATTGTATGATATAATTTTTTTTATATATAAAAATGAAGGGAATACTTTATTAAGGGTGAGATTTAAAATAAAAGGAGCACTTTTTTTTTTGAAGTTATAATTTGTTAGTACTACAACTCCACCTGGTTACATATATTTTAGAATTAAATGGCACTTATTTGCTCAAGAGTGTTCCTAATCTTACATGTAATATAAATTTTTTTTTTCAACCTTTAAAAATGATGCATTTGACACCCCACAATTAAAAAGTTAACTTTAACTATTAGTTAACTTAAAAAAATTATAAAAAAGTATCCTATGAAAAAATTAATATCAATTAAATTATCTAAATTATGGAAGACAAATATAATATTTTTAATTATTTATAGGTATTGCTATCAGTAATTGTGATCCATTAATTACCCCATATCTTAACATTTATATGTAATTTAAGCAACGTAATTTGTATCAATTTTTATAGGATACTTATGGATAATTGTTTCAATCTTTTTCTGTAATTTTTTTGCGATCTTTTTTTGCAATTTTATAGGTCAAACAATTGTTAAAGTCAACTTTTCAACTGCAGAACAATCACTGCTCTATTTTCAAATGTTGAAAAAAAAAATTATACAATATGTAAGTTTAAGATGTGAAACACTCTTGAGTGAATAATTAAGGGACAAAAATATCATTTAACCATATATATATATATATATATATTATATTTCCTTCATTTTATTATATTGGTTATTTTTTTATAAAAAAGTGTTACATATATAATATATTTTTTTGAATTTTAAAGCAACATTTAGTAATATTTTTCTTGTTTCAACCCTCAACTAATTTAATTAATTAACTTAATACAGTTAAACACGCTTGTTATGCTTCGCCGATGTCAACACAATTAAAAGGGACAAATTTAGTAAAGTATGTTATATTTTTATATATTTATTACATTTATCAATCTATGTACAATAATCTTAAAAAACTTATATAATGAAATGAAGGGAGTATTAATTAATTTTTGCCCACATGTTCAAATTATCATTATATCAATGTATATTTTTATAAAGGGGATTAAGTATCATCATGTTAAAAATATTTACACTCACGTAGAGTCTTTCTTTCGCCTATATATTATTGTTACGCCAAATCATACAATACATCAAGTGAAACAGTGCCATTTTAATAATGAATTATTAAATTTCTAAAATAAAAATACTTTTAGAGTTTATAAACAATTTAATATAGTATTTTTAGTCAAAATTGAAAAAATAAATTTGATTAAATACACTTTTTAAATTTTTATTAATTTTTTTATGAAATTTCTATGAGTATAAAAAATATTTAAAAGACAACCTAATTATATAAATTTTAAATTTAAAAATTACGTAATTAATTTTAAAGTTATATAATAATTTAATATGAATATTAAATTTTTAATTTTATTTTTTAAAAAAAATTCAAGGATTTTAATTTTTAGGTGTTAAAAAATTTAATTGATCAAATTATAAAAACTCAATTAAAACAAAATAAGTTTAAAAAAACTTAATATAAAATTAAAGAAAATTATAAAGACTTACAAATATATTTTCCGCCAGTTAAACGATTTGATATGATGATAGATGACTTATAAAAAAAACGTATGGTCTAAAATCCCATTTATGCTGGATTAAAAATCATACACTAATTTTTTTTATACCAAAAAAGATCATACACTAAATTTAAACACCTGATTTATTACTGTAAAACGCGCAAGCTAGTTCTGTCACTACTTATATGTGGACCAAATAAAAAATGAAAAAAAGGACCATCTCTTGAAAAAACCAAAAAGCAGAAAAAAAAAAGTGCCCAAATCATATAGGTATATGTTTGTGTGTGTGAGTATAAAGCACCCACACCATATTTGTTGGCCAGACACACCATGTCGTTGATGACTTAATTAATTAGTAATTAGTTATTAAATTAATTAGCAATTAAAGATGTTGTCTTACTTTACATTGAACAATAACATATCAAAGTTCATCAAAATGTTGGAAGCTAAATCTACCTAGGAGGAATGTTGTCTTTTGAAATAATTAGCTGCATAATTATATTTACAAAATAGACCATTCATAAATCTAGTAAAATTCATGGAAGGCCACAAGTTTTTCACAAAATTAATTGTTTTAAGATAATATATATATATATATATATATAAAGCAGAGAATTTATCTATAATTTTATTTATAGGATTATAATATATAATTGTGTATATGATACTCTATCACATAAAGATTACTGCACAAACCTTAATTTGAGCAATATTTTATACTCAAATTATTTAATTAGCTTTTGGGCACCAAGAGACAGGAATACTTATCAAGTTAACTTTGGCCGTTTGTGCCAAATTAGCAAGAGAAAGACTAAGTTCTTTTAAATATTTTTTATATCCTAATTTCCAGGATACTTTTAAATAAAATAAGATATATAAATAAAATTTATTAAATATATTTTATAATTTTATTTAATACTCTATTTGTGAGATAATATTAAAAAATATATATAATAGAAAGAATAATATTAAAAAAGAATTATAAATAAAATTTTATTTTTATCAAAGTATTTTATATTTGAGATGTAAAATTTTTCTCAAAAATATTTTATAATTTAAAAATTAATCTTTATGATTTGAATAATGAAGAATTACATTCAATAACCTCTCAAGAGAATTATTCATAAATTAAAATTAATAACAAGTTATTATTTAAAAAATAAGTTTTTATTATCATTTTAACCATAAATAATTTTGCATTTGTTTTTGGAGGTCCTTGGATGTGACCTATCATTCATCTCGAATCGAGTTTGATAAATTTGTATCTTCTTTATTACTTTTAATGTGGGACACATGTAAGAAGTTTCCTTGTAATTATTAAACACACTGCTCATCGATTTGTCATCTTTAGTACAATTATGAATAAATGAGATAGTATATTAGACAAATTAAAGTAAATATATTTTCTTCCTGTCTAATCTCTCATGAGTCACGGCACGACAAAAAAGAAAACAGAAAAACAAAAGGAAAGGAAAGGAAAGGAAAGGAAAGAAAAGAAAGAAAGCAACAAAGAACAACATTCATTCATTAAACATTCAGACATAAACATTGTAAAATTGATTCCTTTTCCCTCAGCCACGTTATGTCTGGAAAATACAATGATGAAATATACACGACTCAAAATCCCGAATTAATGCTTCTTTTTTGCATTATTATTATTATTATTTTACAAATAACATTGATCTCTAGTAATATCTTTCCCACAAAAATGGCTCATAATCAAGCTTGAACCCACTATCGGCTACAGCACATAAATTCCAAGAAAAATATGAGCAGACTCCATTAATGTTCCCATCAGTGAAGAGATCTGGAAGATTAAAGAACGTGTCTTCATCGTCATCAGGAACAGAGCTTGAAGAAGAAGATGACGACGACGTGGCTTGCTCTCCTCGGCTCGGCTCAGATGCTCCGCCGGCTTCTGCCTCGGCTTGACAGAAGGTGGCTGCCGCCTTTGCAGCCGCGGCCTGGATGTCCTTGGGAGCCGTGCTGGCCGGGAGGGGAAGTTGAGGAGCCAGTTCGGGGAAATTAAGGTAAGCCGACTGACCTTTGATGGCTAAAGCAGCTACATCATGGGCTCGAGCCGCCATTTCTGCAGTAGAATATGTTCCGAGCCATATTCTTGACTTCTTTCTGGGCTCACGAATCTCAGAAACCCATTTTCCCCAAGCTCTCATTCTCACACCCCTGTAAGTAGAATGCTTATTCCCTTCATCATTATCGTCACTTTCACTTCTCTGTCTCTTCTTCTTGCTCACGATCTTGTGCTTATCATTCAGATGATCACCTTCAGACTGATCATCATGCTTGAATTTCAAACAAGACACTGTTGGTGATGATGTTGACGTTGACGATGAAGAAGAAGAAGAAGACGGTATGGTAGAGAAGTTATTATTATCACTTTCCATGTTGATTTGTGAGAGAGTTCTGAAGAATAATGAGTGGAACGGTGCTTAAAAATGGAGGGACGCTTGGCTTCTGTGATTCTCTAGAAAAGAAAGCGGATTAATATACATATATAGATATAAAGAAAAAAGAAAAAAAAAAGAAAAAGAAAGTAAAAGAAGGAAAAGGGGGGGGAGAGGAATATAATCAAGCATGGGCTGGCTCCATAAGGCTAGTTTGTTTGCCATGTGGGGAATAATTAAATATTGAATAAGATTTGAGGTCTTTTTGTATTTTTATATTCCAACTAAAGAATTCATACTTCTAGTCTTTTCTACACTCTTTTATTATTGACCAATTGCCCTTTTTTTAAGGTAAATCTATCGTTGGCATTAATTTTTACTAGATTTACAATTTTAAATTCATTTATCCATTTGAAGATTTTATTAGAAAGTTTTTTTTTTGCCAGTTTACCTATTGGAAAATAATTTTAGTTGTGTGTGTCATTTTTAGAGGAGAAATTTTTAAATAGACTGAATATACCATATCATTTATAATTTTTGAATAAAAATATGATATTTAGATAATATTAAATAAAAATTAATTCTAACTTAATAATAATAATAATAATAATAATAATAATAATAATAGACAAATAAAGGATAAAAAATTAAATATGTATTTTATTATAAAAATAAAATTAATTAAAATAATATTGCATAAAATTTTATTTAAATAATGCGAAGCATTCTAATTAAATAGACCACAAATGACATGAAACATCTGAATTAGCTAAACCTTTTAAAGTTATAATAAACATTCTAATAATCTTGATCAACTCCCCAACCATCTAAATTTTTGACATAATTTGATTAAACATGCATTGTTTCATAAAAATATTTTTTAATTTTATTTATAAATTATGTATTAATTTTTATTATAATTTTTTTTACTTATATTAAATATTAGTAAGAGAAATTACGCCGCTATTAAAGTATATATTTTTAATATACGTAAAATTGTGAAGTTATTAAGATAAAGTTAATAAATTTTAAAAATTTTTATTTTTATAAAATATATTAAAAATAATTTATAAATAGCATCAGCAGATATTACACCGGGGGTATGGGATTCAGATATTTTCTTTCTTTCTTCTTTTTGTTTAGTTTTTCTTTTTTTCATAGATTAGAGAGCTCAGTCTCGTTTTGAGAGCCGGGTCGTCGTCGTCGTCTTCTTCTTGCCTTTTTTTTTTTTTGGCAGGGGATGCGTAAGTGGTGGGGACATGCTTTTTGCCTTTTTCCAACCCACGATTTTCACATTGAATCACCACACTGGACCTCTTCATTAATATCTCATTTTGTTTTTAAGTCTCAGAACTTCTTCACATGTTCTGAATATGATTTATAAGGAAATATAATTATATTGTTGTTATTGTTGTAAAACTGCAAATACATTATTTGAAAACATATCATAGTTTATGCCAAGTAAATTAATTATGTTTTATATATTGAAAAATGACGTTTAAAGTAATAAGATTGATTATTATGATTTTTAGAATATAAAATTTATTGTATATATTGATATATTGTTATTGATTAAATTTTTTTGTACACACACACTAGAATCTGAGAAATAAAATGAATTAATTATATTTTTTAGATAATTTGATTATTTTAACAATAATGACATATTTTTCTATTATTATGATTTTTAAAATGATTGTTATTGATTATATATATATATATATATATATAATGATATGCTAACATATTGCAGGAGACTAGCATTGAATTGGTCTATTAAATAATTAAATTTACCAACCAATTCTTGGAAAAAAAAAATTTACCACCCAATTCTTATTAGTTAGGACATGCTACCGTATGATGGTAAATTTGAGCTTTATGAATGGATAAAATCACATTAATGTCTGAGAGTAAAAGTCGTCACAATTACTAGATATCAAATGGTTATATAATATTTTAAAAAAAGATTAGATAATTTTCCATTTATTTTGTTAAATATCAAATCAAAATCACCATAAAAATATATTTCTCAATCAAATAAAAACATTAAAAAAATAATAATAAAATTTTTTTAAATTATATATATGACATTTTGATTTCTTAAAATACTATAGGTTTTATTTAAAATTATTTTTATTTTATTATTTTTAAAAATGGTATTTTATAGAACATATTTTGAAAAAAAATAATCAAAATAAGTGTTTTTTATTGTTTTTTTTTCTAAAATAACAATCCCATAACATCTCAAATATGTTTTCTTTTTTTATTTTCTTGAATAATATTTTTTTTTTGTTCTTTAAAATAATTTTTAAAAACATACTACCGAACAGATTTTTTTTATTTTAGAGATTAGAAAATCATTTTTAAAATAAGTTGCCAAATAAGCCCATAATTTCTCTTAAGTTTTGAGAGATTTTTTTATTGTTAAGAAATTAATATAAACGATTAAATTATTTTTAATTTAAACTTGTGAATTACTGTTAAATTTTTACAATTTTAAGAAAAAAATTATGAATTTTAGAACAAAACTTATGAATAGAAATTAATATTTATAACACTTAAAGAATATTGGAATTTTAAATGTAAACTTACAAATTATTATTGAATTTGTGCGATTTAAGAAAAAAAATTATGAATCTTATAACAACATTTGTAAATAACAATTGATATTTAAATTAAGAATAATATAATTATTTACGTTAATTTTTTAATGACATAAAAGTTTTTAAAAATTTTAAAAAAATTATGACACTTTAAAGAATTAAGATATCATTTACATAATTCAAAAGGTGTCATTTTCTCTAAAAATATTGCACATGTAAAAGATTAAATAGGTATTTTATTATAAAAATAAAATTATTAAAAATAATTATATAAAATGTTATTTAATTAAATTGACGTAATTTTATTAAGTAGAACATAGATGACATATTATACGGATACAAAATTTTTGGGATGGTGCAGCCTTAATTAATTACCTGACCCACAATTTACGGTATAGCTGTATATCAAGCTTTAATATTGGTGTCAGTGGGCAGATATTTGTTATAATTTATTAATTTTGTTGTTCATTTAAGGGTAAACAGGTAAGTTTATGACAGCGAGATTGCTTACCCCAAATATATATTTAAAGTATGTAAAATTGAAAACCCTTTGAAAATCGAAATTAATAAAATACAAACTTGTTGGCAAGTCGTCTTCACCTTGTACCGTTTATGATTATAAAATGTACTTACGGCCTGATCTGGATCAAACTATTCCTTCGTCACTGTGACCTCATATCAAAGTACTAATTTAAACAAATATTTTAAAAGTGAGGTACTAATTTAAACAAATATTTTAAAAGTGAGCAACAAAACTTATACATACATCTACATACAAATATATATATATATATATATCATTTATACATATATTAATATAACATAAAATATTAAATTTATAAATTATGTTATTCATAAACTATCATCACTGCTATTTATAATTTATGATAATTTAGCTTCATACATTGCATAAGGACCAACTATATAAAATGTATAAAAATGATAACACGTCAAATCTCTCCAACATGTGGCTACGCCATGGCCAACTAACTTGAACAAGATTCACAACAAGAGAATGTTTAATTTATATTTTTAAGAATTGTTTATATTTTTTTAAAAAATAAAAAATAAAATAAAATCCAGTTACTATTTCACTTTTTTGAATTTAAATGATTTTCAAACCTATTTTATTTTATTTTATGAAGTCTTGTATATTTGATTTATATTTTACCAACCACCACAATCAATTGTTACCATTGGCCACTATTATCAACTATTATCATTTGTTGTCTCATCGCAAGCTAATTATTATTAGTTATTACTAACTAATCACCATTAATCACCATTGTTAGCCACTAGCCATTGTTGATTATTATTAATGACTATCATTATTGGTTATTACTATTGATCATCGTTAGCTATCGATGTTCACAATATTGTTTGCCAACATCAGTAGTTGCCACTATTGGCTATTGTCAACCACCTTGGCTCTCGACTACTGTTAGACAATGGTGGTGCAAGTGTTAGTGAAGGTGGACAAGCACCCTGCTCAACTTAAAAAAATTTACAAGTATGCATAATTTTTAAAAATTTACTCTCATTGCTTTAGTAGTTTTGAACTTATTAAACCCGAATTAAAATAGGATAAATTGGCCACGAGGTAACAAAAATTCTTATGTTCAAAAAATATGGATTAAATTTTTAAAAATTTGTGAGTATGGTCAGTTTACATTGATATACAAAAGGTTTTTTTATTAAAAATTACAAGGGCTTTATCATTTATATAAAATGGTATAGCATTGACAAATAAATATAACAAATCAATCATAATACGAAATATAATAAATGCTAGGTTGCTTGCTTGGATTGGTTATATAACATAAACTATATTTACAAAAGCCTCATTAAAAAATATTTAAATTTAAAAAAGCTTGGATATTTTATGTTTCACTTAAGTTCAATAGATTTTAAATTTTACATATATCATATTTAAATTTAGATAATTTTTATAAAAATATCATTTTAAATTTTTTTATAAAAATTATAAAAACATCAGGGTCTGCGTTTGCCACTGCCGTCAGCCACAGCCAATATCCTAAGTTGTCACCATTAACCATTGGCAACAACTATTATTGACCAATGTTTTTAATTCTAGAATTTTGTTCAGATTGATATAATCAAAGAAATTTTCTTTTTTTAAATAATTTATAATTTTTTTACAAAATAGTTTTAAAAATAATAAACAAGAACAATAATCAAACATGAAAAATGGATCTACCTAGGAAATACCTTCTACTCACAAGGCAGGTATTTACCAAGGCCATTCCAGCTAATGATGTTTCAAAGTATCGTCATTTGCAGAACGATATGAAGTGCTCTTTTCATTTAACAATATAAAATATTTTTTTGAAGAGTTAGATATTAAAAAATATAAAATATTTTTAACCTTTTGAAGTGTAATCATTTCTCTTTTTTTCTTTAAAAATGTCTCTATTGATACATAATTTTGTATTTATTATAGAGTGTTTAATAGGAGTAAATATGAAAAAATAGGATTAGTTTGAAAGTAAGTAATTACTTTATTGAGAGTGAGATTCAATTAAAAATGTCTTACATTTTTTAACAAAAGGAGTATATATATTTTTGGTTGTGATGATGATGAATTTATTAATTATATCTTTGTTTTATGTCATTTTACTCCAGCAATTTGTTTTGGTGTTGCTATTTAATCGATGATTATTTTCTACCCGAAAATAATTTTCAAAATCTTATGGTCAATTGTCCTATCATCCTTTTTTTTTAAAGGATAATCAATTTGACATCATCAACCAGATATCATTCTAATTTCTCTTATTTGGAGGAAGAGAAATGGTTATTTATACAATGGTATTTTTTGCCAACCAACAGCTCATGTGATGATCCAAAAATTTCATCATCTTGAGAATATTTTTGAGTCAGATTGTACATCAAATTTAGATGTTAACAAGATTTGATGAATATCTAGTTTATCTTTAGTTAGTACCTGTTGTCTTCTTCCATCAACAAGATGGGGTATCAAGAGTAAGTAAATGAAGATCTCTAACTACTCAATTTGCTTGATTTTCATTAATTTTGGAGATTTAATCTGACATATAATTAGCTAAAAAAATAGTGTTTTTCCTTATTTCTACAGCTCTTATCTCTACGCATTCATTTTATGGATCCTTATTTACAATCCGACTATCATCTTCCACTTAAAGACTTGCACATCACATGTTATCAAGGATTTCATTTTTAGATTATTGGAGAGCAAATTTTCTTGTGTAAGGCTTTAATGTAATTTTTTCATTTACTTTTTTTACATCTATGTATTTTTCTTTAGGTAAAGGTGTATTTTTGTTTCAAAAATATTTTTCAAAAAGTACCTAATATCTTAATATTTTTATTGAAATAATTTTATCCTTAATATTATCAAAAAAGAGCATTTTTGCTCCTTTCATTAATTTTCTAACATTGACCATTCAAAAAGTTGGTGGAAAGGTAAAATACTTCATTTTAATAATGTTAAAAATAAAATTGTTTCAATAAAAACGTTAAGATATTGAGTGCTTCTCAATAAATACTTTAGGAATAAA
Source organism: Prosopis cineraria (assembly GCF_029017545.1). Taxonomy (NCBI): domain Eukaryota; kingdom Viridiplantae; phylum Streptophyta; class Magnoliopsida; order Fabales; family Fabaceae; genus Prosopis; species Prosopis cineraria. The sequence continues at coordinate 17,530,020 of NW_026555343.1, read as the reverse complement.
AATATACCTTTACTCATTTTTCTTTCCCAATCCCCCCAATTCCAAATGTCTTAATATGGAATTTTAATTTTAATTTTTTATGGCTTTTTTATGTATTTCTTTGTACCTTTTTAATACAATTTCATTTGATGCAAGCAATTTCTTTTTTTTTGCTTTAATTATAAATGTATTTTTTTTATAATTTAGAATTATTTCTGAAGACTTAAAGAGCACACAGAGACAGCGAAACAATCAAAGAAGGACTGTTGTCTCACTGTATGATGCACAAGTATCGAACAGCTTGATTGCCAATTTGCGATGAATTCTCCACTGGCGATTCCCCACGTGGGCTTTGGTCCTGACGAGGAAGACGACAACCGACGCAACACGCATATTTTTTAAATATTAAATATTAAACAAACAAACAAACAAGCATGTTGCGTACATATTTTTTGGTTTGACGGAAAATATTTTTATTTTTACTTTTTTTTTCAAAGAGACATTTGCTTTTTTTTTTTTTAATATTGTACTTATATAATTATTTCATTATTAAAATTTTAGTTGGCATTGTTTAGTTACGAAGCATGATGAACAGATTTTCCTTTTCGTCCTAATTAACAAAATAAAAACTATAATTATATTAAAAAATGATAATAAAATCTCACTAAAAAATATAATTAACAATCATATACCTAGAAACGCTATAATTCTTCTAAAGTTTTTGAATACCATTTTTCTATTAATAATTTTAGATTAATTATTTAAATTTCTATTTATTTAAAATAAAAATAATGGATTTAGTTGCATTTTTTCAATTACAATTTTTGTTTAAGCAATTACAATTTTTGTTTTGTGAATTGTAAAAAAAATTAAATCAAAAATAAAAAATTTTTACATGAAATTTCTTTTATAATTGATAAATAAAATTTAAAAATAATCAATTTCAATCACACCTTTTATTTAAGTAATTATAATTTTAATTATGTAAATCACAAATATTAAACAAAAAATTATAACTTTTCATGTAATTTTTTTATATCATTGAAGTTTAAATTATGAAAATAATCAATAACAATTTCTGTTTAAGTAAACATAACTTTTATTTTATAAATTATAAGAATTGAACAATAAATTTTAATTTTAATTTTAATTTTCATGTGAGCATGTCATTTTTTATTTTAAATAAGGGGTAATTTAATCACTTAATATAAAATGAATAACGTCAGAAAGGTATTTAGGGATTTTAGAGAAATTATGAAATTTTAAAATATATGTTATCATTTATATATTTTGGTGAGGTTTTATTATCATTTTCCCTTATATTTATTATATATATATATATATATTTTTTTTTTTTTTTTCCCCAAACAAAACTTCAATCTATATTCAGTATTGCCCACAAGTCTAAATTTGAAATCTTCTATAATGGACTTTTCTTCAATGAGAGAGGCTTTGGTAAGCAACAAATTACTTCATCTCAAAGAACACGAGGTTCTTGCATGTACGGATCTAGAATCAAATTGGTGTTTTTTTTGGGGGGGGGGGGGGCAATACAAAACTACATTATAGTGGGGCACTAAAATTAATTTTATCATTTTGACAAATAAAGACAAAGTAGTTTTAATAATTTTCTGGTTAGCCCCCTAAATCCGTCTCTGGTTCTTGCACCAAGCAACAATATGGGGTCATTAGGAATTGTGGTCTCCATGTTATATGCTGATTAGTTTAGTGAGCAAGCCAGTCCAAACATGATCTATTTCTTTAATTTATATGAAGATGTAAGGTGACGGTCTACTTCTATTTGCAATGAGGTCCCTAACCTTCTTGATGATGATAACGAGAGGGTGATATTAAGAAAGTTCGTTAGGTGTTAGATTAATTTCATCAAAGAAGTCACAGAAAACATTGATCTTGAAGGTGTTTTTTCTTGTCTCAACATATAGCTTAAGGTGCCTTTAAAAATGTTGACAAGTTCAATAGTAGTGCTTAGTTGAAAGCTAAGATATTTGGTGAAACCATTTCTTCACATTCTTGTACATCTCTCTCTGTTTTTTTTTTAATTTATAAAAGGTCAGATATGTACAATAAAATTATAAAAAAAGAAAAGAAAAGTTAGATAATAACAATATTTAGGGGGAAAAGAAGTAGTGTATATATTTGATGAATACATACAAAGAACTATACTAAAAAATAGACTTCTTGCTGAAAGGGCAAAGAAGATGTGTAATATTACGAGTCCAAGCTTCCGATGAAATACTCAAAACTTCATCCTTTAACTTAATTCTGAACTAGAAAAAGTGAATTCACCCAAGATCATCCAAATTTCAATTTCAACCTTTGTAATATTATTGATAAATCCAATGACGCAAGCTACTAATCCATGTAATAGGAAATCCTTGAAGATTAGGCACTACAAGTTAACTTTATTCAATTTAATTCTCATTATTATGATGATTTCTCTATTCTTCTTGAACTTTTGGCATTTTATCTTCCATGAATGTGTTAGAGTGCTAGATTTGATCAAAATCCCCATAACATTTTGATATACTATTCTCAATCTTAAAAAAGAGCTCTTAACTTTCCTAAAATTCAAGGTTTTTAAAATTTTTGAAAAGTAGAGTCCTGCAACCCATTTTTATGAAAGCAAACTGACCCTTAAATTCTTGTATGCCTTGATTGGGGGCAATTTTGATTCCTCCATACAGAACTATATTGTTTTTATACCAAATTAGATTAATTAAAGTGAAAATACTTTTAAGGAAGTAAAACTCCTTGTCCTTGATCAAGGCATCTATAATACTCCTAAGCCATGAGATGAAACCTCATTCAGTTAAGGAAGAATAAGAGATCGTAAAAGTAGCAAATTAGAAGTGAGACCTCTACAAGATGCAACTTAATTAAGATTAAAAAAACTGTCCATTTCTAATATAATATATCCTAGTTGAGATATTCCATCAAGACTACAATATAAGACATTCTCTAAAAGTCACGCTTAGTCCAAAATATAAGTTATTGGGTAACTTTTATAATTTTTTTCAATTATACCCCTGCTTTATTTATTATTCTTTTTTAAAAAATGATGCATTAAAATTTTAATTATTATTATCAAGCTACTTATATAAAATATTTAGCAAATTTTTTTAAGAAATTAATGTTTCGACTAACATTTTTTGAGAATTGAAAATTAATTATTAATACCTTATATTTTAGTCCGAAGAGAGTAATAATAATCTAGAATGCATATCTCTTTATTTTCTTCGGAGCTTCTTAGAATTCAACCCAATTGTCATTAATATTTATATATTTTGTAAAAATGATGGGATGAACTTTAAAATTTAAAATATAATAATAAATAGATTGTAACTAATTATACTTTATATTAAATATAACAGTAGTCATACTGTTTATAGTGTGTAAATAGAATGATTTCTTTTTTAAGTTTTATATCAGACACAGAATAATAGATTTGATAATCACTCAGTAGATGAACGTGGATATTATAACTGTCAATTAGGATCATTTAACTAATGATTAAAATAACTATGAAAAGAGATAACGATTAAACAAAGTTATAGATTGAAAGAAGGATTTGGGTATAAGACAGAAACATGGGTGACGTATATGTAAAAGGAAGGAGCACATGGTTCTGTGATAAAGAAAGGCTCAACAGTGTAATAATATATGTGTATTTGTGTATATTTTGTTGAAATATTTATTTATACAAATAGTAATAATGTACTAATGTACCCAACTTTGTTTCTTGTCCACATTTCATTGGTACCTTTAACTACAGGATACAAGGACTAGCACTACTGATGCAGGCCATGGGGACCAAACTAGTCAATTTAGGGGTAATAACTTTTGTGCCAATCAACAATGGTTTAGTTGGTAAATATTAAAACGTGCCATATATATCTTATGGTTGTAAATATAAATGGTAGAATAATCAATTTAATTTCTTTTAATTTCTTGTCTTTTCTCTCTTTATTATTATTATTAATGGTATAATTAATTTATATTTACAACAATATGATATGGCATATTTTTATGGATAAATTGGTCCATTGACCCAAAAAAATCTTAAACCCAAAAAATATGGATCGAATATTTAAAAATTTTAAAGTGTGGCAAATTCATATTGATATATAAGGAGTTTATCATTAAAAATTTAAAAATTTATAAGAGGTACATCATTAATATGCAATAATATATCATCGATAAATACAATAAACCGGTTATAATACAAAATATAATAAATGTTAAGTTATTTGCTTGATTTAATCCTATAACATAAGCTATATCTACAAAAGCTTTTATTTTTATTAAATAGATAATAGATGACGGGGTAGACCAAACCCATGCAAGAATTTCTCCTCACAAGAGAATGAATTCAAATCTCATTATTAATATGACAATCTCATTGGTGTGTTGTAATTTGTAGGTTACTACAAGTGAGTTTTTTAAACTTTTTTAGGGTTAATGTCCAAGGATTTTATTAAGGGTTAAAAGGCAATTTGAATTCTAAACTATAGGTTTAGGGGTAATTTAAATTTTAAACTCGTCTTTGATACATTTTGTAAGGTCTCCTTTACTTAATCATGTTTCCTTCCAAAATTAAGGTAATCAGGGGATTAACTCACAAAGAATTACCAAAATTATAAAGTTTCATAAAAGAGATTTCTCAAATTGTTTATAATGGAATCCCAAATTCAACATTTCAAATCTCAATCAATATTCTTAAATTGTTCAAATCAGAGTTTGAAAGTAGTGCGAAAGTTTGGAAAACAAATGAGACCCAAAACAATGAGTTTTAAAACTCAAAAATAGATTTTATGTAGAAAACAACACGTGCATTGTGGCTTGTGACATGTGCGCTGTGGCTTATCCTTCTTTGTGCCATGTATTATAGCGTAAAGCGCCATGAGCCACGACGCATTGCATAAATTTGACAGCATCAGTGCTGTCATTTGACAACACAGGGAGCAAATTTTTGATGCATCCTGAAACTCTATCTGATGTTCGATTGAGGTGGTTTCGGTGTCCACACGAAGCATTCTCCCAACTCTAGCTAATAGTACTAGTTTCATACTCAAATTTTCTTTCTATAATAAGTTAGACACCAAAATCTATTTTGACTAATTTTCACAAAAATCTCACAACTTTGGTGTCCTAACTCAACCACAAGTGTCAAAAGCGTACACCGACCATCCGACCACATTCAATGGACTCTAGTGGACACATGCAATGCACTATACACAATCAAAAATACATATATCTTAAAATCACCACTTAACCCCAAATTTCACCAAAACACAAGGGGGAGAAAACTTATACACAAAATCATCATTTTCATTTCAACTCTTTCAAAATATACATGTTCGTACTTGTATAAGTATTTTGGCCCTACCTATAGGTTTACAACTAAGACTTACTAACTCAGGGTACGAAACACGCAAGTTGCATACTATAATAATGCAAGTACTACAAAAACAATAACATGTGATCTTAGTTGGCAATTATACAACATTAATACATAAGTAAAGTAAAGAGGCATGAAAGTAGGATTTCGTCACAACCCTATGCCTTAAAATGTTCTTTCCTGACTCGAATCGGATGAGCTAGGCCCTGAAATATTAAGAATTGAGGGATGAGTATAACCATTTAGTAATTAAGTTTCACCTAATCTATACATTTGTATATCAATTGTAAATAGATGTAAATAGGAAAAACAAGCACAACGTAAACACAACATGAAGGAATTGGCCATGGTTCACAAAACTAATAACTATATGACCAGGTCCTTAACACATATAACTGTTATTTTGCAATACACAACATGGGGTCACAATAATAACAACAATGTGCCCCTAACACATACCGATCACAATACTAACAACCATATGGTTAGATTTATGTGCATGATCAAACGCTACCTTATAACCCTCCTATTACCTTTGACATGGAATTGATGGCTATCCTGTGGCTACATTCTTCATGAACTAACCCAGCCTATCACTTGTGAGGGGCTACTAGACTAAGGTGAACTTACTCACTTATATAATTCGGTTTCCCCCTAATATTAATAACTATGGGATGTCATACCCCTAATCTAGCTTTTTCATGAATCGGTAGAGATTAGTTAAGTTCAAGTCTTTCATAGAATAAGTGAGACAATCCCAAATCAACTATGGGATAAGGGCTACCTCTTGATTCCAATGGTTGGTGCCAAGGCAAGTTCTCAATTTCAATGGCCACTGCTAGTATCATGTGGATTTAAATCAATCTACTCCTCTCCCTAGGCGAACTCCCGTCAATGATTATGCTATGCACATTTCACATAATATGCATTTTAAAAAATCAATGCATGGCACATAAACTCACATACTCATACTCAATCACTCTACATATAATGATTTTTTATTTTCACAACAATATGCCACAAGTAAATTTATAAATCACAAGTGGGTGGCATAATCAATGTTTTCCTTTTTAAAACCATTTCACAAGTTAAACACATTGCCGATATGCATCATTTATTTAAATCATCAACCACATTTTGCAAACACAATTAACATTCAACTATAAAAATTAAGTTTTCTCCGGTTACCTCAAACTTTTGAGAGATCAAAGGTTCACCCCTCACACAAAACACTTCTAAAGCTTCTCCCAAGCTTGAATGGTGCTAAAATTAAACATCACTACATTCATAACACAAGAATACTATCATGATCTTAATCTTGAGGATTTACCAACACATATCTCCACACACTCTATTCTATCACCCATAAATTACTACCCATTCATACTTAATGGGTTCACTAGGTTCCATTGATGCACATTATTATTTATAACTCTTCAAACCACTATTAATGGACATAAATCTCTCCCAACCACCTCATTAATGATAATTTTTGGATATTTATTACTTTCATAAACCAACTACTTCCACAACCATTAATGCGATATTTCAATACCTTAAATAACTTTCATTATACTTATTTTAATTAATGAAGATGGACCCATACTCTTAGGGACCAAAAATAAATTCTCCAACTTAAACCCTATTATAAATCTCTATAATTAAGGGAGAGAAATGAAGAAGAAGGTATGATAAACTTACCTTGGGTGCTTGGGAGCTTCAATCTATCTACAAAAGTCCAAATGTGTATGCCCTAGTAGAGCCTTAATGTTCTCTTTGTGTTTCTCTCATCTTCCTCTCTGAATTTTACACAAAATGTGAATTGATTTATCAAAATTTTTAGCCGTGTGCCATAGCACATAGTACAAAGAGGTTGTTACATTCAAAACTACCTTTGTGTACCGCGACGCATTGACCATATGTCATGACATACAGCATAGAGGACTAACCTTCACTTTTTCTTTCTCTTTCCTTGCCTAGGTGGCCTGCCATCCATTTAGACCCACTTTTAGGGATAAAATTATAATAGGTTATATCAGTTAGGTCCCTCTAACCATACACCTCATTAATTAGATAATCACACTCATTAGGTTAACTAATCATGATTAGATTTTTCCAGATGTTGCACATTTTAAATCTTAAATAATTAAACTTGAAACAATTTGACCAAACTCTTAAAATGGTACAAACATCCATTACTTTAAGTATGGGCCTAGATAGGTGGAATTGGATTTTTCTCTCTATTATCTATATTTTTGTCTCTTTACATTCCTAGGTGGCATAACCTTTCTCCTCCTCTCTCTATGAGACCATTTTCCATAAATTCCTCCCTTACCCTTGTAAAGAAATTCTTGCCCCACAACAATCTCATGGACAAATCCTTTGACAATGATCTCGATTCATACTCATCTGAACACTTTTGAATGTGCGAGTTTAAGGTTTGCTAGTGTTGTTGTCACTAAAGAAGAAGCTTATACTTTTCTAGTGTAAGCCAAACAGTATTGCTTTGATCATGATCAATTGACCTGGTTCTTTAAACTCATTGCCCAGGTCAATGATGCTTGACCTGTCCCAAGCATTCAAGAGGCTGGACAAGGATGATTCGGTGCGAGTAATCATATTGATTGGCTTAGGGTTAGCATTCTATTTAGGTGTAGACTTGATTGCGGCAGAAGATGTATTTAAGGGTGATGTTAGAGGGTCTGTTGTGACTAATGGATTTGAGATTACATTGGCTTGTGACATTTTGATTGCTTTAAAAAGAGCCAAGTTCATAAATATACATGTGAGGTTCGTTATAGGTGATTTGGATTCATATGTGTTTGGGATGATTTTAATTTAATTTGTTGTGGAGTCCAGTTAATGGTTAAAAATCATATATATATATATATATATATATCCACTTCTAGCCAACCTCACGAATTTCACGATTTGCCGTTGGCTATCAACAAGAAGCGCGGGTTAAAAATAGATAGCAAGGGAAGAAGCAAGACAAAGGCAAAAATGGTATTAGAATAAAGAAGCATGTGCCATTATATTAATTTTAAGCAAATGGATGTTAATTTTGAATTAATGGTGGAGATGAGATTGCTCCAAATTTAATAAAAAAAATATAACTTTGAGTCCTTACACTTTGCTCAAGTTTTACTATTGGTCCTTGTATTTTTTTTTGTTGTGGTTTAGGTCCCCCACATTTTTATTTTATGGTTCCTACATTTTGTTTATAAAGGGACTTAAAACACTAAAAACCAAAGGTATAGGGACGTAAAATACTGAAAAAAAGTTTAGGGATCAATAGCAAAATACGAGCAAAGTGTAAGAATCTAAAGTTATATTTTCTCAAATTTAATTATTGAGAGTTCAAACTGTACCAAATATGTGTTTAGGGTTAAAATCACCCCTTGACCAATAGTTTAACATCTAAATTGCCATTTAACCCTTTTATTAACGGAGTTAGGACCAACTTAACGGTGGGGGCTGGGATGTCCTTAGTTAATTTGAGTGTTCAAGGTCCAAAATATACCATTTATAAGTACAGGGTTTAAATTGCTCTTAGACTTATAGTTTAGAGTTCAAATTGTATATCAACCTAATTTTTTTGTTTCACACATATAAAATTAGTATATGCAAACATACATATATAAATTATACTTGATCCTATTTATAAGAAATAATTTATAGTTAAACTTTAATTATACTCTAATTTTTATAAATTGGTCCGAAGATGGTTGTAATATATGGTCCAAAATCCAAATTGCAGTTTTTCAAAGGATAACTACAGCTACATTATAGCAAATGTCTTACAATTTAATAATTCTAATTACATTCTCAACATCAGGTCTTTCTCTTTATTTCTGAGGTTGTTAGGCATTTAGATGATGATGATGAATGCTTATGTAATATGTTTATTCACTTGGTTGGAGGATTTAGCATTTAGGAAATTATGTGTAATTTTCTAAAGGGAAATGATATATACTAGACGTGATCCTTCGTGGCATTCCAATTAGTTTTCAAGGTAACATCCTAGATGGGGTTCAACATGGTATCCAAGTTGGCATTCCTAGGATATCACTTAGTTTCCAAAAGTTATAAAATTGTTAGTTAAAGAATTCAAAAATTAAAACTAATCTCTCAAGAACAATAAATGAGTTGTTCGTCATTTTTGTCAAAGCTTACACTTTTATTATCGCAAATTATACTATACTCTCTTCGTCTCAAATTATAAGATACTTTTAGAGAAGATTCAATATCTCAAAATATGAGACACTTTAATAAAAATAAAGTTTCATTAATGGTACTTTTTTAGTATTATCCTCCCATATATTCTCTCCCTTCAATATTCTTTCATCAATAGAGTATTAAATGAAGAATATTTTTAAAAGTTTATATATTTGTCTAGAAAAAGTAAGGATATAAAGTTTATTTAATAATTTTATTGATATATAAAATTTTGTCTAAAAATGTCTTATAATTTGGGATGAAAAAAGTGTAATTTTTTATCTTCGCAACTAACCTCATTGAAAGCCTCTTTATTATGAAGACATACTAATGAGAAATTCTTACATAAATTAACTACACCATATTATTTGTAGTCTATCTAATAAGAATGTCTCAAATCATCTAAATAAAATCTTATATGATATTATTTTAATTAATTTTATTCTTATAACAAAATGCATATTTAATTTTTTGCTTTTTCTATCTCTACTATCATTAATGTCAAAATTAATTTATATTTAATATCATCTGAATGTCATATTTTTATTGAATAAATTACAAATAACGTGACATATCCAGTCTGCCTATAAGAATTTTTCCATACTAAGTGGTAACTTTAGGAAGTGCATTTTTTTTTTTAAAAAGTTACATTAATAAGTTACTTTGAGCATTTTTTTTTTGTTAGAGTCCAGGAGAATCTGTTAACAAAAAGTAAAAAAAAAATTTATTAACTCTCTAAAAATTAAATAAGTTTTTTTATTTTGGCCATATTAAATACATCCTCAAAAAAAATTCCTCACTCTCTTACATCAACATTGAATAAGAGTAAAAAAATGAAAATTATAATAAATAATCAATGCGGTGCCTTCTACAAAATTAAAAACCACAAATCCGTCATCCAGAATTTTCTTAAAAATAGAATCAGCGAGAACATAAGGGCGACTTTATTTCCTCATTCTTTCATAATTTTTTTTTTGAAAGTCTCCAAATATGAAGGCAAAAATAAGGAATTAACATTAAAAAATAGTTTTTGACATTAAAAATTCTTAATCTTCAAATCCTTAACTCTAGATGATCTATCGCAATTGACACATTCTAAGAAAGAAAAATACACATTGACTTGATTTATTAAGAGTGTATCATATTCTTAGTAAGATGAAGAAAATAATATCAAAGAAATCATATTTATAAATTAAGACTATGGGTATAAGACTAAGACTAAGACTTATATGTGTGTATATATATATATATATGGGCAAGCATGATGTTGTGATCCCCATATATTGAAGAACACCTTCATGAGTTGTTATTGTTTTTATCAAATTTAAATTATTGACTTTCGTCTTGACTTTGGACAATGAATAATTATATTTATATGTAATTTAGATAAGTATTTTAATAATATAAGTATATATTTATTAATTAAGACTATGGGTATAAGACTTGTGTGTGTGTGTGGACAAGCATGATGTTGTGATTCCCATCCATTGACGAACACCTTCATGACTTGTTATTGTTTTTTTTTAATCAAATTTAAACTATTGATTTTCGTCTTGACTTGGACAATGAATAATATATAATTAATATTTATATGGAATTTATATAAGTATTTGATAATATAAGTGAGTGTGTGTGTAACATCATTATGAATAGCTAAGTCAATGGTTTAATTAAATTTTGTGCTCAAATATGAATTGTTTGAGTCTCTCACTAAAAGCATTGACATTTGTTGCAACTGAATAAAATAATAAAATATTTTGAGGTCTAATTCCTTTAAAGTTGATCATGGAGTGCACATTTTATTCCATACCGTCTAGATCATATTTGAATCGTTTGTATTTTGAAAACAAAATAATGTTTAAATAAAAATAAAAAATAATAGTTCAAGCCCATAAGCCAAGATATTATTTATAAATTATAAATGAAAAATGAATTTTTTTATATAATAAAGTTTAGTGAGCTGAATAAAGGGCTCTCATCAGGATTATATCATGCCTTTAAATCCAAAAAACGTTTAAAAAGGTATTTACAAATTACCTATCAATAAAATTTTTATATTAGTGACAAAATTTAATTTTATAACCTTTTAAGTTATAGATAAAATTTTTATTAATTAGATCAATTTTTATTTTTCCAGGGCTTGCAAGTAGGAAGCTCAGCTACTTTTTTCCCCCCATTATGCCCAATTTTTCGGAGCTCAGCCCGATAAAAAATGCGAGAAAAATTGGTCGGTCTGTATTACCATCACTGTGCAAGGGCTTGAATTTTAAATTTTGAATTGCATTAATTAGGCTTGGTGAGTTGGCGTCGAAACTTTTTTTTCAAAGTACAGCATATTATCATTAGCATCATATGAGAGGCTTAAAAAGACAGAGAGAAATTGTAATGATAATTTAAAAATAATAAAATAATATGATTTTTTTAATTATATATATATATATATATATAAGAAAACAACAATCAAAAGAGAGGTTAATGCTAATGTTTTTATAAAAAGGCGATAAAAACAAAAGCAACTGCTTCCTCTAGTCCCTTGAATATGACATTTTTAACTACCTAATGGAAATCAAGGAGAGGTGATAAGTTATTTATTTTATCTAAAAATATAATAAACTTTTAATTTTACAAAATATTTTTTTTAAATTTTCATTAATTCACTTTCATAGTTAACTAGGAAAACATAATTAATATCGCATCAAGTGTTTTATATGAAGAATCAATTTTTTTTTTAAAAGATGTCTTCAATTTTTTTTTTAAAAGATGTCTTATAATAAAGATTGAAAGAAATACTTAATAAAAAGTACATAGAGTAGAAATCATATTAAATGAAAAAAAAAAAAGTAAAAAGGATTGATAAGAAAATCTTTTTAGTTTCTTAAGCTCATATTTGATTTTGTAGAACATCTTATTTCTCAATTTTTTATACTAGAAAGTTTAAATGAGCTAAGTGTTGATTGCTTATTATGGCCAGAATATATTTTTAGGCTAAAAAAATACTTATAATTCATCCACCAACAATGTCATCACATCGATAGAGGAATTTGATCTCTATATCTTGTAAGTTATAGACCATATCTTTATTAACTTAATCAATATTTATAAATATCTTATTTCTCATTTTAAATAGAATCATGAGTAGGTTTTACTTTCTAGGAACATTAATGTTAAATCACCAAGCAATATATATACATAATAGTTGCTAAATTATATATGATAACACACCATGAAGTATCTTAGCGCGTGTTTTGAATAAAAGGTAATCTAATGGAGGATATTATGTTCCTCTGATTCAATTAATTGCCTATAATATCTAAAGGAGGAATAGTGGATATGCTTTGGACAAACCAATTAGCACAATCTGGTAACCTCTCAATAGATATGAACCAAGACAATATTTCAATCCCTAGCTAGATAGAAAGCCCAAGATTTTCTTTTTGGTCTTGTCCAATTCCATTTGGACCATTTGGTATCACAAGCCCAAGATTTTCTTATGATATTAAAAATTTTTCCCATTAAAGTGGGGCAAGCACATGATACCAATGGTCCAAAAAAAAAAAGGCAGCAAAGATTTGATCAATTTTGGTTCATCAAAGATTGTCCCCATAACATTGTGCCCATTTATCGTATTAATCGCCAAAGTTGAGTGAATAACAATCTTAACATCAGAGATAAAAAAAAAAAATTGAGTCCCTCCAAAATCCCACATCTTGTTTTTTTTTTTTTAATGTATTGCTTGATATATTAAAAAATCTAAGAATATTATCACTAACTATCCAAATTAATCTGAACCAATATGAACCCCACTGTGTGGGATCATTATTGCCTCCAAAATAAGCTAATTCAACTCCTTTAACAAGATGAACCAAGCATACCATGGTCACGCATATCTTGTTTTAATTTGTATAGTATCACATGTGAGGAGCTTTCCCTATACCTCTTTATATATAGTTGTTTAAAATTCTCTCAAGTCTTGCGCAGCTCATTTAGGAATGGGGAAATATTGCTCGGACTTTGTCACACGCGCACACAAATGTACATAAACCATTTTCCATTTTTAAAAATAAAATTTTAAATGTTTAACTACATATACATATACATAATATATATATATATATATCTATACACATATCAAGACTTATGGGCTTGTCCTGAGTCTAAATAAAGAAGGCCTGGTTTCACAATGTGGATCTCAAAAGAGAAACAAAGCTTACAAAGAAAATGAAATGTACATGAAGAAAAACACTTCAAGAAATTGAACAGCCACTAACCTCAAGATCAAATAAACAGGAGCTCACTGAGAGACACGTGTCCCACCCAGGGTAAAGACATATACAAAATAGTGAAGCTAAAAAATATATCCTAGCTATATCTTAACCCGTAAACCAGTCTTAACTCATAAGATATCAGTAATTTATTAATTATAAATCATGCAATTTTAAGGTTACAATATAATAATCTTTTGAAAAAATTAATTATTTAATCTTTATAATTTTAACATAATTATAACTTAATTTATAAAATTTTTAACTCGATTGTAAATCAATTCTTAAATTTTACATTTTATAATTTAATTCTTAAAGTTTCAATCTCTTAAATATTAATCTCTATATCTTCAAAAAAAAATTATAAAGATTAAAAATATTTTAAAATTTATCATTAATATTTTTAAATTATTAAATCCTTTTAATCTTTATAAACATTACACATATTAAAACTTTTTAAAATATTTTTAATCTTTATAATTTTATTTTTTAAAATATAAAAATTAATATTTAAAGAAGTTAAAATGTTAAAGACTAAATTATAAGAGACAGCTCAAAAACTGATTTATAACTAAATCAAGACTTTAAAAACTAAATTATAACATGTCAAAGCGAGTTGTGATTGGATAAAAACTGCAAGGTCTAGATGATTAATTTTCTTTAATCTTTTCGACATTACAAAATGCTAGTCACATTGCAAACCATCAAAACGATGAATTATGGCTTTTAATTGTTTTCAAAGTAGAAGCAAAACATGCTCAACGATATTTTTGTTAGAGTAACAACCACCCCAATAAATCATATTAACATTTAAAGAAGAACCAGCACTTAAAAAAAAAAAAAAACCAACAGAAAATCTTTAGAGATTTTAATTATAAAAATTACTGACTGTAAAATTTCTAGACTTTAGATTCTTAGGTGTCAGTTTCACAATTAAGATGAGGTGGAAAAAACTAACAGAAACTCACCAAAATGGAAGCATCAGAGTAAACCATCGCATGAAACACTGACCTCAGTGAATTTTCACTAGTTCTTTGCCTGGAAGTTGGAAGCTCAATCCAAAGCAAACTCGAGCAGCAAGGATATGGGATCTCCAAAGCACCACTTGCAACACAAAGAATTTATAACCTTTTTCTGATATGCTAAACATTACAATCAAAATTTAGATAAACTGGGAAACGCTTGAAGAACAATAAACCAAATATCATCAGTTCAACACCAACAGATCCCTAAGATACGAAAGACAAAGGTGATATCTGCAACATGCAAACAGGATATAACGCATAATATTCTAACTGGATAAGGGTAAACATTAACATAAATTCCTATTACTGCTGAGCACACTGCACTCGGGGCATTGATGGCTCATCATCATCTTCGTCGTATGCCTCCTGATATTGTTGCTTCTTTCGATTCATCTCTTCCTCAATGTTAACATCATGCAGAGTGGTTTCCTCACAATCATCCAGTTCCGTATCTGTCAACTGCTTGCTTGGCTTCCGAGGTAACACAGTTTCCAATAATTTGCATTGGTCAGGGGTGAGGAACCCTGAGTCTGGGAAATCAACGTTAAATTGGATGTATAGACGGCCCCTCATGAACGGCCTGTTATGATGCGGCATGCCCTCGTCATTTATCGCTTTATATTGACCTGCCAAGAAAAGTCAACATTGACCAGGAAGGAATATATTTCATGAATGATATTACAGAAAAGTGTATTCATAAGATTGATTGATTACTATTAGTACCTGGCTTGATGACTTCCCCGGGGTTTGATTTGATTAGGAGTTGCCTCCCATCCATATGGGTAATGACAAACTGGAAACCACAAAGTGCTTCAGTTAAACTGAGGTTATGCTCAACATAGAGGTCATCATGCTTCCTCTTGAACTTGGGGTGCTCCTTTACTTGTACGATGAAAACAATGTCTCCTGCGATTGTGTCAGGCTGTAGCAGGAAAACATACGCAATTAAAAATGATGTCTGCATGCTCAGGCCAACTAAATCTAAATCTACAAAATACATTGCCATGCCCAAATAATTGCAAATCCTACTTACAGCTTCATCAGCTTGCCCTTCAAACACAATCTTCTGGCCTTGTTGCATCCCTTTCTCAACATGCACCTCTAGCACTTTCTTTTCCTGGGTGACTTTGTTTCCCTTGCACGGAGGGCATTTATCCCTCTCACTAATAACCTCACCTACGACAATGAAGATGAGTTGAAGGAGCTGAAATACCAGAAAGCAACTTAAGAAAAAGGTGAGATTTTAAGTTTCAATTACCAGTTCCTCTGCAATCAGGACAGACATGTTGCATTTGTTGAATCATACCCAGTCCAATCTGTCTTCTTGTAACCTTCATACCTGTGCCTTGACATCCATAGCATCTCCCTGCTGTTCCACTTTTAGTACCTTTCCTAATTCATAAAAAGTGAAAAGTTAAAGCCTAAATGATGGCTACCAGCCAAAAACTAAAACATAAAATTAAAAGACAGTTAATCAACTATTTGAAGGTTTTTTTTTTTTTTGTAAAAAAAGCCCCTAGAGTTATACCACTTCCTAGTTCAATTAATATGCAACCATGTGACACCACAAGCACCAAGTGACAGGCGCCTTGACTCGGTGTTATATCAACAGCAACGTTTCAACCCAAATCCTTAGTATACTACTGGTGTCTCACATACTTTCAGGCTCCCCATATGGGGCTTGCAAATATAACAGTATATATTTAATGAAGAATATCACTAGAAACAAATGACTCACATAGACATCATTGATTAGACAGAAGACTCTTTAACATGTATAAAATGAAAGATTGAAACTATCGTCAAAGTAGATAATTATCACCCATTTGTATAACTGCATTAATTATTAGCATCATTGTAGGGAGTAATTTAAGCATAACAATTTCATTCACAGGTAAAACAAGAAAAAAATCATTCGCAATCAACTAAAATATATATTTGATATGCACCTTCATTATATGTTGATATGGGAATGTGACACATAATTTATACATGCACATTTGTGCATTACCAATATTGTCCCTGTCAAATTGGGGACGTCATTGAACCATAGCAGGACAAGGAATACAAACATAGAATAAATTAAATTTCAACAAGAATTTGAGATGCGAAATATCCTCAAGGCAAGTCCTTACCCTTTACATTTTGCGCAAAGTACATTTCTAGAAAGAGATAATTTCTTTGTGGTGCCATTGTATAGATCCTCCAAAGAAACCTTCAAAGTATGCACCACCTCTTCACCATGTTTCTGCCTTCTTCCACGTGAACTACTGCTGCCTAAAAGGTCATTGTAATAGTGAGCTTATCAATGTTGATACATCTGTTAAAAGAAAATGAAATAGCCTGAGCATTAAAGTAAAATTCTCACCGCCAAAGGTTGAGCCCCCAAAGAATGACTCAAATATATCAAATGGATTGTGAAAAGGACCACCTCCTCCTCCTCCCATTCCATCCTTAAGGGCACCTTCACCATACTGGTCATACACTTCTCTCTTTTCAGGATCACTGAGCACCTCATATGCTTGAGCTAACTCCTTGAACTGATACAACATGCAGATGTTTAGCATCAATCCAGGATGGGCAACAACAAATTTTACCGAATGAAGAAACTTAAAAATAAGATATAGCTGACCCCATGGTTTGAATGATAAACCCTTTAAATATCGTGATTAACATAGCGTAACTTGCATCAATAGATCTTAGCAGGTATCCAGGGAAATCCTTATAAAGGACACTGATTACACGTTTGGTTTTTCCCTCAAACAGACTTAACAATAAATTCAGAGAGCATTAACATGATAAACACAGGCCTTGTTTCGTCAATAAGGTGATAAAGGATGCAGAATAATGATCCATAAACCGTTAAGTCAAATTCAAGAGCAACAAAATTACAAACAAAATGGGACTGAGCATTAATTATTTTGTAACATTTGTATCCCAAAGTCTATTAAGATTAGTTAGAGAAGTGTAATTAACTGTTCCTTATATTGCTACCTCATTTGTGCTGAACCAAAGTTCTAACTCTTTTTGTGGAGGGAACAAGTTTTTTAAATTGAAGGTAAAGCACATTGCTTTATGTGCGTGTGTGTGTGTAACAAAACAAAAGAAATTGCAGATCTGCAAAGCCTGCAATGACAAGAATCATGGTAATTTTAACAAAGCAACAACAACTAAAACCATGGAGTCCAGTTTAAGACACTAATAGTAATTTTTTAAAATCAAGTATTTAGTCAAGTTGACTTTGAATCTGTTAAAAGAACCTCAAGAATAAACCAAAGTTGATACTGAGAATGAAAAAGAAATTGGCAAGGGAGTTACTAACGTTATAGCAGTATAGAGAAAATGCAGTGAAAAAGACCATAACACTCACCTTTTCAGGATCTCCACCTTTATCTGGATGATTCTTGATTGCAGCCCTTTTATAGGCCTTTTTGAGTTCATCCTGACTAGCATTTTTTGAAACACCAAGAATTTCATAATATTTGGTGTTATCACTCCTTGCTGGTGCACGCCCAAACATGACTTTTACACTTTTCTAACACTAAGCCAACATTCCCAGAAAAGGATGAGTGAGAGGGGTTAGTGAAATAAAAAACTTCAACAACTGAAATCTATAGCACGTTTTTTTTTTTTTTCAAAAAAATCTATTTCCCATCAACAATATCTACAGGAATATTGACTGTGCCATAAGGCTGACAAATATATAGCCGCATGCCATAAATTAAATTATCTTTGGTGCAGCGTGCTCTTATGTACAGGTTACAATACACTGCATAAGGTGCTCCATACTACTTTCATACAGCAAACCCCACCTCCCGGGGAAAAAATTAGAGAGATTGACCGCTGCACTATACAATGTTAGTGATGAGGTACGCTTACACCTGACCTACACCATAATCAACCTAAAGGAATCAATAATTCAATATCAATATATATATTAAGCAACAAAATTTCAAACTGGCGGTGCATATACGAGCACACAAATGCACAGGGCACTCTAGTTTTATTTAAAATCCTGATAATCCTTCCCTCAAAATAGAGCTAATGATGATTTGTCTTTTGAATTCCCTCACCAATTAACCAAGCTAAAACGGGAACGCAAAAATTGCAACAACAAAAAAAAAATATCTTAAGTGAACTGGAGACTCATGCTGGAAAACTACGACGCAGCCATAAAAAGGGGAAAAAAAGCGATCAAGATTGATCAAAAACCTAAGTCCGTAATTTGTTGAAACTAGCACCCAAAACTCCTAATTTGCAGTGTCGATTGTAAGAAATAGAAAACTATGCACTGAGAAACTGTACATAAAGATCACAGCACGGCACCTGAAACAGGTCAACAACTCTTGATTGAACATATGAACAGATCCAAAATCACACAAAGAAAAATGTTCCAACCATCATAATAAAAATCCAAACGATCGGATATTCAACAACAGCAAAAAAAAAGCCAAAAAAAAAAGATAAAAGGAAGGCAAAGGAATGAAACCGAAGAGAAGAAAGCAGCGAAAAGAGAATACCTAAAAGTAGTTGTTCTTTGTTGCAAGCGAGAAACACTCGGAGAGAGGGATAGGTAGAGCGAAGGAGAGGTCAAGGAACTTCTCTCAGAACGCAGAGCGAGAGAGAAAGGATAACCCTTTGGTGCGGGGAAGAGGAAGAACCAGTTGGAGAATAGGTTGGTTTTGTAGCGATGGAATTGCTTTTTCCACTCCACGTAGTCCTCCAATCACCAGTCAGCACCTGGAACTGAAGTGGAAATACTATTCCTGTACAGAAAGTATTCCTCCCCCCTAGCCAGCCGCGTGAAGAAAGCAATTTTTATTTAAATTAAAATCCAGGTATTACCAATAACATATAGAGATAATATAAATGAGAAGAAAGGAGAGGAGGAGGAAAATGGAAGTAATGAGCATGAGGATGATTACTCTTATATTCTCTTGTCATACATCTAAAAATATAAATGAGATATCATATATATATATATATATATATTTCTAGGAAAACATTTATTATTTAAAGGTCTCAACTTGATTGTAAAATATTATATCATGAAAAGGACATCAATTTTATGTAAAAAATGAGGTTCAAGAATCTCATGAATTATAAATTTTGAATAATGTGGATAATATGAGGAAAGAACATTCATATATTTTGTAGAGATAGACTAAAGATTAGAGATTTTATTTTAAAAAAATACATAAATTTTAGATAGATTAGAGATTTTATTTAAAAAAATTTATATTTTGTGGAGATTTTATAAAAAGAAGATATTATTTTATGTTTATCTATAATAACAAAAAGTGATTATCATTTATTTATTTTTAAATTTTGTTATATCTTCATGGATCTTTATTTATGAAAAATAATTTATTATTTGGTTATTTTTAATAATTTTAAGATTTTCTTGTATCTCTATATTTTGATGGCAATCTCCATTATTTATCATATCAGATTATTTTTAAAAGTTATTCAAGCTAGTTTTTTAAAATAATAAAAAATTTGTCTTTTTTTTTTATTCTAATTAGTTTCAAAAGTTTAAAGAAACATAATAAAATTTTGCAAAATATATATTTTACAAAAATTAACTGATTTTTTTATTAAAAAACTTAAACAAATGAGTCCTGAATATTAATTAATATTTAAATTAAAGTATATTTTTAATCATTTAACTTTACATAAAATTTCATTTCAATTCTTTAATTTTATAAAGTGTCTTTTAAATCTTTTAATTCTAATATTGATAGATTTTTTTACAGAAAATTTTTATATTAAACTTTTAAATAATAATAAAATATTTTTAAATGTTAATATATTAAGTTTAATTTTTTTAAAATTACAATGGTTGTCATAAAAAATAAATATTTAAAAATAATTGTATTAGAGTTAAATGATTAAAAAAATATATTATAAAATTAAGTAATTAAATTAAAATTTTATATAAAATTAAATTAAAATTACGTTAACCTAATATTTTTATTATACATTGACTTATAAATAATGTAAAATTATACAATTAACAATTTACATTTATATTTTTTATAAAAAGTGTAGCTGTCATTTCTTTTAAGTTTAACGCTATAATATAATATATTTTTTTCAACTTTTTCCCGATGCACTAGACAGATTCTTAATTGACAAATAGTTAATTTTTCCGCTACATTTTCTTAAGGTATTTTTAAATTTTACTTGTGTGTCTTTACTATATATATTTTTATTCAAGATTTTATTATTAGGCTATGCAACTTTGTTTTATTTATTCAATATCTTTATTTCTGTATAAATTTAATTTAAATATGATTCAAATGTTCAGAAAATAAGTATAATATATTCATTAAAGTTTAACAGTATTATTTTATACTGCTCATTCTACGTAAAAAATTAAAAATTATCTCATATTTATACAGAATATTATTTTTTTTTGGCAACATTACGTGAGAGAGCATAATCAAAATAAAACAAAAATCATTTTAAAAAGCTGCTTTGTATAGCTTCTAAAATTAATCTAATGAAAAATATAAGAGAAAATCCTATACCAATGCAGAAATATACATAGATAACATAAAATTTTAAAATAACTAAATAATAAATTATTTTTATAATAAAATCCAAAAATAAATGAATAATAATTAGTGTTTATTATTACAACAAAACGTAAAATAATATATTTTTTTTATAAAATCTCTCAACTATATAAAAATAACTAATTCTTTAATTTTAAATAAATTGGTTGAATCTTCATATTCTTTTATGCATTATTTGAAGAAATATTCACTACTATAAAAAAGAAAATAAATGACGGTTATTTTAGTTCATAAATGATGGTTAATTCGGCTAACATTGAAAGTCTACTAATCAAATGAAGGTTAAAATAAAATTTTTATAGAAAGACAAGCGAAATAAGAATATAAATGACGGGTAAGTATTACCCATCATTTAAATTGAACTTTAAATGACGGGTAACTTATTTACACATCATTTAAAGTATGGTAACAATTCACACTATACTTTAAATGACGGGTAAATAAGATACCCATATTTAAAGTAAGTATAAATAATGGGTAAGTTCTGCCATTTATATTAGTATAAATGATGGTTATTTAAATAACCATCATTTATTATATAGTTTTTTTATACGTGAGATGTTTTTATACCAGCCTCCTGCAAAAAAAAAAATTAAACTAACAGTAGCCAACTATTCCAAATTTAAATATCAATGAAATATATTGTATTCAATTTAAAATTAATCAATAAACAAATATAATTGCATAAAGTAAACTATTTTTAAAAATCAACTATCTATTAAAAAAAACTTCCTAGCTACTTCTTCAAGGTAGTTCTATTGATTTTTTTTGTATGAGGTCCACACTTAGAATATGTATTGATACCATTATTCAATTACCTCATTTATTTCTACATCTCCAAATTCGTTAACATAAGAATCATCATAGTACTGCAATATATAAATGATTCACCATATATTAATTTAATTTTAATACATTAAATATTTTTATAATTTAAAAGTTAATATTTTTGGCATACCATCTCGGGAATTATGCTCTCGTTATGGATAATGATGTCCTTCATGAACCTCATGATATAATAACCACAATCCAAGCTTCTTTTTTTTTTTTTGTCTTGGACACTAAAAATTAAAGAATTGATGAATATGTATTAATGTATTAAATTTTAATTTAATAAATAATTTCAATTACCTTAATTATATTCCAAGTGTAGGCCGCATCAAAATTTGTAAAGGACTTTAGAATTGATTGTTTTGTGTTAGTGTAGTATAACATAATCGCCATAATGAAACAGTAAAAAATATGTTTGTATGGAATTAAATAATTAAATAAATATGTAAAATACTTTATGCACTTACGTATTAATCAACTCCAATAAAACTTGTTTCCTCCCTAGTTCCCCTCCAAGAGAATCGAGATAATATATCTTTGAAGTGTTGCCAAATGGTTCGGTGGTGATCAACATCCAATGGTCCCTAATAGTATTAACAAGTGTTGCAAAATTATAATTAATTTATTAAATTTAAAATAAAAAATTATTAAGATAATTAAGAATTTCATTACCCTTGACAATATAATATTATGAATAATGTTTCCTTTCGAGCCCTTGCTTTGAAATTTTCACTTAATGCCTTTGCTTGTTCTAAAATTTTGTTGCTTTTAATTAAGGTATGTGCACTCACTTCATAAGGAGTAACGAAGATGAACTTTGTTTGTAGATCGAAAGGGACAACAAGTTTATCATACAAGCACCTATTATAAATATAAGAAATGGATTAGTTTATATTTAAAATATTAACTATTCATATATGAAAAAAAATTACTGTATGTAGAAGTTGAGAACAGTGAGATTGGTCATATCATGTTAAAGCACTTCATTAACAACATCAAGAGAAAGCATATCATATCAGTCTTCACTATATATACCAGCCTCGAACGGGATTTGCAGGACTGAAGGATTAGATCTATGAACTGTTGCATATGCCTGGAGCAAATTTTTGTGTTGGCTTGGTAATTGAGGCTCTTATTTAGGCATAGCTTTACAGGAGACTGCCTTTTTAGAAAAGAGCCTAGATCGGGGTATCATCTTTTTTTTTAATTGTGCATCTTTGCTAGTTTTTTTTGGACTTGACATCCTAACTTGACTAGCTTGCCATCCAACAAAATTATCCATCACCTCTTCAATAATCCCTGCATCCTCGGTGGGAATAGGTAGCGGATAGTTTAAATCCTTCAGCACATTAATAGCAACACATACATAGGACGCAGGGAGTGGCATATTATGTAACATGTCTCTCGACAAATTAAACACTTAACCGATAGCAACCACATGATGATTCGGGCTATTTGCCAACAACTCATAGAGGTTCTCACCCTATATTAATAAGTAATATACTAAATTAAAGTTATGGGAAATAAAAATAGTGAAACATAAGTGAAATAAATTAATAATGTTTTACCTCAAGGAGATTTTTAATAGGCTGTATGACACTGTAACTACCTTTCCCACTAGGACTAATATAAAACTCTACCTCCCGCCTCTCCTTGTCCTTTAGCAAAGCTTCAATCATGTCTCGTTGCCTAAATAGGTCCTCTTTTAGGGTGGCAATCTCAGCCCTTGCACCCACATTCTCTGTTGACCTTGCTTTCTTCTGTGACCCAAATATTTATTTTTTCGAGACACCAAAGCCATATCCCTTAACTCGACCAGGATGTTCAAGATTACTCAACGCCTTGCCCAAGACATCATCACAAAGCGTGCCACTTTTCTTGATCTCGACCTGTGCAATATATAGTAAGAAAGTTAAATTAGTTGATTGAGTATAAAAAAAGTGTTAAGTTAAGTTAATGTACTTACACACTTGTTAGCAAGCTCTAAACACGTTCATCAACAATATTTCCTTCTTTATTGGTTCGGCCTTCTATGAAGAGTCTATGACGTGAAACTGAGCTTGCCCCTGAACCCTCTCGCTCGATCTATGAATTTAAGTAAATTTGAATGTGAGTATAGTACATATATTTATGAAATAAGCTAAAATTATATAGTATAAATATTAACTTACCATTTGTTGCTCAATTCATGCATTAACTTACCATTTGTTGCTCAATTCCTGCATATAAGGGTATAGATCTTTCTCATGCAACTCTTTATTTTTGTGGCTTAACTTCTGTGCAAAACACATAGAATCATATCAATAAAATTAAATATATTGACAATAATAAAAAATTAATTCATCTCATTATTTTTACTTGAAATTGTCCCTTGAAACATTGAGCAATAAATTCATCCCACTGTTCTTGTGAAACTAATGGCCTTATCAAGTTGGGGACCTCAACACTAATGTTTCCTCCTAATTTTTTAATGTATTTCACTACCACGAAATACCGAAATGTCCGCATTGCCTTTCTAGCTTGTTGGATGACAAATTTCATTCGGCTAGCATCAATTGCAAATGCTGACTGTAAACAAAGACAATTAATTAGATTTTCGATCAAGTAATTTTAATTAACTACAACAATGTGAGTAAAGTATTTTACCTTTACTTGCTCCCAAATATAATTTTTGTAGCTGGACTAATATCGTTCCAGTGTCTAATTGTAATCGGCACATATGCTTTTACCACAACTCCTTTATAGCTGATGAATTTATTTCTGTTAGTCTTGATAGGTTGACCTTTGAAATTCTATTCAACTTCATATTTCTGTCCAGCAGCCCTTCTTCTATTCACCTCGGTCATCAATGTCAATCCTCTTGTTATTTGATTTGCTTCTTGCTAAATTTGTTGGTCATTCATCTCAACGCTAAGATCAATACTATTAGGTCCACTGAGATTAGTACTCCTTTGAGAAGCCATTTACTTACAAAAGTAGAAAAACAAAATAAATAATAAATAATAATATAAAAAAATAAAGCACATAATAAGAAATTTACAGGTTTAATGTAACTCACACATTACGAAACAAATATAGCACATAAAAAACAAGTAACCTACAGGTTTAAATTATTCTTTTTTTTTCTTGTACGTTCCTTATCTTTGCTCTCCTTCTTTGTTCGAATGCCTCTACTTCTTTTCTTTGAAATTCAAATACCTTCATTGTGATCATTTCTCATATAAAAGGCTTCATCCTCAATGAAGTAACTTTCAAATGATATCCTCATAAAGGGATCATCTTCAATTGTAGAATCATTCACATCTTCATTTATTTTACTACTCAATAAAATGATAGACCAATTTACTTTAGCCGGATTATGAACAAAGAAAACTTGGTGAGCCTATGAAGCCAAAATAAAAGGCTCATCTTTATAACCTTCTCTATTAAGATCCACCATTAAGAACCCCAAGTCATCAACTTTAAGACCATTTTTTTGATCAACCCACTTACAACCAAAAATTGAAACTTGAAATTTGATGTAGTTTTGGTCACTAAAATGAACTCCAATTATAATGAAAAGTGGTATACTAGTACATTTCAATATGTAGTTTTGAATGATAAAACTACTTTGATCAAAAAATGCATGAAATTTAAATTAAAAATTATTGAAATAAATCAGTCAAAATTTGTAGAAAAATACAATCATCATAAATATCTCATTTTGATCATTAATTTTTATTTTAATAATAATCCTAAGGCTAAGCATATCATCAACTATCATTCTCAAGTCAATAAAACATCAAACATTAATAATTTTTGACACCCCGCAATATTAAAATGGGCAACAAATGAGAAGAAATTTAAACAACAAAAATAAACTAATAAAAAAATCCATAATATTAAATAAATCAATCTCATAATCTAGAAATCTAAGCATATTGGAAGAAAATGAAGAAAAACTATAGAAATCACAAACCCATGTACCTTGGAGAAGAGAGAATGAAACACAAAGAAGAAGCAAATGAGAGAGGCAATGAACGGCGTAGGAGGAGCACTTTCACGTTAGAGAGGGACTAAGGTGGTCGATGGTAACAATGGAGGCAGATTGAGAGATTTCTACCGATTTCATGTAGAAGGGGAGAAGAGAGAAAACAGAGACAACGAACGGGTAGGAATGAAAGTATGAGTCTGAAAATTGAATAAAAATGAGAATAAATGATAGGTATTCTAATACCCGTCATTTATTCATGAATATATGACGGGTGTTTTAAACACCCTGTCATATATGATTGAGGCTTTAAATGACGATTGTTTTAAAATTTTTTATTTAAGAAACTGAGACGTTGGCCTTCAATATATGTCAAGTGTTTAAAAAACCCGTCATATATGAAACACTCGTCATTTAAGGTTTTAAAATTTTTTATTTTTTTAATTTAAGAAACTAAAACGGCGGGCACTAATATATGATGGTTGTTTATATAACTATCATATATTGTTTAAACTTTAAATGATGGGTAGTTCAAATACCCCATTTAAAGTTCAATTTTATTTTTTATTTTTTTCCTTCCAGTAAATGAAACATTGGGCTGAATTAAATGACAGGTTTTTTAATACCCATCATTTAAAGTCTGACAATGTATGACGGGTGTTTGAATACCCGTCATTTATTTTCTTACCATCACCTGTCTCTCTCATATATGATGTATTTTTATTTGACCGTCATTTTTTATGACGTCTTATATTTACGTTTTTGTAGTAGTGATTGTTCATATTTTTGGATCGTTTGAAGAAATTTAGGAATTTTTTTGGACCTAATTAGATGATCTTAGAGTCAAATTCCCTCTTCTAAAGAAATCCTCCATTGTCCCTTGATAGTAGTGATCTGAATAAAAAAAATTATAAAAATTATAAAATTTTTTAATGAATGTGATTATCAGCATAGACATTCTAGATTTAATATAGATGATTTAAATATAATATTAAAATTTTTTGTAAATTGATTATCTAGATATATTATTCATAGTGTAAATTTTAATAAATTTAGACCATCCATGTAAAATTTGGACTATCCAAACTGGTGATCAAATTAAAAAAATTTTAAATTGACTATTAAGATATATTTTGGACAATGCAAATTTAATATTATTTTTACTTTTTTATAAATTTTTAATATTAAATTTGATAATCAATATTAAATTTGTATTATCCAAATCATATTTATTAATTTTTTAATAAATTTTTATTTTTATTTTAATAAATATAAAGTAAAAAAAATTAAAATATTAAATTTGAAATTCATATTTTCACTAACCTCAAGGGTGGATTCCCTTATAGGAGGGAAACCCTCATAGTAGGGAATCCAACTTTGATGATTTCACGCGTCAATTCTAGCCAAAAGAAAAGAAAAGATGTGATACATGTAGGCCAAAGACAAACATGAGATCTATGGGTGAAAGTTGTTTTTGGTAAAGTTTATGAGAATCTTTTTTTATTGTTCAAAGGTAATCTTCTATGAGAGATAATTTTATTTGAGATATGGTCAGATACAAAATATGTGCACCTCTCTCGGTTAGAACTTGAACCCTAATTGTCATATTGTGAAAAACTAGCTTTTTTTTACTAAACCTAACTTTTAATAATCATTCATGAGAATTGTTATAAGTAACAATAATGCTATGGAAGCTCAACATAGCCCATGATTGGACCCAAAATTAAGTGACAACCATAGATGAGGCCTAGATTAATTTAAAAGAAATTGTTTCAAATAGAATTTGGGAGTGCGAAATCAAAACAAAAAATCAAGTTGCAACAAAAAATAAAAACTCGTGAGGGTAAGAACTTCAACCTTATGAGGATAAGAATTTCAAAACCTTAGTTAACCCTGATACATTGAACCTGTGTGGGTCACTTTTGGACCTTGTTGTTTTGAGTGTTTATAACCAAGTTCCCTTATAGAACACAAACTTGTGTTGGCATTAAACCATGGACTTGTGAGTTCGAGTATTTCAAAAGTTCCTTCTCTTCTAGGGCTCTAAAACATGTGTGTTCCACACTAGAGCTTGCATGTTTGAGCATCAAAGAAACAAAGGTGTTTTGGAACTCTTAAACTTGTAAAGGAAAACTCTTAAACTTGCAAGGAAACTCATAGCTCGAAACTCATGAGTATGAGATGCAACAATCAAAGAAAAATCCAAGGCATTTAGCTAAAATTCACATGGCTAAGAGAGTACCTTTCAAGGAAGAGGTTAAGAATATGAAATGCACAAAGATATTTTCTAAGGAAAGTGAATAAAATTCCTCTGAAATTTATAAATAATAATTTAGTCTCTCAAAATGCTATAATTTCCTTTAAGTCCTTTTGGATTTTGTTGTCACTAATGAATTTATATAAATTATCAAATTGCCCTTGTTGAAAATAAATGATTTACAAGTTTTGTTTAAATATTCATAACTTTCCTTCTTATATTCATAGCTATGCAACAAGAAATAAGAAATTTAACATGTGAAGTTGTAATTTGCTATTGCACTATTGCCAATATAAGAAGGAAAGTTGTGAATATTTAAACAAAACTTGTGAATCATTTATTTTTTAACAAGAGTAATTTAATAATTTATATAAATTCATTAATAATAAAAAAGTTCCTAGAGACTTTAGGAAAATTATAGCATTTTGAGGGACCAATTTATTATTTATATATTTAAGAGAGATTTTATTGTCACTTTTCCTATTTTCTAAGTTCAAAATCCATGTGTGTATACTTTAGCCTAATATTTTTATTAGACATTTATTTATAATATAAAATTATACAATTAAAAATTTACATTTACATTTACATTTTATAAAAAAGAGTAATTGTCACTGTTTTTTAAGTTTAATATTATAATATAATTTTTGTATTTTTTTCAATTTTTCCTGATACACTAAACAGATTCTTAATTAATAAATAGTATATTTTTCTGCTAAATTTTCTTAAGGTATGTATTAGATTTTACGTGTGTGTTTCTACAATATACATTTTTATTCAAGATTTTATTATTAGGCTATGAAACTTTATTTAATTTATTCAATATTTATATTTCTGTATAAATTTAATTTAAATATGATTCAAATATTCAGAAAATAAGTATAATATATTCATTAAAGGTTAACA
Source organism: Prosopis cineraria (assembly GCF_029017545.1). Lineage (NCBI taxonomy): Eukaryota > Viridiplantae > Streptophyta > Magnoliopsida > Fabales > Fabaceae > Prosopis > Prosopis cineraria. The sequence goes on along the minus strand of NW_026555343.1, from coordinate 17,500,572 downwards.
GTATTAATTTTATCCTGTACATTCTACGTAAAAATTAAAAATTATCTCATATTTATACACAATATTAATTTTTTTGTCAACATTATGTGAGAGAGAATAATCAAAATTAAAAAAAAATTAATTATTTTAAGAAGCTACTTTGTATAGCTTTTAAAATGAATCTAATGCAAAATATAAGAGAAAATCCCCTACAAATACAGAAATATACATAGATAATACTGTAAAATTTTAAAATAACTAAATAATAAATTATTTTTATAATAAAATATAAAAATAACTGAATAAAAATTAGTGTTTATTATTACAGCCAAACATAAAATAATATAGGTTTTTTATATAATATCTCAACTACAAAAAAATCTCTTATTTTTTAATTTTAAATAAATTGGTTGAATCTTCATATTCTTTTATTCATCATTTGAAGAAATATTATTCATATTTATGGATCATTTGAAGAAATTTAGGACATTTTCTTAGACCTAATTAGATGATCTTATAGTTAGATCCCCTCTTCTAAGGAAATTCTCCATTGTCCCTTTGCTGAGGGTTGGTCATGATTTGAATAAAAAGGTTATAAAAATTATAAAAAGTGTTAATAAATGTGATCATCCATATAGATATTTTAGATTTAATATAGATGATGTAAATTTAATATTAAAAATTTTTATAAATTGACTATCTAGACATATTATTCACAATGCAAATTTTAATAAGTTTGGACCATCCATGTTAAATTTGGACTCTCCAAACGGGTGATCAAGTATATTAAAAATTTTGTAAATTTTTAAATTGACTATTGTAACATCATGAATTTCAATCCCAGGAACTAGTTGCTAATCAAGGATAAATTAGTAATTAGGGGATTGATTGTAGTTTGGATGTTGAGTTGATGTTTTGTGTTGTTTGGTCATTGCAATGATAGGATTGAAGGGTAGGGAGACAATTCGAGACAGAACGCACGAGCGTAAATGAGAGTTTCCTCACTATGCCATGCGTTGTGATGGAAGCTGCGTGTGCCACGACTTACTGACTAGGAATCACTTAAAGCTAATGTGATCAACTCATGAAATTAGAAAGGAGAAGGCTTGAAACGTATCTAGAGGGGTGGAGGAGTTCATCTCTGTTAGGGCAAGCATTATCTAGAGCTCGAGAGTCTGCTTCGATTATATCGCACAATCCCAAGCTTTAATTCTATCCCTTTTTCATTAAATTTCATCAGTTGAGAAATTGAACCATGAGATTCTGAGGTGTTGTAATCTAAAAGAAGTGTTAAAAATGGGATGTCTAATACAGAACTAAGATTTTGTGACTAGTATGGAGTTGAATGGTTAAGCTTTGAGCAATTAAGCTCAAAAAGACCTAAAGGTGAAAATGGGTGAATGAATGTGTTAGGGAGTTGTTATGGTTGTTTGACTAGCCTATAGGGCTAATGGCTATGAATAATAGATAAGTGAATTAAAAAGGGTTCAATTGAACTATTTTATGCGTTAAGAGATTCAATTTAGCTGAATCAATGCATGTGAAATGTATTAATAGTTGACTGAGGGGGTACTATGTTATGTAGGTTGAGCACCTGTGAAGTTTCTCATGAGAATCTGTGCCCCTGGGAGCTTAGTTTAGTTAGTAACCCTTAGTAGCAAGGGTTAAAGGTAACTGGAGTAACCCTTTTACTTGTTTGTTTGTGAAATTATTTGTAAGTATTTTAATATAACTGTGCATTGTATTGTGAACCAATAGGGTAATAACATTATGAAAGTATATTCATGCAGGTATATGAGTTGTTGATTGAAATGAATTTGAAATGGCACGTGCATTGACATGTATCGCATTCGTGAGATATACCTTGGATCATAGTAGGGGGAGACGCAGCCCTATCGTGAGGAGGTCCAAGAAGTCCTAATGATCCAAAGCATAAAGTTGGGACCCATTAGGACGGACCTAGGAGAAGAAATCATGACGATCTAAAGTGTAGAGTTTAACTTTGCCATAACAGACCTATGGTACTGAATGATCCACGAGATTACCCTAGACTAAGGTAGCGGGTGTGGTCCTACTTTGTATAAAACTAAGAAATCCTGATCGTCCAAAGTGTAAAGCTGGGCTTTACTATGATTGACTTAGGAGACCACCCATATGAAAATGACCTAGTCTGAGCAGTGGTATAGTAGGCCTTATTCCTTGTGACTGGAGGGCCTGGTCAGGTGTAGAGTTTACTCTACTGGGGGGAACTAGGATTGCATTACATGTGCATAATGAGATTGATGAGAATGAATTCCTGTATATACATATGTTACTGTTTTATGACTATACATACTACTTTATTGCTTGGTTATGATTTTGATTACTAACCAGTAATTGGGGTTACCTCTGAGTTATTGGGACGTCTGTCTTACTCCATTAGTTTTAAATGCATGTGAAGAGAGTTTGAGAAGGCTGGGAAAGGAAGCGAGGAAAGAGTAGCCTCGATAAGTAGTGGTATAACTACCTCTGAGTTGAAATGAATGTCTAAAGTTAATTATTGAGTTAAATTGGCAACTAGGATGCTTGTGTGTGTGTGTGTGTGTGTGAACTTGAGAAAGTAAGTTGTGTATATTGTGCTGCATTGTGCTGAGGGTGCCCTTGATAAGGGTACATGGGTAGGCTGAAATGCAAATGAGCAAGTATATGTGTTGTAACTTGTTCCACTAGTGTATATATGTATTGATTGTGTATTGATTGTGAATTGTGTTGATCGTATGAGAATTTGACATAAATGGTGAGAACTTAACACAAATGGTGAGGCAGGGCCTTATTTGGAAGAGTCGAGTACATTTGTAATTTCTAACCATATGGTGAGGCGAAGCCTCATATGTAAGAGTTGGAGGATGGAAAGTGAAACAAGTCTAGTTGTATTTGTGATTTTATGTTGTATATGTATTTTCCTCATATAAGATCACAAGTGTGTAATGTGGCTTTAAGAGGCTAAAATGGACTATTGATATGATATTTGATATGTATGATGTCAATCAGTTGCATGTAATCCTTTTGGACTTAGTTCAAGGCCTGAAGTAGTCTAATAAGATAAGGAATGAGAATTAAGCACTTAGAGTGTAAGTTTTTAAAAGAAAAAGTAACTTTTTCCACCTAGATGCCTAATTCTAGATTAGATCATCAGATCGAGTCCAAATTTATTCTATTAGTTAGTATACGTTATAAGCTTTGTGTAGGTGCTTAAATCACTCTAATTGGATGTCAAATGTGAAAATGGTGTATGTCGAAAGTTCATCATTTTTGTTGTCAAAATGACAGCAAAATTTCGAACAAGTGCACTATAATGCATGATGTGCCTGTCACATCACATGACGTAGTATGAAATAGGGCAGGTGGTTCTGTGTCACATGTCGTGGCGTATGTGTTACACGTCACGATGCATGGCCCATTTTCAAGTTAAGAAATTATGATATTTTGAGTTGTATGATTATGTTCATACTTTCGTTAGCTCTCTTATTTGGATGTATATTTTTGAGAAGTTGGGATCCTGTGATTTTGAAAACAAATAAAGGACTATTACTCTAATTTTGTATTGTTGATTGTGTGGTATGGAATGGTAAAGCACGGGTTGAGACGGGACTTTATAGTCCGAACTCTGGGACTTTACAACTATCAAGATGTATTTTAGACAATACAGATTTAATATTATTTTTTTATTTTTTTATAAATTTTTAATATTAAAATTTGATCATCAATATTAAATTTGTATTATCTAAACTATTGATCAGATTTATTAATATTTTTACAATTTTTGAAATTTTTTATTTTTACTTTGATAAATATAATTTAAAAAATAAATATTAAATTTGAACTATTCAGATTTTCACATTCCTTAATGAAGGATTCTCTCATAAGAGGGAATCTGAATTCAATGATTTCATGTGTCTATTTTAGCCAAAAGAAAAGAAAAGAAAAGATGTGATACATGTGGGCCTAAAATCTTTTTATAAGATTTCAGAGTAATGGAAAGTCTTTCTAAATCACAAATTCTCAAAGGAGTATAATAGAATACAATAAAACTTTTAAACTAGTAAAATAGAGAGCTTTTGATAGCAAATAACAATGCAGTTAGTAAAACAGTGAAAGCAAGTAGTTAAAATCTTACTCACTCACTTAAATGAGGTTCTATATATAGTATGAAGATGATTATAGCAGTTAGAGACTTCAACTAATCATTTAGAGCCACTGCATTGCATGTATAAGAATAGAAATTGAGCAAAAACACTTTTTCTTCAAAATGCAATAAATGCTTGTTAGAGCTAAAAAAATCATGTGGAGTAGGATGTCCCTCTTGAGGATAAGTAGCTTAGAAACATTGCAAGAAAAGCTTAGACTAGAATACGTGTGGGGGCAATCCAAACTCCACAAGGATAAGTTAAGTAGAAGACCAAATTTATTTAGAACTCCAAAAATCATTTAGGTACAATTTGGACCATGTGAGGAATAGGTTTAAGAAATAAAAGACCTTTTGAACACATTGAAAAATGTGTGGATAACATATAAACCTCATAGTATGGCAAAGATAAATTTTTGAACACTTAGAATGGACAACGTAGAACTCACATTGGATAAACTAGCTATCATGAGGATGAGTGGCTTCAAAAGCTTAAATTGCAACAAGAACTGAAAACCCGTAAGGGTAAGAAATTCAACCTCGTGAGGATAAGGATCTCATAACCTTGGTTAACCTTGATATATTGAAACTTGTGTAGGTCAACTTTGCACCTTGCACGTTCTGAGTGTTCATAACCAAGTTCCCTTTTAGAACTTAGAAACTTGTGTTCGTACTAAACCATGCACTTGTGAATTCTAGTACTTTAGAAGTTCCTTCTCTTTTGGGGCTTTAAAACACGTGTGTTCCATACTAGAGCTCATGTGTTTGAGCATTAAAGGACTAAAGGTGTTATTAAACTCTAAAACTCATAAGGGAACTTATAGTTTGAAACTTATGAGTAAGAGATGCAATACTCACACAAATCTAAGGCATTTAGCTAAAACTTGCATGGGCAAGAGAGTCCCTTATAAGGAAGAAGTTAAGAACATGAAATGTACAAATATATTTTCTAAGTTCAAAATCCATAAGTATGTGTGTGAGAGAGCCTAAGACTTGTTTCTTAAAAGGCTTTACTTACCATCTATACAAATGCAATATCTCATATTTCAAGTTTTTTTTAACAATTTATCTAATAGAAACATGAAGAATAAGCCTATTAGACTAAGCTTCTCTTGATCTTGATCCTTTACTCTCTTGAGTTGCTTTTGTCATGAATAATTACATAATCTATATAGGATAAAACCTTACTTGAGTTTTGGTATCAGTAAAACAAAGAATCTAACATTCTCCCCTTTTTAATGATGAAAAACCTAAGATCTTTGTTAGTATTATAAAAGTATAGTTTATTTCCTATTAAATAGTTACTCCCCCTTGAGGATAACTTGAATAAATACTAGAGCATAAATTTAAGAGTTCAGGTGCATTTTTACCCCTAACCTATTCTCCAAAAAGCACTAAGTGTCATAAACTATTTGTTGTAACATTTTCTCACCTAACCTAATCAAGACATAGTATATTTGTCCTTGACATTAAATACCCCAATGTTGTCTATTAAAAATGCTGATAGGGACTTAAGTTTGACAAAATTAAGCTAGTCACCCAAAAGGGAAGGGAATTGGGTGTTCTATAAAATATTTAAAAAAAATTTTCCCCACAAAAAAACCAGAGTTTGATTGAAAATGAAGTTTGACACAAAGAGCTTTTAAAGCAAAAGAAGCTTAGAGAAGAAGTTTGACATAAGAGATTTATACTAGTTTGATCCAATCAGTTGGCTTATGTCTAGTCCTCATGATTACACTTGAGAATTTTTACTATAAACATAAGTTTCAAAGGGTCCTTGCAACCTTAATACAAACACAAGACTTCACAAGTCTTAATTTCACTTAACAACCACTTATAACACCTACAAGCTAACAAACACATAGAGAAAAACCTTCTCTAAGATTTCAAAGTAATGAAAAACCCTCCTAAATCACTAACTCTCAAAAGAGTTTAATAGAATACATTGAAAGCTTATAAATCAGTAAAACAGAGAGCTTTTGATAGCAAATAATCAATGCAGTTTGTAAAACAATTAATGCAAGTAGTTAATCTCTTACCCACTCACTTAAATGAGGTTTTATATAGAGTTTGAGGATGATTATAGTTGTTAGAGACCTCACCTAATCATTTGAAGTCATTGCATTCTGTGTATAAGAATAGAAACTGAGCATGAGAACTTTTTTTGCAAAAACTACAATGGATTAGGATGTCTCTCAAGAGGATTAGTAGCTTAGAAACTGTAATGGCCTTAAATTGTAAATTAGTTTTATAGTAAGTAGAGAGTAGTAAACTATTGAAACTTATACTAGTAATTTTCTTGAAGGTCTAGAGTTTGAATTCTACTAAGAAAAAGTTTAGTTTTATTTTGTTTTAAATTATAGGAAAATTGTGGGCCCTTTCTTGTAATTTTCCTTGTGCTCTTTATTGTAACTTTTCCAATTTTTCCTAGATCAAATTTTTGTCTTCCTCTTTCTCGTCATATCTCATGCTTTAGGCATTAGTTGATACAGCAAGAGAGTTCATCTAAAACCTTCACCATCACCTTTCAACCTATGATCTCTTCTCCATTCATACTAGTCGCCGTCGTTGGAGTAGAGGTAGGTTGGTGCTATTTTGCTAAACTTACAATTTCTTCTTCCTTCTTTTCTTAAAACTATTGAGATCTTCTCCCTCCTCTGTCCATATAACCATGCAAATGTTCAGGATTTCTTTCCCCTTCTCCTTTATCCTTGGCTGTTCGCCACTAGTGACCATATAAGTGTCAAAATCTTCCTCCTCCAATAGCATGGCATCGTGTATGTAATAGGTTTCCTCTCTTCTGTTCTATTGTAGTTTCATTGCCTTCTTCCTGCTTGTGTGTCATGACTAATTTGATTAAAGTTGAGAGGAGAAATTTGAATTCTGAAAATTTTGAGTAAGTGAATAGCATTCCAACTAATTGTTCAATGAAAGTTTCCTTTACAAAAATATTATATTTTAATGCAAATCAATGTAATAGCAATGATGTGATTATTGGATAAATTATTGATTAAACTTATTTATTTTGTCAAATTATCTTTATTAGTTTTGAAATGTTAGTTAATTAATAAATACAAGTTTGGACTTTAAAGATGAGATTTCATTCTATCAAATATTGAAATAATACAGAAATGATTCATATGAGTTCAACATTAAAAATAAAAATTTTATTTAATAATGATTATTTTCTCGCATGTTTAAAATTGGGTTTGAAAATAACTTTATACAAAACACTAATTGCCAACGGCAATTCTGTTAGCCCTTGGTGCCTTAGTTAATGACTAGCTAGTTTGAATTTTATGAATCATGTTCTCACGTTTGTTGTTCGTGGGTCTAATACCCATGTTTGATTCATGACTCCAAGTCATGTTTAGTTAGTATTACTCTCGTAGATTGTATATTCATGTTTGTTTCATAGCTTAGGCTGCTTTTAGTTATTTATCCTTGTGGACTGTGCGTTCAAATTTGTTTTTGTGGCATAAGCTGCATTTGGTTATTTACCCTTTTAGACTGTATGTCCATGTTTGTCACTTGTTCTGATAAGTTTATATAATTATGGGTTTTTAATTATTTGATGAATATGTTTTTCATTGGTTTTGATTACTGTCATATTTGTAATTATTTAATGCAGTTATTTGCTTTATTAAAAATAAATGATAATGAAGTTTGATATGATACTTTAATGAATGAAGATTTTATTTAATGTTACATAGAACCTTTTTATGCTAAAGTTTATTAAATATCTATTTGCAAAAATTATCATATTTATCACACATAATTATTTTAAACTTTCCTTTCATACATATTTAATTATTTATTGTTGGGATGCTATTCATTAGAAATTTATTTTGGTCTTAGATTTATTAGTTGACGCTAATCCTACTGTTGACCTCTAAATGGCATATAACTATTTTGGGTGAAATTTTGCTTAGCATTATCTCCTTTTAATGTAAATATTTGAATTCATATATTTTATTTTGGAAGTAAAGTTACGTGTTCTATATAGCCTATAGCTAGATTTCTATTTTGACATATGTTCTTTACTGGCTGGAAGGAGTTGAGCTCCTAATTAATATTATATTTTGTGTAAAATAGTGTGTTGTAGAATTTTCGAGAGTTCATATTTATAAGGGAGGTTCTGCCGAAATTTCTACAAAAATATTGAAACTTTTATTATAATAATTTTTATTAAGTATGTCATAATTTAAAAATGAAAAGATTTCTTAATTTAGGATTTAAGGGATATGTGATAGGGTTCATATCTCGTGCCGGTCACCCTCTATTTTTAGGTTGTGGCAAAAACATTTCAAGAAAGGCTTAGACTATAACACATGTGGGAAAAATCCAAACATCATGAGGATGAGTCAAGTAGAAACACAAGCTTCTCTATAAATCTAAAATTTATGTGGTATAATTTAGACCATGTGAGGAATAAGTTCAAGAGAAAAAAGACCTCTTGAACACATTGAAAAATGCATAGGTAATATATAGACTTTTAAAAGCAAAGAAATTGGAGTTCTATGGTTCAAGATATGGATTTTTAAATTTAAGGCACAAAATATATCCAGTAAACAGAGAAAGTTTAGAACAATAATAAACTGTATCAATTGGAAAAACTAAAGTCCTATTTCTTATTTTTCTCTCATAAAGGACTTGGAGAGATTTTAAGAGAATTTTATAGCATCCTCATGCAAATTTTCTAGATTTAGTTATGATTTTTTAAGGTTTAGTAAAAATTATGGGCTAATCAAATGAGTAGTAACTTAATGATTCATTTGCGAATTTTAATTCATGGGCTTCAACATTTATTTTGCCTAAACCTCATAAAGTGTTAAAAGTAAGTATGTAACATTTTGATATCACTATCAAAATTCTTTTGAAGTCATTTATATGATAAAATTACATTTTAAACCCTTTTTCATTTCAAATGGCATAGCTTATTCATTTTTTCAAAGTTGCTCTATTTCTCTTGCAAAATCTGTGCTATAACCTGAAAAATTCATAACTTAAGGCCCAAATAGCTTGATTTAGGACTTGTTGCAAAGTGTTGTGTGTCTAGTTTTCTCATAAAAATTTTCATGACCAATGAACTTGGTTTACTATATATTGTATAATGAAACAATAACATTACTTTGTAAAGAGCCTAATCTAGACGGCTCTATTCATGCATATTAAAATCATGATTTTGGTATTAGGGCTAGGTTCAGTCAAAGCCCAAACACGAATAGAGATGGAGGAAATGTGATTCTAGAAAGTTATGAGTATAAGATTGTTGCTCTAAATTATGTAGTCATGTTAGGCTTAGGAATAATTGATCATGAGTTAGATGCCTAACTATACATTTTCAGTAAAAATGTTTAAATGTTTGAGTTGAATGATTTATGTATACTAAGTATTATGTTTAGAAACTATAATAATAGACATGTGACCATATGAATAGGAAATGGTCCAAGGTATCATTGGTTAAAAAGAATAGAAGTTAGTAAACTCTAATGAATTTCTTGCAAAAGAAAATAAAGATAAATAGATAAAGATGTTAAAGAGACCAATATACCGATAAATGGTATAATATAGAATGATTATGTTTTCCCATATATTTAGATACTCAATAAAGTTTGGGGTTATATAAAGTACCTGTGATGTATTGAAGTACATGAATAAAGTACTTGGTCAAGTAATGAATTTTAAGATGTGATTCCTTGATATAATGCTTCAGTGGTAAAATATTAGTTGAAACTTATTGTGAGCAGTAAGAGTCTTTTGGGAAACCAAGAAGTAGTTGACGTCTCGACTTAGTAAGAGAAAGTCTTGGCCATAGAATTTTCCTAAGAGAGTGGGAATTGGTCTTTTGAAAGAAAAACAAAGTACATCTCATGCAAGGCAAAGTGGAATTAACCTTACTTCAACAAAAGCATAAACTAAAAGGTGGTTAAGGACAATGTAGGATTAGATATCCTTTGAGTCTGACAGGATATTAAAGAAGGTTTAAAGGGAAATTCTCTTATATTGCAAGTAAAATGATTTTAGGACTTGTTTACAACTCCAAATTAGTGATCACACATCACCACATGTATGGTCATATCATAAATTATGGAGGTTTGTCTTAAAGTAAGAAGTTGACCTAATAGTTGGCTCCTATAATGGTTCGGCGTATACTTTTCCTTCAACTTCATCTTCATCTCAACCTATATAGTTATTGACGGTTGACCTTAGTGATCTAGGCTTCTTTGAATATTCCACCATTATTTTGTGTAGATCCAATAGATTTCATTTTAGTGAAACGTATTCATTGCATGTCATTCATATCATACCACTTAAAGTAATCCTCTATATTGGCTAACTAAGCTAAAAAAGTAGTTGGATTTAGTGTACCATCAAATTCAAGAGCATCTACCTTGACTTTATTAGTAATGTCTTCTATATGACCACATCTAGGGACATCTTGATGACCATACCTAGGGATTAACTATCATTCCTAAAATGATCTCCTATGACTTCATCTTCATTCCAAAAATCATTTATACCTTTGAATTGGTGTGTATTAAGTTTACATGGGGATGTCTTATGGTTGCTACTACTAAAATTTATAGAGAAATGGCAAGTACCGACGTAAGGTACTCTCTATTGATAAGGTGTAAAGATAGGTTAGTTTGATATCTTACTACTGTTAGGGTTTAGTAGAAATCCTTTTTTATGGTTTAAATGTAGGTCCTCTTTATCTTTGCTTGTGTTGCAGTGGCTTAAAAAGTGAATTGCATCTAGGGTTTCTCCAACTATAGCTCTAAGTTCATCAATCTTAGCATCATTCTTAAAAGTTGACTCTCTAATAAAATAGTCCACATACTCTTTAATAGCCTTTTTAAAGTTATGAAAGTTAGTAAGGTGCTTACATTGTTTTGGGTCATTGTGGATTTTAAGGTTGTAAGTTCTTATTCAAATAGGTCTTGTTTATCAAGAATGTCTCGAATGGTTATGTAAAGTCAATAGGGGTTATATTAATGTTCAAGATTTAGGATGAGTCTAATATACTATTAGATATAAGGTCTTCAAATTGTTTCCATCAAAAGGTGAAGACCCTATTTAACAAATTTAGTAAAGTCTTTAGTGAAGTAACAACTTTAATGAAGTCTTCATGGTGACCTTTGGGGGCCTGGAAACCCCTTAAGGAAACCGATAGAAACTTTGACTAACTAAGGGTAAAATTTGACCCAAGTGTAGGGCCAAACTTATGTGAGGCAGTTGTCTTAGGTTTATATATATAAATAATATTGAATAATAAAGCAACAAATTAAAATTAATAATAATGGATATAATTCAAAACAGCTCAATAGTAAAGGAAATAGAACTCAAAATTTTATGAAAAGTTACTTTTTTCACTCTGATTTTTTTGGCCTTTTGTTTTTACATTCTTCTTCTTTTTTTCTTTGACTTTTTATTATTTTTCCCTCTTTTTTTTCCCTCTTTTGTATGAGTGTAGATCAAAAGAAGAATTAAATGAGTGAAGGAAGGTAAGGAAAATATAAAACATAATTAAATAAGAAAATGAAGGGGACAAAACAAGATAATAGCAAAAAGAAGGAAATATGGTAGAATGGCTTGAGACAAAGGAAAATGGAAATAATCAATAATAATGGAAAAAGAAATTAGGAAACAAAACAAATAGTAACAGAACCAAAATAATACCTTTGTAATATGCAAAAGACCCAGAAATTAAAGTTTAAAATCGAAGAACCTTATCGAGTAACTTAAAAGGAGTCTTAAGTTATAAATATATCTCCTAAAGAATTTTCATATGATGATTCTTGGTACTAGTAAGGTATTTTAGAGTAAGTTTGATTATAGAAACGGGATAGGAACCTTGGCTTTGATGCTAATTGATGCAAAGTAGGGAAGGAGAAAGGGAAGAGAATATAGAAAAGAGATAAAGGGATCAGTAGATAGAATAGAGAAAAGAGAAAAACCTAATAAAGAGGCAATATAATGATTATTTTTATTTAATCAAATGTGCACACAAATCAAATAAGTTGAGGTGCTATTTATAGGCCTCAACCTAACTCTATAAATAAATGCATGAAAATCCTAGAAATTCTAAAATTAAATAAAAAGATAATAATAAATGAAAAGATAATAATAAATGCTAAAAGATAACAATAATTCAAATTAAAACAAAATTGTGTAATTAATATGAGAGTAAAATATTTTCGATCTTCAAATTTGTAATATCTTTGTAATATCTTTACTTATTTTTTTTAAATTTTCTTTACATCAATCAACCCAAAAAAAATATGATTGGGCTATCCAATTTTGCTTGTTATAGGCCATTAACTCAAAACTTGCGACGTTGCATTGGCAAGCCTACTCCTAGGTGTCAACCCATTTTGCCTAATATGCTAATAGTGGGTTGAACCAGGTTTATCATTTTCTTTTTTTGGTAATCAACTAGATTTGTCACTTTATTGTTTCATTTAAGTTTAAGCCTAGTCATATTTTATCTTACAATACTTAAATTTTTACAACTTTTGTAAATTGAATTTGTTAGTATTTCATTGAGCACAGTACACATACAACTTTTTAATCATGGGTCCCACATTCACACTTTTTATTATATAAATTTTTAGGGAAAAATAAATTATGTGATTCTTATAATTTTAATTCCATTAAAACTATAGGGTTGAGTATAGAGTTAAAGTTCAGGATCTAAATTTTAATTGAGTTAAAATTATAGAAACTTATTTATATTGGGTTAAAATTTAGATATTGAATTATAATTGAATAAAAACTACATAAATCAAATGATTAATTTTTTTTAAAAGAACTATTTATAAAATCTTGGGTTAATACAATTATTGATTCCTATATTTTTATTGGTTTTGCTTTTGGTCCCTCTGGTTTTTATTATTCAAAAAATACATATAGTTTAATGAATATATTGAGAATATATTGATATTGAAGCTTATTGATTGATTTTGATAATTGATAATGCATTCCTTATTATTCCCAAAATATAATCAAAGTTTGTGCCCAGTCCTATTTTTCTTCCCAAATCTTTATAAGGAGTCTTCCCAAGATAGAAAAAAAATTCCTTGAATCAATTCAAAAGATAAAAAGTTTTTCTTTTTAATAAAAAAATAGAAATAAAAAAAATTCCTTGAATCAATTCAAAAGATAAAAAGTTTTTCTTTTTAATAAAAAATAGAAATAATTACAAAATATAATAATATTTTTTTATTGCTCACATGTATCCTCTTATTATAAGCTTGGTGAAAAAAAGAAATTCTCTTATTGTTGACAATCCTATTTGAGTCACGATTGAGTACTAAATATAAGTATCTTTTTTAAAGGAGAATTGAACCTTGGTTTAATATATTGTGAAGGATTAGCTCATTTTGATAAAACCAATACTGTTAGTTAATATAAATATCACTATTCAATCATGATGTGACAATTAATACTGAATTTGAATGTATTGGCAAAAAAGTACCCCAAAATTCTACAAAAAAAAAAGAAGAATAAAATAATAAGGAAACTTAAATTTAAAACAAATAAACAAGAGCAACTTGCATGACTATGAGTTACCACAAATATTACTGCACATGTCAATATGAAACTTAGTAATTCAAACTAAAGAATCAACTCTTATAAGGAAGCTTGAAACTTAAACTAAACATATGAAATTTGAATCAAGGTAAACTTGATAAATTTACAATCTAGAAGGTGGTTAAAGGAAATGGTTATGAATGAGACTAGTACGTCCAATACAATACCATAGTTACCTGAGAGACCTCATTTTGAGGTTGTATGTTAGGATGGATATGATATAAATGGTTATTCCTTCTACACAAAAGTCTAAGATGATAAAAGTACCATGCAAAATAATGGGATAATGGTAGAAGTATAAGCGATGCATTTTCTAGTTTAAAAGATAATAATCTACTATTAGCTTCTATAGACTATTATAGAGTGATTGAAGAGATATGAGACATAAACTATACCAAATTCAAAGTATCTATTTTCAAATATAAGTGGGTTCACTTTAATGCTATTGAAATAGATAAGAAATTTGGATTTATTTTAGTTAATCTCAATATCATTGGTTCCAAAGATGACCCTTCATTTTAGCAAGTCAAGTAAAACAAGTGTTTTTTGTCATTACTCTGGTAAATAAATAGCACTCCATTATACTGTAAGTTAAAAGACAGATTATTGATGTGGAGGATGATGGCTCAAGTTTTAATCTTGATGAAACATTATCTTTTACTACAATTCCACTTTGATCAACTGAAGTAGATTTGGTTGATGATAAATGTATAGTTAAAGATGATCACTGTGAAGGAATTTGAGAAAATGAATAAAGTATAACCTCAATTAATAAAACAATCATTTTGTTTTATTTTAATAGTTCATTTATTTATTTATTTTTATATATTTAATTTAAGTACAAATTACTTGCCTGTATCATTTTGTTTTCTTAATAGGAACATGGAGGGTTCTAATGGGAATGTTGGTGACACATCTAATGCATCTAAAAAGAGAAGGGGTAGAGGTAGTACAAAGTTAAAAGAGTTAGCTTTACGTCAAGATACAGGGTAAATTTAGATTTTCATGATGATTAAAGACTAGTTGGTCTAGAAAGGGATGAGTTTATAAGTTGTATAAGCCTTATGGCCCAATTCAGAGTTGGCATCTTGTACATTAAAGGAAAGGAAGTACCACAAGCTATAAAGAACATAATTTGGAAGGACATTTTAGTGTATAAATTTTTATTTTTATCCTATTGTTTTACTTATATTAGATGTTATTAACTTACTTTATAAATATTATACCTTGTAGCTCACTTATGATGTCCCTCCGACCCTTAAGATGAAGAAATATTAGCTTCAATAAGTATGTGATTGATGGAAATATTTCAAGTCAACACTTAGAAGGGAATATATTCAAGGAGAAAAGAAGAATGAGGATCCATGTTTGGAATATAGTTTTATTGATCAAGAAACTTGGACACAATTTTTGAGGTCATGGGAAGATCCTGAATTTCAAGTAAATTTTGATAAAATCAATCACTAACTTAGTTTATTTTTTTAAAATTTATATTTAACTTTGTATTGATTTAATCATAGAAATTAAGTGTACTAAACAAAAAGAGATAGTTTAAGAATATATATCAACATTACTTTGCCGAAAGGGTATTAGAAGTTGGACAAGAAGCTTATGAAAGTTGATTTGGAGGAATTGAAGGAAGCTACATGATTAAACCCTAGCATTGTTGTTAATCCCCCCTCCTCCAACTTGTTAAAGACAATGGAATGAGGCAAGGATCAAGAAAGGCCAATATATTATTGAAAATTGTGCCCCAAGGCCAATTATTATACTGTAAACATTGTTATTTAATAAATTTCTCTTTTGTTATTATTAATTACATGTTCATTATGATAATTGTATCCTTAGATAAACTATAATTATTGTCTTAAATGTCCCTAGTCAGTTAT
Source organism: Prosopis cineraria (assembly GCF_029017545.1). Lineage (NCBI taxonomy): Eukaryota > Viridiplantae > Streptophyta > Magnoliopsida > Fabales > Fabaceae > Prosopis > Prosopis cineraria. The sequence continues at coordinate 17,484,942 of NW_026555343.1, read as the reverse complement.
CTATGAGGGATCTCATAGATGAAGCAAGACTAGTATGACTTTAATTAATTATAGATATAAATTGAAGTTGTATGCAATTGAAATGGTACAAGGTGCTAGACTGACCCGTTATGAGAAAGCTATATGATACAAGTCATAAGCTTATCTCATATATAACCATGTCACTAAACCCTTTGACATGAGATCATCATGGATTCTTACGTGATCATCACTAAACTTTAACCTAATCAAAAGTCACCTTTGACCAGGTACTCATAAAGGCTATGATTAAGTTTAGTGATATTCATGTAGAGAAACACAAGTGGTCAAGATAGAACTTGTCCCTTTCATTAATTGAGAAATACTACTTGGTCTCTCGATAAGTAAGACTAAGAAAATGTATGACCATATTACAATAGAAAGAGTTTTTTTATTACAATAGTTAGTCCACTCAGAGATTGAGAAAGTAATGGTTAGGTAAAGTAGAATGACAATTTTATATCTCACACTTGATCGAAATATCAAGTGACAAAAGTGATGTGATACGATTATATGATAAGTTACATCGGATCATTGATCCTTATATGAATTAGGTAGTCATAATGTCTTGTTAGAGGCTACTTATGACTTGTGGGCGAGTAATATTATTGGTCTACCGCTTACTTCATATGAGCCTCTAGGTAGCATACAAAAACAGCCCAACTAGAGTTATAATGTCCAAATTCATTGAATCTGGAATGTATCTAGATTCAATAAATATAATTCTTTATCTATGGTAAATGAATTATATATATATATACATGCGTGTGTGTGTATTTGAATATTTATATGATAAATATTTATAAATATATATATTTATGTATATGTATATGAAATATAATATATATATATATATATTCGAAATACATATATTTGTGTGTGTGTGTGTATGATATATAAATATATACTATATTATATTATATTATATTATAATATCGTGTTAGTTTTAAATTTAGTTTTATATGATAAATTAAATTTAATAACTAACATGATATAAGAGGATATCATATCAATTCCATAATTTAAATTTATGAGATAAATTCAAATAAGATACAATATCATATATTTAATTTAAGAGATAAATTAAATTTTATTTTATGGGTTCTTTGTTTAGATTAAAATAAATAGTTTGAATTGAACTGATAGACATATTCAATATTAAAATAAATTTATTTTAATATGAATTAATTAATAATTAGTTGATAAGATATAATATTTGAAATAATTCTGATTATTTTTGAAAATTCATAAGGGGAGACAAAAACTTTATATAGTAAGAGAGGGATAGACTTCCTAAGAGAGATAGACTCTTGATGACAAAATATTTTTTTAGAGCTATGAACATACCCTAGAGAAAAGAAAAGGAACATATGACCGAGGCCACAAGATTAGATCTTCTAAGGCTTCTGCATAGATGAATGGACAGACGAATGTTATGTAATGTCTGCCTTGACATTACCAGGACAACACTCTTACACGCCATTGTGATAACGAAGATTAGATAAAATTCTAAGTAAAAGTTGTCACAACCCAAAGGTTTAAAAGATAATTAGTTTAAAATAATGGGATCCTAATAAAACCCTTTTAAAAATATTATTTGAGTTCAAACTAAAGTTCAAAATCAATCAAATATGATAATAGAATTATGAAAATCAAACAACACTTAAAAACAAGTTGAAACAATATGGAAAATTTTCAGAAACTGGCTCATCTACCATGGTACAGCCCATACCCACCATGGTAGATGACATAAAGGTTCAAGTGTTTGCTGAAGCTTTTTGAGTCCTCTAGCTAATGGCACCAGTCTCATACTCAAATAATCATCTATTAAAAAGATGGACACCTGAATCCAAAATGGTTCATTTTCACCTTAAAACACTTTCAAAGGTGTCCAAAATACATTACCAAATGTCATTAGCTATGAAATCACTTTAACCACCTCAAATGGACTACACACAACATGAAAAGTTAATCATATCACTCAAATGAGCATTCATACTCAAAATGACTACCAAACTTTCAATTTACCACAACACAAAGGGGTGGATAAAACTTAACACAAATATTGTTTTGGTTATTTTGACATATGAATCATTATAATTATATCACTTATACTAGTATCTTGGTCGAGCACACTCATTCAATCACAATCACTATAGACTTAGGCCAAGATGCACACACATTCCACAAACCCTCATACAAGTGATAACCAAAACAAATGAAATGCTCCTAAGTTGGCATTATAATATAGCATAATATTTATAAACCTAAAAAGAGGAAATGGAAGGGCCACACAACAATGCTTTTTACTTTTTAGTCACCCCTTCCTTCCCCTTACCCCTATCAAAGCCCTTACCTGGAAAATATAACTACGAGGTAAGATAAACATCTTAGTAACATAATAATTCACTATAATTAATTAACATGTACAACCATATAGGAGTAAAGCTATTAAGCATTAAAACCCACTTTTAACATATTATAACATAACATTTTCTATAGTAGCAAATATTCAATAATTACTTTCCATATATATAAGTCTTTTATCATTAGCATGATTATTCTACCATCTGAGTTATCATATTAACCCAATTGAAACCATAAGCTCTTAAACCAAATACAGATTCACAATGGTTCAAGCTCACCTTTTATGGTAGGATCACCAGGCCAAAGGTGTCCTATCCTATGTTTGGATTGTGGTCTCCCCCTATCTCACACAAATTAGGGTGTCGTTACTCCAATACCGTATCACTAATGCTAAGGAGTGTCACTCTTTAACACTGTACCTTGCATGGATAATAATGAGACTTTCTCTAATGCCATACCTCATTAGGCACTAAGGAGATACATGTCATATGGACTTCCACTATTCCTTCCTACGGGTGAACTCCTACCCACTAACATGATAATGCTTATACTATTCATACATTTCACACACTTGTGAAAAATTACTATCTTTTTCACATAAGGACTCAAAAATCTTTATTAGTTCAAAAGTAGTTTCTAATGCATAAGGAAAATTATCTTTCACAACATGCTAAGCTTTTGAAACACATATAAACAAATATACTTATCTACTCATAAATAGTTAAGCAATATAATCAATTAGTATAAATTATTTTGTTACCTCAATCCTTTGTCACACAAAAGGGTTACCGTGGCTTAATGTTAGCTCCACACATTCCTATTCACACAATAACACAAGAACAACTCTTAATCTATACAACTAAGTGACAACTATCAATCATCACTTTGGATGAACCTCAAATTCACTAGGTTTTAAGTATCTATAACACTCAAATTCCTTATCTAACAACATCAACCATTTTCAAATACTCTAACCATCCTATTAAACATCCCAACATACCAAAATTACTAACAAATTATTCACATTGTCTAAAAACTCTCAAATTATGCCTAGGTTTAGTCTAAATCCTCAACAAAAATTTTAAATCACCATAAAACTCATAAACCTAGGGTTAAAGGTTTATTTAACTCTCTAAGACCTTAAATAAGCTAATGGATTCGGTCTGAACCCAATGAAGTCGAGATTAAAGCCCCCATTGCCTTAAAAGTTAGAATTTTTGCATAAAATAGAGAGGGGAGGGAAAAGGAAGCTTACCCAATAATGATCCAAGCTCATATGCTTCAATGTGGTTTAAGGATCATGCCTTAGTAATACATGAGCTCCCTTCATTACTTCCTTTTGATATCTCTCTTTCTTTCTCTAATTTCGAGTTTGATTTTGCAATCTGATAAGTATAGATCTTGCACATGCACTATGGCGCATTGACATGTCTGCCATAGCATATGGAACAAAGAGTCTCTTATTAATTTAAACCTTCCTCCACGCCATGGCCTACTCCAACTTCAAACCTAGCCTTCTTCTAAGACTGTTTAAGGATCCAAAAACTATATTAGTCTCCTTAAAACATCACTAATCCATAATTTATCTAATTTGATCAAAATACCTTTAGAAACACTAATAATTCCTAGTTTGAAAACTTAAGATGTTACACGTTAGTTATTGAGAGCGCTAGCATGCTGTTCATGTGAATATCGATAGAGGAAGCCGATTTAGGTTGTCAGCTTTTGAGGTCCAAATGCTTGAGGGAATCTTGAGAAGTTTGACATACAAAAGGTACTTCTTTTGTCTACCTTGACTTAAATGAATTCAATCGATCTGTGATTATTATTGGGGTTTTTGGATTTTGATTTTAATTTTTCTATTATGCCCCTAATCTAACATATATCACTCTAAAGACTGTTGAAGTTGCTGCAAGGATTGTAATTAATTATACTAAAAAATTTAAATTAAATTTTAGATTTTGCCCTTTTCATTAATTGTATATTGTAGGATTTACATGAGGAACAAACTTCCCAAGTTCCATTTCAATCTAGTAGAAGAATGGACATATTGGTGATAATAATTGGAAAACTAAATTATCCTAGTTATATTAAAGGGGTGGGAAAAGGAGTCAGTTTCAAGTAGCACTTTAGACTAACACCATGAAACTCAAGAGTTGTATATAGAGTTAAGCTTGATGAGGTTTTAGAAAAGCTTAAAGAGGAAGTTCCTCAAAAGTACAAATAGGATCGTGTGTTTTTCCATGAGTAACTTCTTGAAGAGTTTAGATCCATGGTCTCTAATATGGGAACTGCAAAAGGAACTGAATAAGGAACTAAGCAGCAAGAACCTTAGGTTTTTAACTATTTTTATTTAGTTAAATGTTTAGTCTTATCTTTTTTCCTTCATTATGTTTAACTTTTTCATTTCTTTCTCTAAACTTCTCTCGTGCTTCAAAGTATAAAAGATAGCCATAATCCGTTGGAGATAGCAGCATATGCCTCTAGTCCCTTAATGGATGGTGAAACTCCTTGCTTTTTTATTTAGATAAACCCAAGAAGTAGGTCATTAGTATAGCTCATGTATACATGCTCGAGGAAATAATTAATCATATGAATATTCCATACGACCAAGTCAAGGTGACATTTGAAGTTATTCTTGAGCCGAATATGACTATGCCATTTCCCATTGATGAGGTTGTAAAATTAAGCAAAGTATAACATCCTCAATTTTTAGGTTAGAAATTTGAGTATTTGAAAAGGGTAGTTTTAGTTAAAATAAGAGATTTATGAAATTACTAATGTTTGAGGGACACTAATAAAATTATTAGACCTTTGATTACCCTTAGAAGTGAGCTAAGATAGTGCATTGATTAATCAAGCTTGAGCGGGAGATCAAAACAGCAGATGGTACTTGCTGTGCCATGTGTCGTGTCACATCGCCAAATTCTAGCTTAAACCAAACATTAAATGATGAAATGCACCTGATTTCAAAAGGACAAAAGAAATAATTGAGAGAGAGGCGATGGAGGAAGGCTTGAGGGCTGTTAGGGCATGCTTCTAATGTCACTTTAGGAGTATATTGAGCTTAGAATCCACATTGGTAAGCTTCCTATTCTTATCCCTTCTCTTTTTAGTAGATTTGGATGTGATTGAGGCTTGATTCATGTTTCCTTAGGTATTGACTGAATCTATTAGCTTAGTTAAGGTCTTAAGGAGTTAAATCAAGATTCTAAACCTAAGTTTATGAATTTTTTAATGATTTTAAATTTTTGGTTAGGGTTTGGATAAACCCTAAGTAAAATTTAAGAGTTTTGGAACAATGTGGGTAAATGATTTGAGTTATTAATATGTGTGTCGAGTGCAATAAATGGAGTATGTTAGAGGTATTGATGGCATTAAAATAAGATTTTAGATATAATGAGTACCAAAGATTTAGTAATTTGGGGGTTTAATTTGAGTGATAATTGATGATTATTGTTAAAACCTGTAGTTTATATATTGTTCAAGTGTCGTTGCATGTGTGGACCTTGTAGAGCACATTTTCAGATTACGGTAACCTTTTTTGTGACAAAAGCATTAAGGGAAGGGAATAATTTACTTTATTTGATTAAGTGCTTAATCGTTTATGAGTAAATGTGTAATTTTACATATCTATGTTTATAAGTATTGCATATTGTGAAATGAGGATTTTATGCATAGAAAAAGACTTTTAAAAACAAGAAATTTATGAAAGTATTGTTGTATGTGTAATTGATTGTTTGTGTGCAAATATGTGAATTTCATAAAAGAGTGAGCATGATCATGATAGGGGGTAGGAGTTTACCTATAAGAAGGAGTAGTAGAAGTCCACATGGCATTTATCTTCCTAGTACCTTGTAAGGGATGGCATTAGAAATTTTATCTTTAGTGCCCATGTGGGATATGGTGTTGGAGATTTACACTCCTTAACATTAGTGTTATATGGTATTAGAGTAATGATGCCTCAAATCATGTGTGATAGGGGGAAACTATAATATAAAAGTGAGATAGAATACCTTTGGCCGAGTGATTCTACCACTGAAGGTAAGCTTGAGCCATTGTGCATGTATGCTTGGTCCACTAGACCCTTTAGTTTCATTTGGGGTGATATGAAGGCTCGGATAGCAGAATGATCATGCTAGAATGAAAATGACCTATGATTGTGGAAATGTTTATGTTTGAATATACTAAACGGATGTTTTTATATATGACCTTTACTTGTTTATAGTTGTGCATGTTAATTGATATTGTGAATTATTCTGTTATTGATATGTTTATCTCACCTCGTGGTTACATTTCTCAAGTGAGGGCTGCACTACGAGCAAAAGGAAGGAATGGACTATTAAGGATTGAAGAGCTTTGTTTATATAGCTCTTCCCTTTTATGTTTTGGTATTATAACGAAAAGCTTATGAATTCTATGCTAACTTAGGATCACTCATTATTTTGTATTCACTTGCATGAGAATTTGGTGTATGGGCATCTATCTCAACCTAGAATGATTTATTTGTATTGAAAATTATTGTGAGAGGTCAAGATATTAGTGCAGGTGACATCTTTGTGTTGTTTATACGTTGGATTGGCCAAAATGATAATTGTGGCAAATTATAGACACCCCTTGAGTTCATTATGGAATTAGGGTTTTCGTAGTCAATTTGTGCTTTGATTGTTGTTAGTGTGCTTTAATTAGTCTATTAGGTGAATTATGGTCTATTTGAGTTAGTTCAAGTGTCTCCAAGAATATTAGCATTAGGTTGTGCATTTTGGAAACCTTTATGTGTGTTTTGATTTAAAAAGGAATCAATTTAGGTTTAGATGTTTGATTTTCAAATGGTTAAGTGTTTAGGTGTGAAACCAGTGTTAGTAGCTAGAGGATCTGAAGAGTGATGCTTGGACACTTGAATCGCTTGAATTAGACATCAAATGGTGAAATGGTATACTTCAAAAGTTAATCTCAAAGTGCTATCATGATGATTGTCAGCTATCATGAAAGCAAGGGTACGCCAAAATGCAAGGCAAGTATGCCGTGGTGAGGGGAACGAGGTTTCTTTGTGTTATTTGCCATGATGGGTAACACCTGAGCTGCAGTAGATAGGCTTTTCTAGAAATTTTTCAAATTGTACCTTGTTGCAACTAAGTAATGATTTTGGTTTCTATGCTTCCACTACCTTATTTAATTTGTTTTAAACCATAGTTTAAGCTCAAACATTCTTTTGAAAAGGATTTTCTTCGGATCCCAATCTTTTAAACTACTTTTTTTAAACCATTGTGTTGTGATAAACTTATTTAAAAAATTTTATTATTATTGGTTATTACAATAGTGTGTTTAGATTGTTGTTCTGATAGTGTCAAGGCAAACATTATACCAAGCCTTAGGTTACTTAATTCTATAGCCTAAAAGACTTGTTGACATGGAGAGTTTTAACAGTAAAGAAAATGCCTATTATTCTTTATTTTTTTTCAATTAACTTATATAAATTTTATTCATTTGATATGTCATTAGGATCCTGAGGACTATCCTTATCTGCCACAATTATATAAATTTTTCAAAGCAATGACAAAGCCAATCAAGTTGACAATGCCTAAAGGAATTATAGGTGTAGATGGGTCATATCCTTTTGCAATTGATAAGAAAGACATCCTGGAATTCCTATTGATGAGGGAGCTAGATATATCCTAGGCCATGTTATCAATCTTGTAATTTTATTATTGATATTTTGTCCCATTTTCATTCATTTTAATTTGTATGCATTAACTTTTATCTCCTTTTACTAATAGGTTTCTTAGTAATCTTTGCACTGGACTCATTAATTTGGATTTTGTGTCCAGCTTTTTTGCATTGACTCAATGATATCCATGACAAAATGAGACATGTAGGCAAACTATTTAAAAAAAAATTATGATGTTATTTGGCCTTAGCACTTGAAGGGCAAGTTGTTTATATTTATGTATATATATTCAGTTTGGTAATATCTTTCTTATTTTCATATATTGATTATATTTCTTATATGTTGTAGTTACTATTAGTCCCTTTATGTTGTCTGCTTATATTTGCACGAGATTTATTGTTTTTGTTCTATGGGCAATCAACTGATTGCTAAAATTAAATATATATTTAACACATAAGATAATATTATTTTTATAAATGTTAGTTTTTAGATATTTAAATTATTTTAATATCTTTTTTTCTTTAAACTTCATTATAGTTCATTAAAGATATATCAAATAATACGGGAAATAGCCGCCCATTAAAAAATGAAACAAAAAAGGAAGAATTGTCGAGAAATACCTCACCAGTGATTTATTTGTTAATAAAGACTTGGGACAATTTCTGAAACTTAGCCCTTATTTGGCATTAAATCCCACGCGTGTTGTAACATCCCGAATTTATTCCTAATTTAGTTCATGGTAATCAAGTCTACTTAAGTGAAATCTATGAAGATAATGGTTAAAGAGGATTAAGGGACCTTTTGGGCTTATATGTAGCATTAGGAAGGGATGCAGGACTGAATTCGGGCTATATAGGTTGAGAAAGAGAGGTGGAGCTTCTCTATGTCATTTACCACGGTATAGGTCACAGAGTTTTGTGGTTGAGGCCCTTTATGCCATATGCTACGACACATGCAGTGCACGATGAAAATTATGCCAAAAAGGGGAGCATCGGTTCATCAAATTAGAATAGGAAGTGTGAAAAAAAAATGAAGGAGCTTACCTTTACTATGCTAGGGCTTTGATTTTAAGAAGGTGGGAGGCATTTTGAAGCTAGCAAACCCTAAGAGTAAGTCTTGTAACCTCTTCTTCTCCCTCCCCAATTTATTTTCTTAAGTTTATGGTTAGGGTTTGTTCAAGATGGATGATTTTCAGTCCATATAGGTTATGGATCTGAACCCATTGACTTACATGGAGTTAATAAGAGTTTGAGATATTTAAACAAATGATTAAGGGTTTTACATATTTTTGGTAGGTGAACTTCATTAATATTAGAAAATAGGGCATTAAATTAGAGTTATGAGTGTTGTTGAAGCATTAATAACCCTATGTGAAATTCATGATTGTTAGCGAGGAGCTAAAGAAGGTTAATATACCTAATAGCTGAGCCTAAATATAAGAAATAAATGCTTTGGGCATTTTATGAATGAAAAATAAGAGTTAGAAATGTGTATGTGTAATTTTGATGAGTTTGGACTTGATTAATTATACATTAATTGTTCAGGCATCATGTTTAGCTTGAAGAGCAAGCTTAAAAGCAAAAGTCATTAAAGCATAGACTTTTCACCTCAAAGGTTTGAGGTAAGCGAGGAAAACCTATTTTGGATAGTTATTTGTTAATTGAGTTATAATGTGAAAATGGATTAATTTACATGTATAATTGAAATTGTGATTTTAAATACATGACATAAATCATATGATAGTTATTAATCTTACTTTGACTAAATGTGGAGTTGAAATTGAAAAGTTTGTAAACTATAAATACATGTGGAATGAGAAGTATTTGATATGTGATGTGATGATTTTGTGTTGTAAAAGGAATTGGTGCTTGAGTAAATTGGAGATTGTATGTGATAAGTGATAATTTTTTGTGTTCACATGTGTTAATTGATTAAATAGTTTAAAAACAATAAGCTTGCTATAGTGAATTATGTAACACCACAATAAGGTTCACCTGACATTACCCAAATTTCCACACAAATCTCACAAAATCAATAACAAAGGTCCCTCAAAACTCATTTATGTTAAACCAATAATTATTCAACAAGGTAAATAAATATTTAAGAGTTTGGGATCCCAAAACTCTCTTTTAAAACCATTGAAAATCGCTTAAATATTAAATATAATGCACATTAGAAGCCAATAAGTTGAGTAATTGTCACTTAGTATAAGAAACAAAGCAACACAGATATAATGCATAATGGAAGCTAATAAGTTGAATATAAATGCATTGCGGCATGTGGTACAAAGCCATGGACTCCCTCTTTATGTCATGCACCGTAGTACTTTGAACATTTTTTGCTATTATGATAGTTCACATATGTGAACTTTTGATGTACACTATTTTCACATCCTACATTCGATAAGTATGATTCAAGAGTCCACACAAAGCTTATCACCTAATGAAAAAAGTTTGGACATGATCCATCTGTTCAATCTAAATTTAGTACTCTAGGTGCAAAAAGTCACTTTTAATAAAAATTTAAGCAACCCATATGTTCAAACTTCACACATTGTCACATAATATCACATTGGGCCTTGAACCAAGTCTAAAAAGGCCAATTACACCTAATTGAGCAATAATATCATCATACTTACACATACACTCACATATCACCATTAAACTGCCCTTTTCACACAATAGGGCCTATGTTTTCTAACTTCATAAATCTATATAATTCTTGGCCAAACTCCACATATTCATTACTTTTAGATACACATATTCACCTATAACATAATCTTAGCCCACAATTTCCATTTCATCATTTATCACATTATATCGCACATACTGGGCTAAGATTCACAAAAACATCACACATTATATCAAGACATGTATATGCATTCTATGACAACTTAATCCTTTTAAGTTTACACCAGTCCTAAGTCTTTCCCTTTGCCTTACTTAGATCAAAACCTATAAAAATATTATCCATAGGGTAAGATAACAATCTTAGTAATAGAATAACTCACTACCATTAATTATCATGCATAACATCAATAAGTAAAGCTTATATACACATAGTTGTATCCATATAAACATATGAACTTTTCATAAATGCCATTTTCAAACAAAATCATCTCCACTAGTATGAATAGCTACCATCCGATCCTCCATATCATCTTGACTGAAACCCTAGACTCTATTAGGCCAATTGTACTCTCATTAACTCGAGTACACCTTTAGTAGTAGAATCACCTGATTAAAGGTGTTTGCCCTACTTTTGGACTATGGTTTTCCCTTATTACACATGAATGGGGCATCATTGCTTTAACACTATATTGCATAGATGCGAAGGAGTATAAATCTCCAATGCTATACCTCATATGGGCACTAAGGAGATAATTTTCAAAACTGTACCCCATTACTAAGGAGATGAAATTCTCTAACACTAAACCTCGTCAGCCAATAAGGAGAATAAATTCCATATAGAGTTTTACTACTTCTTTCTATGGGCAAACTTCTAGCCCTATCTTAATCATTCAACTCTTCTATCACTTCTACAAGTTTCGATACACTTTATCCCGACATTCACCCCCTTTTTCTCACCAATTTAGGTTAATTTAAGTTATATCCTCAAAGCTTAATCATTAATCCCAAACTAGTCACAAAACCTTAGTTTGATTCCTACTAATCTTTTTATTACTGAAGGGTAAGAAATAAAACCCTTAAAACTTCTTGATTCAATTTCATTATCACTTAAACTAAGAGAAATTAGGGTAAAATCAAAGCTAAAAGCGGTATGAAACTTACTCGATGAGTGACTAGTTGAAAGTGTCTCCCAAGCTCCTAAAATCTCTTGCCTTAGTAGAGACTTAACCTTCTTTTCCTCTCTTTCTCGTGTTTTCCTCTCCTTTCTTATTGATTTATGAGCTAGTCTATGTACTTGTTGGCTAACTTTTTGTGCCATACTTTGTGATGTATGTTGTATATGTTGCAGTGTGTGGCATAGTGAGGAAAATTCTCACTATGCTCACATGCTTTGCTCCACAATGCCATTCTTCCACTCAATGCTATTCTTTCAACATCTCAAAAAGTTAAAACATCAATTTATCAACCAAAATCCTAATCACACACTAATTTACTATTTTATCCCTAATTAGTAATTAGTTTCAAAATTAAGAATTCAAGATGTTGTAAATTACAAGCATATGTAAATGTGTGTGTAAACATAAGATATGGCATGATCATTTAGCTAGAGTTTGCTTAGGAAGAGGAGTAGATAAATTAATATAGTACTTATGGCCATCTTTTAGTACCTGAAGGCTAGCCTTGTCCTACTATTTATTGAGGGATTGTCCTATAGTTTGTCGAGGGACTATACCATAGTTTGTTGAAGGACTCGAACCTAACTATCTCCATATGTTTGTCAAGGAGACTAGCTTAGGTTATATGACATCTTAGTAATTCAGAAATGGGAGAAACCATGGTCCTAGAGTAAGTGACTTTGGTCGAGTCACTCCTTACAATTGGTTACCTTAGGTAGTCCAGTCATATAAATGAAATCCTAATTGATGTTATAGCCCATAATTTTAGTTAAAGAAAATGAGGGTATAAGAGGGAATTGATCATGCATATTTTTATTCAACATATCACATGGTTGTTAACTACAACAAGTCATGATGTTTGATTGTGTCATTATTACATGGTTGTTTATATTGTGGCAATGTGTCTTGTGTTGTAAATTTGTGGAAAATGAAATTAAAAATAAGATAATGGTATAGTTGATAGGGGACACGGAAGCAGAATCATGCTAGTTTAGGGATATAACCCTGAAACAACAAAAACACAAGAACAAAAAGAAAGGGATGAAATTTATGACGGAAATAAAAAAAGGTATGAAGTAAACAATAGGATAATAATCAAGGTGAAGATCCTCTAGAGCACCTGCCTCTAGAAACCTCAACCTTCAAAGACACCACAAGAGTTGATCACGCTCTTAATCACATCTGTTTCTCACACGGGATGCCACCACAAAGCACTAAGGCTCACAAGAGTTATAAACTCTAAAATGAATAATTTCATTCAACTTTTGTGTTGTTTACAATAGGAAGCATGCCTAATTTATATAGGCTCATAGAAAAGAATATTTCCTAAAATTAAAACCCAAATTTCCTAATACTAAAAGGAGAAATAATATAAAATAATGATAAAATATTCAGCCACATAATTTAGGAGATGTGATCCTAAAATTATGGGATTACAAAATTTAGAAATTAATACTATAATTAATTTTAACCTTTGACTAGATTCAAAATAGAAAATCAAATTAAAGGACCATTAAAATAGGAAATAATTTAGGAGACAATCAAGGGATCATAAAGGATTTAAAATCACGCCACCCTTGACTTCTTCACTAGGGTTTCATGCCTCCTTGCTTGCAAGAGGCTCAACTTGTAGTCTTCCTTGCATTGGGCTAATGTCTGCATCTCTTGGGCTTGACTCTTCATGAGTTTGGATCTTAAATACATTATACACGTATAGATGCTCTCCTTTGGGCTTGAGAGGAGTACCCCAATGCTCTCCAAGCTCTTGAACTTCTTGCACAAGACTGAACAAGTCTTGCTTTATGGCTTTAGTTCGGGCTCTTGTCATTGGACCTCCAATATGTTGTAATGGGTCTTTAGGTACATTAGATTGGAAGTATTGGGCTCCTTCTATGTCACCATGCTCATGATTACCATCCTTAAGCTTCGTTGCCATTAATGCTAGTCACCCGTGCCATAGGGTCGATCATTCCTTCCCAGTTGGAAAGTATTCGTCCTCGAATCTGCAGAATCATATAAAGATAAATCAAAAATATTAAATGTGGCACTAATATTGCCATAAGAGCTAGGCAAATCAATCTTGTAAGCATTATCATTAATTCTTTCTAAAACTTAGAAAGGTCCATCTCCTCGAGCTTGAAGTTTGGACTTCCTTTGATTAGGAAATCTCTCTTTCTTTAAATGTAACCAAACCCAATCTCCAGGCTCAAAGATCACATGTCTCCTGCCTTTATTAGCTTGTTTGGCATATTGCTCATTCTTTCGCTCTATGTTTGCTTTAACCTTAGCATGTAAGTCCTGCACAAACTTAGCTTTTTTCTTGCCATCAGTGTTAGCATGCTCAGAGAAAGGCAAAGGTAAAATATCAATAGGAGATAATGGATTGAAACCATAAACAATTTCAAATGGAGAATAAGAAGTAGAAGAATGAATAGCCCTGTTGTAAGCAAATTCAATATAAGGTAAACAATTCACCTAATTCTTTAAATTCTTCTGAATTATTGCTCTTAATAGTGTAGTCATAGTTTTGTTAACTACTTCAGTTTGATCATCAGTTTGTGGATGGGCAGTAGTGGAAAAAAGTAACTTAGTCCCTAATTTATGCCATAGGGTACGCCAGAAATGACTAAGAAACTTCACATCTCTGTCACTCACAATAATCTTAGGTAAATCATGCAAATGAACAATCTCTTTAAAGAATAAGTCAGCAATGTTAACAGTATCACTAGTCTTAGCACAAGCAATAAAGTGTGCCATCTTAGAGAACCTATCAACAACAACAAATATGGAATCTTTTTCTGCAGAAGATTTAGGCAATCCAATTACAAAATCCATAGAGATATGTTCCCAAGGGTGAGAGGGGACGGGTATAGGAGAGTAAAGTCCATGAGGTCGGACCTTAGATTTTGCTTGTCTACATTTAATGCATTTATCACAAACAGATATGACATCTTTTCGTATGTAAGGCTAAAAGAAATGATCAGACAAAATAGCCAAAGTTTTCTCTACACCAAAGTGTCCCATCAGACCACCACTATGTGCTTCCTTAGTAAGCAACTCACGCATAGAACAAATAGGAATGCATAATTTATTTTTCTTAAAAAGAAATCCATTAAATCTAAAGAAATTACTAGATCCATGATTTTCACAAGATTTCTAAATATTTTCAAAATCAGGATTAGTTTTATAAAGATCTTTTAGACTCTCAAAA
The DNA here is from genome assembly GCF_029017545.1 of Prosopis cineraria. Classification (NCBI taxonomy): domain Eukaryota; kingdom Viridiplantae; phylum Streptophyta; class Magnoliopsida; order Fabales; family Fabaceae; genus Prosopis; species Prosopis cineraria. Next base: position 17,469,873 of record NW_026555343.1, on the reverse strand, counting down.
CCAAGTAATTGAGCATGCAAATAGGAAAGTAATGTATACCTTCGAGATAAGGCATCAGCAACGATATTTTCTTTACCTTGCTTATGCTTAATCACATAAGGAAAGGTTTTAATTAATTCCATCCAGTGAGCATGTCTCTTGTTTAACTTACCTTGAGACTTGAGAAACTTTAAACTTTCATGATCAGAATGAATGATGAATTCCTTAGGCCACAAATAATGTCGCCATGTTTCTAAGGCCCTCTTTAGAGTATAAAGCTCTTTGTCATAGGTGAAATAATTCAAAATTGCGCCGTGAAGCTTTTCACTAAAGTAAGCTATGGGCTTAGAATCCTGCATTAAAATAGAACCTATACCAATACCAGAAGCATCACATTGAATTTCAAATGCTTTAGAGAAATTAGGCAAAACAAGTAAAAGGGCATTAGTCAATTTATCCTTTAGGGTTTGGAAAGCCCTTTCTTGTGTTTCACCCCATTTAAAGGTCGCATTCTTCTTAACAAGTTCATTAAGAGGGGCAGCAATGCTAGAGAAATCCCTAACAAATCTCCTATAGAAGCTTGCTAAGCCATGGAAGCTTCTCACTTCACTTGCATTCTTAAGGGTTGGCCATTCATGAATAGCCTTAACTTTCTCCTCATCTACACGAATTCCCTGTGATCCAACAACAAATCCCAAAAAGATAACAGAGTCCATGCAAAAGAAACACTTTTGAAAAATAGCATATAGCTTATATTCCCTCAAGATGTCAAACACATTTTTAAGATGATTCATATGATCAGTCAAAGATTTACTATAAATCAGAATATCATCAAAGTAAACCACAACAAACTTGTCTATAGACTTTCTAAAAACATGATTTATTAATGCCATAAAAGTGCTAGAAGTATTAGTCAAACCAAAAGGCATAACTAACCATTCATATAATCCAAATTTAGTTTTAAAGGCAGTTTTCCATTCATCACCCTCTTTTATACGAATTTGATGATAACCACTTCTAAGATCAATTTTAGAAAAGATAGAAGCACCATGTAATTCATCAAGCATATCATCAAGTCTAGGGATAGGGTAATGATACTTTACAGTGATTTTGTTGATTGCTCTACAATCAACACACATCCTTCAAGATCTGTCTTTTCTTGGCACCAAGATAATAGGGACAGCACAAGGGCTAAGGCTCTCACACACAAAGCCTTTCATCATTAATTCCTCTACTTGGCGCTGGATCTCCTTAGTCTCTTCAAGGTTAGCCCTATAAGCAGGCTTATTTGGAATAGCAGCTCTAGGCGAGAAATCTAACCTATGTTCAATTCCTCTTAAGGGAGGAAGTCCATCAGGAATTTCATCAAGGAATAGATCTCCATAATCCTCCAATAAAGGGACAACACTAGAAGGCAAAGTGGGGTCAAAAGTGTTAGTAGAAAAATAAATATTCTTAGGAATTACAATAAGGGCTTGCTCACTCATCGAAGCCTCTTGAATCTTACTTTGTCCACACAATAATATTTTCTTTTCATTATTTTCCTTCACTCCCACCATTCTATTTTTTTCTTTTCTCACCTTCTCACCACTCTTTTTCCTCTCTTTTGATTGATTTTTAAGTAAAGTAATACTTTCTTTCTTTTCTCTCTCACTCATGCCACAATCAAGGAGATCTCTCCTTTGCTTGTAATCTTGAGTAATCTTTAGTTAATCTTCATAGGCTTGGATGGGCCTAAGAGGATTTAATACAACAGTCTTGCCTTTAAAAGGCACCTTGTAACAATTTCTAAAACTATCATGAGTAGCCTTACTATCAAACTACCAAGGCCTACCTAATAACAAGTGTCCAGCAAGTATAGGGGCTACATCACATAATACATCACAAGTATAAACTCTAACAGAGAAAGTAATCAACACTTGCTTAGAAACCCTAATTTTAGTAGAATCATTCAACCATTACAATTTGTAGGGCTTAGGGTGTGGAATTAAAGGTAAAGATAATTTATCTACAAGTAAAATGCTAGCGACATTAGTACAACCACCACCATCAATTACCATGCTACACACTTTCTCTTTGATGAAGCATCTAGTGTGAAAAATATGCTCGCGTTGCTCATGTTCATCATCCTCCTTTGGTTGAATATTGAGAGCTCTTCTTGCCACCAAGATAGAGTCAACTACACCATTGCATTCAAGCTCATCATTTAATTCATGGGAGGTAGAATCATCATCAACATTATCAGCATCATCTTTATCACTTTCATGCACACTATTATAGCCACCATCATCTCTCAAGATCATAACCCTTTTATTGCTACAATCTCTCGCCATGTGGCCCATACCATGACATTTGAAACACTTAATAGGAGAAGTGTTAGATGAATAAGAAGAAGGTTTAGGGTTAGAAGTTTTACCCTCATACTTGGTCTATATTTCTTCCTTAGCCTGGGATGTAGCTTTGGCTTTGGAATCCTTCCATTTGGAAGTTGTTTTAGAGTCTTTCCAAGAGGACTTGGAACGTTTGTTCTTATTTCTCTGCTCTAACTTTATAGCGTTGTGTATGAGCTCTTCCTTGTCTACAAAAGTGTACAAGTCAAGCTTATCTCTCAACTCTGGCATCAAGCCATCCATAATTCTTGACATTGCTTCACGTTCATTTTCTTGAATGTTTGTACGAAACTTTAAGATATTCAATTCGTGCACATACTCCTCCACTGTCATAGATCCTTGAAAAAATTTCTCAATTTTCTATTCAGCTCTGTGTAGTAGTAGCTAGGGACATAAGCCTTTCTCAAGTACCTTTTAAGCTTCTCCCACATTTTAATGGGCTTTTTCCCAAGTTGGCTTCTTTTGTATTGTAAATCTTGCTACCAATAAACAGTATAGTCAGTGAAATTCAAAGAAGCAGTTTTTACCTTCCTTGACTCAGACAAATCAAGAGTCATGAAGATTTGGTCCATCTTCATTTTCCAATCAAGGTATTTTTCTAGATTATTGCTACCCTTGAATGAAGGATACTTTACTTTTTGGTCCGGTAAGTCAACACCATGCTTTGAGGATTTCTTTCCCTTAGGAGAAGGGGGTTCTTCATACTCCTCATCATCGCTGGGGATCTTATGCTTCTTTCCTTTAGAAGAGGAAGTCTCCGGCTCATCTTTATCCTCTTTATGGAACCTATGATCAAGTTCCAATCGAAACTGCTGCAACTGTGTTTTGATAAGTTCTAAAACAGAGTTCATATCAATACTAGGGGATTCATCCTTGTTACTCATGTTCACAGAAGCACTAGAAATCATATAAGATAAAAATAGGTCCTCACACACACAAACTCATGTGTTTACTCTCAAGATAAAGTCACTCATGTTTCACAAAAAAAAAATTAATGGCTTTTTTTTAATGATGAAAAACACACTTGCCTTTTACCACTCACTAAGCTTGTGGATAGAATCCAATGGTGAAACCAACACAAATCAAGAAACTAAGGAACAATCAAGTGAATATCTTCTAAATTAAGGAAACTAGAAAACAAGCATAAGATGAAAAGATGATTTTTTTTTTGCAATTTTGAAACGAATAGGAAAGCAAAATTTTCAAATAAAATTAAGCTTGTTAAAGGAAAAACCACACGTGACAACAAAAATAAGAAAGAAAGAAATAAAAGTCAAAGAGTCAAATACTCAAAGATAAAAATAGAAAACTAAATAAAATAAGAGAGTAGCACAAATAGCAAATAAGAGAGTAGAGAATTTGAAAAGTGCTACTAAAAATTAAAAATAAGAAAGTGATCAACCTATAAGACTTTCTTATCACCTAAGTTGACTTTTCTCTTTAGGCAACCTCTTGGTGACTTGGAGTTCAAGAATAGCCTTTTTCTACAGTCATAACTCACAGCAATATATTTTTTTTGTATTTTTTTTTTGAATTTTTGGACTTTTTCTCTCTCTCTTTTTTTTTCAACACACTAACACCTTTTTTGCCTTTTTTTGCACGAATTTCTAGGTATTTTTTTATCTTTTTTTGAGAAGGCTAATAAAATGAAAACTCACATAAGATAAAAAGTCACAAAGATGAAGAAGAGAAAAACCAAAAGATAGGGTAGATAAGAGATGATCACAAAAAGAAATAACTCAAGATGAAAAAGAAGAAGGAAGGACAAGAATTTAAACTAAAACTAGCAACTAAAGCTCTGATGCCAATTTGATAGGGGACGCGGAAGCAGAATCGTGCTAGTTTAGGGACAAAACCCTGAAACAACAAAAACACAAGAACAAAAAGAAAGGGACGAAATTTATAACGGAAATAAAAAAGGTATGAAGTAAACAATAGGATAATGATCAAGGTGAAGATCCTCTAAAGCATTTGCCTCTAGGAACCTCAACTTTTAAAGACACCACAAGAGTTGATCACGCTCTTGATCACGTCTGTTTCTCACACGGGATGCCACCACAAAGTACTAAGGCTCACAAGAGTTATAAACTCTAAAATGAATAATTTCATTCAACTTCTGTGTTGTTTACAATAGGGAGCATGCCTAATTTATATAGGCTTATAGAAAAGAATATTTCCTAAAATTAAAACCCAAATTTCCTAATACTAAAAGGAGAAATAATATAAAATAATGATAAAATATTCAGCCACATAATTTAGGAGATGTGATCCTAAAATTATGGGATTACAAAATTTAGAAATTAATACTATAATTAATTCTAACATTTGACTAGACTCAAAATAGAAAATTAAATCAAAGGACCATTAAAATAAGAAATAATTTAGGAGACAATTAAGGGATCATAAAGGATTTAAAATCACGCCACCCTTGACTTCTTCACTAGGGTTTCATGCCTCCTTGCTTGCAAGAGGCTCAACTTGTAGTCTTCCTTGCATTGGGCTAAGGTCTGCATCTCTTGGGCTTGACTCTTCATGAGTTTGGATCTTAAATACATTATACACGTATAGATGCTCTCCTTTGGGCTTGAGAGGAGTGCCCCAATGCTCTCCAAGCTCTTAAACTTCTTGCACAAGACTGAACAAGGCTTGCTTTATGGCTTTAGTTCGGGCTCTTGTCATTGGACCTCCAATATGTTGTAATGGGTCTTTAGGTACGTTGGATTGGAAGTATTGGGCTCCTTCTATGTCACCATGCTCATGATTACCATCCTCAAGCTTCATTGTCGTTAATGCTATGTCACCCGTGCCATGGGGTCCATCAATAGTTGTAATATGTATGTATATGATATGTGTAATTGGATATTTCAACTCCCACTTATATATGTTTGTTAATTGATATGCAACTGTATAGCATAGATGTACCCTGGTTATTGAATAGTTGTACTCACCCTTCTTTTTTAATGTTTACAAGTGCTAGATCTGGTGCAAAAAAGTGAAAGACTCTAAAGGCATAGGAATCTATGTACTCCTAATGTAAAGCCTCCCAACTTCACTTATTTTGTGTAATAGTTATTACATTGCCAACTAGGATGTATTTTGTTTATACTTATACTATGTTATTGTTTATAATCTTGAGATGTATTTAGGGCCCTAGGATGTTGTATGTAAATTGTTAAAGTGTTAATAGGGCTAAATACTAATGCAAATGTAGGGAATATCATTATGTTTTTGAGAATCAAAATTAAATTATTTACGTAATGTCAAAAACCTCCCCTTTCTATTTTTGGTATTAAAGATGTTAAGGAGTGAAAATGTGCTATTGTTCAAATTATGTGCATGTAGTGTTTTGTACAGATAGTTCTAAGTCTATTGAGTGTGTTTTAGGTATTAATAGTAGCTTTTGGCATTTGTGTGGGGTTTTAGACACCTTAAAGTTCCAAAAAGTGTGAAAAGTTTTGAAATTATTTTTAGGTGTCTAACTTTCTTGTGTGACAAAATTTAAAAGTAACTTATATGCCATTAACTAATTTGTTAAAGAAACTTTTTATAGACATCTTATTCGGACATGAAATGAAGAAATGGAGTGAGTTAGAAGTTACCCCAGTTGCTGTCATTTGACAGCAAAATGTTGTTTGATAACATGTAACATGCCACAGTGCATAGCACTTATACTGTAGTGTGTAGCATAGAGAGGGATAGTTATGGCGCATGTGCACATGCTCTAGTATATCACCCTATTTTTCCACCTCTCAATATTTTTCAATTGATTTTGAGTCTTTTCACTCCTATAAAGTATCTCATGCTTTTGAAATAATATTTTACTCTAATTTAAGGTTTATTAAATGATTTTTAAGTAAATTTTGAACAAAGAAAACTTGAGATCCTATATCTATAAATTATAAACTTAGTAATCTAAATAGATTAGTACAATGATTGCCGATTAGTACAATGATTTCCTTAGCTTTTAAGATAATCAAGATTTAGTAAGAGGGAGATTACACACATAATGACCATTTTGCCATTATATCATTTGAAAAAAAACCACACATGAAGAACCATATAAGGAGTTGTACAGAAGAAAGTATAGGTCACCTCTGTGTTGGACAAAGTTGAGCGAGAAGAGTATATTGGGATTAGAAATTGTGGATTAGATGACTTAAAAGATTGAATTGATAAGGCAAAAATTGTTAATAGCTTAAAATAGACAAAAAAGTTATGCAGATAGGTATAAAAGACCGTTAGAGTTCCTGGTGGTAGACAACGTGTTTCTGAGGGTTACATTAGTGATAAGAATCAAGAGGTCAATTAAAGCTATGAAATTAACTCCTAAATTCATTGGTCCTTTTGAAATTTTGAAAAGGATTAAACTGATTACTTATAGAACTACCTTACCGCCACAATTATCGGGGTACGCATGAGGTGTTCCATATATTGTAACTCAAGAAGTACCAACCAGACCCTTCTCACATTATAGAACCAAAAGAGATTGAGCTTTAAGAGATTTGACTTATAAGGCTAAGCCAAAATGAATAGTAGATGTGAAAGAGAAACAACTGAGGAACATGACTATTCACTTAGTGAAAGTATCATGGTGAGGCATGGCTCCTCGTGACATTACCTAGGAGATAGATGATAAGATGAGGCAACAATATATGTACCTTTTTCCTTAGGTATGTATTTGTATGGTGTTTGAAATTTAGGGGAAAAATTCTTAAAAGAAGGGAAGCATAGTAACATCCTGATCTTCTTAATTCTAAAACTAACTATTAATTAAGGGTAAATTAGTAATTACTGAATGATTAGGATTTTAGATGACAATGTGCTATTTTGTTTCTTTGGGATGTTGAATGAGTAAATACAGGTGAAAGGATTAAGTTGTAAAGTGAAGCGGATGTGCATGGTGAGGATTTTCCTTATTATGCCACGCGTCATGGCTAGTGATGCCTACACCGTGGCGCATAACACAAAAAATTGGTTAATAGGAATGTGTCCAGCTTGTGAAAATAAAGAGGAGAAAGAGCTTTACTTTACTAAGGCATTGATTCATTGGAGCTTAGGAGACATTTTTGACTAGTAGCTTACCAGGTAATTTTCATACCACTCTTAGCTTTAATTCTAAACTAATTTCTCTTAGTATAAGTTGTAGAAAATTGAAATGGGAAAATTTAAAGGGTTTGTTTCTTAATCTTTGGTAATTAAAAGATTCTAAGGAATCAAATTAAGATTTTACGAATGGTTTGAAGTTGAATGATAGAGCTTTGAAGCTGTGAGCTTAAATTAACCTTAGACGAGAAGAAAAGAAATAAAAATATAAGTGAACAAGAGAGGTAATTAAGGTGTAGTGAATTTAAATTGACTAAGTAAAAGGAAAGGAATAGTTAACTGTGGTTTTTTAGTAATAATTAGTGATGGTGGTCAATTCAATTAATTGACTAGATAGTGCTAATTTCGTGTAGACTATCGTGATGTAAGTGTGCTTTGAGAAAAGGAGACTTGTGGGGACATTAATAATTGAGAGAAATCTATGGCTAAGCTTTTATTATGATAAAAAGGTTGAGATAATTGAATAAATTTCTCTATGTCACTATATATTGTAACTATTTATGTGTATTATAGCTATTGCATGACATTATTTTGAATTGTGCATGTTTTAAGGAACAAATGGTTATGCATGAAAATGGTTTGAAAGAAATGGTTTTGTGAAAATTATATAATTGTATAATTGGTTATATGGATGTGAATGCACATAAGCGATTTATATATGAGCATGATCCTAAGAGGGTGGGAGTTCACTCTAGGAAGAAGTAGTAAAAGTTCATATGGCATATTCTCCTTAGTGGCTATGGGATGCAGTGTTGGAGAATCTCATATCCTTAGTACCTATTGAGGTGTGGTGTTGGAGATTATCTCCTTAGTGCTTAGGTGGGGTACGGTGTTGGAATTTGTGTGAGCTTCTTGAAATTTGTGTGATGCGATGTTGAAGTAACAACAGCTTGATTATTGTGAGTGATAGGGGAAGCTATAGTTTGAAAATCAGACAGAACACTTTTAGCTTGGTGATTCTACCACTGAAGGTGCACTCAAGTTTATGAGTATGTATTGGTTTAATAAAAGCCTATAGGTTCAATCAGGCATTACGGAGCTTCAGATGGTAATTGACCATGTTAGTGGTGGTGATTGGTTGTGAAAATAGTTATATAAAATAGAATTTGTTATATGCTTATTTTGATTATGTATATGCAACACCTACTTATTGTTACCTGTCATAATTAGTAGAAGTGAGTTATTCTATTATTGAAATTATTATCTCACCCCGTATTTATATTTTTTTAGGTCAAAGCAATGAGCCAGGTAAAAGAAAAGACATAGGACTTGCATAGTAGCACTATTACTGCATGATTTCAGAGCTTGTGTAATGAATTTAACCCTTGTATATTTGTCTCCCAGTCTTTTTATTGTGAAATGGGCGATTAAATGGCTAAATCTTGATATATGTATATATATGTTATAATTGTTGGTCAATCAGGTGTATATGGTCTTTTTAGACTTATTTCTAGGTCCAAAATGGCCTAATGAGACAAAGTGTATGATTTGAACATTTAGTGCTTTAGCTTTTCAACAAAAGTAGTTTTTACACTTGAGTGTCCAAATTTGGATTGGGCCATTGGATCGTGCCTAAATTTGTCTCATTCGTTAGTTTGTGAAATATATGAAATATTCGTTAGTTTTGGATTGGACATTGTATGCAAAAATGACGTGTGCCATAAATTCACCTCAATGAACTATCATCTAATAGTAAATTTTTGTCATGTGCACCACAGTGCATGGTGCCACATGCCATGACACATAGCATAGAATGGGAACCTATGACTCTGTGCCACATACTACGGCACATATGTGACTAAGGTTGTCGCTACCCTAGTAAAATAATAATACTAACCTATACTAATGTAGTATTTGTATGAACTTAAGTCAATCTCTGCGAGGAGGCTTAGTTAGAAATTTAGGTTTGAAGTGTGCTACAAGTTAAAAGGTGTATGGGACAGATTTAAACTTAAAAATAATTAAGCTAATCAACCTAATTTTAAAGTGAATAAAATGGGTGTTTACAAACCTATTAGAAGTAAGAACTCCTATGTGAATTTGGTCACTTATCCTTATTTGATTACAACCTAGCTAGTATGGTTTCTTCTCTCTTCTCTTTAGTTTTAGTGACTTAGTTACATTACCAAGACTTAGCTAATGCCTTGACCAACCCAATCCAAGATTATGGTCTTAGAGCAAGCTAAAGCAAAGGTAGCACTAAGCCTAACCAAGGTGTCACAAACAAGCGTCAATTAGGTAAAGCATATATAATGGAATCAACATGCTTAAGATTATGATTCATGAAGATTTCACATGCATTCAAGTTGGAAAGATTATGACAAGCAAGAAAACATGTCAAACTCATCAAACTAATCAAGATTATGAATTAACTTGAAGAGGCCAAAATCTAGAGCTTGAAGTAACAAAACTCAGGTGACAACAAGTATCTCTTAATCATATGAATCATCACTTGAAATTACAAGATCAAAGAGTTATACAAATTTGTACTTCTAGAGAGAGAAAAGTAGAGAGAATAAATTTAAATCCAACTAGAAAATAATACAAACTTAAGGTTTCTTCCTCCACATAGTAGCTACTTTAAGAATCTAGCATTGTATCTTCAAGCAATTTTCAAGTTGAAGCTCCAAAATCATGGCTAAATCTCCCATGAATTTTGCCCCAAACATACAAGCTAATGAAAGGTATTAAGTTTTTTAGAGGAAGAAGAGAGGAAGAGAATGGTGTGGTTTGGTGAAATTTGAATGGTTAGATTGAGAGATATGTGAGAGAGACGGAGTGGAAGAGTAGAGAGAGAATTGTGAGAAAATGAAGAACATGAAAATGAAATCTGAAAATATGAGTAAATGATCTCCAAAAATGATCCTAATCCTCTCTAAATTTGCTATTAGATGAAAATATAGTGGTCACCTATTAAACAAGTTGCCATAAAACTAATTACAAGTCATTGGGTCAAGTGAGGTTAAAGGTTGTCTAGATTGCAAGTCACTTAGGTGATAATTTCAATGCTTGTTCTTATAATCCCATATTTGCATGTATATGATAAGCTCTTATTCTCTCTTAATTTCCTTGGAATTAATGCCTAATGCACCTTAAATTCAGATATGAAATTTACCTCCAATCTTCTCAAAACATATTGTAATTAACTTGAGCTTTGACAAATCAACTTTCCCTTGCGTGCAAGTGCATTGAAACCTCTTGTGTGCCCTATTAGACCATGAAAATCATGCCCAAATGGTCTCATTCCAGGTTTGAATCATGTCCATAATGCTCCTTGGAAGCTCTCTTCAATTGCCCTTGAGTTATGTCTTCATTTGTCACACTAATTCACCTAAGTCACAATCAAATCAAATAATTAAATAACCATAGTGTGACATTTATTTAACTAGACTAAGATATAAAATATTTAACTCATCCAAAGTATTAAAATGACTAAAGAAAAATGAATATGAAAGCCTTATAAAACTCAAGTGTAGATAAGCACACACTTGAACTAAAATTAAAGGTTAATTAGAAACTCTTAAGGAGATAACCTTAAAATGTTGTCTTTTTCTAATAAATATCAATCTAGGATAAATCAATGAAAATTAATTTAACCAATCATATTAGGTTACAAAATACATAAATTTCAAGGTTAACCCTAATTTGGTGCATTTGATGAAAAAATTACCCCTAATGCATATATTTGAACACTCAGGCAAAATTGTACTAAGAATGTAATATCAATGCATATGGAAACTCTTAACATATAGAAATGGTCCTAAAACTAATGCAACCATAAAAATCCTAATTTGCCCTTGAATTTCCAACAAGTGCAAAATGATCAAAATACCCCTAATATGTATACTTTTTCATTAGGGCTCAAAACCCTAATTTAATACTAAGAATGCATATTTTAGGATTTTTTATCATGAAATGTGGTCTTAAATGCCTAAAAAATGTATAACAAATATGACCTATTAATGTGATGCACGTTGCAATGCATGGCCCTTTTTTGGTATTGTTTCCTTAGTTTTAAATATATGTTTGGGGTGATGAATGTAGGTAACTATCTTTTGATGTGCATTATTTAATATTAGATTGATTTCAAGTAGTTTTAACAGAGAAGTCTTGGGTTTTCAAACATTTTCAAATAAATTTACTTGATTTTAGTTGGATAGATTGACGTGGTGATTAAGTAAATCTCTCTTTATATCAATTTAGTGAAGAGATAACAGTTTAATATAGGGAGAGGTTACACTAGTGTAATCAGTGATTGGGCTTCTTTGACGAGGGCTATTGAGAAACAATTTTTACCATTTCCCTATGAGCAACCTAGAGCAAAACTCTTTAGGTTACTCCATACGGGCTCTACAGATGATTATTATTGAGAGTTTATGGTTTTGGCAAATCAAACAAAAGGTTTGAAAGAGGAGATAATGCTCAATTTATTCACAATTGCTCTGAAACTGGAAGTGCGACGAGACGTAATTTCATGATTGCCTAAGAATCTCCAAAAGGCTACTGAGTAGTTGGCAAAGCTATTTAAATCAAAAGGAGAAATACTCTCAGTTCTTGTGAAGTCGAAACCCTCGATCCCTCTAGCAAAGTTGATTGGTTCACCCTCAAATTTGTGTTTAAAATCGTCAAACTTGTTACCTTCACTGTTGCCTACTCCAATTATGAAACCATTAACTAGTGTGAAATGAATGAGCCCGACTGAGATAATGGTTAGAAGAGAAAAGGGGCCATGTACACCTGTGATGCCAAATTCACTCTTGGTCCTTGATGCCACAACAAGCAGTATATGTTGATTGAATGTGAAGAGGACATACCTGATGAAGATTTAGGGGAGGGCAACCAAGAGGAGAAAAAAGGAGAGGGTGAATCTTTGACAATACATCACCATTTTCTACAAGCTTATCAAGGAAAGCCAGGTAAAGCCACTGTTTGTTTTGAAGGGAGTATTAATGGTATTAAGGCACAAGTGCTTTAGATGGTGGTAGTTCTGATAGTTTTATCCATCCATGAATTGCTCAGCATCTTAATTTGCCTATAGAACCTACTAAAAATATAAGGGTGATGGTTAGGGATGGCTGTACAATGAAAGGCGAGGGATTGATCCGTAACTTACAAGTGCAAATATAGGGTCAAGCCATATCTTTCCTCGTTTTTTGTCTTATCTGTAGTTGGTTCAAATGTAGCAATTGGGGCTTCCGGTTGGCTACTTTAGGTCCTTATCTTGTTGATTATACAGTAGGACAGTCTTATATTAAATTCTTCAATAATGGGAATTTCATCATATTGTTGGGATGGATTTGACTGTGGCACAAGTTGAGTCTCACCATTTCCAGAGGCTAATTCACATGAATGTTGTAGCTGAATATTATTTATTATAGGTAGAAGAGATATATGAAATAAAAAATAGAGAAGTGATAAGTGATGGCTTGGAGGAGTTATTGCAGCAATATAGTCAAATATTTGAGAAGTCCTATGGGTTGCCTTCTAAAAGAGATCATGAGAATCACAATTTTTTTTTTTTTTGGCAGAAGGGATAGATCCAGTGAAGGTACGGCCCCATCGATATCCTTTCAACCAGAAACTTGAAATTGAGAAGATAGTCACTGAACTACTTTCGAAAGGGTTGATAAAACCGAGTACAAGTCCTTTTTTAGCTCCAGTGATTTTGGTCAAAAAGAAATATGGGACTTGGCGTTTCTATGTGGACTGTCGTGCTTCAATTGCAGTTACTGTGAAGGATTCTTTCCTTATGCCAACTGTAGATGAATTATTAGATGAATTGGGAGGGTCTATATATTAATCTAAGTTGGATTTGTGTTCTGGGTATCATCAAATACTCATGTATGAACAGATAAGGAGAAAATCAATTTTCACACTCACCAAGACCTATATGAATGGCTTGTGATGCCTTTTGGATTATTAAATGCTCCAGCGACATCTCAAATACTAGAGAGTTTGGTATTTAGCTTTTTTTTTTTTTGCTCAAGTTTGTCCTTATTTCCTTTAATGGCATTCTTGTTTATAGTGCAACTTGGCCTCAACATTTTGAACATATGGATCGTGTACTTGAAGTAATGAACAACCACCAGTCATTTGCGAAAAGGGTAAAATGTTCATTCGGGCATACTAAAGTTGAATAGTTAGGGCATGCAATCTCAACCAATAATGTGGAAATGGATCTGGAAAAGGTACAAGCTATACTAGAATGGCCTATTCCTCAAAACATAGCTCAATTATGGAGATTTTTGGGGCTATAAAGTTATTATCGTTGCTTCATTAAGCAATTTTCACATATTGCACGACCATTAACTCAACTATTGCACAAAGATGCATTTAAATAGTCAAGTGAGGTACACACAACATTTGAGAAGCTTAAGACAGATTTAATTCAAGCTCCAGCTCTGGCTTTACTAAATTTTACCAAGACTTTTGTGTTGGAAATAGATGCTTTAGGGCAAGGCATCGGTGCAATTTTGAGCCTGGATGGACACTCTATTGCTTATTTTTCTAAGAAAATTTCATCGAGAATGCAAGCACAATCTGCTTATGTCAGAGAATTATATGCTAAAACTCAAGTTGTCGCCAAGTTCAGACATTATCTTTTTGGTGTATATTTTGTGATTCGAAAGGATCATGAAAGCCTTAAGCATTTATAAAATCAGGTGATTTAAGCACCAGAGCAAGAGACTTATTTGCCTAAATTTATGGTTATGATTTTTCTATTGAATATAAGCTGGGAAGACCAATTTGCTGCCGATGCTTTGTCTCGATTGTCTCATGCGGGGCTGGTTCAAATACAATCTACTTTGATAGAAGATATTTGACATAGAGCACGTTCCTCTCTTAATATTCAGCATCAGATTAAGCAGTATGAATCGGATCCTAGTTCCATGCCTGGGTATACAGTTCAAAACTTTTATTATATTGGAGGGACAAGCTTATTGCACCTCCAAATGAGTCCGAATTGATTGAGAAGCTATTATTAGACTATCACTCTTCAGTGATAGGAAGCCATGCGGGAGTTCCAAGGACTTTCAAACGCATTGTTGGCTTGTTTAATCCCGTGTAATTAAGGTAAGAATGAATCAATTTGTGGTATCATCATAAAGAAAACCGTAACCGTTTGCTAAGAATTGATGTGTATGATCGGTTGTGTTTGATGGTTTAATTATATATAATAACAAAAAAAGTTTTGGGTGAAGGGCCGGTTACACAACACTAGAGAAAGTCAATTGATTTTTATACTAACAAGTAAACAAATGTTGTTTCAGTCATTATTACATGAGGGAGAAAGTTGTTAAGAATATAATGACGTGGACAATGGCAAATTGGATTGCATATTCGAACGCTCAACCCCTGAGATAAGGACCAATCAAAACACTAATTATATTGAATAAGAATGATTCATTATGTGGTTTCTTATATAATGTTAGGATCACTGTTTGAGACTTTGAGGAATATTAATGATTTTGATGCTTTTGTACCACAAATTTGTTTCATTTGCCATGATGATGGGCACATGAGTGAGAAGAAAATATCAATATGAGTGTCATAATTGTAATTAGTGTATTTTATAGGAACACTCTTGCTAGAAAATAAAAAAAAAGAAAATGATAATTGAAGATTTTAAAAGAGTATTAACATTAAATTAATACTTTTTGACTCGATGTTTTTAAATTTTAATATTTCTTTTATCTTGAATGGTAAAATTTTTAATTTAATATTAATATTTTTATAAAATTTTTATTTATCGTTCTTTCAAAAAAATAAAGTCTAGTCTATGGGAGCGCGTTTCCGTGAGAGCACTTCGATTTGTCTTAATTTTTATTTTTTTAATATTTTAATTTGTTTAGTGAAACCCTTGAACCCCACCCATCAGCATCGGGGTCGAATAGTCCCACCCAATTTCATCAAAGCACAGCCCTCTCCCCCTCTCACTTTTAACGCCCGCCGCTATCGAGACCCACTCTGCCGTCGTGAAAGTCATTGTACATAGCTTGCTCTATTAAGATCGCGCGATCGAAGATCACAACTTCAGCAAGCCGAGCATGTCGCCGTTTCAGATCAGTTGCACATCTCTGTTCTGTCTGTCGCCGTTTGGTCGTTCTGTCAAGTCCATTGCCATTTCAGATCTATTATTCACCTTGAGCTGTCGTTGTTCCAAATCTGATGTTCCATTGAAGCTATCCACCGTCGTTTTGCCTCCATCCGCCGTTACGCTGATAATCCTTGAGTTTCTGTGTTACACTTCTTCTTGCCTGTCGTCCTCTTCTTCTCCCACATTGTCACCCTTCCATCAGACTCTTCAAGTTTTGGTCAGTTCATACATTAAATATCCGCGATTTCTTTGTATTTCTTTCTCTGGCGATTATATATTGGAATTTAAATTCT
The DNA here is from genome assembly GCF_029017545.1 of Prosopis cineraria. Classification (NCBI taxonomy): domain Eukaryota; kingdom Viridiplantae; phylum Streptophyta; class Magnoliopsida; order Fabales; family Fabaceae; genus Prosopis; species Prosopis cineraria. The sequence continues at coordinate 17,454,010 of NW_026555343.1, read as the reverse complement.
GAGGAATTTGTTTTTCTTCCCAATATTACCTTCTCACATTTCTTTTCTTTGAATGTGAGTTCGGTGCTGAGAATGGAGCATGATTTTGGGAGTTAAGAGGAGTCTTTTTTGAAGAAGATGGGAGGAAGTTGCTTCTACAAAAATAATAATAATAATAACAACAAACAAACAAACAAACAAAAAACAAAGAAACACACACACACACACACACACACAGAGATAAGTCTTCATGTTTGGCTGTGCCCCTCCTAGGGCTCAACTAGATCCATGGACATTTCATTCGCAATTAGCTCTGGATTAATTTTTGTGAGTTGTTTGATTTGGTGAACAGAGCAAGTTATTGACGGGCTTGATAGAACAGTGTTGGATATGAACAGAGCAACATAGCTATTTACTATGAATTTGAACTAGTGTCATTTGTGAAGGTGAGTTTCGTTTTTGAAGATCTAGCTGTAAGCTTCGCTTATCAGAGTCCAAGCTATTTTTACATTCCCCGGGTGATAATCAAGTTCAGTTGGCTGGATAGAAATAACAAGGTTAATTAATTAACCTTTAGCAGAAATCTTCAATTCGAGGATGAAGACCAACTTATTGTAGATAGTTGAGCCATGTTGTTTAATGATAATAATCAACTCTGTTTTCCAATCTGACTTGATTTATTGGTGACTATACTTCTATATTATATATATGTCATGTGGAATTGCTAATATTGTACCGTATTTTACTTTGTGCTTCTGACAATGGCAGTCTTCAACTTTTCTAGATTCTAATCCTGGAAGGCCACCCCAAAATATCAGGCTACTAACAATCTTAATAATAATTTTATATCCATCTTCTATCAGTTCTTACATCCTCCTCTCCAACGGGAATTCGTAACATCTTTAATTGTCAAGTCTATCGGGTATATATTCCTCTTCAAAGAGGGGTCATGTATTCCTTTTCTTTTTTTAAATCTTATATTTTATCAAGAATTGGAGGAATTAATCTCTTCCATTTGTAAAACAAGTACTGATAAGGAGTGGTGCCTTGCGTCTTGAGCTCTTGGCTCTTTAATATTTGACTATCTTTTTAGACTTGTGCTATTTTCACCCATCTTGCCGAAAGCACTAAAGACTCTATTCTACTGGTAACAAAGTGCTGGACTGTGATTGTGAAAGTTTCTTACTGATAACTGATATATGAGATTACATACTTTAGCAAGAGTGAGTAAGGGGCAAATGACTTTGGACTGTGGTTGTGAATTGCTTGTGGAGGTTGACGCAGTGCAGTTATCACAGGTACATAATGTGCTCTCCACTGTATGTTTGTTTCCCAAACTCGTTGATATTATAACTTTTTTTACCTTGTGTAATTTTACTTTTATTTCTTCATTATGGAACGTTTTTCATGTACGACCAAAATCCTTTTAGTGAACTAGGGATATTGAAGGAAATTTACTATTAGTCACCTTCATGCACGATGATTGTACTCGAACTGTAGTGGTTCTCTTATTTTTGTTCTTTTTTGTTTGTTACTTGTACTATTTTAATAGAATAGCTCTAGCTTTGTCTTGGATGTTTTGCTTGTACAACTATACTATCAAAGTATTATATTTTGACTCCTTGATTAGTTATAGTTGTATGAGATTGCAAAACCCCTTGCTCATGCCAAAAAGAATGGGGAATAAAAGAGGTAATGTCTTTTTTCTTTTAAGAAGTTTATTTCAATAACTATTTAGCAAGTTCATTCATGTTCTGCAACTTATGAAGAATCTGTAATTGCAGTGGTGAGAGAAGAAGAGTAAACATGCTTTTTGTGAAGCCCTTGAAAAGGTCAAAGGAGGTCCAGTGCAATGCAACTTTCTCATTAATTATTATCTTTTGCTTTGCGAAGGTTTTTCACTTTGCATTATGAAATGAAGTAAAATTTTCCTATATGATTAGAATTTCAGTTATAACATGCATTTCTGCTAGTCATGGGTGTACTCCAATAATTAAGTTATTTTTCATTCAAATTTATTGATCCAATAATATTTTTGTCCTTCACCGTTGTTGTGATTTTTGTGTTTTTGTCTTAGTTAATAATATACAAATAGCTTACACATCTTTATGTTTGTAATCTATTTGACAAGTTATTTTTGTTATGAAATTTTTTATAGTGATGATACCATCAAAATATGTGGGTTTTGTGAAATTAATTATTTCTAAATTTAATTAGAGAATGTGTAGAGATGAGGAAGTTTTCATTTTTTAAAAATAATTATACACGCAAGAGTGCTTTTGAGAAGTGCTCACTTACGGGAGTGCTTCTCTTTGTTAGCACTCCTATATAATACTCTTGTTAGAGCACTTACGAAAAAAGAGTCTTTACAAGAGTGTTTCTTATAAAAGTACTCTCGCACACCATCTTACAAGAGTGCTTTAAAAGCGCTCTTATAGATGCTCTTGCAAGTGCATTTTGTAGTAGTGTTATTAATTAATTAGATAGATTTTTCTCTGCATTATTATGTGAAATTTGATTAATGATGTATCAACTTTTTCGTAGTTTGTAAATGTATGACATGTTATTGATTTATATTATGTATCGATGATTTTAATTTAAATATCTTTTAAAATATATAAATGAATTATGCCATTTTTAATTTTTTGATTTTAATTTATGTCAACATCTTTCCTATTTTTAAGAGGGAAAATTAATTTGCAAGTCTTGTAGTTTTACTTTATTTTGAATTAAATTTTTATAATTTATTTTGTTTTAACCAAATCTTTATAGTTTGACCAATTAAATATGTTAATACCTAGCTGTTAATTTCTTTTTTAATTTTCTCTTTAAAAAAAATGAAATTAAGGGCTTCTATATATTTATATAGTTTTATAAGTAATTTTATAATTTTTATAATTCAATATTTATATAATTAGTTTATATTATCTAAATAAATTTTTTTATATATAGAATTTTCATAAAAAATTTAATAAAAAATGTCAATGTTGTATTAAATCAAAATTTGTTGGTTAAGAGTATTGAATCATATTATGTATAAATGTGTTGGTTAAGTGTATTATTTATTTTGATACAGCCACAGGTTCCATAATTTCATTTAATACAACCACAAGATATATATAATTAGGCCAGTCCACCGAAATTCACTCAACAGAAAAATAGCAAACAAGATTAATTTCAATTAATTCAACCACAAAACTAAAAAGCAAGCAACAACATGAGTAAGGCAAAGGGGAAAAAAAAGACAGAACCATCAAATAATAAAATAATAAAATAAAATGCATATCTCCTCTACCATAGGAAGACTAAACGTACGCGAATGGCAATCAAATCACCGTGACATACTCATCACTCCTTGGGTGGCCACTCAATCAGGATATTCTGTAGATGCCTCATCTTCCTCTTTTCGACATTGAAATATCACGTATTTAAGTGAAGGAAACAATTCACAAACTTCGTGTTCTTTAATATTCAGCTTAGTGTGTTTGATGATCAAAATCTCCACATTCCACTTGCCAACTGGTTTGTCACAAAGATTTCCTCCATTTATGTAGAGATTCTTCAATTGCGTCAATTTGCTAGCTTGTAACCATTCTGGTATCTTTCTATTAGGAAAGCCTTTAAGATCTAACTTCTCTAGTGATGGCGGAAAAGAGACTACTTTAAGATTCATATTCAATGTACCCCAAGATATTTTGAGACACTTGAGATTTTCTAAATCCTGTAACCTGTCAAATTCATTTTCCTTGAGATCAGCTTCACTGCCTATGTGTATACTCAGTCTTTTAAGGCTCTTCAATCTCCAAAGATGCAGTTGCCTATTGTAAATCCCTTAAGCACTTGGAGTGAAGTGAGCTTGGCAAGCCCCCGTGGCAAGCTTTCCAGCAAGTAGCACTCTGATATGTCTAGGTGTGTTAGCTTCATCAATGACGTGATCTCATCAGGCAAAGTTTCTAGATTATGACAGGCTTTGAGATCCAGAATTTCAAGACTAGTCAGTTCAGCAATGGAGGCTGGAAGTTTTGTGATTCTTGAAACCCCACGGAGGCTGAGATACTTGAGATCCCTTTGAAATCTCAAACCTTTAGCAATGAATCACCTTTGACTTCTATGTGATGCTTAGGAGAAGCCTGCCAACGACCTAGTTGAAGAACCCTCAACCTCCTCAACTTAGAAAGCCAATCGTCTTCCCAACTAAGATAGCTCTTGTTTACATTAAAGACGGTCCTCAATGTACCAAAACTCGAGGATCCAATTTTCCGACCAGCGATCAAACAAGCATGGCGAGAGTTGTGATTAGGATCAAAACATGGTATCTTGCCATTGCCATCGTCGTCTAAGTGCAAAATCTTCTCCTTATTTGTGGCTATTGAGATCAACATGTAACGGATCCAAGGGTGAACTTGACATTTATTCACTGTTGGGCATGCGCCAGTACGACAGGGTATGATTAACTCGTGTTCCAGAAGCTTGACAAATATCTCTTCGCCCTCTTTTTCATCCTGGACCAGCCCTTCGCCAGTCCACCAATAAATGAGAAGCCTTTTCTTGAGGACAGCATTTTCAGGGAAAATTGCAAGAAGCAAAAAGCAAGTTTTCAGATGAACTTCGTCGCCAAGAAAGTCGTAACTCACCCGAAGACTTTCCACGACTGGATTGTCATGATCTTCCACAATGATCTTTCCCAATGAAGATAATTTTGGGGAGTAGTGCTCCTCATCCTGTGATCCTGAGTTGCCTACATTTAGATCGGTTTGTTTTGTGTTCTCTTGCTGCTTGGGATGTAATTGGTTGAGTGACTTGATTATCTCAGTGAGCTTGTCACGGATACATTTGAGATTGTTGGCGACTTCAACATTGCGATGATGGTCAAGGTCTAGAATCTTATGATGATGGCGATCCAAGTCTGAGAAAAGCTCAAGCACCTCCTCTTGCCACTCCTTGACTCTCTCGTGTTGACACATCAACTGGTTGATTCTTCCATTAATAGTCTGCAGGTCGGTCTCTTTGCCTGGTAAAACATTTTTATAGTTATTGAAGGTCTTTTTGAGGCTCTTCAGCAATGCAGGCACAGCTTTCGATGAATTTGATTGAATCGACATCCCTAATATGCAATGTTGTACAATTACCAGGTTTGGGATTGCAGTGAAACACACATACACTAATATTAAATTTATTTGGCTTCCGAGAGGCAGTGAGGCATAGGGAATCAAACCTTTTCTTTGTTTCTACGCAAAGATATGCAACATACTTCCCTAAAACGTCTGTCGGTCCACAGTAATTTTGAAAATGAAGATTATATATATGGACGAACGATCGAGAACCAACAAACAAAATGTGTGAACATGAAAAGCTAGAGTGGGGAAGAAACCCCATACGTGTACTGTGTAGCATAAATAAGAAGGAATCAAAAGGAGAGCTAACATCAATTTACATGAGTCTGTTGTCTTACTTTTTTGCCCTTTTTTTCCCCCCAAGAATCTATTGTTAGATGTCTAAAATAAAGAGAATTTCCAATTCTTGTGTCTATGAAGGAAACGAATCATATTGTCTATTTGCAGTGTTGTTCTTAATGTTTTTGCTAAAAATTCTATTTGGGCTTATATGAGGGAAGGAATGAAAAGGAGGAATGGGTAGTTATGACATCACTGTATTCTTTTTTACAAGATCACTTGATGGGAATCTAGGAAACAAAAACAAAAAAATCAAGCATTTCATTCTATGTCATATGGAGAAAGCAAAAAGACAATTTAATTTGTCTTCTTTTATTGTGATCTCGTCTTGTTGAAGTCACCCACCCTAACTTATGTCTCTCATAAGAGAATAAAGAGAGGACGAGCTGTTTACAACTTTTTTTTTTTTTTGAAAAATCTTATTTAAGAAATATATACATTTAAAAAAGACCCCTCGTGCCTTATAATAAGAAGGAATCAACAGGAGGAGCCAAAGAGAGAGGCATCATGTTCTTTTCTTTACTTTTTTTCCAAGAATCTCTAAAAGCCAAAGATTGATTCTCCCACACTATCATTCTTGATCTATCTCACTCTCATATGAAGAAAGCAAGAGGAGGCCTACCTATTTATGGCACCCTATTCATTCTCTTCTTTCCAAAACATATTGTTGGAAGTATGAAGCACGGTATTAAAACCTAGCCCTGAGTGTTCATACTAGTGAACTAGTGAACTAGTTCCCTATTGGTTTTGGTCTTAAATTTTGAGCAAGTCAACTTGTTAGATTTTATGTATATTTCTCTCCTTGCTAAGCCTAAAATGATAACATTTTGAGTTAAGCATAGTTGGGTTGATCTTAGTTTAACCGCAATTTATATCGTTGATCCTTGAACTATTACCTGGACCAATTTAGTGACCAATCCATGTTCTTACTATTCTTTTAGTAGTAAACCATATAGTGTCCAAAGGCAACAGTTCTAGCTAATCTAGATTAAGTCATATTAAGACTCTTTAAACTAGAAGCTCTACCACCAAATTCTAGTATTTTCTTAAGACTTAAATTAAAGACCTCTGGTTAAGTTAGTACAACTCCCTTACCAATTGAACCAAGCACTTGTTGGTAAATGCTAACTATTTACATTTATACTATTGTTCTTTTTTTTTTTCATTTTTCATTTTTCAAAATCTTCTTCGTTGTCAAGAGAAGCAAAAAGATCTAGGATTAACTATTTACAAACTGTTATTTTCTTTTCAAAATCTCTTTTTGGAAGTTTGCAAAAATAGATTCTCCTGTCTTGAAGTGTCTCTTGTGAAGGAATCAAAAGATTGATTGCTTCTTTACGACATCTTTGTTCATTTTTTTTTTCAAAACTTTTTATTGGAAGTATAAAAAAAAAAACTATATGTCATGTGTCTCCTGATAAAAATAATGTAATACTAGTCAGTTTTAACATTGCTTTGCATTATTAAGATTCAATAAATTAAATGCCTTGAATAGTACTAAAATTGGATTTCCAATATTAATATTCCAAAAAGAATATAATATTGCTTTCATACTTTGCATTATCTTCTTCTGGATTGCACAGTGTTGCATACATATTATATTAATGTTACAAGGATTTATAGCATTGACTGATAATAATCAGGATACCAACCATTAGCAATATATGATCAAATTTTCACTTATATCATCAATGAATTAATTAACTTGCTCTCCTCTGCACCAGTGGGGTGGTTTTACACCATGTTTGATTCAAAAGAAGGGAGGGAAGATATTTTAAAACAACAACTTGAAAATTTAATATTATTATAAGCAATGGTAGAGGGAGAGGGTACTAGCAGCCCCTCAATTTTTAAAATTTTCTTTGTATTATATAGATGTTACATATTTTCGGTTCCCTAAAATTTTTGAAAACTTTGTAGTATACATATATATATATATATATATATTTAAATTTTGTCTCCACCCCTAATTATAAGGTTAATAATATCTAAAATATTTTAATTAGAAGGCTCCATTCCAAGAAAATGGGTTGGGCTTCTACCCAAGTGATAATGATGTTACAGCCATGCAACTGGACACATCAACACTGAATCCAATAGACCTATACATATAAAAAATAGTCTGTGCAAAAAAAAACGGAAGAAAGAAATAGTATAAAACTATATATGCCAAACAACGTTTTATCCAGAAGTTGCTTATGCATCTTAATTTGAAGGTTTCAACACGCATTAGTAAGAGGATTCAAGTACAAACAATCTTTTTTATTGGATTGAAGCTATAAAATATGTTGAACTCTGATTTTGATAATTACAAAATAAGAGAACACAAAAGTTTGTGTTCTGCAGGTTTAATAATTATAAAATAATAGCTTATAAGGGAGTTGGTTATCTTTGAGTTTTGATTCTGATTCTCGTGTCTTGTTCTCATAGTTCTCCTTATTCCCAAATATATATGTCTTATTCCTAAATAGCCATGAAACACATAAGCTTGTCCTGTATCTTTTCAAATTGTGTTTCTTTCTAAAGATTAAGTATTTGAGTTGATCTTAATTCCTTAAGGACCTCTTGCATTGCTTGAAAGGTGTCTCAAGTGAACTTAGAGTCAAATATCCTAAATATGAGAGCCTGCCATTTTTCTGTATAATGGTCCTTATTTTGGAATAGCACCTTTATTTTGAAATAGCTTATTCTTGAGTGGACTTCTTTATTCTCAAGTATCAACTCTCTTGTCTATTCAAAAATAGCTTAATTAGGAATAGTTGTCCTTATTCAGGAATAATGTTCTATTCTTCAAGCTTATTCGCATTGCGTCTTTCTGAAATCTCTTATTCAAGAATAGCTTATTTAGGAATAGTCTATTCAGGAATAGCTTATTTGGAAATAGCTCTCATTATTATCAAATAAAGATCTTTAGATCAATGCTTATGTATATTTCTTCCTATTTATTTGCCTCATTTCGAAGTATGCCTTGTTTTCCTCTCGTATTATGTTCTTCACTATTTCAAAATAAGTCTCTAATATTTTGAACTATGCCTTTCATACAATGATCTATTTCTCTAGTCCAAAATAGAGGTTGTTCAAGACTCTCTAGATTCATTTTCAATTCTTCTTCTGAGAGTAGTAATTGCTATTTATAATCTCTAGAGTTATCCTAAATGCATTCTTGGGATAATTTGAACTTAGTTTGATCGCTATTCAATAGTTCTTTATTCCTAAATAGCTTTGTTCTTTCAAAAGAGTCTCCCACCTATCTTATCAAAACACTTAATAAAAAGAGCCATTATTTTTCCTTACTTGCTGTGAAAGAGAAAGCTCTGCCAAAAAGCATTATTTCATTGCCCCAGTTCAGTGATTGCTCAGATAACTCAGAGGAAAGAAGACGATGACCCTAATGGCTATATTCATGAGTGTAACGGATCATTTACAGACTCTAATTATAAATATAAGCATTTATGAAGATGGAGTTTAATGAACAAACTTGAGCTATTCGTATTTGTTGCTTACCAACTTTTTGAGTTTACATTTATTACAAGTGAGTTTTATTGATTATATATCAACTCTAAGTGAGTATATTTAATAGTAGTTGTTAATTATTAAACATACTCTATTTGTCTTTGTTTTTCTACTTCATAACAGAGCAACTTAAACTGGGAGTTTAAGTGGGTTATATCTTTATTTTAAGTCTGAGATTGTATTGTAGTTACCAAGAGCCTAAATTAATCTTGGTGAAGTTAGTGAAAAAATCTCAAGTGGTGCTTGAGGACTGGACATAGGATTAGGGGGTCGGAACTGAACTAGGATAAATATCTAAGCAAGCTTCTCTTCCTTTCCCTTTTTAGTGTTTGGTGATATCATCTAAACTGATTATTTGAATTTTATTATTATTTGTTAATTTTTTTTATTAAGCACAATTCACCTCCTCTTAGGTGAACTTTCAAAACATGGTTTTAAACACCTTATTAAGTAAATTGAACGAAGTACATCTTTAGCTATACCTCCACCCACAAGTAGTTTTGCCCTTGCATGGCCTTCTTTAATCTGGAACTAAGCCTCTAGACCAAAGTGAACCGTTAAAAGACAAACAAAAGAAATAAATTTGCCACCTTTACTCAATAACTGCACATGTTCCTTAGGTTTGCAATGACTCGTGGCAAATGATAGTAATTCCATCCACATAAGACAAATAATTTCCCACTTCTTATCCTCTAACTTGTCTAACTCCTTGGCAAACCTACATGCTTCAAACAATACAGATTTGCTCTTATCCCCCTTCACATCAACGGGTCTATGCTCTGTTGGCATTTCTTCTGCTCTAGCATCAACCTTTTTTTAAAGAACTTCTTGGCCTCTTCACAAGTATCTCAAAACCTTATTTGTCAAATTCCTGCCACTATAGACATTATTGTAGGTTGCATAATTAAAAGGCATAATATGTAATATGATGGAAGCTGACTAGTGGTTTTTTTTTAATCCCTTTCACCATCATCAACATTGGCATCTATAAAGCAGCAAATGGTGGTAGCAATGTGCCATAATAGGAGGCTCTCATCAAGAGAAATATTTGAAACATCCCTCCTTCATATATTGAATTTATTTGATTTTAAATAATAACATTATAAAAAAACTCACTTTTTTTAAAATAACTCTACCATGGTATTAAAGAGTAACAAATATTTTTCTAAACACCATCACGATAATAAAAAGGCTTGCCATGGTAGATGAAATAGAACCTTGAATTTAAAAACCTTACCATGATATAAAAGAGTATATCATGGTAATTAAGAAACAAAATAATTATTTAGAAAATATATCATGATAGAAAAGAGCTTTTCTATAATTAAAACATTTCATAAATATCATTATTCCATGGTAGACAATGATTTATCATGAAAATAAAAGAGCTTTACAAATTTAAAAAAAGATCTACCATGATATTTAAGAACATAATTTAGTTAGCTAGGAAGTACTAAAATGAGATCTTGTAACACCCCACTTTTTCAAACCATTATTTAAATTCTATCATGGTAATCAAATGTCTACCATAGTAATTAAAAACAAAATTTATCTTTTATAAAGCTTACCATAGTAAAATGTAATATTCCAAATTTCTAATCCTACATTAATAACTGATTATAAAATGAATTAGTAATTTAATATGAGATCAGGATTCTGGATAGTAAATTATTATTTTGACTAATTGAAATGTTACATGAATAGATATGAGTAGAAGAGTGGCATCTCGAAGCAGAGTGTGTAAGCATAGTGGGGACTTCTTCACTGTGCCACACGCCGTAGCTAAGGCTAGATGCACCGCGGTATATGGTACAAAATTTTGATAAAATTGGACATGTGTAGCTTATGAAAATAGAGAGGAAATCAGAGAAAGAGGGTCCTGGCATGGAAAAGAGAGGGTTCTCTACTAGGGCAAGTGATTTCAGGTGAAAGGATGACATTTATTGGGTAAGTCTTGTACTGTCTTAACATCTGATTCTAATTTATTTTCTCTTAGTTTTAACTATTGAAAAATTGAATTTAAAAGTTTTAAAGAGATAATTTCTTACCTTATAGTAATAGAAAGGTCTTCTGGGACTAAACTAGTACTTTATGACTAGTTTAAGGCAAAATAATAAAACTTTAAAGCTATAAGCTCAATTTGACCTAGTTTAGAGAGAGAGTAGTAAGAGAGAAAGTGTGATTGTGAGAAGGGTAGTGCTTGTAGTGAGTGATTGGTACTAATATGCATGAATGAATATGAATAAGGAAAATGGTACTGATTAAATGCTTGATTGTTATAGTTGGCACTTTTTGTCAATGATAAAATTCACTCTAGGTGCCTCAATTGTGTAGATTCTAGCATATGATGCATAAATAGTGGAAAGAGACTTGAGTAAGGATATAACATGGGTAATCCTTTCCTGCGAATAGAAGGGTTGAGGTAACCATATAGTTTTTTATATTTATTAGCTATTATAACTGTGTAGAAGTGAATATGCACGTGTCAAGCTATGATTTTTATGATTGTGCTTTTGATACATGATTTTGCATCATAAATGATTTTGGCATGCAATGTGATTTGAGAATGTTTTACAAAACTTCTAATGAATTTCAAATTGTAATAAATTTATTTATATGAGTATATAGTGGAAATTTGAGAATGGTGACTATTATGCTGTGAAATTTGAAGCATGATCATAAGAGGTGAGAGTTCACCCACAGTATATGTGGATGTGGGTATGTGGAGATATGAGTGAACAAATCCATATAGTTAGGCTGGCACATAGGACATCCAATGTAGCATTATACGAGCTGGTACCATGGATAATCCAATACAGCCTTATTTTTGGATTGTTACCATAGGACATCTAGACAATTTGGTAACTCCTTCATGCTTGTTAGGGTTCGATTAGGAGTTAATGACATCTCTATCACAAGTATGTGGAATGAGGGAAACTATAGTCCATAGGTGAGAATAATTACCTTTGGCCAGGTGTTTCTACCATTGAAAGTGTACTCGGGTCAATAAGTAAATCATTCAATAAAACCTATGGTTTTATGTCGGGGAGCTTCGAAGGATTGATGGATAGATGATCATGCTAGTGTATTAAATGTGTGAGCAAGGGCTTTTAAATAGCAAAGCTATATTATGATACATATATATATATATATATATACATATATACATATATATATATATATATATATTATATTTTGATATGGTTATTTGTGTTAATCGACATATATGAGCTATATTGGTTACTGAGATTTTGATCACACTATTATTATTTATATTTTTTTAGGTTATGGCAGTAGCAGTGCTAAAGGAAAAGATTCAGATTGAGAATAGTGAATTTCTTGATAAAGCCTTATAAGAATTGGTGTAATGAATTTGTATAGAAGTAGTTATAAATATGTATATAAGTTGCCATAAGATTCAGTGTATGTGCATAATGTTGCAAGTATTGTGTGTTTAATGGTTTTAGTTCCCTAGCCTATGATGTATATGATTGTATATGATGAAAATGGCTATGTGGACTAGTGGATGGATAGGAGTATATGTGTAGGTATGAATAGGTGATATATGTGAAACTTTGGCCAAACTTGTGGAGAGAAAATGCATAATGAGAAAATGCCTAATTCATGTGGTATAGGCAATTTACCAACCAAATGTATGTACGCGTGTTATATTGTTTATATAATTATTCAATTAGGTGTTTATTGTCCAATGGATTGTGGCCAATAACAATTGGTTTCAAATGGTGATGCTTAAGTGGCAAATTTTAACATAAAATGATCAAAATGCACTTAAATGTCCAATTTTTAAATGGAGTATCAGATTTGAACAAAATTAGTGTCATTAGTTAGTTTATGAAATAAGCTTCGCAGGGGCACTTGAATCACCCTAATTGGATATTTGATGTGCAAATGATACACTTTTGAAGTTTGTATTAGAATCTAAAAATTTGACAGCTAATTCTCATATGTGCGACACAGCGCATATGCCAATGAAGGACCATATGCTATGGTGCATGACATAAAGTGTGCTACTGAGGTTGCAGTGCCATATGCTGCAGCGCATATGGAATGAGTCATGGTGTATGGGCCTTGATTTAGCTTGAGTTGGTTGATTTGAATTTGTTTTCTTGTTGGCTTTGATGTGTTGAGACAGTGCTTCCACTGTGTAGTATTTTGTAGCTCGAGTATTTTATGAAAAGATTTTAGAAATGTTTATTTTGGGATCCCAAGCTTTCAATAAATAATTTTATAATGATTAGTAGAGTGCATGGAGAATCATATGGTAATATCAGTGAGGACATTATATAAAAAGGAGCTCACCATGGTAGAAAGAACAAAAGCTATCTTTTGATAATGCTACTGTGGTAGAAAAGAGTCTACCAAGGTAAAAAAAATATTTTTTTTATAATCTAATATAACATTAGGTAAAAATGCATTTTTGCTTCTATAATTTCCTTTGAGAAGTGTTAGGCACCTTATACTAGTAAGTGGAATATTTTTCCCTTAAACCATTTTCTAGAGCATTAAAAATTTCCCTATGTTAGTGATCCATTTATGGAGGGGAACTAAAATACTCCCAACTTAAAATTAAAAAACAAATATTAGTAACTATTTTAGTTTAAGCAATGACTATTTTTCTTTGATAATGACTAGAATGGAACAACCAATTACATCTTTCCTTGTGCAAATTGTTTATTCACTGCAATTCAAGTATTATAAATATTCATGACTGCTTTAGTTTAAGTAATAACTACTTTTCTTTTGGTAATGACTAAAATAGAAGAAGAAATTATCACCAAGAGATGTTTCTCTTTATTTACTTTGCAATTCATGAATTGAGAATTGGGTTGAGTTAGCTTGGAAGAGAATCTTCTTTGTCTAGCTGGCTTATCCTAGTTATTATAATAATTATTGTTGTTGTTGTTCATTAACTTTGTATTGTGTTTGCTCGAGCTTTTCCATGTCTCTAAACTAGTTGATGCACAAAAAAACTAAATGGATATCGCAAGTGTACGAGTTAATATGCAATATAATAATGCGTCACGGTCAATCCCATAGAAAATTAAGTAAATTAGCAAATAGGCATTAAATTTTCAATTTCATTTAAGTCAAGCAAGCAACTTATAGTGATGAATGATTCAAATTAAAATAAAAAAATGTAAAGTAGGCAACTAAGATTTTAAAGCACTTTAAAGTCAAGAAGCGATTAAGAAAGCACCCTAGAGTTTTAATCCCTCATTTGCTCAATTGCACTCAACTTATCAATTAATTGTTTTTAATTTTCGTTTTAAGGGTCGAGATACTAGAATTAATCATGAATATCTTCCCATTACCCAAAATCCTTTTTAATTCTAATCTAACAATTCCTTGCCAAAATTAGATTAAGAGCACTAAGTGCAAATCCCTTAAAATTGCTTAGGTCCTTTAGGTACATTCTTGTTCTAGAGGTAAATTAACCTTGGTTAATTCTAAGCATTCAATTCCAATGGTCCAAATAGAAATTCCTTTCCTAAGATCATTCTATTCCTCTAAATTATCACTTAATGGTGGTCAATCATCAAGCAATACAAATAAAAACTAGAATTAAAACATAAAATATGCATTAATCACAAAGTAATCGATAAATCAAGATACAATTGGAGCAAATGAGTTTATAGGACTCTAGATAATTAAAGTTCAGCCACACATAGCTAAATATAATCTCAAAGCAACAGAACAATGGGACCAAATCAGATACATAAGAGAAAGAAGGAGAAAAGTGAAGAAAAAATCAATAGAAACGTGAATAGTGATGAGTATCTTGCTTCCAAGCTCCAAAATTGCCCTAAGCTCTCAAAAATTGTCTATAGACCTTCAGAGAATGTAAAAAATGAAGCCTCCATTAAAAAACTCTAGTTTTCCTCTTTTATCAAATAGAAAAACTGATGCTATGCATTTTTGGTACGAAACCCGTTGTAATGCTTGCTGTAGCGAGCTTTGTTTCTAGTTTAGAATTTACCTTATAATACAGACCCGCTGTGATGGTTGCTGTAGCGAGTAATCATAACAATTCAATTTTCTTTTTAAATTCATTATATTTTGCTTCTTCGCTCTTCCAAGCTCTTGTAGAGTTTCCTAAAATCTAAAATGACTCAAATTAACAAAATAAAATACTCTAAAACAAAATCAAAACACAGCATTTACAAGACAAGCTAACTAACACCAAAATAAACACTAAACACAAGAAAAATAAACAAAAATAACTAGATGACTCTCTAAAAGATTAATAAAACTCTTTAAAATATATACAAAATATAGAGAGTCATCACATCCCCATACTTGAATCAAATCTTGTCCTTAAGATTTTTGCATTCAAATGCCACAAAAACCACAAGAAAAACAAAAGAAACAAAGAATGTTACAAATATTGTAAAGTCAGATACAATTTCAAACATTCAAGAATTTCCTCTTCAAAGAAATCTTTCTCACTTTCCAAAAATTTCAATAGCAAAGCAACTAATTAGGCTAAAATAAATCACCAAAGATTATCTCTTATTAGTTAAGTGTTTGCACTCTACTCTTAAGGTGTTTTAAGGGCTTGTGTATTACTCAATTTCACCTATTGAAACTCATCTATCATAAGCTTGTCTTTTATCCCAATCTCCACTATGTTATCCCAATGCATACACAAATCAAAAGGACTTATTATGGGGTTATAATGCATAAGGTATGATGATGCAAAGAAACAGGTAAAGGATTAAGGAAACCAATTTCAATTAGTGCTAAGCATAATCAAATATATCCCAAGAAATATGAGTTACCATATGAGAATTTCATCATTATTTTTTATGCATCTATTGTTTGCTTCTTCTCTTCTTTCTTTCTTTTTCTTTTCTTCTTCATCATTTTTTTTCTTTCTTTTCAATTTGTACAAAACATTTACATATTTATTATTATTTTTTTTTAGCAAACATGGACTTTTTTTCTTCTCCTTTTCATCAAAACTTTTTTTTTATATATCCCTTCACTAGTTGCCATACGTAACACCAATTAAAGTGATTAAAAGGGAGAAAAACATAAAAGGTTTTTTTAGTTCAAATAAAGGGCTATGAAATTATATTTTTTTTTTTAAAGGAAAGGCTAAGCCTCAAAGAGTAAACAAGAAATTAAATATGAATAGGTAGAATATTTGGCCAAAATGATTATGAAAAAGAAGACTTAAATCATCTCTATGCATGCAAAATAGAATTTTAAGTCTCAAGAGAGATTCAAGACAAATTTTAAAGATATAATTACAATAGATATACTTTCTCTCTTAGAAATGAACATTTGAGCTCAAAATCCTCACAAACTTCATAAATTCCCTTAAGTCAATTATCTAAGCCCAGTTCTTTACTCGTTTACTAAAATCCTACGAAAGTAAGACTAATTTCTTATCAAAATTAATCCTCTCAAGTTTAAATCAACCCAACTTTAACAATATTTGCAAACAAAAACAAAAATAGTTTTATGGAATTTAACATTTTTTCAATTTTTTTAAGAAAAAACAAAAACAAAATACACAAAGTGACAAATATTTACAAAACATCACAAACTAAACAACAAAAAGCAATGAAACCCTCCCCCCCCCACTTAAACATAACATTGTCCCCAATGCTATCAAGAAGAAAGAGAGAGAAAGACAAAGAAAACTCCCCTAATGAGAGTTGAATGGAGAATAGAGAAGGACAATGAAGATCATCTAGACATAATTTGTATCTATCACCACAAATGAACAGAACACACAGTCATACACAAAATAGCTGTGCAATGGTTAGAGGAATACAGTAATCCAAGACACAAGAGATAGGGAGTGAATGGAGGAGAAATCACAAGTACAGTAATCCCAAAAATCACCAAAACAACTAATGAAGCAAAAGCTACCAAAATAAAACAAAAGACAACTAAGAGGGGTAAAATGGTCCTGGGGCATCAGGGCGAGTAGGCAATAGGATCATAAGACTATGTATGCAGGTGGCCGAGGGGGTGGAGGTGGTGGCCCATAGAAAACATCAAGTAGCTTGTATAGTTGTGACATGATGTGGGTAACTTGAGTCTACACCTCACTCAACTGATTATGCAAACGAGTGATCTCAGTTCTCACCCAGCCCTTAAACTCAGATTAATGCAGTGCATTAGTGCATGCTTGGCACCTCGAAACTTGTTCATCATCCATATAAACCTCTGACTTCTTAATGTTTTCATAAACAAACACCATAGGGTGTTTTTGTGCATCGACCTCAAGGACAAGGACACCATGGCTAGTCAGGGTATCTGTCAACATGTGAGGAAAGGCTAACAACTTGGTACTATCTCCAATGACATTCCTCGTGTGATAAATAAGCTTGGCAAAATCCACCTTTTTGTACATCATGATACAATATGCCATTATTGCACAAGTCTTTCTCATGTCAGGGGAATGAGTGGTGGTGAGGATGTTGTGAAAGATAAATGTGTTCCAAAATACAGTCTTCTTAAAGAGGCATTCATACTTCAAGCAACCATCAAACCAAATAGGTTATGCTCCCTCTTCCATAACACAGTCAAGAATGTCTTTTCATTAGGGAAGATTAACATCCTTTATTATGCGATCCACCTTATGCATAGTTTCATATTCATACTCCCTTTCAAATTCTGGTAACCCATAGTGTTCTTGGATAGTGTCCACCGTGATCTTAACCAATTTACCTCTCACATAGTAATTATCCCTCTTAGCTGCAATAGCACTTGCATAGAATTCCTTCACCAATACCGGAATACGAACACCTGGATTTGTGCGAAACTTAGGAGCCAAATTATGTTAATGGAAAGCTTGTTGAGCCAAATTGTATGCTTGCACCAAATAGTAGCAGTCCTCAACGCATTTCTTATCAATAAGGATATCATTGAAGTGCTTTTGAGTTGTGAGAGAGCGAAACCAAAAGCTATCAAAAGGTGCACTAGAAGTGTCCCCTTTCTTCTGCCTTTTCTTTGGAGGCATCTTATAGCTGCAAGAAACAATATTGGCATAAAAGAGAGAAATAAAAATGCATAAAACAAGACAAAGAAAGTGGAAGAAGAACAGCAATCCACTTTGTTCAATCCGATTATCACAGCCATTATAGAACTTGAGCAACAATTAAAAAGCACATGAGGGAGAGAAAAGCAGCAACTCCCTTTTTCAACAAAATAATCAATTTTAAGTAAAAAGGACAAAGAGTATTATCAGTCATGCCTCACAAATTAAAGCTTCAAAGTAGCTCCAAAGAATTTCCATAGGAAAGTTAAAACCAGTTTTAGCACACTAACACATAACCTCAACCAAGCATGTAACTTTAACAGCAATTAAACATTAACAAAAATCCAAAAAAAAAAATGCCAGAGATGATTCAGCTATCAAAATGATAGCATATTGCTCAGAAAATCTGCAAAAACATGGCTTGAAAAACTTGGAACAACATCAGAATGAGCAGTTATTGGCCATCCAGAATCATTTACAGTGAAGACTAAAGCCATAACAAATAGAAAAAATGCACATATAACTGGGTATAATACAACCCAGCAAAGTCACGCTCATAGTGCATAAAAATATAAATCTGAAGCTCAACAAAATAAAACTCTAAGGATGAATCCGAACAGGGGAAAGGGGATTACAGCCAGAAATCAAACTTTGAATCACTATAAAAGTCAAGAGCGAGATTAATATAGTGCTGACAAATAGAAATGACACAAATCAGCACTGTAACTCAAAAACAAAACTAAATAGCAACAAAAGAGAGAAAATAAAACAAAAAAATGGCAAAAATGCAATTCAAACCGATGCATAATAGGGGTGAAAGGATGCCTAAAACCGAGAGAGAAGATGAATAGAGGATAATGGAGGTGAAAGAGGCGTACAACAGAGAAGCACGAACACAGGGCATTAAGTAAAATTAAATAATGGAGAGCAATCAAGAGCAGAGAAAGAGAGAACGATGGAGAAGAACTAAGTGTGAACTTAGCTTAAGGAAGTGAATGGCGTACCTACGGTGGTCAGCGTTAGAACACTAGAGAAGAACACTCACACAGGGACAACGAGAGAGACAAGGAAAAGAGGAGATGAATGCGTGAGAAGAGTAGGAGATCGTGGTCGATGACAGCATAAGCTGAACTCAGGCGGACTGAACACAGGAGAAACTTGCGACAGCAGAGGAAGGTAAATGAGGGAGATATGGAGGCGCGAGCAGTGTTGACGATGGTGTGGAACTCGGTGGAGATGATGATGAAGAGACGAAAAAAAAGAGCTGACGGCGGAACAAGACAGAGCTGATGGCAGCCTACAGTTACGGAACACGGTGGAAGAGATGGAAGGAGAAGGTACGGCTCTGTGAAGCTCACAAACACAGTGGAGGAAAGATGGACGGCGAAGGCTGGGCGAATGCAAAGGAAGGAGATGCTGGCTTTGTGGGCGCCGTTGGCGTGGAAGAATGAGGTGCGGCAGAGGCTACGAGTGAAAACTGGGAAAAAGATGGAAAGATGCTAGTTGAAGCTTCAAAGGAGACAATGAGGAGATGGAGCAATACGAGCTGGGCCAGGCAATAGTGAGAGACACTGTGGAGGGAGAGCGGACAGTGGGGAAAGCTCACAGACACATTGGAGCCATGGCGGAAGCTGGGGAAAGAGATGAAAGGAGATGGAGGTGCGGATGAAAAGTTGGAAGGGTAGAGACGCAAGCGTTGTGGCTATCAGTGGAGACAGTGCGTTGGGCCCGAGATGAAATTCAAATTTTTGGTGCTGGGTCAATGTTTTTTTTTTTTTAACAAAATAAAAAAATCCGACGCAGACAGGGCACAAAGTAGGATAATTCAAAAATGGGAAATTGATTTTTTTAAGCAAAAAATAATAAAATAAAGAGAGCACAATTCTTTTTAAAGAAAAACAGACATGAACACAAAGAAAAGGGAAAGAAGAGAAAGAAAATAATAAAAAAAATAAGAGAACAAAATATTTACAAAATATTATTTAGTTAGTTTTTTTACAAAAAAAAAATTACTATAATATATCTATATATTTACAAACAATATTTCTTGCTCCTATAAAATATATGGACAACTAGAAGCATGACCCACTACAGCAGGCACCATATTGAGTATGATTTCTAAAAGAGCTTAAGTAACCAAAATGCCTACCTGCTACAACCCCCGCTCTAGTAGTTTCCCGTTTTAGAAAATTAAATTCTATGCTAAAATAAAAATGCTCACAGTCACTCAAATACATAATTTTTAATCATTTAAACAATGTTAAGGCCAAAAATAATTCAAAACACCATTAAAGCATTTAAATTAAAGCTCCAAGTTCAGAAAACTTCCTTTTTCTTTTCAAATTTAATATGATTCCATAGTATTGCTCTATTGTTCCAAACATAGTCTAGAGACAATTGACCTACAAAAAACACACAAACAAAAATCTAAAAGACAAATAAAAATATAAACAATACAAATAAGGAAATGAATGGGGAAAAACTTGGACTGTCTCCCAAAAAGTACTTAGTTTATAGTCCTTAGCTAGACTATCTTAGAGGGTTATGGAGTATATGAAAGCTGAATAGAAACCTTTATGTAGTCAACATCACCACTATGGTAAAGCTTTAGGCGCTACGCATTAACTTTGAAAGCTCTTTCTAAATTCTCTTCCATGATTTCAATGGCTCTAAAAGGTGAAATAGAGACAACTTTGAATGGACCAGACTACCGAGATCTTAGTTTACTTAGAAACAACTTCATTCGAGAATTATAAAGCAACACCAACTGTGTAGGTTCAAATTGTCTAGGCAAAATGTGCTTATTATGAAACTTCTTGGTTCTTTCCTTATAAATCATAGAACTCTCATAAGTTTACAACCTAAACTCATCTAGCTCATTTAGTTGCATTAACCTTTTCTCACCCACTTGGCCTATGTCAAAGTTTAATTTCTTAATGGCCTAAAATGCTTTATGTTCTAGGTCAACGGGTAAATGACAAGCTTTACCAAATATCAATTGGTATGTGGACATACTTATTGGAGACTTGTAAGCTATCTATTAGCCTATAATGCATCATCGCGCTCAACCTCCCAATCTTTCCTAGTGGGACCTATAGTCTTCTCTAAAATCCTTTTCAACTCTTTGTTAGACACTTCATATAAACCATTGGTCTGGGGATGGTATGCCAAAGACATCTTATGAGTGATTCCATATTTAACAAGCAAGCTTGAAAACAACTTATTTTTAAAATGAGTCTCCTCATCACTAATGATTGCCTTAGGTGTGCCAAAATGTGTAAAAATATTTTTTTTCACAAAATACACAATCATATTAGTATCATTAGTATGGCAAGCCATTGCTTCAACCCATTTACTCATATATTCAACAGTAACCAAAATATATTGATGACTTCTAGATGAAACAAAAAGTCCTATAAAGTCTATTCCCTATATATATAAAATAATTCAACCTCAAGAATACTTGATTGAGGCATTTTATGCCTTTTTGAGATGTTACCTGCTCTTTGACATGCATCACAATGAAAAACAAAGGCATAGGCATCTTTAA
This sequence comes from Prosopis cineraria, assembly GCF_029017545.1. Lineage (NCBI taxonomy): Eukaryota > Viridiplantae > Streptophyta > Magnoliopsida > Fabales > Fabaceae > Prosopis > Prosopis cineraria. Next base: position 17,432,499 of record NW_026555343.1, on the reverse strand, counting down.
ACAGAGTAGGCCAGTAATAACCACATTGTAACACCTTGCAAGCAGTACAAGAACCACCAATATGAGCTCCATGAGGAGTAGCAAGACAAGAAAACAAGATATCACATAGTTCATTTTGAGGCACACACTTCCTTAAAATTTGATTAGCACATATTTTATACAAGAAAGATTCATCCTAGACATAAAATTTCACATCATGCAAAAACTTCTTCTTTTGGTATGGTTTTAAATTAAAGGTAATCACTCCACAAACCAAAAAATTGGCAAAATGAGCATACCAAGGCAATTCATTACATTTCATAGCAAATACTTGTTCATCAGGGAAATTATCATTGATTTCAATTACTTCCAACTCATTTTCTAACTTAAATAAATGATCAGCCACATGATTTTCACATCCCTTTCTATCAATTATCTTAATGTCAAATTCTTGCAACAAAAAAATCCATCTAATTAGCCTAGGTTTAGATTCTTTCTTACTCATCAGATATTTAAGAGCAGCATGATCAATAAACATAGAGACCTTATCACCTATCAAATAAGCTCTAAATTTTTCACAAGCAAACACAAAAGCAAGCAACTCTTTTTCAGTAGTAGTGTAATTTACGTAAGCATCAACAAGAGTCTTACTCACATAGTAGATGGGATAGAAGATCTTGTCTTTCCTTTATCCAATGACAACTTCAACTGCATAATCGTTTGCATCACACATTACCTTAAAGGGTAATGACCAATCCAAAACAACAATAATAGAAGCAAAGATCAGCCATCTCTTGAGTTCTTCAAAAGCCTTGATACACTCTTCATCAAATTTAAATAGAGTGTCTTTCTCAAGTAATTGGCACAAAGGCTTAGTGATCTTGGAGAAAACTTTAATGAACTTGCAATAGAACCCAGTATGTCCCAAGAGACTCCTTACATCTTTAACATTTAATGGGTAAGAAAGTTGCTCAATAACTAAAGTCTTTGCTCTATCTACTTCCAAACCTTTCTTAGAGACTCTATGCCTAAAAACAATGCCCTTTATCACCATGAACTGGCATTTTTCCTAGTTGAGCACTAGATTAGTTTCCTCACATCTCTTTAAGACTTTCTCTAAATTCATCAAGCAAGTATGAAAAAATTCACCAAACACCAAAAAGTCATCCATGAAGACTTCCATAATTTCCTCTATCATGTATGAAAACAGACTTATCATGCACCTTTGAAAAGTAGTCGGCGCATTACAAAGGCCAAGGCATTCTTCTAAAGGCAAAAGTTCTATATGGACATGTGAATGTTGTCTTTTCTTGATCCTCAAGGGCTATAGCAATTTGATTGTATCCTGAGTACCCATCCAAAAAGCAGAAGAATTCCTTACCAGCCAACCGGTCTAACATTTGGTCAATAAATGAAAGAGAAAAATGGTCTTTCCTTGTAGCATTATTTAATCTTTTGTAGTCCATACACACTCTCTATCCTGTGACTGTGCAAGTAGGAATGAGCTCATTTTGCTCATTAAAGATTACCGTCATGCCCTTTTTTTTAGGAACACATTGCATAGGACTAACCTATGAGCTATCAAAAATTGGATATATAATCCCAACATCCAACTGCTTGATCACCTCTCTTTTTTACCATAACTTTTATCATGGGATTAAGCCTTCTTTGATTTTGAATAGATTTCTTATGACCATCTTTCATCAAGATCATATGCATCACTATAGCAGGACTAATTCCCTTTATGTCAGCAATAGTCCAACCCATAGCCTCTTTCTGGTTCTTCAACACATTTAGCAATTATGCCTCTTGTTCTTGAGTGAGTAATGAAGAAATAACCACTGGTAGTGTCTCAAAATTCCTAAGATAAGCATATTTTAGATGAGGTGGGAGTAGCTTCAGCTCTAGCAAAGGAAGTTTTTCCAAAGAAGGTTGAAGCGTAAGAGTAGTACATGATTCTAACTCCAAAGATTCATATTACCAATACCTCTTAGGAAATGATAAAGAAGCATTTAGAGCTTGCTCAACTTGCACATGGTTTACCTCTTTCCTTATACTTTTCCCAATTAATACAGCTTCAAGAGGATCTTTGGAAGCACGAGATTAAAAAACATCTTGGACTAGATCTTTAATAATAGAAACCCTTGCACACTCCTACACTCTATTTGGATACTTCATGGCTTTATTCATGCTAAATGTGATTTGCTCATCACTAAGCCTAAAGACAATTTCTCCCTTTTCTATATCTACTAAGGCTCTAGTTGTAGCTAAAAATGGCCTACTAACAATCAATAGTATTTCTTTATCCTCTTCAATGTCAAGGACTATAAAATTAGTAGGGTAGATGAAATTGCCCACCTTTACCAAGACATCCTCAATGATGCCATGAGGATATAAGAGACGTTTATCAACTAACTATAATGTGACAATTGTAGGATTTGCCTCTCCTAGTTGAAGCTTCTTAAAGAAAGATAAAGGCATGAGGTTGATAGCAGAGCCAAGATCACATAATGCATGGCTTTCACATTTTTCACTAATAAGACATGGTATAAAGAACAAAATAGGATCCTTACACTTGAGTGGAATATATGGCTTCAGAAGACTAGCAGTTTCCTTGACTAAAACTACTTTGACAAATTTGGTAAATCACTTTTTCTTACTCAACATATCTTTGAGGAACTTGGCATACATAGGCATTTGCTCTAATGCCTTAAAAAAAGGAATATTGATATGGAGTTATTTGAAGATATCAAGAAACTTGGAGTATTGTTGATCCTCCACTTTCTCTTGAAATGCTTGAGGAAAAGGAAGGGGTAACACTGCTTTGGGATGCTCATTTGTCTTATCCTTCCCCTTGCTAACTTCACCTTCTTTGCTCTTAGCAAGAGCATTCTCAGAATTCACCATTTTAGATTGCACCTTGTTTTGAGGTGGGTCAGCAACTTGATTCGATGAAGAATCTAATGGATGAGATACCTTTAGTAATTTGTTTCTACTTCTCAAGATAATTGCCTCATACTCTTCTTTCCTCTCCCCATGAGGGTTAGGCATAATATTGCTTGGCAATCCACCTCGAGACATTGTATTCAAAGTAATTGCCATTTGACTCATTTGTGCTTAAAGGTTCTTAAGAGATGAATCTACTCTAACATTTATGGCAGCCTGTTCTTGAGTGTTCTTGATCTAAGATTCTGCCAACTTTGTCATCACTTCTTCCAAGTTAACTTTTGACTCTTGAGTTAGCATAACTTGCTTTCTAACTTGTGAGAAACTAGGAGGATTAGTTGGCCTTGCACCTGAAGTAGATGCTTGGTTAAAAGATGTACCACTCTTCTAAGAAAATTAGGGTGATTTCACTATACAAGGTTGTATGTATTTAAGTAAGGATTTCCTTGTCCTCTTTGAAAATTCCCTACATAATTTACTACCTTAGCTTGCATAACATAAGACATTGGTTAGACATATGCACATTCCCATAATGATCACAAATAATATGAGTCAATTGTATAGAATTCACATTCATCATATTATTTTTCTTTACTTGACTCTCTAACAAATCAAACCTCTTGTTAAGAACAGACATGATAGTAGCCAATTGAGCAGAAGAGTTTTCATTAGTGCTTGATTTTTGAGGAACCAGTTGTCTCTCATCCCCTCTATGTGAGTGGCACTCTGATAAAGAGTTCAAGACCTGCATAACTTCATCAACGAGCCTTTGATCATAACTCCCATTGAGAATTAAAGTTAACATAAGATCAAATTGAGGATTCAATCTTGTGTAGAAATTCTAAACAATGGCACAATTATTCATCCTATGACTTGGGCATGTTCTCATTATTTGCTTATACCTTTCTCATGCAGTATATAAGTACTCATCTGGTAGTTACATGAAATTGATCAAATCATGCCTGCCATTAGCAATCTTGTTGTTTGGAATGAAGCGAGCTTGGAATATCACTTCCAAATCATCCCAAATACTAATAGACCCTTCTGGTAGATTGAGTAGCCACTCTTTGGCTTTGCTTTTAATAGAGATTGGAAATAGTTAAAGCCTTAAAACATCCTTTGACACTCTATTTTGCTTGAAGGAATCACACGCATCCAACAAAGACATGATGTGTCGATTAGCATTTTAATGTAAAGCACCACTGAACAAACCAGTGGTTTGAATCATGATAATCATCACCAACTTGATCTCAAAGTTGTTAGCTTGAAATTTCGACAATACAATGCTAGGTTAAGTACTCTTCAAGGTTTGCCCAACAAAATCACGAATTAACTAGTTGTGATTTTCCTTAACCATCTTTGTAACTATAATTTCTTTATCCTTGTAAGATGAATTCAAAGGTGATGTTGCGTCTAAGAGTTCTTGGACACTCTTCATTCTTACAAGTATCTTTTTACCCTTAGCTCTACATGGCATAAAGTATAGTCCTGCAAGCTCAAAAGAGAAAGATCAAGAATCTAACTGTGCAACTCACAAATAAAATAAAATAAAATACTTAATTGAAAACTACTAAAAGTATTTTAGTACTAATCACCAATTGCCTTAAATCCCCGACAACGGCGCCAAAAACTTGATGCACACAAAAACTAAATGGACACCACAAGTGTACAAGTCAATATGCAATATAGTAACGCGTCAAGGTTGATCCCACAGAGAATTAAGTAAATTAGCAAATAAGCATTAAATTTCCAATTTCATTTAAGTCAAGCAAGCAACTTATATTGGTGAATGATTCAAATTAAAATAAAAAAAATGTAAAGTAGGAAACTAAAATTATAAAGCACTCTAAATTCCCACTGTGACGGTTGCTGTAGCAGGTGATCATAACAACTCAATTTTCTTATTAAATTCATTATATTTTGCTTCTTCACCTCTTCCAAGCTTTTGTAGAGTTTCTTAAAATTCAAAATGACTCAAATTAATAAAATAAAATACTCTAAAACAAAATCAAAACACAATATTTACAAGACAAGCTAACTAACACTAAAATGAACATTAAACACAAGAAGAATAAACAAAAATAACTAGATGACTCTTTAAAAGATTCTTTAAAATATATAAAAATATAGAGAGTCATCACTAGTATTACTTTGTTGGTGATGATTATTACAGGCTTATATACATTTATGTTTCTTATTATTTGTAAATGTGAAATTTTTATTTTCCAACATTGTTAACTTTTTCCAGTTTGGGTTACATTGATTTTCCTGGCCACTTGTGAGGCATTATAGGATAGATGCTAGAGATCGAAGTAAGTTTTGGCTTAGCAAGTTACTAGTTTAAACTTATCTTTAAGGAGGCATGGATTTTGAAAATTGAGATATTTTTATTTTGTCAATAAAAAAATTGAGTATTTGGGCAGAATACATTTGAGCTTGCGTTTAGCCCAAATTTTTTTGGGTGATTAAATAAGTCCAAAATAAATAAAAAAAATTTGAACCCTCATACTTGGTCCTAATTTTTTTAGGCTTAGCTTAAATAATCAATTCTAGTTTAAGTTATAAAAAATTGGCTCAAAGTATGTTTTTTTAAGTAATTAGTAAACATTGCAACATTTTGTGGCAAAAAAAAAAAGTAAACATCACAGCAATCAAAATTAATTGTCATTCAATTAAATTTCTCTCCACAGTTACAATCAATTTTTTTCCCAACACCTTGTGCTATCTCTATCAAATGTGTGTTGAGTTTTCAGTCCACAAAAAAAAAAAAAATATCTTTGCCAAATTAAATGTTGTGGAATTGAAATTTTGGTAAAACAAAAATTAAACTTTTTCGTCACAAATAATTTTGTTTTGTCTACTAAGCAAATCAGACAACAACATATCAATCTCAAGAAGTTTGCCTTTTCTTTCAAAATTGTAATGACTCATGAATTTAGAATTTTGTTAAATATACAAGAAATATTTTTTTAAAAAAAGGGGAATAATTAGACCTCTCATTACATATTTTCATAAAAAATAATAAAATAAAATAATAAATTGTTCTTCTAAATATTTTAACTTTCTTTTTATAAAATTATTGGATAGCTATACTAAAGTGAATTAGTAGTATAATGAGATTTGTTTTGGGTTTCTAATTGATGGTTCACAGTTCAAATTTAGGTGGTGACAAAAATAATATTTTATATTTTCTTAAGTACTTCAAAATTTTAGAAATGCCATTAGTTTAAAAAAATAATAATAATAAAAAAGAAGAAAAGATCATCAGTTTTATTTTACCGGCTTACTATAATGACAAAAAAATAATAATTAAAATAATATTAATATTAATGAAGAATTATTTTGATTATATATATTTATATTTATATTGTAGAAAAGGTACAGCAAAGTGAATTTATGGCTTAATGAAAATTGTTCTTGATATCTACTTTGAATTATGGAGTTCAAAATTATACTGTTAGGGAGATATTTTATTGTGCTTTAACCTTGTGAAAATACTAGACTACACCTCTAAAAGGAAAACCCACTAGATTTAATTTCATTTCCGTTGTCTACCTATTAAAAACATGAGACACTGAGAGAGAGAGAGAGAGAGAGAGAGAGAATGTGGGATCAACTTCTTCCTTCTCCCTCTCTCCACCAACCTTTCCCTTCCATCAATCTTCCTCCTCCCACCACCAATAGCTCATCACCGGCCTTCTCTTTGTCAATGCTATTTGCTTCTGTGGTATGGTTTGCTGGATTTTGTGCACCATTCTCTACTGCTTGTCTACCCTATGACAACACATAATGCATCATCTTCCACTTCTCTTCCTTCTCAGTTCGGTGTGTTATATGTGTGTGAGCTCATCGGCATGGGTGCATAATGTAACATCCTTATTTTTAATTCCCTGATTTACTAAAATTAATAAGGATAATTAAGTAAGTTGATGTAGTGTGTGGTCATAGGAGAATAATAAGTGTTTTTAGTTGGATTTTTAGGTATAATTTAGGTCCAAAGTGAAATTGGTCACTTAGGGACCAAAAAGTAGAGAAAAACAAGCTAAATAGCCTCTGTGCTATATGCTGTGGTGCACCGCAGTGCATGAGGTCATCAGGCAAGAATTTCCTTCTTTGTACCACTTGTCGCAGCATGTAGGGATATGGACTGTGGTGCACAGTGCAAAATTTGTAGAACTAATACGTGAACTAATGTGAAAAGCAAAGATAAAGAAAAGAGAGAACAGAAGAGACGTACCAAGCTCTGTTAGAGTTTTTTTGTGGACGATATTGGGAGTATTTTGGAGGCTACAATGAGTGCATGAAAGTTTAATGTGCATAATGTTATTGTAGTTTGAAATGCAAATGTCAATTCAAGATGTTTTTGAACTATGAATATGCATACGTCTGTAGAAAGATCAATGTGATGATGTGTTGTAAATAAGTAGTAATTGATGGATTTGATAAAGATGAGAAATTGTGATTGAAAAATAAGTGTATGTGATATAAGTGAAAGATAAGAAATTGATGTACACTTGGGTAGTGCTTGGTCATGAGCCTAATGTGTTGATTCTGATAATGAGTAAAGAAAAAAGTGAAAAGAGTGAGTGTTGTCTATGGCATGATTAGTGGGCGGGAGTTTACCTAGGGATTGGGAGTAGAGAAATAGTCATATGGTATTTAGGCTGCCCTTTGGTGCACGGGGGTATAGCCTTGTCCTATAATTTATTGAGGGATTATCCCATAGTTTGTCAAGGGACTAAATCCTAACTATCTCTACCAGTTCAATGAGGAGAATAGTCTAAGGTATGAGATACCCTAGAGATTCGAGAATGGAGGAAGCTATGGCTCGAGAGTGAGTCATGTGATCTTTAGTCAAGTTACACCTCACGATTGGTGAGCTTAGGTAGTCCAGTCATACTAACAGAGCCCTATTTAGTGTAATAGCTCACAGTTTCATTTTATGGAAATAAGAAAGTTATAAGATTGGTTGATTATTGCCTAAGTAAATATATGATGTGTCACACGTATTGAGTTATGACAAGTCGTGTAAATGAGGGGACATGTCACGTATCTGAGAATATGGTGACAATGTATCGAGTATATGTGAGACATGGATGTTATTAAATTATAAATGACAAATTATGACATGTGTGAGCATGTTTTACTTAGTTTCTTATGCATTTGCTTGTCTTATAATTGATATATAACTGCATAGGGTAAGTTTTACTTTGGTTACTGAGTGACTAAACTCACCCTTTCATTTAACACTTTATAGGCTCTAGCTCTGGTGCTGAAAGGGAGAAGATTTAGGAGGCTAGAAATTAGTATATTCCTTTCATTTAACACCATAGTTTGATTTGCCAATTCTAGGATGCATGCCATCAAAATTGCACTATTTTATTATTACAAATGTTAGATTTGTATTTTAAGCCTTGAGTATTTGTGTATGTTGAGATATATATGTTTATAGGGCTAAAATACTAGTACAAGTGTAGAAATAATGATTTGAGCATGTTTGGATTGAATTGGATGCAAAGTAATAACAATTTACCTCCCTATTTGTTTTTAGTAAAATAGAGTTGAGGAGTGAATTTGTTTTATACTATTATTTTAGTGCTTGTGATATGTTGTACTAGTAGTCCTAGGTCCAATAAATATGGTCCAAGTATTAAAAAAAGCTTTTGATACTTGTTGAGGATTCCGGGCACCTATTTTGTGTGAAAGTTGTGAAAAGTAGTTAAAATGTATTTGGGTGTTTGACTTCTTGATGTGACATATTTTGAAAGTGAAACTTTTGCCATTAGTTTGTTCATGTTAAGAGCTTTCTGTAGACACCTAGATCACATCAATCAGATGTCAGACAGGGAATCGGGGCTTATCAGAAGTTCCCCGATTCTGCTATCAAATGACAGCAGAATCTACTAATTTTTTGTGCAAGACACCATGGTGCATGGCGCCTAAACTGCGGCACGTGGCACAAAGAGCAACACACCACGACACAACATGCACGAGCAATGGCGCATTACCCTGTATTACAACACATGCTTTGTTTTTTTAGCCGTCTTTAAATTCTTTCACTCCTCTGAGGTATCCCATGCTTCTGAAACTTGTTTTTACTCTGATATAAAGGATTTGATTGTTTTGAATTCATTGTTATTTAGAAAACTTGGGATCCCTTGAATTTAGACAAAATCTTGGTAATCATTTTTATGCATTAATCTTTTAATTAACATGAGTTCTAATGTTAAATGTGTTTAGTGGATTGAGATTTTACATATAAGGATCATCTCTTTCTTTCTTCTCCTTGTTCATACAACTAATGTCTCTCTCTATTATTCCTCTACTTTTGCTGTCACTATTGTGGTGAGGAGCTATAGTGCCTTCTCCTTCTTATTTGTTCATGTATGTGTGTATGTTTAAGAGGTTGAAATTGTAATATCCACTTCATTGGTGCTATGTGCATGATGGCTATAGTCATGCATTTCTCCTTTTTAATTACTGTGGGTGTTAAGGAGTTGGATTTTGGGTTCTCTTTGAGATTAAAAATTGATCTTCTTCATTAAAGAATGGAATTCAAGAGGTTGACTGGTTCTAATAATCTTATCAGAGAATTTTTGAGAAATGGAATTGAAGAGGAGGGACTGGGAATTTAGTCTGAGGTTGATGCTTACAAGGTATTCAATCAAATGTCTGTCATTAGGCGTTTTGTTTAAATATGTTTTTTTCCACTAAATCTTATGAGGAGTATGTCTAGGTTGGGCCTTAATAATTTATGAACTTGACTTGAGCTTTACAAAGGAATTTGATTATGAAGTTAATAGGCAACTAGCTGAATTATTCTTAGAAGTTTTATGGTTTTTGATAAATTATTGGACAAGATATTTGAATGTTAAGAATATCCTTATAAAAGAGTTGATTACGATTAAAGTTTTAAGGATAAATTTTATAATATAAATTATGGTGTTTAGGTGGCTTTCAATTATGTAGACTAACTACGATTATGTTAATATTGGAAAAGAGTTAATATATTAGGTGCATTGAGGACAAAAATTTAGGATTTAAGTGGTTCAATCTTTACATTGATACTTGAGAATGTGCAGATATTGCCTGAATGTTTATAAATTAATTAATGTTAAATTATTTATTTATTTTATTTGTCATGAACTTGGATTGAAAATGTGTTCATTAAGTTTTGAATGGTGGCCTTAGTTAATTTAAGGAGATCGGGTTGATATTAGAATACCTGCAAGTATAAGATTAGAAATTGCATTCTTTGAATAGAGTGAACTTATGAAATGAAATAAGAAGAATATATATATTGTTCTTTTAAAAGATGATCGATGGGTTAGGGACAATTAAGGATTGAGGAGACATTAATATGTTTTAGGTAAGATGTTGGGTAAATGAATGTTTATTAGAGATGCCTGGAGTAAAGTCACTATTAAAGAAAGTTATTTGTTCCTCTTGTGTAGGTAATAGAGTATTTTAACAGAAAAGATGAGGTGTTTAGAAGGAAGAGATTATTATTTTAGAAGTTTATCAGGTAAGTGGGTAGCGTCCCAATTAATTTATAAATAAAATTCTTTTTTCAAAAATATTTTTTTCATAGATCATTTAATAACAATTATATTACGTATTTAATACTTTTTTAATTAAATTATTTTTATCTTGAAAAATTGTAAAGAGATGTTAAAAGATGTTTGAATTATAATATGTATATGTTTTTCCTTACAAAGGATACTTTCAAGATTGATGAAATTATTTTTATCAACTTTGATAATATTGGTTTCTTAATAAATGCAAACATGAACATCAGTTATGAAATTTTAGTCTGGCAAGTTTTTATTGCTCAAAATTCTTCAATTGAGTTTGATTTTGAGAATGGAAACTATATTTTAATAGTGATGACTTTCTCACATGTTTGAAAATGGATTTGGAGGGAATTTTATACAAAACACTAGTTGCTAATGGCAATTCTATTAGCACTTGGCACGCCATGGTTAATGACTAACTAGTTTGATTTTTGTGAGCTCTATTCTCAAGTTTATTATTCATGGGTCTCATACTCGCATTTGTTTTTGTGGCTTCGAGCCACGTTTAGTTAGTATTACCATCTTGGACTATGTGTCCATGTTTGTTTCGTAGCTTATGCTGTGTTTGGTTTCTTACCCTCGTAAACTGTGTGTCTAGTTTGTTTTTATAGCATAAGCCGTGTTTGGTTATTTACCCTCATAGACTATGTGTCTATGTTTGCGAATTGTTCTGATAAATCTCCAAAAGTATGAATTTTTAATTAATTGATTAATGATTTTACACTCTAATTGTTTTTAATTAGCAAATTTTATTATTTTCATTTATGTATTTATTTAATTATTTTGACTTGTTAGTATCTAATGTTAAAGTTGCTTTGTTATTATGGATTTAAAGTTTCTTGATATTAAAATTATGTAGAACTTTTATTCTGAGCTTATAAATTTGTTTACATTAAATAGTTTCCTCTTTAATTTATATATATATTGTAGTTTATTTATTTTGAATTTATAAAACATTATGGTTGGGATGTTATTCACTAAAAAATATTTTGGTCTTAGATAGCTTATACCTCCATCAGATCATTCAAGGGATTTTGCTATAGGATTGAAGTTATGATGTCATTTTGGTTAATCTCTATTTTTTATGTAAAATTTTAATATATATATATATATATATATGTATATGTATATTGTACTTTTATAAAATAATGTTATAGGTGCACCATATAAACTATGGTGAGAGTCTTTGTTTTGTAGATATTTTGTCTGTTGGTTGAAAGGAGCTAAGCTCTTAGATGTTATAATATTTTTTAAATTTTTTTATGGTAAAATTTCAAGGAAATCCTATTCTTAAGGGAGACTTTGTCAAAATTTTCACAAAAAAAAAATTAAGGCTTTATTTAAATGAGAAGTATTTTTAAAATGAAACATTTCTTGAATTAGGCTTAAAGGATATGTGTTTAGGTGCATATCCTGTGCTGGTCACTCCCATCTTTTGGGGTGTGACAAAAATAGAAATCAATTTGGTTCAACCAATGCTGATTTCAAGCTAATGAGAAACATTGAACAGGTAGTGAATGTTTGAAGAGAAGAGGGTAGCGATAAGAGAGAATAACCATACCTATATTACTATTTTTGCATCTAGCAATAAGGGTGTTGACTGTGATCAGCGACCATTGGAGAGTACCCATACATATTTATGTTTTCAAGGTTAAAGGGCAAAATTATCCAAAAACTTTTTGCGAGGGATGTTTAGTATCTTAAATTATTGTTTGGAGCAAAATCACCCCAAAACTTTCAAGAACAAGTGCAAAAATGTGTTGTCATCAATGTTGATTGCTAGTTTGACTTTTACTGCTAGCTTGCTACCATATGAACTTAAAAAAAAAAAAAGACACACGTGACAAGTACATCTCTTTTTCATCCATTTCTCCTCCTCTGTTGCCAGGCATCAATACGTTAAAGCAAATCTGATGGTTGAAGCAAGGTATCCTAATACTTTTGAAACTTGCTCCTTAGATTCTTTAGCCACACCATGTGATAACCTACTCTATTAATCATAATTAATCAAACAAGCTCATAGTAATCAAAGGATTAACTCATTTAGGAGATTACTAAGTTTTAGTTTCAAAATATGGGATCCTAAGTTTTCTTAAGTTAAAATATGTTTAAATCATTCATTGACTCATTATTCAAAGTAAAAACAAGTGATGGAAGCATGAAATACCTTAGAGGAGTGAAAAAAATTGAAAATAGTTGAAAAATAACTTAATTGATGCAGAACAAGGCAATGCATCGCAGCTTGTGCACACTACACCACGGCATGTTGCTCTCTATACCACTCACTATGACATAGGCACCAATACGCTGTGGCTATTGCATGTTTCCTTAACAATAGATTTTGCTGTCATTTGATAGTAGAATCTGGAAACTTCCAGATTTGACTTTTACTGCTAGCTTGCTACCATATGAACTTAAAAAAAAAAAAAGACACACGTGACAAGTACATCTCTTTTTCATCCATTTCTCCTCCTGTTGCCAGGCATCAATACGTTAAAGCAAATCTGATGGTTGAAGCAAGGTATCCTAATACTTTTGAAACTTGCTCCTTAGATTCTTTAGCCACACCATGTGATAACCTACTCTATTAATCATAATTAATCAAACAAGCTCATAGTAATCAAAAGATTAACTCATTGAAAATAGTTGAAAAATAACTTAATTGATGCAGAACAAGGCAATGCATCGCAGCTTGTGCACACTACACCACGGCATGTTGCTCTCTATACCACTCACTATGACATAGGCACCAATACGCTGTGGCTATTGCATGTTTCCTTAACAATAGATTTTGCTGTCATTTGATAGTAGAATCTGGAAACTTCCAGATAGTTCTGATTCTCCGTTCGATGTCCAAATGACATGATCTAGGTGTCTACGAAAAGCTCTTTTCATAAATTAGTTAATGACATGAGTTTCACTCTTAAAATAAGTCACACTAGGGAGTTGGACATCCAAACTCTTTTTTACCACTTTTTCATAACAAAAGGTGTCCAAAACCCATACCATGTGCCAAATGCCTTTTGTAATACCCAGACTATGTCCATTAGACCTAAGACTATCAATACAACATGTCATACATACTCAAATACTAATATAATACAAAATTACTTCTCAGCCCCTTTTTCACCCAAAAAAAGAAGGAGGAGGTAAGCTATTTGCATTGCCTAAAATATCATTCATTTCGTGAACAAAACAATATTTCTATACTTGCACCTGTATTTTGGCATATTAACACATACAAATTAACGTACACAACTATTTATGACCTAAAATACAATTCAAATACTTAAAACAACCAATTAGTGTAAGTATAAATGAAATGTAACCTAAAATTGACAATAGTATTTTATTACACAAAATAAATATAAACTAGAGGCATACAGTAGGAATGAACTAATTCCTAAGCCTCTTGAGTCTTCTCCTTCTCTGCACCAAAGCTAGAGCTTGTAAAATGTTAAAAAAGAGGGGTGAGTCTAGTTACTTAGTAACCAAAATAAAACCTACCCTATACAGTTATATACTAATTGTAATAAAACACATACATATGAAACTAAGTTCTTAAAACATGTTTATACACATATCATAACTTATCATTCCACATTTAACTCATTTCTATCTTATACACACTAGGTACATCGTAAAAAGATACTTAGATATATGACCATAACCTGATATCCACATGACTTGCCATATTAAAATCATATGACACATCATAGGTTTACATAGGTAATGATCAACCAACCTTATATTTTTCAACTGAAACCATAGGCTATAACATTAAATAGGGCTCCATCCGTGTGATTGGACTACCCAAGCTCACCAATCATGAGATATGACCTAGATAAAGATCACAGCACTCATTCTCGAACTAAGACTTCCCCTACTCTTGAATCTCTGGGGTGTCATATGCCTTAAGATAATCTCCTCGATAAACTAATGAAGAAAGCTAGGTTATAATCCCTTGACAAATTATGAAACAATCCCTCGACAAACTGTGGAATAAGGCTATGCCCCCGTGTATCGGAGGGAAACCTAAATACCATATAGATTTTTCTCTGCTCCTAATCCCTAAGCAAACTCCATCCCATTAATCATGCCATATATAATGCTCATCCTTTTTTACATTGTCATTTATTTATTATCATAAATTAACATATTGGGCTCACGACCGTGCACTACCCAAGTGAGCATCAATTCTCATTTCCACTTACATCACATAAACACATCATTCTTAACCTCTTATACTCATCCTTCTCATATTCATCACCAACTACCTATTCAAAACATATTATAAAGTGAATTTCATTTTGAACATCACATTTGCCATTGTAAAACTCATTTTGCAATCACGTTTGCATGCTTAGTACAAATTAAGGAATCATGTAAACACAACATTTCATTGTATGTTACACTCATCACAAGTCATAATTCACAAACTAAACACATAATTTACATCATATAGCAATTAACATATAAATATCTAAAGTAAGGTTCTCTCGGTTACTTCAAACTTTTGAGAGGTCAAATGTTTGCCTTTCAATTTTTAAGCTCCCAAGTTCAATTTTTCAAGCTTCAATAGTGCTCAAGAACTCAATTTACAATCAACCAAGTTAGACTTCATCAATAATGTTAATCACACACAATTCTCACCTCACTTTCCATTTTTAGCTCGCCTAATGCCCATATTACTTATATTTAGTCCTATCCATTAGATTTATTAACTCTCTTTAGTCCCTCATAATATTACTGAGCCATTAAACTTCTATTAATAGCATCACACTCTTTCAACAACTCTCATTAATGTCATTTTCACATAATAATGGGACCTAACCACCAAAAGTACCAAAACTTAATATATCTAAGTTTAGATACTTTAATCTACTCCCATTAACTCCATTTGAGTCAATAAATTTAGATCTATAACCTATATAGAATGACAATTATCTCCCATTATTAAACCCTAACCATAAACTCATAAAGGTGGAAGAAGATAGGAGGAATGAGGTTTAGGGTACTTACCTCAAGTGTTTCTAGATTCAAAATACATCTCCCTCATTTTCTCCTTTCTCTCCTTTCTATTTCTATCTTAGCTTGCGATTGATATGCTACAGAAATTGGCAATGTGTTGCGATACATGACACAAAGAGGTCCTTTCGATGTGATTCATGCCACGGTGTGTGGCATAGCAACACTAACTCTTTATTTTTTTCTCCTTTTGATGCTTGAGTTGTAATGCCCTTTTACTGACATTACCATATGCTCTACTATAATCAATCCTAATCAATTCAAAATCATTAAATTTGAAAACTTTGAAAACCTTGGGATCCCAAAATAAAATATTTCTAAAATCATATAGTGATATATCCGAGTTGTAAATTATTGAACAGCAAAAGCATATCTAAATCCACAAGAAAAACATGTGCATTTCAGTAAAATAAAGTTAAATCTAGCATTGTGCACTGTGGCTCTTGCCACATGTGTCATGACATGTGGCACAGAGACCACAGATATTTGCTCTATGCTATGCACTGTGGCATGTGGATACATGCGTCGTGGTGCACACTCTTGAAATTGCTATCAAATTATAAATTTCTAATGTAAATTTTAGATGTGTGCCATTTTCACATCCAATGTCCGATTGGGATGATTCAAACACCTACATGAAGCTTATTTCGAAATCTAACTAATGACACTGGCTTTATTTCAATTTGATATTTCTATAAAAAAATTAAACACCTAAGTGCATTTTGATCGTTTCAAGTCAAAATTTGCCACTCAAGCATCTTAATTCTAAACCAAACGTCATTGGCCACTTTTTAGGCCCTAATTATGTCCAAATGGACAATACACACCTGATTGATCATAACATGCACAATATAACATACATACATATATTTGGCCTGTAATCTGCCTAGTTCACACTTTTAGGCCAAAATCACATTCTCATTCTTTCAATCTCATAGAAGGCCAAATCATCACACATATACTTCAAGCATCCCAAACTTACACACATATACTACTAGCCCACTCTATTATTTCACCAAGATTAAATCTACCCTATGCAGTTATATATCAATTATAAACTAAATACACGTATAAGGAAATCAAGTATGTAAAACAAGCCCACGTATTTATCATTCTATAACTTTTTTAACTCTTATAACTAGGTGCATTGTCACCATATTCTCATATATGTAACATGACCCATACTCATATGACTTGCCACCACTTAGCACGTGTGACATGTCATATATTTATTTAGGCAATGATCAACCAACTTTATATCCTCCTTATTTTCTCATACCAAAATTGTGGGCTATAACATTAATTAGGACTTCGTCTATATGACTGAACTACCTAAGCTCACCAATCGTGAGGTGTGACTCAACCAAAGATCATAAAACTCACTCTCGGACCATGGCTTCTCTCATTATTAAATCCTTGGGGTGTCTCATACCCTAGGCTATTCTTCTCATTGAACCGGTAGAGATAGCTAGGTTCTAGTCCCTTGACAAATAATAAGATAAGGCTATACTCCCGTGCACTGAAGGGTAGCCTAAATACCATATAAATTTTTCTTTACTCCCAATCCCTAGGCGAACTCCAGCCACTGATCATACCATAATTATTACTCACTTGTTTTCACTTTTTCACTTTCATATACTCATTATTACAATAAATATGTTAGGCTCATAATTATGTACTACCTAAGTGTTTATTCTCATCATTTCCTCAAAATTCATTTCTCATTAACACATAGATACCTTTACAAATCATCACATTCATTTTTCAAAACATAAGCATATTCATAGTTAAAATCCTCTTAACTTTGCATTTTATATTTTCAAGTCAAAAATAGCTTTTTCATGCACTCATTGAAACTAATATATATTTTTTACTTTAACAATCAATCCCATACATGTAACATTCACAATTCGCATTCAACAACCAATTAACAATTAATTAGCATATAACTATCTAAAGTAGAGTTTTCCCCCAGTTATCTCAAATCTTTAAGAGGTCAAAGGTTTACCCCTCAATCAACTAGCTTTCAACTTGAATTTCCAATCCAATATGTGACCAAGAGCCGAAACTACAATAAACCAAGTTGAATTTCATCAACATTACCATTTTAAGCATTTGAACCCTCAATCTCTACTCCCAAATTTTCCAACATTCACTCTACAAGAATTGGAGCCTAACCATTGAATTTAATAATTACCTTTAGTCTCCAATAGCATTAATGAGCTATTAAATCCCTATTAATGGCATCAAAAACTTCCAACCACCCATAATAAATGAGATTTTTAGATATTAATGATGCCCATCAACCCAAGACACCAAAACTCATTACACCTAGGTTTAGATACTTTAATCTACTCCTATTAATTCCATTTGAGTCAATAGATTCTAACCCATAATCTACATGGACCGAAATTCCACTTCCATTATCAAACCCTAACCATAAACTCATAAATGTGGAAGGAATGGGGAGATTAATGAATATGATACTTATCTTGGGTGTTTATAGCCTTTAAAATACTCTCAATGTCATCCACAAGTAAACCCTAGTAAAGCATTGGCGTGCCTTTCTGTTTCTCCTCTTTTCGTTTTCTCTATTTCTGTCTCATTTCGCGTATGATAAACTACAGAAAATGGCCATGCGCTGTGGTGCATGGCACAGAGAGGTCCTCCCTTCACTCAGAAATGTCTGTGCATCGCGGTGAATGATCTCCACGCTGCGGCGTATGACACAGCAACATCAACTCTTTCTTTTCTTCTCCTTTTGATCCCCGAGTGACTCGCCTCGATACCAGATCCACAACTAGGGCTGAAATACCATCAAATATGGTTATTAGACCTCTCTGGCCACATACCACCTCAACTTACTTAATTACCCTAATTAGGTTTAATAAATCTAAAAATTAAAACTCAGGATGTTACACTAACAAAGGTGATCTAATAATCACCAAGTTGTTGATTAAAATGATTAGTTAGAATAATATTTTGATCTTTTATATAGGTAAAAGATATCTCTATAATTTTTTGGTTAACTAACAATCAAATTAATAGATATTTAACATAAAAGCAATATAACTCCTTAAAAAAATTGTTTATGGGGATATTGTCCAACATTTCACTATAGGGTGTTCAATGCTCTTTAAAAATATTTAGGGGTAAATTATGTGTTTAACCCTAATTTAATTGTCATATGATAAATACAAAAATTTTAGATGTATTTTATTGTCTTATAATAATCTTATATTTATTAATCCATTCAAATGTTAATGTATTATTTGTTGCAATCATATTCTATTTTATTTCTAAATATTGTCAATCTTTTTAACAAAATTATTCGAACAATCACGTGTATGGCACAGATTAGTTTTAACAAAATTAAGAAATTTTCCATTAGATATGGGGATAAATTATATTATATATATATATATATATATTAATTTTATTGATTGAATTTGTTTTTGTCATTAGATAAAAATATTTTGTTTTTAAAAAATTGGGTTATTTTGTTGTCCTGTCTTCATAAAATATGGCCTATAGATTTTACCCTGAAAGTTGAGTAAAGCATCTTTCATGCTTTTTTTTTGTTTTCCTTTTTTAAAAAGACTAATGATCACTAATATATGCTGTTTACTCACTTCATAAATTTTACTAGAAGCCAACTTCAAGGATCTATTCTTTGAAATGTATACACGCTAAGCTGACCATCTTAGCAAAAGAGTTATTCAATTCTTGTTCTACATGTTTTGCCACTCTCTTTTTTGCTAATGCATTTTTTCTTAATCTCAGTAGAATAAATTAAATTTTTCAGTTTAAATTAAGTTAAAAGAATTTTTAAACAACATATATTTATAAAGTATTCGTTATGATAAAAAATATAACTCATTTTTTCAGAAATTACATTATGTAATAAGCTGTCAAGTGTCGATCTTTTCTAACTATTATATGTAACATTTCAAGAGAAAATTCATGTGAAATTTGTGAGATCATTTCCATGTATGAAATAGGGTGATTGGCTCCATACAGAGGAAATCAATGTAAAAAGAAAAAAAATGGACAAGATAATTAATTTTCTCATGTTTAATTTGTTGTATATTAAAAATATTTTGGGTATTTCATAAGGAGTTATTATAAATTAATATTAATTACCATAACCCCCTACTTAAATATGTTTATTTAACCTCTTTATTTTTTGTAACGGACTTTTAATTGTGATTAAAGTGATTTTATTGCTTAATATTTTGAGGTCTTTGCCTATAAAAGGCTACACTTGCCACAAGTTTAGGACAAGCCTTTGAGCTTTCATGATTTCTCTCTTCTTCTATTATATTATTTCATTTGTGTTATTGGCTGTGTTTATCTTGTGAATTTTTGTTGTTCTACATCCTTGCCTTTTGTAGGAAGAATTCATTTAATTTGAGGGAGTTGCTTTTTTATGGTGGAATAACTCTTAAGAATAGTGTCTTCGAGCAAGACTTGAAGTACATTATTGTTCATGTTTTATTAAGGTGTTTTCAATAATCTTAAGAGTTATTTCTGAGAAGTTAATCTTATTTGGCTATAATAAGCATGGTGGGTTTGGAACCGGTCGAGGTGTAGTGATAAGGAAGTGAGTTTCCATGATATTTATAAACAAAATGAATGTTAGGGTACATATAATATAAAATGTTATGCTAAAACCTCAAAAGCACACATATCAGGTGGAAACCAACATGAAAATTGATGGTATTGGGATTGATGAATCATCCATGCGACTTGATATTTTTCCATAGGCTTTGTTTATGGGAAGTATGATCTAACAAATTTATAATCCTTGGACTTTGAGTCCGTCTTTAGGTTCCTCCTTGCTTCTTTGATTATCATCTTGAATCTTGTAAAGTCCCACAATTCACCTTGGAGTTTGCTTACACTAATCACACGTCACAATGCAATTACCTATATATAAGCCCTTAATTTATTTTTAAATGTGTAAGATCCCAACTTTGTTGAAAATATGTCAAACATATATTATAAGTTTAATAAAAAGGGCTTAGAAATGTGTAGACACCATATCCATACAGCATGTGGTTCAGAGCCACACAATTTTGCTCTATGTAATAAGCCGCAGCTTACCACCATGAGCGGTGGTGCATGCGTCAGATTCTACTGCACTATCAACAATCTAATATAAACTTCTGCCGTGTGCTATTTTCACATACAGTATCCGATCAAAGTGATTTAACTACAAACACGAAGCTTGTAAGATAGACTATCTAATGAGATAAGTTTGAACACGATTTAATGATTGATTTGAACACAAATTGGAACTTGGGTTTAAAAAACTTAATTTTCTTTCAAAAATAGGCACCTTAAATGTTAAAGTTCTATACTTTGCTTCATTAGATCACTTTGGGCCTTGAACTAAGTCTAAAACCACATATAACATGTCTCATACACAATTATCTCTCTTAATGCCACTTTACACACTTATAGTCTTATATGAGGTATCACACACAATCACACACATATATATACGCACTTGTTTCACTTTCACACATCTAACTTCCACATATAGGGTTAAGCCTCACCATATATTCAAAAATTAGAGATATACTTAACTTACACAAATGAGACCAAGCCTCACCATTTAGTTAAGTTTCACATGCATGCACAATCAACACTTAAAAAAAATTCACATATAATAATAGTGGAATAAGTTAAACAACATACATTTAAAAAAAGAGAAAGCATTAAAAAAAGAGAGGAGGCATTAAGCATTAACAAAACAAAAAAAAAAGAAAGAAAAAAATATATAATTGGGTAGATGAAATGCTAAATGATCAGCATTTCACCCAGCCCTTAAGCTGCTTTTGGCCTGAACACAGAAGGAGCCACACACGCGAGCAGAGGAGAGGACAAAAACACATAAAAAAATGATATAAGCTGAAGGTTAAATGCTAGAAACTAGATCCAGCGTTTAACCATCAGCTCATAGCCCTTCATTTAGACTTACATGCATAAAGAGAAGAGAAGAAACAAAAGCATGAGCAGAAAAGGAGATGCACAAGCAGAAACTAGAGGCACAAAGGAGCAGACTAAAACAAAAAAAAAAAGAGAGGAGAAGAGTAGAAATGCAGCCATGCAAAGACACATACTCATGCAAACGCAGAGAAAAAACACCACGCTTTTTGATCAAAAAGGAGGAAGGCAGAAAAGAGGAGAAACATATGAGCTAACGTAGACAAAAACAAAAGAAGAGAAGCTTTTGGCCATGCACACAGCATACATGAAACACATGCACAGTAGAAACATAGCCATATATGCACATAAGTGGAAAAAGAAAAAAGATGTGCACAGTGAAATAAAAGAACCAAAAAGACAATTAGGAGGAGGGGAGACATGACAAAAGGGAGAAAAAATAGAGCATGGAGACCGCACGCACACAGGAAGAAAAAGAAGGGAGATGCACGTAGAAAAGAAGATCAGAGAGTGGGAATAAAAAGGAGGAGAGATATCTAGAAGAAGGGGGGAAAGAAAAAAACGAACAAAGGTTGGAGCTGTGAGAGAGGAAGATGAGAACAAGAAAAAAAAGAGACAGGAGGGACCGAGTGAGAGATACATGAGAAGCAAAGACACAGGGGAAGAAGAAGAAAATAGCACGAGAAGCTTGGACAGAGACAGAGATCATAAGAGATAGAGACGAAGAAGGACTGGAGATGAAGAGAAGAAGGAAGAGACTAAGAAAGTGAGGGGAGTCTAGAGAAAAAAACAACAAGGACCAGCAAGACGGAGATGAGACGAAGAAAAAAAAGAGAGAGACTAAGAGGGAGAAACAGAGAAGGAAAAATAGAGCATAAAAACATAGCATGCATGCAACTTTTTATACACTGAGTGACACTGAGAGAGAGAGAGAGCAGTGACCGAGTATAGGAGATAAAGATAGAGGAATGAGAAACAAAGCAGAAAAAGAAGGGAGGGAGAGACTGAAAAATGAACGAGAAATAGAGCAAAAAAAAGAGGAGAGAAAGAGAGCAAAAACTGGATGAAAAAATATAGCACCAAGGAGCACACAACATAGACAAAGAACAAAGAAAGTGAAGAGCAAAAAGAAATTTAAAAAAAAGGGCCAGACATGCATGAAAAAAAGAGAGAGGAGAGTGGCTTTAGTGATGAAGAGAGCTAACTAAAAGACAAAAAAAAGAGGACTTGTGATTTTGGCTTCAGATTTTTGAGCTGGAAATGAACCGATAGAAGAAGATGAAAATGGTGAAGAAGGATGAGGAGATAGAAGCTGACGAATCAGATAGAAGGTGAAGATGAAAGGTGATGACGTGAAGAGTAATGGCTCAATATCAAATGGGTAATAATTTTGCTTGTTCATTCTTCAAAGCTTAATCTGTGGGATTAATGGAGTAACTAGGAAATTTCAAAATTTGTATAGATCACATGATTTATTTTGTGTGGCATTGTACCAAGTTATGTGTTTTGGGATTCTCCTTGTCCTTTTGCATGTTTTAGGCTATGATTGAAATTATTTCTAACTATTAGCTTCACAATTATTTGTTGGTTGTAAAATTCTTAATAAAAATATTTAAATCTATTTGCAGTGTGAGATTTTAAGAATCCCTACAAACATTTAAATTTAAAATGATCCTATATCGTGAAAATCAATAAGATTTCGCAGGTATGAGGATCAATTTTGTATAATAATATGGATTCCAAAGACTCATCATCAAAATTAGTTCTCTTTTATAATCAATAAAATATTTAAGTCTCATAAAAGATTTCAAGAATCTTCATAGAGACTTAAATTAATCACATCATTGTGTGAGATAATAAGTCCTCGTAGATATAGTAATTCTTAATTTTTATGATAAATAAATGATTTTTATAAATAATGATATAATACACAATTTAAAAAAATTAATTAGTCAAATTAATGCATTTAAATTGTAATCATATTTACCGATTATATCTTTTAGTCATGTGAGATTTTTAAATCTCTGTAGACTTTTAAAATAATTGTATTATTGTATGAGTCAATAAGATTCTACGGATATAACGATTAAGTTTTTTAAAATATGTATATATATATTATATATTATATCAATCAAATAAATTTAATTCTTTTATTGTGTGAGATTTTGGAATCTCTGCAGATATTTTGAATAATCATATTATTGTATAAGCTAATAAGACTTGGCAAGTATGATGATTAAAATTCTCTAAAAATATATATATGCATGTTTGAATAAATTATTACTAACACTCAAATATATAAATAAATTTAATACTTTTATCGTGAGAAATTTTAAAATCTCCGCAAATATTTAGAATGATTGCATTATCGTATGAGCCAATAAGGTTCTGCAGGAACTGTGATTAAATTTTCAATCATAAAATATAAAAAAAATAATTTTAAACCTTTTTTTTTTCCAAAAATTCAAAAATTGAGAAAATAATTGAAATTAAATTACTTTTTTGCAATTTAAAACACATATCAAAATTTTAAAAATTATTTTATTTGCAAAATGGTAAATTATTTCAAATTAATTTCTCTTCAAAAAAAAATATTTTCACCAACAAACTTTTAAGCCCTAACTACGTGGACTTTGATCTCCATCACAGGGTATGTAGGCCTCAAAGTCGGATTCTGAGTCAAGTCCTCCCTCGTAAATAAATAAATATTTCTCATTTAATTCTTATCATTTTTTAAACACATGAATATAAAAAGGATAATTAAAATAATTATAAAACCATATTAATAGAGCATAACAAAGTTTAGGTAACCATGCTGACAAACAGGTGTTGTGGGATGCCTAACACCTTCCCTACGCTCAACCGACTCCCAAACCTATTTTTTGTTCTCGCAGACCATCCTTACCTCTTTTAAACAGTTTCTCAAGATTTCTCTTAAAAATTTGGTGGCAACTCCCATTTCTTCGATTTCCGAAGGCCGGAACCTCCGCTTGCGTACCGTCCGCGTCACATTTCTGGGTGCGACATATGCACTCCTACGACATACTAGCCGAGAACACTTGATATTAGAACTAAGATTTCCCATCCTTACATGAAACAGGGCCCACCAACTACTGCCTTAGACTAGGGTATCACATATGGCTGGTAGTTCTCCTGTGTAACCACTAGTGGATCAAAATCAACGCTTTGACCACCAGAACTTTTTAGCCTTATATAAAGTAGGGCCACAACACCCTACTTTAGTCTAGGATACACTCGTGGATGCATTTCTTGAGTTCTTACTAGCAAATGAACATTAATGTTCTGGACCTCCAAAACTTTCTAGCCTTACATAGAGTAAGGCCACAACCCCCTACTCTAGTCTATAGGTACACTTGTGTATGCAAATGTATATGTGCCATCACAAACATCTCAAGCATCATCGCTTTTCATAAAATGCTACTCTATTATTTTATAAAACATGGCACATATATTTTACATAAAAGACTTATAAATCATTTTACGGGCTAATAAATAAAAAGGTTACTCTTATTATCTCACATCCTTTATACTAAAGGTTACCATTGCCACTAATTTTACTCTATAAGTGTAGATTCTTAGAAGCAATATCTCAAGTTCTCAATCTACACAATCACAAGCCCTTGATTAGTTCCCAATGCTTAATACAAAATGTTAATTTGGCTAAGCAATACTCCTTAACACATAAAATAACTTTATTAGTACCTTTTGTGTTCACTTAATCCATTCACTATAATCACTAGCCCTTAAGCCATCCAAATGACCAAAACACTCTTTTTTCTTACTTTATTAGCACTTTAGCCCTTATTAACGTCATAATTTTGACCAAATTTGAGTCTATATTACAAAGATTCAATCATCAATCCTTAGACCAATCTTAAAACCTTACTTTTGCACCTAAAAGCCCTTTCCCAACCTTTTCCACAAATTTTAACTCTTAAAAATCCCCTAATTTAATTTCTCTATAACCTTAACTTTGAGAAATTAAGGTAGAAGTATAGTACAAGGTTGTACAAAACTTACTCGATAAGCCATTAGTTAGAGCTATCTCCCAAACTTCTAAAAACTCTTGCCCTAATAGAACCCATATTCTTTTCCTCTCTCCCCATAAGCTTTATCCAAACTTTGTGCCATGTGCCATAATGTATGCAGTACATGCCGCAGCATGTGTCATAGTAAGGCAACTCTCATTACTGCTTACGCTTCTAATCCAATTCGTCAATATACCACTCGACCCTATAAACGCACCAACCAATCAATACCACATATCACCCCAATATCCAAAATCATAATTAATCTATTGATTATTAATTTACCCCTAATTAGTAATTAGTTTCATGGATTAAAGTTCAAGATACTTGACTTGATTAAGCAATAATATCATCAAAATTACACATATACACAAACTTGGCCATCAAATTGCCCTTTTTCTTTTAATAAGGCCTATATCTCAAACTGATATATACATTCACAAATCTGGTCAACTTCTCACACGATCACCACAATTATACACACAACTATACATTTACATCCCATCTTAGCCTATCAATTTACATTCACTATATATCACACATTACCACACATATGGGATAAGATACTCATATTAACCAGGATAAGATACTCATATTAACCAACAAAAATAATGTTCATGCATCCTATGGCAACTTATAACACAATATGTACAATACAAATTCATTACACAAAACTCTAAGGGTATAGCAATAGCCACTACTATTCTTCTCTCAAATCTTTCCCCTTACCCTGCTCACTATCAAATCCTATAGAAATGTAACCATGAAGTGAGATAAACATTTCAATAATAAAATAACTCACAACTATCAATTAATATAAATAAATATATAGAAGTAAAGCTTATAGAAACATATATACATATATCCTATTCAAATGCATAGCCATTCTCATAAAACCATTTTCACATATGAGTATGATTATTTTACCATCTGAACCTCCATATCACCCTGATTGAAACCATAAGCTCCATAGACTAACTATACACTTATTGATCTAAGAACACTTTCAATGGTAGAAGCACTCGACCAAAGGTGTTCTGTCCTACTTTCGGACAGTGGTTTTCTATTATCACACATACAACTAGGGCATCGTTACTCTAATACTGCATCACATATATGCTTAAGAGTATAAATCTCTAACACCATACCCCTTATAGGCACTAAAGAGAGAATTCTCCAACACTGCACCTATAATGGTACTAACAAAAGAAAATTCTCCAACACTGTAACCCATCAGGCACTAAGGAGCTTAGGATAGTATGAAACTTACCCTACAAATGACTAGTCAAAAATATCTTCCAAGCTTCCAAAATCTCTTACCCTAGTAGAGATTTACATTCTCCCTCTCTCTTGCATTTTCCTCTTCTCCTCCCTTCTGATTCCACAAGCTGGTCACGTCACTATTAATCAACTTTCTATGTTGTGCGCCACGGTGTGTGACATAGTAAGGAAAACTTCACTATGCTTATAGACTTCACTCTGATATGTTCTTTTTCTACTCAATCCTATTCATTCAACACCTCAAGAAGTTAACACACCAATTTATCACCCAAGATCCTAATCACTCACTAATTTGCTAATTTACCCTTAATTATTAATTACTTTCAGAATTAGAAAATTCAAGATGTTATACCATGAATGCTTATTCCACATTTGTAGCACCTTTGCACTTGTTTCTAGAAATAGTATACTAATTTCATCAACAAATACCTACGAGAGAAAAGTAAAATAAAAATGACATAATATAAGGAGTGACAGATTTTGCTACATAAAGGAGTTGTGTAGGAAATTACTTTAAGTGTTGATTTATAATTGTAACAATTACATTAATTGCATGCATACCCAATAGCTTGAAAGAATAATAATTGCCAAATTCTAATTCTAAGGAAGAAAAGGGCTATAATATTAAATTGAGTGTTTACTTTATCAAGTAGAGAAAAGATTTTAAGGTAAAAATGCTCATTGTGTCTAACAAATATATATAATTACAAGAGGTTGGTGACAAACATGGGCCACCAATAAGCACCTTAAAACGAGAAGTAGAAGCATAATATTGACCATTTTTAAAGATGACTAATTGATTTGGGTTGATGAAGCTAGAATTGTTGAAGACATGTTTATCCTACTCATTTATTCTCTATTTTTAGCTATATTGCTAGTAGATTATATCATATCATTCACCATCCATGCAAGTATTTTTAGTTGGTTAAAAAAACCCACAAGTTTCACTAAAATGGTTAAGAAAGATGTTGTAACCATATTAACAATGTCTAGCAGAAAGCTAGAAACTAAGTAATGATGAAAGTGCAAAGTCTCACCGATTCCCTAATTGAATATACAACCATTTAGAAAATTCATTTACATTACACACTCATGGAACATGACAACAAATTGATCTATTGATTAAGATGCATGCATATATTCCTATTTATACATAAATATAGTCAAAATATGCTATAGAAAGATTCTTTAATAATTTTGTATATATATTTATATGTTTACAACCTACGAGTATTTGTTTATAAAAAAACTTAATTCACAAGCAGTGAAGATTTAATGGCATGCCATGAGGAGTTTATTTTATAATTATAAACAATTTTATTTGGATTTTTCAAACTTAATTTCATCCATTATAGATAGACAAAATGTTAGATTAGTATGGCACCAAGAAATGCATAAGCTCTAAGAGAAGAACCATGAAACAAACCTAAGCTTTGTACTTTGCTTAGTGTCATGAAGAAAAGGGCAAGGACAACCACGTGTTGTGATGTTCCATAGCATCTTGGAGAACAATATTCCCTTGCTTGTCCATACAATAGAATCCACCCAAGAAGAACCTCCCATTTAATGCTGATAAGCATCCAACAAAACATAAGCCTCGTTACCTGATTAACCCAATCCAAATTGGTTTGTTTAAGAATGTTTGAGTCTAAGCTATTCTCTAGATAACTAGAGCCAAATGTTGAAGCATTTCTCATCCCATCATTTAGAGCTTGAGTGAAAATGTCTTGTTGTCATAGTCAGGCTCAACTTTTCCTCCTTGACTATCTCTTGGGTTCTTTGATTAGGGATTGTCTCTTTAATTTGATCTCTATGCATGCTATGTGAAACTTACAATGGCGTTCAAATCTTAGTTCCATATAATAGTTCTCTAAGAGAAGAGTCACACAATTATGGTGACGCATAGTTGCACATGAAGAGATGAAAGATCCAAGTTGCAACTTGCATCGCTGGTTGAAAATCATCTTTAATTTATTCTATTGTTTTCTCTTAGAAACAAAGTGCATTTTTGTTTATTCACCCCATCCTTTTTTGAATATTAAAATGAGTTTGGTTTTTCAATTGCATTTGGTCCCTAGGCATAATTTTTGTTCCAACTAGGTCTTTTTCACCAATTTTCCCTAAGAAATATAAAGCTCAAATGATTTATTTTTCTTTGAAAATCTATATAACACTACTAGAAAAAGTTAGATTTGCGAGGAAATTTAGTGAGGACTTATGTATTCCTCTTTAAATGGTTGTATTAGCGAGGAATTTTGTGAGGAAATTTAATTTCATCTCTAAGAAATTATTTAGCGAGGAAAGTTAGCGATGAATAACATGTTCCTCTCTAATGTACTTAATTAGCAAGGAAAATTCGCGACAAATATGGTAGCCCTCTTTAAAAGTTTAAATCAAGAGAAAAATTAGTAAGGAAATATGTTCCTCTCTAATTAGTGAGGAATTAGCAATGAATGATTATTATTCTCTAAAAAGTTAATAGAAAAATTAAAAATCAATAATAATTAGAAGAGTTCTAATTTTGTATTTACTTTTTTAAAAATGTACCTATTTTGCCAAACTATTATTTTGTACTATATTAATATATATAAAAAAATTTTCTAAAAATTTATAATACCTTCTAAATAATTATTTTTAAAAAAATTATAATATCTTATATATAAAAAACTATTTATATATAAGATATTTCATATAAAAAATATTTTTTTAAAAAATATAGTCTCTCTATAATTTCATATATCTCCAATTTGCTTTGTTAGACCCAATATCATTCCCTCCATTTTGTTCCCATGCAAATCTAATGTAACCCTACTGTGTCTCATTTCTTTGTGCGTTCAACCAGGTCAACTCACTCATCGTGCGGCCACTCAAACCATAGACGTAAGAGACGCTAGCACTCAGGCCAGGATGTGTAGATGAGAACGCACAAGCGAATCACTTCATCATAGTTGATTTTTTTTAACTAACCTCTCCATTAACTTCATCTCCTAAATCTTCAAGTTGCAGAAGTGTTGGCCCTGTTTGAGTTCCAGTTGCCATCATTATTTCAGTTGTCGAAGGGAGAACTTCTCTTTCACCATGTTTTTATATGATTCAAACTATTGTGTGGCTTGTTCTGTTCTTCCCAAGTATCAATGAATTGTTCTATTCTTCCAATTTGTTGGTTTGGTTTCCATGTAAGTAGAATCAGGGAACAAGATTTTGTGAGATTGAACTGTATGACACTCATGGCCGAGATAGAGATCGAACTGCATTTTTTGTTTTTTTGCCTTTGCTTCTGCTGTAGGCAGTGCACCTTTTCCTTCTCCTTATGAATAAAGAGCATGCTCATTTTACCGATTGATGTTTCATTTTGGATGAAGAGATGAGTGACTTTTGCTTTTGCCTAATAGTACATTGGTTGCGATTTTTAGTGTTGTCCTTCTTTTAGCAACTAAGTGTTCCACCTATCTTTTTGCTATCTTTAAACCATAATGGTGACTGGGTAAATGGGAAATTGAGGAACATAGTCTGACAATTCCAAACTTTCTATGGAATAGCTAGTTTAATTACATTGCTAATAAATGTTGGTCTAGTCTATAAGTTTTTAGTTTATAAATCGTGGATTCAAATCTCCTACTTAGATGAAGATTTAATTGATAGACAATATATAAATATTTTTATAAGCATTCTTTAAATTAATGCTTGACAAGTTGACGAGCTCTTCAAGGTCCAAAATAGCAAATTGCCAAATCCTCAATAGATCAAATATAAACATCGTATATACATTTATAGCTACAAGCACCCACCTTTGGTATCTTCCTTATATCTGTCTAATGAGTTTTGCATGTCTTGAAACTGAAAAGATTGGATGAAGCATTTTTCTTAGCTTATTACTATGATTGATGCTTTCCTTTGTATCAAATGCCCTTGCCTGATTGCCTATTCCAAACTTATAAGAAGAGAAAGGAGAGAAGATCAAGAATTGAGTGAGTAAGGGATTAGACATAGAAGATGAGATATATATATATATATATACAGTGAGGGAGGACAAGGTTCAAAGATGCCTGCTGCTTTCACTCAGTTTTGCTGCATGCAAGGTTAGAGTGCAAGCTAAAGCAATTAGGCCAAGACATAATGTGAAAGGAAAGTTTCTTTTTCTAGACACAACTTTTTTGGATGATATAATTTTTTTTTCTTTAAATTTCCTCTCCTGATGATCAATCTAACATCATCAATGATCAGTCTCTTGCAGTTATTATGCTTAGCCTCTGTTTTCACTTCAATCTCCATGGCTTTTCCTTTTTATCCTCTTCCTATTATTACTGTCATGAACTTTATTCTTCTATTTGTGTGTTTTTGTAACTATCATATGTTGAAAGAGCAATATGGAATTTTGAATATATACACTTCCCTTTTTCGTAATCTATACATCCCATATTTCAAATTCAAGTTAATTCCAAGGCCCAACATTTTCAAAAGTATGTATATCAATATTCACATACACATATTCGTGCTTCACCAACTGTTTACTTTTATTCAATTGCTGCGCTGCTATAATGTCTTGGTGAAGAAATGGTTGTCCCTTTTTTCTAAGAAATTTGTTTTAGCCGCCACGGAGACCAGACAAAAAAGAAATAGTCACTTGACACTTGCTATCAAAACTTAGGCCTTTTCAAAATTAAAGGCATTTACACGAGGTTTAATATTCACACAAGACCGAACATGCATACTTCTTTCCAAAATGCTTGACATTTTGTGGTCAAAAAATAATAAAAAATAAATAGTCAACATTTTTTTTAAAATTTTTCTCAGGTATATATATAGTAGTCATTAATTTCTGCTATACTCGATTGTTTAATTTGTTGCAATCAAATGCACCTTTTATTTTATTTCTTTGTTCGTTCTTGTTAAATAAACTTCAAGTTTTCATTAGGAGAAAACAGTAATCAAGAGACATTGCATGGTAGCAGACTGTTTAGGGATCATCAGGCAGTCCCTTCTTAACTTTAAAAAGGTGCACATAATGTTGGGATTAGAAGTTAATACTGCTTTCCTTTGATCAGTCTCTCGAGGTTATTATGCCTTAGCCTTTGTTTTCATTTAAATCTCCATTGCTTTTCCTTTTCATCCTCTTCCTATTATTACTGTCATGAACTTTATTGATGATGACTAAAGCAACATTACGGCCGACCATTTTTTTTTATTAAAAAAAATCACACAATGAATGAATATAATAGAGATGTAGAGGAAGAAAAATCTCATAGAATCAATGATGGCTTCATTATACAGATAAAAAAAAAAACAGAGACAGATACACTTTGAGCAGAATTTTCTATCTACTATATTATATATATATATATATATATGTATATATATTCAATATGATTACTTTATCTTTGTTAACAACCAAATCTTGGTGGGTTCTCTTAGTTTCAAGAAAGGAAAGAGCTTGTTCTATTATAACTTTTAATCTTTTTTTTTTCAGTTTTTTTTTGGTAATGTAGAGGAATGATGGATGATAAAAATTGGATGTACAATAGATAAGATCTGAGTAGAAAGGGTTTAACTAAAGAATTCATAAGTGACATAGATAAGTTTATTATAATAAAAAGTGTGAATGTGGGACCCATGGTAAAAAAGTTGTAGGTGTACCATGCTTAATAAAACTAGTGTCCCGTCTCGATGCATGGGCAAGATGTTCTCTCATTAAATTTAGATGTCTTCAAAGTTATTTTCTCGTAAGACATACTATATTATAAAACTTCATTGTTGTTACATGTGTATTTGAAATCAACATCATTATTGTGTCATTTAGTTTTTTTTTTTTCCTTTACCAAGTGCAGTCTTTAACCGGATTGCATTAGTTTGTGACCAATTGAACAAATGATAAATGTGAATGATATAATCGTACTTAATTTTGATGAAGCACGAACCATAAGCAAAAGTTTAGGCAAATAATTAGTGTAAGGTATAATTTGGTTAAAAAAACTATATATAATTCATTTTCAATGTTCTCAAATATTTCCTGGAATACTTATGAATTTTAATGCATATAAAACATGTATGAATTTTAATACCACAAAAAAAAGTGGATTAGCAATAGAAAATATACAAATTCCATTGTTAAATGAGTTAGCAACTGAATTGGCAACGGAATAAGTTTGTTGATAAAAACACCATTACTAATTCGCTAGCGATGGAATTAGTAATATAATTGCAATAACAACAAAATTAGTGATGAAAAATTTCTAACTCTAAACAAGGATAAGCTATTCTAATTCTATGACAGAATGCATTTTGTCATTAAATGCGTCGCAAATGAAAATTCTGTAAAAAATCACCATTGCCATGTCACCTAGCAGGCTAATGTTACTTCATCGCCATATCATTGCGATCTCATCATCCCTCCCTACCACGTCACCTCCATGTTATATATTAACTTTAAATAACTTTAAATGTGTCTTGGCCATGTTCAGACCCACAACCTCACACCTTTATGAGCCTTTTTGTCTAACCTTATTGTGAGTTAAGCTGAAGAAAATCTTTAGTATTTAATTCATAAATTTAATATATAATATTTAATTGCTCCCCACACACACATCAATAAATATATAATTTAAATATATAATTTTATTTAACATTATTTTTATTTATCAATAAAATAAATTAATTTTTTCTATAATACTTATTTTATATTATATTTTTATTTTTTAAAAAATATTTTTGGATAAAAAATTTAATATTAAAATGAACGAATACTTTATTATCACTATATATTTTATTATAATTTTTATAATATATAGCATTTTATATTTTTAAATTATTTTTTTAAAATATTTTTATTATTAATATCTAAATAATTTAAAATAATAAATTATAATTATTAAATTATTTATGTATTGCATAATAATAAACTATTAAATAAATTATATATAAATATATATTATAAATCATATAATAAAATTTAAAACAATTAGCGATGGAATTATGACGAAAAGGTCTACGACAGAATTTTCAAATGCTGTCACAAAATGAGAATAACATGTATTGAAAATTAGCGACGGGCATTTCCATCCAAAAATTTCATCGCTAAATTATTTCTACTGATTTA
This sequence comes from Prosopis cineraria, assembly GCF_029017545.1. NCBI lineage: Eukaryota > Viridiplantae > Streptophyta > Magnoliopsida > Fabales > Fabaceae > Prosopis > Prosopis cineraria. The sequence continues at coordinate 17,398,597 of NW_026555343.1, read as the reverse complement.
GCAATGGAATAATAGCAGAATTTTTAGTAACAGAATATTCTGACACTAAATGCCTTCAATAAAATTATTTATAACGGTTTAGTGACATAAAAGCGATTAATTTTTTTTTAGTGATAGAATGTTCCGTTGCTAAATTCCATTAGTAAATTAGTGATAGAATTAGCGATAGATTTGTAATAGATTAGTGATGGAATAAATTTTCGTTACTAATTGCTGTTTTTTTTTTTTTTTTTGCAGTGACAATCACCCTATAATTTCTAACGTAAATAATGTTGCAGTAGTTTTTCAATCAAACATTCAAAGACAGATGCAACACAGAGACAGCAAAAGAATTATATCATTGTTTTGCATTTCACTGTCATATAAGCTGCTATCATCTGTAAGAAATCCAACAAATATTGTTGTTTGTAATAATTAAAAAGTGGACAAACATAAAGAAAGATGCTAGCCAAATCTTATAAAAAAATATTTGACATGATTACGATGCCAATGTTGTCTACAATGCACTTACTAGACCATGTAAATTGCAGCACGTCTATATAAATTACAGCTTATATAAGCTTGATAACCAAAATGTCATCTATGAAAGAATATTTCTGTCCATGATATCCCCTTGAATCTTTGATACCAAGACTAATGATACAGGACAAGACTTTCCTTAGTCTTTGGTGTAGTAACCACATAAAAACAATAAAGAAAAAGTCAATGTCAAAATTTTGTGGAGTTCTCTTTATCAGATAATAGAGTATACAACATACATTAGCCTCTTCTGAATTAAAATCTTCAAACACATAACTGTACAGATCTGTACAAAATAGCTAGACTACCCAAATTCTAGAATACGTAGCATTCTTTTCTCACTCTCACTCTTAGAGGGAGGGGAGTCAATAAATTGTAAGTCATAGAATCACAACAAGGAAAGTTAAATTCATGTTGGAATAATTCGTAAATCATGATTATGATTGCTAACCCATTCTCCACTTTCTATTGTTGTTTCAAAGTACCAAAAAATTATAAATCTTGCTACTCAGTTCACAAATTTGTTCACAGTTACTTCAATTAAGAATCTACTGAATAGCTAAAGAAAATAGCAAATTCTGTCATGAAACAGATGATGTACATTATAAACAAATTGAAGTTAATGCTTCAGATCCTCGTGGAAAAGGAATTGAAGATGCATAATCAATCGCCACCATTTCTAAAACAAAAAGAGAACTCTAAAAGGGATAAAAGAACATAAACAATATAAAATAAAAGATTTCGGTAAATATAATACGTATCTCAAGAAATTTGATAATTTCAAGTCAAAGACGCCTTCAAAATTTACAAAAGACAATAATCATATAAGGAAAAGAGATGAACTTTAGTAAGTGACCGTTTAGCCAGCTACCTTTATTGCCCCCAATTCATTAATCATTGCAAATAATTAACTTTCAGCGGTGACATTTGTCGCCGTTGAAAGTCAAAAAGTCACAGCTGAAAAGGTAACAAAAAGTCACCACAATGTCTCCGCGAGAGCTTCTGTCGCTGATTTAATCTGCGGCGACAAAAAAAGTCGTTGCTGAAAGTTGAGAATCTGTGGCGACATTTGTCACCACTAAAAGTTTTCAGCGACAACAAAAAGTCACCACAATGTCACCGCGAAAGCTCTTGTCGCTGATTCAATCTACGGTGATAATAAAAGTCACCGTTGAAAGTTGAGAATTAGCAGTGACAATTGTTGCCATAAAAACCACACATTAGCGGCAACTGTTTCTGTCGCCTTTGAATGTTAAATATCAGTGGCAACAGTTGTCGCCGTTGAAGCTACCAAAAAGTTGTCGCTGAAAAGTAATGTTGGTTCACTTACACAAATGGCACCATGTCACTGTCCATGTGGTAGCCCCACCTCATGCCACATGGCACCATGTCACCCTCCACGTAAGGCCCTACCTCACACCACGTGGCACCATGTCACTCTCCATGTGTCGCTCTCACCACACACCACGTGGTGCCATGTCACCCTCCACGTAAGGCCCCACCTCGCATCATGTGTCGCCATGTCATCCTCCACATGTCGCCCTCACCACACGCCACGTGGTGCTATGTCACCCTCCACATAGGGCCCCACCTCGCACCACGTGACGCCACGTCATCTTCCATGTGTCACCCCTTACCTCATGCCATGTGGCCTATGTCACTTTCCATGTGTCGCTCTCACCATACGCCACGTGTCATCATGTCATCAATTTATATTTTCATTTTAAAAGTTGTCTTCTCCAAGGTTTGAACCCGTGACCTCCTTCTTTTGTATCCAACCATTTTGCCATTGAGTTGGAATGAACCTGTAGTCTATTATTGCAAAATTAAATACACACACACACACATATTATTAAACTATACAAACACACAATATATTAAATATTAAATATTATAAAATATCATTACTATCCTTAAATACTTCAATTTAATTCTTTCAATTTATAAAATTATAAATTGTATTATTTATTTTGTTTAAAGTAAACTATAAATATAATTGATACAATATAATTTGTATTATTTATTTTAATTTTTTTTTACTTCTTGAGGTTGTTATATTATTTATTTTAATATTCATATTTATAATTATAATATAAAAATATCTAAGAATAAATAGTAAAAATACTGATGATTATACATTAGTAAAAAAATTATAAAAATACAGACAATCAGCGGCGACACTAAAAAGTCATCACTGAAAGTTGACTTTTAGCAACGATTTGTATGTCGCCACTAAAACTTACAATATAATTTTTTTAAAAGAAATTAAAAAATGCTGACAATCAGCGGCGACACTAAAAAGTCACCGCTGTATGTCGCTGCTGAAACTTGCAACATAATTTTTTTAAAAGAAATAAAAAATGTTGATAATCAGCGGCGATACTAAAAAGTTGTCGCTGAAAGCCGACTTTCAGCGGTGACTTGTTTGTCGCCGCTGAAACTTGCAACATAATTTTTTTAAAACAAATAAAAAAATGCTAACAATCAGCGGCGACACTACAAAGTCACCGCTGAAAGTCCACTTTCAGCTGTGACTTGTATGTTGCCGCTGAAAGTTACAACATAATTTTTTTAAAACAAATAAAAAAATGTTGACAATCAGTGGTGACACTTAAAAGTCATCGTTGAAATTCAGTAGTGACTTTTAAGTGTCGCTGCTGAAACTTGCAACATAATTTTTTGAAAAAGAATAATAAAAATGGCCAAATCTTTTGTATTTATAACAAACTATTTCTATTTTATATTTTTTAAAATTATCTTTTCTAAAGGTTTTATAATATTAATTATTTGTCCATATGTTAAAACAGTAGAATTTATTGTTCTTCGTTATAACTAGTAAAATAAAAGTAGAAGAAAATATAGAAAATGAAATAGATAATACCCCTTTTGAAATAAATCAACAAAGATACATGAACATAATATCACATATAACTTATAAAAAATGATATTGCCAAGTAAGTTTAGTAACAAACAGAGAATATTCAAGAAATATAATATTTAAAAATCCTGTGAAAGAATAGGAAAGTTAGGTAGTGGTGTTCCTATTAAGCCTTGAAAGAACAATATCAATAGAAAATAAAACTTGTAGAAATAGAAATATGAGATGGTTCAATAAGATATTAGGATCTAAGTCAAAAAAGAAGAATAAGATAAGTCTTAAGAGTCTTAGTTTATAGCCAAATAGGAATAGTGAACCTGAAAGAAAAGTAGAAGAGGTAGCAATAAAAAAATACATTATAAAAGAATTGAAGAACAAATAGAAATCTCAAAAATAGAAAATAGAATAAATTAAATAAGAGAAAAATTTGAAAGAGATATTTGTACAGAATATCCAAATTCTTTTTGAAATAGAAAAAGGCACAAGAAATCATGGGTGAAAAATAAATATGACAAAAGAAGAAAAAGCAAAAACAAAAGAAAAACAAGTTTTGAATCTTATCAAAAAATAATTTAAGCACAAAATAAAAGGTAATTAAGTGAAGCAAATCAAAAGAGCTAATTTAACCATGATTTTTCAAAACTTCTATAAAATCAAAAGACTTTTGATTTTGCAGGCATTGAGTTAAATGGCCTCTTCTCTATCTCTTAATATAAACCTCTCTCCACTTGTAATATTACAAGATATGTATGTGTATCTATGCATACATACACACATACATACAACTTGGTTAAATAAATGGAAATGGAAATAAATTGAAATTTAAATAAAAAGAACATCATGAAATTAGTAAAACAAAATTATATTTTTTCCTATGAAAAATACTTTAATCTAATTTTGAAAACACAAAAAAATGCTGACAATCAGTGGCGATACTAAAAAGTCACTGCTGAAAGTTGACTTTCAGCGACGACTTGTATGTCGCCGCTGAAACTTGCAACATAATTTTTTAAAAAAATTAAAAAATGCTGACAATCAGCGGTGACACTAAAAAGTCACCGTTGAAACTTGCAATATAATTTTTTAAAAGAAATTAAAAAATACTGACAATCAGCGGCGACACTAAAAAGTCGCTCTGAAAGTCAACTTTTAGCGGTGACTTGTATGTCGTTTCAGCGGCGACTTTTTTGTATCGCCGCTAAAACTTGCAACATAATTTTTTTAAAAGAAATTTAAAAAGCTGACAATCAGCGACGACACTAAAAAGTCGCCACTGATTCTTGACTTTCAGCGGCGACTTGTATGTCGCCGTTGAAACTTGCAACATAATTTTTTTAAAAAAATTATAACATATTTTAAAAAACGCTGACAATTAGCGACGACACTAAAAAGTCATCGCTGATTCTCAACTTTCAGCGGCGACAGTAAAAGTCACCGTTGAAGGTGTGACTTTCAACGGCGACATCAAATGTTGTTGCTAAAAGTCTAACAATCAACAATCACTATACCTTGACTTTTAGCGGCGACAGTAAAAGTCACCGCTGAAAGTCATTTTTTTTGTAGTGTGTTGCCGTCGAAAGTCATTTTTTTTGTAGTGAATCTTTGAGCTCTTATGCTTCAATAAAATAAAATAAATGAAAGCTTAATAAATAGACAAGGAGAAGCTACAAGAAGTATCAATGTATAAAGAATCAAGAGCACGTAATAAATAGATGGTCATTTGTCCAATCACAAAGCTGCTCACTTCATTACCTTGCATTTCTTGTGTTCGGACACATCAATAAGATCATCTCTATCATGCTTCCTTTTCTGTAATTATATGAAGGGGAAAAATTGTATAGAATGAAGTTTCCATATCATTTTGAAACAGTATGAAACAAATCTTCATATTTTATTTTCAAATTACATCAAATCAAACTCATGTTCTGAATTAGATCTTTAATTCACAAGCAACTGAGGGCTGACAGCATCAACAGTAGTTTCTTAAAATTCATGTATAACCAAAACAAAAAAGAGTTCATAAAATATTCAATGAAGCAACGAATTCATTTAATCAAATTGCAAGATGATAATATTATGATCCAATACTTTCGAACAACGAATGAGAAAAAAAGTAGCAGCAGATAAAATTCCTTTAGATGACATAGTTTATCAGGTATACAAAATAATTATGCATATGACTCAAGAATCAAGACAAACAAAAATGTCATATTGATCTTGTCATATCAATCTAAACCACCAAAGATTCTTCTACAGTTTATGAATTAATCATTTTTCTACTTTTGACATGTCATTAATACGTGGGGCATACTCCATTTTATCCCCATGGGTATAAGACAAGCTTCACCTTGTATTAATGCCTTGCGCATAAAAGTAGAGAAAGAAAGGACTTAATAAATTAGTAAATAAACATCAAATTCTATCACCTAGATACTAAATACACTAATCTAAAATATATGGTAAACAATACTAAACCCCTCCTAAAAGATTCAAAACATATCTTGCTAGCAGAGAAAAGCCACTGATATATAGAAGGATGAGAACCTACAAGTTCCGTAAAATTTTTAAGAGGTTGATTTCATACAATAAGTTTGTTGTGCTCAAAATATAATATGGTTTTTCTTTTTTTATTACTATTATCCTTTTTAATTTGTGTGTGCTTTTCCCCCTCTTTTCCTCTTTTCTCTCTCTTTTTGCTTTTCATAACATGTCTTAGGATAAATAACATGCAAAATAAATCCTAGGATAGAAGACTTTTATCTGCAAATATAATTGTCTCTTCGTTTAATCTGATTGACAATTGAGGGTTGGGTAGCATATAGGAATAAGATAACATGCTTGCATGCTCTTATCACACACTGTACACTTACACAATTCAACACACACATTTTGGGCCCTATACCCGAGTCTGTGAATATCATAGGTTAGTGGAGGTTATTAATGGTTTCCCTGAAAAGTTTTTAAACTCTCGGAGGTTATTATGAATGCCTCACCTAAGCTGTTACTTACTCAGTAAATTCGGTCCCTGAAGAGCTTATGTTCTCGGAGGGTTAAAATTACTAAGTAAGGTCTTCACCGTCTGGTGAGGGCATTTTGGGAACCTTCTATCTATCAAGACTATAAATCTACCCTGGAGCTACACGTTTTAGATGAAAACTAGTAGCTAACCAATTTTAGCTCATACCTGATGATTATAAAGATAAACAGACTTAAGCTTCCTAAATAGGACATAAAGTGAGAGCATATTTTATTGCATCATTATCATCATCATGACATATCATTTGTGCATGCTACCTTATGCTAGAGCAGGTATTGAATGTCATTACACTAATCAATGTTAATGTATCACAAGGATGGTGCTAGTATTAAATAACTAAGCTTTGCCCATGGGTCTTTGACCCCAGTGACTATAAATTCATTTCATAACATTAAAGAGTTAATGCATTTTGTTAGCTAACTCTCGTGAAAAAACTTTTTTTGTTGTAGGGTAAACTAACACATTTCATTTTGAAAGTGAAACATTAGCCATGTATTAGTTTTGACTGTTCATAGGTTAATTGTTAATTCTTTCCCCCTATAGTGCAATAAGCACCTAGAAAAGATTGGAAATTTCTCATTTACCCGAATGAAAAATTAAGCTTTGTTTAACAAAAATTAGTTGAGTCTTATGCATAAATGACTGAAAACCAACTATCCTTAATTTTTTTTCTTTCTTTCCTTTAAAAAAAAAACAAGTTATAAGGCTATTACTCTTATGACTTTAATCATGTAGGGATTTTGGTCCCTTGTAGATTAATAGTTATTTCCATTTCCCTATAATGCAATAAGCATATGGAGGAAAGAAAATTTCATTTGGCATAAATGAGATAGCCTTGTAATTACTAAAGAGAATGCATAAAATTATGACATTTTTAATACCTAAACCCTTTTATAGGCATCACCGAATGATCTTGTGCTTTCCTTAGCATCAAGGTTTAAGGCTCAAACAAGCATCAATTGTGACACTTGCTTAAGACAACAAGCAAAAATTATATTAAAAAAATTCTCCCAATTCAATCACAAACCTTAGATCTCTGATTAAGATTCAAAATTCTTTCAAATGAGTCCCCTACACCAACACAAAGTTGTAAATAAATAAATTTTTTTATACATCTTCCTATCCTTACCCCTACTTGATTCCATAATAATCATCCGTTAGAGCAAGGCCATATATAGCAAACAAATGCATTTGCATCTTTTCATTTTCATATCACATGTCATGATAAAAGACTTTAAAATTTTTAACATGTTGGATTTTATTTTTTGGTCCTTTATATGGGAAGGTCAAGGTCCCCCACCTTACTTGCCACAATGCCAGTTATTTTCTCGCCCCTTGCTTGCTGTCATTATCTTATCCATTCTAAGCACACTAACATTTCACAATATACTTTCATACCCTTGCCTTGACCACAAAAAATGATATGGTAGATGTGGATGCTAGCATTCACTTGGGGTATATAGTTTTTCTGATCAAGTTGTGAGGATTAAAAAATAGAGGGGATAAAGGAATCAAGCCCAAACGTCACATTCACCAATAAGACCATTCACTATTGAAGAGAGAATTCAAAGATATTGTTTCTAACATATCTTATCTTCATGTTTGTATGGTCAAACTCTATCACTGGTAATGATCTTGTTTAATTTTGTCAATGTTGTAATCATACTTTATTATTTGACACCCCTGTTTGCTTGTTTTACCCCTTAACCACAAAACTTCTCTTATCCTATGCATTATTCTCTTAATGTTTGGTATTTCCAATGAAAAAAAAAAGCACAATGGATAAGGAAAAGATCAACTTGAAGAAAAATGCCCTTAATTCATGAAAATATGAAGCAAAGTGAATGAATTGAAAAAAAAAACAAAGAGAAAAAGAAATAAAGATAAAAAGAGACTAATTAGAGAGATAAGATAGCATGCTCATTAGCAAGTTAAGTCAAAGATATGAGGCATTTTTTTCTTTTCCTAAATCTTGAAGAGATTTCCCTTAGTCACCCATATTGAGCCAGGAGTAGTGTTTCTTTCATCTACCTATTTACAAATACCACCTGGGTTGGGTACTCAACCATATGTTTATACTGAATTTTTAAATTTTAAGAGAGGATCAAGACCTTCTTTCACCCAATTGAAACTTTTTTGTTTAACCCTCCAGATTTATCCATTCAAATAATTTCTTTCCATTTTCAAGCTCATGAAAGCGAAGTTTAAGAGCTAAGAATAAATAAAAAAAAGCAAAAAAAGGAAAAAAGCATTCCTATTGCTGAAAAAAAAAAGATTATCCCTCTATTAGCATTCACTCATTGAATGGGACATAAAGAGGAAAATTGAAAAGGAAAGGAAGGAAAACAAAAGAAGAAGAAGAAGAAATAGAAAATGAATTTTTCTTCCTTTCCCAATGATAACTCTATAAAAATGCCAAGTCTTGTAAGATCACATGTCGAAAAAAATTCCATTGTGATTTTGCACCTTTGTTTAGACCATCACATCCTTTTTATCCTCAACCTACAATTTTATCCTATTCTACTATATCACAATCTCTAAATATCCTCTCTTGTTAGGTGAATTTTAGCATAATTTTATGTTAGAGTAGAAGAAGAAAAGGTTGAAGGAAGAATTTACATAAAGGCACAGAATTTTTGAGCTAAATATCCTTTTATTTTATAAGCCAATTTACCTAAGCCATATTACAAACCCCATAAGTCCTTATTGAGATTTGACTTGTTTGAATATAATTGGGGCAGCTTTCTTATTGGAGATCATTTTAAGATGCAGATTATTGAAATTGGGGCAAGCTTATAGCTCAACATAAGATCTTTTACTCAAAAATTATGTCATTTTCAAAGGGACATATAAAACAAAAGGGGGCCCCCTTTTAATTTCCATACTCATTCCCTTCCATCTCTATACTATCCAAAGACATATCATATAAAATTTGGGAAGTTCTTAATATTACCATTCCATCATTTGCCATTTCACACTTTTTTACCATTGGAACTACCATCTCCATGTCAACAAGTCTTTTAGGCTATAAAATAAATTGTTCTAATGCTTCACTTGATTTTCCAACCTCATCAATAGGGAATGACATCTTCACATTTGGCTCAAGAGAAACCTCAACTATCACCTTAACTTGATCATCCAGAATATTGATGTCAAGGATTGTTTTTGCAAGCATGTATACTCAAGCTAAACAAATAATCTACTTCCTATGTTTATTCAAATAAAGAAAGCAAGCTTGTTCTTCCTCTATTGAGGGACTATAGGCCTATGTTGTAGTCTCTAGTATATTACAGCTATCTTTGGCTCTTTGAAGCATAAGAGAAGTTACAAGAAATAAGTGAAAAATGAAACAAAATAAAAAGACAAAACTAAATAAAATTAATTGAAAACTTGGGATTCTTGCTGCTTAATTCCCTGCATAGTTCCTATATTGGTGACCATTGATCCAACCTCTTAAAGAAGCTGCTCACAGAATGACAAATGATCCTACTCATACTTTTGAGCAACTTCCTCTTTAATGTTTTCTAAAAGCTCATCAAGTTTGGCTCTAGATACAACTCCCGATGAGCCTTGGGGTATTGGTCAAAAGTTCTCCTTGAGACTGACTCCTTTTCCTACTCCCACTACTATAGAAAGCAGAATAAATGACGAGTCTTATTAGATGTTTGTAAAAATAACTGTCCAATAAAGATTAATATTAGATTATTCAAATTATAATTATCCAATATATTTCATATATTGGAGGGTTATTAAGAGAACCATCCAATACATGTTTAAATTTTATTTTATTTTTTTAAAAACATAGTAGACGGTTATATATTATATCCGTCTAATAAGATCTCATTATATTGGACGGTTATAAAAACAATTATCTAATATAGGCATTTTACATTAGCTCCTTCCCTCTTTTTTGTCATTTGCTCTCTCAGCCAAACCCAAAAAAACAAAGTTGCTCATGGCATATCTTTGGACCCTTTCACCATGGCTGCTCTTTTCTCTTCCTCTCCCATTTCTTCACCACCGAAAAGCTTTGGTCATTTATTTGTTGTGGTTTCTTCCTCTCCCCATGCCTTCCTCTTGTCTATTTCCTCTCCACATGCTTCATTCGGTAAGGTAGTAAGCTACTCTTCTTCCTATTTGTTCCAAATCTTTTGTTTTCTCTCTGAATGATTCAAGCTAGTTTTTGCTATTGATTATTATCTAGATTACATTGGGCTTGTTTGATTGTTGATTAGGCTTTGGTTTGTGAGATTACATTACATTGATTTTGGGTTGTTATTGGCGCATTTAAGGCGTTCAATGAAATGTTTGATAGAAAAGGATAACCTTTGGCCAAAAGCCACATGAATTTAAAACTATAGGTAACTTGAAAATGCATGTTAGACTAATAACATATGATTAGATGGGAGTTATATTTAGTTTTTATTTTTATCCGAATTTATGGTATATTTTTTTGTATTTTTTGTTTGAACAAAATTCAACTAGTTTGATTGAAAAATTTTTATCATTTGATTCTTTAATTGACAGTTGAATCGTATATGAAGGTTCATAGTAATTGGAATTGTGTATGAGTACTTTTAGCTTACTCGAAATTATTATTCATGTGTAACTTTTAACTTTAAATAGCATATGATTTTGTTGTTGTTGATGATGATGATAAGTTGTGATTGAAATGAGGGCAAAAGGCCCTAAAAAGTTTCATTTTTATGTTATTATGCCGCTAAAATTTTGTTTGAAATTAATAGTTAGGCATTTTAAGGGTCCTTTTGTGTTTAAGGTTTTTTTTAATGAAAAGGGAATTTTTTATGAAAGAAAATTTTTTTTATTTGTTTATAATAGGAATAAAAATTTTTAATGAAAACAATTGTTATACATTAATTATATATAATTTTTATAACAATTGGCTTATGTTAATGTTAATATTGAAACATATATTTTACTTGTTATTATAATAAGTGAAAAATAATTTTTTATGATTGTAACCAAAATAAAATAATTCCTAATTTTTTTAAAAGCTCTACAAAATAAATCACTTTTTATAAAATTATTTTTTTAATCTTAAACACATGGGCCCTAATGTTGTTTGGATTATATATATATATATATATATTCAAATACAATGCCTAAAGAAATCATAAAAATAAATGTTATAAACTATTTACAATTTATAAATAAAATAATTCACTTATTGGCAAGTTTTTGCATAAGATAAAAGAATTATAATTTTTAATATAATTGTAGGTATTATCTTAAATTTAATTAGCTTAGAGAGGGATGATATACATATTTTCAAGCATGTGACCCATGAATGATTGAGTTAGAAATTAATATATTCATTAAACTAACTCTTTCAATAAGCTTAAGTCACTAATATCATTTCCCTCAACTATTCTTGTTAGATTGAGAGAGAACATGGACAAAAAATGGATGTCTGGAAATAGAGTCACAAAAGAATATGTGGATGGGGTGAAGGAGTTCATTAAATTTGCACTAGAACATGAGGCAGATCATAAAAGTGGCCTTCAATATGATGTGTCGTCTGGGTACATACAAGTTAATCTTACAAGGCATGGAAATAAAGATAAGCCTTTTATTTTGGTATCGTAGGCTAAATAAGTGTTCTATGTTTCTGATCTTGCAAAACAAAATTGGTCCATTGTTTTATTATCAAACAAAATAATTAGAAAGATGATTGATGTTGTTGAGGATGATCTATTTGAGGGGACTGTACTTGAAAGCAATCTCATCGAAGATGGTGTCAACTATATAAGATATGATCATAATGAAGGTATTTGGATTTCAAAAAGGGAAAAAAGAATGAAAGAAAAGATTAAGAAATTAAATTGAGCTATTAAGACAGAAAAAGTTTAAAAGAAGACGAGGAAAAGAAGAAGATCAACTTGGTCTTGTGGTGATCAATTTTCTTAATTACTATTTGTATTTTATTTATGGTTTGTTTATTTTAATTTTCTTAATTACAATTTGTGCCTTATGTATTTTAGTTACTATTTCTTAGCCTTGTGTTTTTTAATTTTCTTAATTATGATTTGTGTTTTATCTTTTAACTATTTTATTACATGTAAATGGCTCCTAAAATACCACCCAGGAGACCTGGTGACTCCTCTTTGACCAATTACTTATTGGATAATCCTACCAGTGCCACCAATTCACCCCCTAACTCGCCGACTGACCCACTCCTTGACCTGCTAATGGGTGATCATCTCTCCATATCCACCAGTCAGCCTATGGCTAAAAATGCTCAAGAAATAATGGCTACATTAATTAGGAAAGGTTTGGTATTGATAGGTGAGGTTAATCAAAGATAGTTGGCTGGACAGAAATATTCTTTTTTAGTGGAATTTGAAAGGTCAACCAATTAGGACTAACAAGTATAAATTCTCTAGCTACATTGTTGTAACCAAAGGACATTTAGGATTATCAATTAATAGTTGGCATGATGTAGATTTAGCCTCTATGGTTTTCATATGGGAACAAGTTGAGGTAATATATATATATATATATATTTATAATATTAATTAGTTTATTATATTATCATGTTAATTTTCTAACTTATATCTTAAATATGTTGATTGAGCAATCAGCATTCAAGATTAACACTAATTAAAGGCATTTTGTCATGGAAGCTAGCATGTAAGGCACATCGAGCCTTCTAATATTTTATAAGATCAAAATACATCACTCATGCTAGTGGCCATATTAGTCCTACAGCCCCTGAAACATTGTCAAACAAGAACATTGGGATGCTTTTTATTGCCAGGCACTGTAACATCCCAAAATTTTAAGACTTGAATTTATTTTAAAAAATAAAATAAAATATCTATAATTAAATTAAAATTTAGAATAATTTGATAGAGGTCCTGAGTTTGAATTTTACTAAGCAAAAGTTAGGTTTTATTTTACTTTTAACTATGAAAAAAATTACCAAAGTTGACTCAGGCTTTTGTGCTATAATAAAAAATGTTGGGCCCTTTCTTGTAATTTTCTCCAAAGTCTTATATCAGCTTTTTTAAGGAGAAAATGAACGTAGAAATGTAGAAAAAAAAAGAACAAAGAGCATGAGATAGTAAGAGGAAGAAGAGAGGAGATAGAGAGGGAGTTGGGCTTAGATCTAGGAGGTTTGCGACCGTTGCGAGCTTGGCCACACAATAGGTAAACTCCTTACTTCAATCCTCCTCCTTCCCTCTTGATTTTCTTCAATTTTTGAAGGAGGAAATTTTTGAATTTTGATCCCAAAGGCTTTATTTTTGTAAGCTTTAGTTTCTTTGGATCCTAGAGAGGATGTTTTGAATTTCTATATAGTTATCTAAGATTTTGAGTAGATAATTGGATGAAAAGAAGTGGTTAGGGCATAAATTAAACCTTGAGAGATTGGGTTTTACTCCTTAATGGTTTAAGCCTATCGATTTAGTTATAATTTTGCTATTTGAGCCCAATAAGATTTAAATTAAGGTTTGGTTTTCATTATAAGGGCTAATGGTGAAAGTTGGTGACACTAAGTGAAGGTTTTTAATTGATAAAAAATTATATAAATTGAAAATTAGCCTAATGATGGCTAATAAATGGTTTTAGTGGTTAAGTGATACTATGTGAATGGTTGGTTTAATATATAGATCATTAGGAAGGATTATGACTCATTAACTCAAGTTGTGTGGTATGAGTTATAGTCTTCATTAATACTATTTGTCATGATAAGTAATGTGGATCACTTATATGTTGAAGGGAATTATTGGTGAAACTTATTAAGAAGTTAAGGAATAAGACAAGTCCTATTTTGTACAAGAGGGACCCTTTTGATACCAAAGGGTTGAGGTAACAGGGGAATTTATATTTCTTATTACTTTGTTTTAGCTATTTTTGAATAAATATTACTAGCTATCATACATTACATGTTTTAAGAGATTAAATATGCTTTATAAGGGGTTATGGGGTACTACTTTGATTGTAGTACAAATATATTTTCTAATTGTTTAACAATAATGGTTTTATGGAAACGAGATTTGTTTGCATGTATTGTAATCATAAAGAATAGAAGTTGCACTTAAGGAAGTGCAATTAAGGTACCTTAGATAGGCTAAGGAACTGTTTAAAGGAGATTTATAAATGTTATACTACCTTAGAGTGCTGAAGTAGTCAATACTCGAGAAAGACATGAATAAAAGGCATGATCTCGGTGGGAGTTCACCAATGAGAAGGTATGGACTTTTGATATTTTATGACATACTGCCAGTACTCAGTATTGCCTTACATATTGTGGGCTCAGTGCACTAAAGTGGTTAGTGCATTGAATGTTCGACACCTCTTAGTAGGAGAGGGAATCTGACATATGAAGTGTGAGGTTGAGTGCCTAGGTCAAGGTAACCCTCATATGGAGAGTAAGCCGGGCTGGCTCTGGGAGGGAGTTAGCTTCAATTGCTCAGGATTCACGTCGAAGGGGCATAAGCGGTTCAGTGGATTAGATCATGCCTTAGATTACGTTTTGTGCCTGTGGAGGTACAAGTGGGTATAAGGTTTACCTGCGAGTTAAAAAGTGCTAGGGGGCATTCTATTGGTCATGAAAGGCCTTATCGACCTATGTCATGCATTCATGCATTTTAAATGGCTAAATTATATACTATGTTGAATTTATTATTCATTTATTCGATTATGGCTTACTTTGTAATAATCAATGTAGATTTCTCTGTTACTGAGAATGTGGTTGTCTCACCCCTTTCTTTTCAATATTTCCATGTCCAGGCGAAGGAATCAGTAGAGGACGGGGAAAGGAGCAGAGCTAGGGGTTGCTTGTGAATTGTAAAGAACTGCAACCCCTTTCTTTTAAGCAAATCTATTGTATTGTATTTAGGATTAGGGTGCTAGTAGGATGTAATTATGTATATGTGTGTGAGTATGTGTGGATTGTATGGCTTGGGTATGAATTTGTTTCCTTGTAGACTTGTGGCTAGGAAAATTGGCTATGGTATGTGGTTTTAATGGATTGATTTAGTAGACCAAGTTTTCACTACAAGTAAATATTTATTTTAGTATATATATGATATTTGAAATAGTTTTTGGCCACTTTTGTGTGATTTGTGCATTTTAGGGGTTTATGGTTCATTTTGGGAAATGGCACCTGGGTGGTCAAATTTTGGTATAAAGGGTTTTTTTATTATTTGAATGTTCTACCAGGTGTTTTTAGTCCTATTTGATGTGTCCAAAGTCTTCCCATAGGTTTGTAACCATTAGGATGAGATTTGGACAATTTTAAAAATGGTTTTTACTAAAAAACTGTACTTTTGCATCCGGGTGTCCAAATCTTAATCCGACCGTTGGATTTTTCTAAAATTTAGGTCACAAGTAAAACCTTTTATAAGCTTCGTGTGGGCTTTAGAATCACATCAATCGGATATTGAATGAAGAAATGAAACACTCTAGAATTTGGTTCGGAGGAGCTGTCATGACAATAAAAGTGCTGTCATAACAGCAACAGTGATGATGTTGCAACATGCATGAAATTCAATTCATCTGTTGGATCTTTCCAAAATTTATTATGCTAATAGTACTATTTAAAAGTGACATGTGAGCTTTAGACTTACTCCGATCAGAGGTCGGATGATGAAATGGTGCACTCTGGAAGTTAATCTAAAGGTGCTATCATGACAGCTTTTTTAGCTGTCATAATAGATAAATGACCAATCTTTTAACATGTCTAATTTTTAATCCGACCGTTGAATTTTTTTAAAATTTTGTACACTTATAGTACCCTTTGAATGTGATGTGTGAGCTTTAAAATTACTTCGATTGTGGACCAAATGATAGAACAGTGCTCCTAGAAGTTAGCCCGAGAGGGCTGTCATGACAGCAATTTAATGCTATCATGATAGCATCTTTTATCCCACTTTCGCCTAGCTTGCTTCTGTGTGCTACAGGTAAAACCTATAAATTATTTATTTAAAAAAGGTTTTAAATGTTTATTTTGCAATCGTATATCTGCTTAGTGATTTAAATGGTTTGTTTCCTAAGTTAGTTTTAGGATTAACTCCTTAACCACACTTAGTTTATTTGAATTGTGTGATTTTTGGATAACACTCAGGGCAAGTGTTACAGGCATCGTGACAAATCATTCTTGGTAAGGATCATGATATTTTGTGTAATTATTTTGTATGAAATGATCACTAGACTCATGGTACTTTATAATTTTTTTTTGTAAGAACTGAGCTAAAAGAATAGAGGTTTGAGAGAAAAAACCTTTTCCCTTTCTAAAAGGACACTTGGGGTATTCATGGATCGAGCAACAAGTGGTCTGCTTTGAATTTACTAATTGATATACAGTATATGTGTTACTAATATATTTTATTGCATAGATTGATGAAGAGGGCATACCAGAGAGCTCTATATCATGGGCCAGACTCTTTTTATTAGGCCAAATTGATAAAGATGGCAACTATGTGGGTGAACATGTTTAAAAACTTGCTAAAAAAGTTGTAAGTACTATCATTCTTAACTTTACATAACATGTTAATAACTTCTATTTTAATAACTTGTGATTTTCAAATTATGATGAATAGAGGATAATATCAAAAGAAGTTTCTAAAGGTGAACTTTCCTGAGATGAAGATGTCTTAGAAGAGGCATTGGGGAATTGTGATCACTCGAGTCATGTTAGGAGTGTCGGCACAAGGGTCTTAAGGAAACAAATAGTTGGCAAAAGGAAGACTCTAAAAGTTTTCCTTTTTCAGCTGAGTTTAATGCTTTAAAACAATAAGTAGAAGCGCAGTAAAAGATGGTTAAGGCACTGCTTCAAGTTAATGATTTTGGAAAGTTACCCTTTGAGCACCTTAGCCCCAGCAAGATAGATAGTTGCACTATGACCTAACCATCTGGTCAAATTCCTAAAGTATATATTATTTTTATTCCTTAACTTTGGTTCACAATTATTTTATTAACTTGTATTATTTTTATTTAAGGCGAGCATGATTGCTTTTTTATCGCAAATAGCCCTGGTAGACACAAAGTGGCAAGAAGCCATGTGTTTAATATCCCTTGGGAAAGTAACATACATAATGTGTCGATACCTACAGACTATTTGTGAGGGTTGATTCTCAAACCCATTAATGCCAACTACGTATTGCCATCCCCACCTTAGATGCATTCATTATTGGAGAAGTAAGTAGCAACTTTATTTCATGGCCTAGGGTTTGCTTCTCTGTATAAGATGAAGCACAAAATTGACAACAAGTATGCTAGTTACCTATTTATGTATATATTACCTATATTAGTCCCTCACTATATAATTGGTGTGCAGTCTAAGGGGAAGGGCATCACTAGACAATTAGGCTAATTATTTAAGGTTGAGAAAGCCATACTGAACTAACTGCCAAAAACCTACTAGAGCACACTTGAGACATACACAAAGTTGTTTGCTGATTCTATAGTGCTTATCAGTTTTGACTAGAGAATGTACGACAGAGAACAACACGATGTGATTAGGGTTGAAATGGTTAATGAAGTCCTCAAGCGTGTTTCAATAAGCTAAAATGTGGTTTATTTTTTATATGAGGTACATATTGTTTATATGACTTTTTATTATATTTTAAATTTAGTATAATATAATAATTTGTTTATTTTTTCATTTAGGTACCTATATGAAAATTTTATCGTCCCTGGTGATTTTGCATCAAAATTTGTCTTTGTCTATCCTTATGATGTGTCTGCTCATCACATAATTACTATTGAGGTGCAGTAAAGACAAGCTCAAACATTAGCAAAGTATTTCAAGATAAAGAACCCTACTACAGGAATGCTATTTTTGGTACCTCATGTACAATGGTAAGTTCAGTGGTATCCTAATTAATTTAATTTATCTTGTCATTTTAAATTTCATTCATGTGCTTTCAAATTGTTTTAGGAGCCATTGGATGTTGATCGGCATTATGCCGGCTGCTGTTAAAACTATAAAGTTTTACTATCTGGATTCTACTAGTAGGCAGCCAAATAATAGACCAAACATGATGGAATTATTTAATTTATAAGTTTATATTTTGAGTAATATTTATATATTTTTTTCATTTGCATTTCTAATTTCAACTTATTTTTTTCTTATCAAGGCTGTGATGCTTTATCGCACTAAAAAAAACTTTCCTGTATTATTAAGATACAAGTCATATAATCTAGCCTACCCTAATTGGAAGATAATAAAGGTACTTATCAGTACTAATTTTAACAATCAATTTTAATTTATTAATTAATTCAATAATATGTTTATTAGTTTTTCTATACAGTGCCCACGACAAATAGCATATAGCAAAGATTGTGGATATTATATCATGAGATTTCTTAAAGATATCATCACTCATGAGATTACTGTAATCCCCGCTATGATATGCATGTTATTTAGATTTAATTATATGTATTTATGAATTTTAATTTGTTGAAGTAATTAACTTTATTGTCATATTATATTATTGCAGTATTATCCCAATTCATACTGTGAAGAATTCAGGGATCATCACATCAATGAAGTTATTGAGGAATGGTGTGAGTACATTTTCCAACTGTGGGCCAAACATAAGTGAACTGCACATTTTTGTTTTAGTTTTTCTCATTTAGATTTTAATTTAGAATAATTTTGGTTTAGTATAGCAAATTGTTACTTAGTATTATGTTGAGCAATTGTATAAGAAACAATTTTTTTATTTTAATAAAATTATTAGTTTATTATAATTGAATTTAGTTTAGTATAATTATGGATTGGACTATTCTGTAATTACATCATATTGTTGCAGAGAGTTGCAATAAGTGCAACCAGTGTATTTAAAAAAAATTCAATATATTGGACAGTTATTATGAATAACTATCCAATATAATCAAATACTAGATAGTTATATTCACAACTGTCCAATATTATTTAGTATATTAGACGATTATTAATAATCGTCCAATATATTGTGTAATATTGGACAGTTATGATAAACAACCATCCAATATGCTCTGCCTAGCACTTGTTATTCTAATAGTATAATGGATGGGTATTTAAATCATTCAATATTATAATTTTAGATGGTTCTAATAACTATTCAATATTTGTTTTATCAATATATGATGGTGTCATATTGGACGATTCATAACCGTCCAATATAAAGAAAAAGAACCATCCAATAAGCCCTATTTTGTAGTAGTGCCCTAACATGATGAGGATAATTTGGTTTTCCAATTGCTGTTGCCAAAATGTCCATTACATTCTTCTAGTTCAAGTGAATCTTGCAATATACAATTGATAAATTTATCTTAAATGGTACATAATCTAAAATTTGATTTAATTCATTTAGTTTAATTACTTACAATCCTTTTAGCAACTTCAACAACCTCTAGAGTTATATATTGGCTTTTCTTGATTCTTTCTGCTTTCCATTTTCTTTGACAAGTTGGAGGAGCTAGCGAATAAACAACAATATTGGGGTTTGATCTTGCAACTTCCTTCAATTGCTTCAAATTAGCTTCCCAAAGCTTCTGGTCCAGCTTACTATGTCCCTTAAACAAGTAATATTAATATTTATTTTTAGACTATCTTTCTTTGTTTTTTGCACTTGATTCCTATGATTAAATCAAAATAAACCAAGTCAGATGTAGATTAAATAAAAAAACTAAGTCAATTATTAATTATATCTAAATTTACCTGAAATTTAAGATTATCTTGTGATCTCACAAACTGTCTCCAAGTGTCTACATCAATAAAATTACATTCCAAGAATTATTTTTGTTCTTCTTTTCTCTTGAATGTATTCCTTAGAAAGTAAATCTTTCCATTAATCATGTACTTTCTAAAGCTAATACTTTTTCATCCCATCGATGGGAGGGATATTATAAGTGAGGCACAAGGTATTATAATTATGAAGTAAGATAATAGTTTTTAATATAACTAAAACAATAGGAAAAAAATAAGAAAATTGCATACCAATAATATAATTTATGAAATTATCCCCTTCTAGATCACGTGGTCTTTTGTCACCACCAAATTATAAATGCACTCTACCTATATTGCCTTGACGTAAAGCTAGATCCTTTAACTTTATGTTACCTCTATCTCTTTTCTTGTCAGATGCGCTAGACATGTTACCTACATTCTCACTAGAACCCTCCATTTTGCATGTTAAGATTAGAAAATAATACAGGTAAGAAACTTGTATTTCAATTAAATAAATAGAAAAAAATAAATGAAATAAATATATGAATGTAAAAAATCAACTATTTGAATGTTTTATTAATTAAGTCTTACTTTATTCATTCTTCCAAATTCCTTCACAATGATAATATTTAACTGCATATATGTCATCAACCAAATCTACTTTATTTGATCTAAGTAGATTTGTAGTAAAAGGTTGGGTTTTGTCAAGGTCAAAATTTGAGTTAGCATCCTCCACATCAACAATTTGTCTTTTACCTTGTAGTATAATGAAGCGTTGTTTATTTGCTGGATCAATTGCATAAAACACTTGTTTTGTCTAACTTGCTAAAATGAAGAGCTCTTCTTTAGGACTAAGACTTTTGAGATCAACTGAAATAAATCTAAATTTCTTATCTATTTTAATAGTATTAAAGTGAACTCACTTGTATTTGAAAATAAATACTTTGAATTTGGTATAATTTACTTCTCATATCTCATTAACTACTCCATAATACTCTGTGTAAGCCAACATGTAATGATTTAAAAAATTTAAATTAAATGGTTTTGCTTTCCTATTGAGATTCTATTTAATCATTTTAGTTATAACATATAAGGAGTATTGACTTAGTGAAATTTGTATTAGTTACTTATATAGAGGTCTGGAGTTCGAATCTTACATAAGCTAAAGGTTAGCTTAATCTCCTTTATATGGAAAAAGTACTAAAGTTCCCTTTGCTTTTTGTTTATAAAATATTGTAATATCAATAATGAAAAACTAATAATAAAAATCTGGTGGGGTAATATTTTGTAATTTTGTCAATAAGCTTTAGTCTTGTTTCGTGACCCTTTTATTCAAATTATGTTCCTCTTTGTCGGCGAACTCACAGAAATAGAATGAGAGTCAGGGTGTTCGCGTTCCTTCCTCTGCTTTGATTCTCTTCCTTATTGCAGTGGCCTTAGCCTTGCCGCTGGTGTGTGCGTCTTCTCCTAGGCGGAAACTCATTCTTTCCCTCCCTCTTTGTTGTTCGTTTGTTTCTTCCTGGTGCTGAGCTGAATCTCTGCTCAGTTCTTCGCTATTCTGTTGCTGAAAAAGGTGCGTACATGTGTGTGTTCAGCCTTTTATTTTCTTTCCTCTCAACAGTTGGAAGTCTGTGTGTGTGTGGTAGTCTGATTTTTGCGTTTGCTGGCTGAAATTCTCTGTCTTCTTCCTTCTCGTGCGTACAGCAGATTGAGGCTGTTCTCTTTCTTTCTTCAGCGTTGTTAGTGTGTTGATTCATAGTGGTGGCCACTATAGTTTCGTTTGAGGTGAGTGGCTGTTCTTTTGTCCTTCCTCTTCGAGTCCTATAACAACACCGAAGCATTCTTTTTCCCCTGGCTGAATTATGACATTTCTACTCCTCAAAGTGGCTGTCATGATTTTTCCTCTGAATTTGAGTTTTAATTTTTATTAAGATATGCATGATTTTGGTTGGTGATAAGCTGAATGTTAATTTTAGAGTTTATGTTAGAAGTTGATTAATTGGTGGGATGATTATTGTAAGTTGAATTTGAATGTACTTTAGGTGTTTGTAAAGATGCTTGAAAGAGGAGATTTGTGGAAAATAATATTGTTAAATTGGTATAATTTAGCTTGAATAAATATAAATTTCTACACACAAGTTATAATGTTGAATTATTCGTTGGACTTGTATAGCATCTAAAGAGAAATTATTGGATTAAATGATAATCGAGATTTTGCTAAGCTTGGAATGAGAGATGTGTTAATGGTTGAGTTTGAATGTTGTTTGGTATTGTTGAATACTTGTTAGAAGTTGTTGAAGGGTTCATTGAGAATTTAAGGCGTAATGAGAAATTTAAAGAACATTTGAAGAGTTTGAATGTTAATTTTGCTTGCTTATATTAAGAAGGGAAAATCATAATAACATAAGAGTTGTTAGTTTAAATGTTAGATTAGTTTGGAGTATTATTGGAGTAAGCATGAAATTGAGGGAGCCTAATTATAAGATTATTGAAAACCTTCAGATGAGTGGGTAGCATTCCAAACAAATTTTTGGTAATGTATTCATCAAAAATTCCTTTATTTGAATTTTAATATTATTCTCTTTTAAATTGTATTAATATTTTCTTGAATTCAATTTTTATAATAATTGTTTTATTAATGATTATATCTTAATTGTATCAATAATTTATGTTATTGTAGTTTAATTATTTAACTCCATGCTTGATATAAAAATGAGTTTGGACAATGCAAATTCATAATTGAATAGTATGGTTAAAGATGAAAACTTTGTAGTTACTTTCATGCTCTATGCATAGTTCACTTGGTTTTATTAGGAGGACTAAATTTATAATGTTAGATGTTAATGATAGTTTCATTAGCCCTTAGAGAACTATGGCATCCCTAGCTAGTACGGTGTTTGTAGGAGATGTTAGCCTCATTTGTGGGCCAACACACGTGGAATAGAAGAATGGATATTCATGAGCACTGTACTCATGCTTGTTTTGTGACTTACAGCCATACTTGGTTATTTCATGGTTTTAAGCTATGCTTGTTGGTTATTTACCTTTGTGGGCAATATGTCCACACTCATTATTCATTCTAATAAAACCCTCTTAAGTTAAAATTTAAAAATTATTATTTCTATATAAATTTTCTGAAAATATTCTACTTAATTGTATCATTGTTTGAAATTTTATATTTTATGAGTAATGCAAATTATGATAATTGATAGAACATATTTGTTACCCACTTTTATTTATCAACTAGGACCTTTTTATTAATGATTTATTAATTTTAAGTGCACACATTGCATTAAATTTAGAATTTTATCTAAGTTTGTAGGTTTAGTGCATTAAAGGCATTTTGATCCAAAAAATAAACTTATGAGAAAATGTATAAAAAAAAATTGACAAAGTAAATTTTATGTCTAGTTGATGAGTAGTGAAATTAAATTTTTAAAATTTATTTTATTTTAGGAGTAATTAAATAAAAAGTCAACACTTTTTTAAGTATCTTAGTTTGACCTAGTTTTCAATTTGCTTTTGTGTGAAAATTTTTATATAATTTTGTGTAGCTTAGAACTTAGTTAATTTAATAAATTATCTCTTCTAATTATGAATTTAATTCTAAGCATTAATTAGATTTTATTATATCACATACTATTTAATTGAATTATGTGATTTATATGATATAGGTGGCATGTGGCTTGTGCATCAATTGGGCAATTGCGGTCAACACTCCTCAAGGTCAATAGTTGAGCATTTGCACATGAATTTTAATTATTTTGAGGGATTAAATCAGCTTAAATGAAGCAGATGACGCATGAGAAATTAAGCACACATTAGAATTATCTACTAACCAATAAGAAAGTGCCACCTTGCAACAGTGGCAAGGCTTCCATTTTCATTTTAATTTCTTTTCCTATTTTTTAATTAATCTTTAGCTGGTGTCAAAATAGAATAATCACACCATTTGACCCTAGGATTCAGATCCAATTATCATCTCATTTATCTTTCATAATTTCTCTCTCTTGTTCTTCATTTTCTCCACTTTTCTCTCTTGTGTTCTTCACCTTCTAGCATACGTCCAGGACCATTTCTCCACCATTTCTCCATCAAATTCACTCAACTCTTTCACCATGCTTCTCCTCTCTCAAGGCTGACCCTACCCCAAACACTTGGAAGAAAATTTGAGCTCAATTCATCAAGATAATGGAGCAATCTACTTGGCTACTTGGTGTTCTTGGTGGAAGCAAGATTTTTTTGATATTTTCTAGCTAGAATCTTCATGGAATCCTACAAGAGAGTTGATGGGAGAGGAGTCTTAAAGTCTTTACTTGGCTAAGCTTAGCCATTTATTTATCTTGTTTCAATTTCACTAGAATACTATGACTATTGTTGATTATGGTTCAATTTAACCTTAGTTTCATAGTTGTTTGTAATTTATAATGTTGAAATAAGATTGTTTAGTTAAATTTCATGCTCTTAATGTTGCTGGATTTTTGGCCTCTTAGTGTTTTTACATGGTAATGTGATTTTACTTGGAGAATATATTATATTAGCTTAGCATGTAATTGTATGGTGAATACTTGATGAAGTGCTTGAGTTTTTATAGTTTTGAGCTTAGAGACAGCTTTAGGTAATGGCATTTAGGAATAATTTTAACTAAACACTTAATTAATTTTAAAGCTAAGCTAGTAAAGTTACCTAGAGGCTTGTAATAGTACTTAAGGAATTGAATTAGTGAAGCTAGGATAACTGAGATAGTTGTCTTAAGTAAATAGATTTTTCAGCCAAGGAAGGAGAGTTAAGTGAGTTGCGATAATTAATTAAAGGACTAAGAATCTTTCATTAGTAACACCTTAGGGTTCTTACTTAAATTGGGAAGCCACTTCTTTTATAATTAAGTTTAGTTTACTAGTTTAATTTACTAGTTAATTGGGATAGCAATTAGTTAATCAAATTCAAACTTTGGGTGATTTATTTCACTAGATAACTTTAAATTAGACTTAAAGCCATTTCTTAAGAGATGATTTAGGGTTGGCCCTATATTGCATTAAGGTTAACTTTAGTTTAATTTTGAAGGCAAGCAATTAAATCCTATCAATAATTTAGATTGTTTTATTAACATTGTTAAATTTCACAATTAAATTATTAAACTTGTTCCTTATTAGTAGTTTGAGTATATATCTTACTATTTCATTAAATTGAGTTGTTCTATCTTCATAAATTTTATTATAATTCTAATTGGAATGCTACTTACCATAAATTTATTTAGTTTCAAATATTGTAGCTAACGCTATGCCTCCTGCAGATCATAGAGGCGCCCTACTATTTCTTTTGAAAAGAAGAGCCACACCATAATTATCCATTTTGGTGAAACTATAAAGAGTATTATATAATTGTAATTTAGTGCTCCATATATATTGTAGTTAGATTATAGCTTTATTTTGTTGATACATAATTTGATGATGATGAGCTAGTCTCCATTGTTGGATTGGTTGACTGTTTTATTATTGTAGAAATTTCGAGAGGTCCAAAATACAGGGGCGGCTTTTTTGAAATTTCTACAAAATATTCAAAATTTTACAAAATTTATTATAACTTATATACATAGATACATAAATATATAGATATATATATATATATATATATAAATAATTTAGCTTAACCTTTAATTAATTAAGGCTTATGGAATGTGAATAATCTCATATTTCATGTTTGTCAAACCTATAGTACCATGGTGTGACACAACAACAAGTTATTATCTTTTAAACTAGAAAAATTTTGAGCTTTAGCTTTTACCATTACCCCACAATTTTGCATGGTACTTCTATTATCTTAGGCTTTGTATAGAAGGAATATCCATTTGTATCATACACACACTAACACATGACCTCAAAATGGGGTCCCTTAAGTAATCACGTGTAACATCCTAAATTTCAATCCAAAAAAACAAGTTGCTAATCATGGGTAAATTAGTAATTAGTTGATTGATTATGGTATGGATGTCGAGTTAATATTTTGTGTTAGTTGATTGTTATATTAATAGGGTTGAAGGGTAGAACGGCAATTCAGGGTGAAATACATGAGCATAAGTGAGATTAACTTCATTGTGTCACATGCCACAGCAAAAGCTGCATGCGCCGAGGCACATTGTACAGATTTCACTTAAAACTAACATGATTAATTCATGAGATCAGAAGAGAAAGTGGTGGAAAGAATGTCTGAGAGAATGAGAAGTTCATCTCTATTAGGGCAAGTATTATCCAACTATTGAGAGTCTGCTTTGACTAGTAACTTGTTGGGTAAGTATCGTACAGCCCTAAGCTTCATTTCTACCCATTTTTATTGAATTTGATCAGTTAAGAAATTGAATCAAGAAGTTTTAAGGTGTTAGAATCTAAAAGAAAGGTTTAAAAAGGGGTATCAAATATGAAACTAAAGCTTTATGACTAGTTTGGGGTTAAATAGTTAAACTTTAAAGATTTAGGCTCAATTAGCCTAAAAAGTTAGGTTAAAAAAGGTAGAATTAGGTGAATAAATGAGTTATGAGGTTGTTATAGACATTTAGATAACCTATAAGGCTAATGACTATAGATAATGGATTTATGAATTTGTTGTATGTTAAGGGATTTGGTTTAGCCAAATGAATACCTATGTTGAGTATTAAGAATTGATTGAGGGATACTGCATTGTGTAGATTAAGCACCTGTGACATTGCTCATGGGAATCTACACTCTCGAGAGTTTAATTCGATTGGTAACCCTTAATAGTAAGGGTAAAAGATAATTAGAGTAACCCTTTTACTTGTTCATTTGTGAAATTATTTACAAGTATGTTATATAACTATATGCATTGTGATTTATAAAATGATAGAGTAGTAGAATTGCAAAAGTATTTATATGTGGGTGTGAGTAATATTTAGGATATATGAGATGAGGTGTATGCATAGACATGCGCATTGCATCCGTGAGAATACCCTAAACAAGGGTAGGGGGTCACGGCCTTACTTTGATGATAACTTTCAATATTTTATTGAATTTAGTAGTATTTTTAATGTAATTGGAAGTCATTTATTGGAATTTTGTTAGCAAAAGTATGATTAAGTAGATGAATGTGTGTGAGAATAGGCCTGAAAATATGTTAAAGGTTAGTAGACCAATTCTATCATTTATTCTAAATTTTATACATGCAGGGAGGACCAATTTAGGGGCCTAAAGAAGAGAATTTTGGAGCCCAAGTCAAAGAAATTAAATCTGAAAAGAAAATCTGAACAAGTCATATAAAGTTATGATTTGTGATTAGAGTCAAATAGTTTTGGTTTGAGAATTACTATTGTTGATTAGCTAAGTTTGAAACTTGACTGCCTCTGCTCTATGCTTAATTGCTACACTATTTAGCTAGTTTTGGTTTATTATGTATAGTATGGATCCATTCTTATCTCAATGTAAAATTTAGCTGTGAGTAGTGTTATTTGTTTTTTATGGTTAAGTGCTTTAAATATTATGCATTTTGCTTTGGCTTTCTAGATAATGGTTATTTGCCTTAGTTAACAAGTTGAAATTTCAAAGTAAGGACCACTTTGTTTGTACTACTGAGGGTATAATAGTTTAGTTAAATATTCTTTGACTTTATCAATTTTTGGCACTAAACCTTAAAATTTAATTTTTTTTATTTGCTTATGTTGAAAGTTGATTATTCTTACTTTGTTGTCTACTGATGGATGACATGTTCTCATGATTTGAGTGGGGCCTTTATTTTGACTTGTCCACTTTCGCAAGTTGGCATGGCTCTTGTTTCCATTTGGTTAGCTTTATTTAATTTTTGGCATGAGATTACTTTTATGATGGTTTGTTTATTGTGACTTATAGTGGCTTGTCTTGTGTTTATGTTTTAGCAATGTGTCACAAGAGTATAACTAAACGTAAGACTACTCCCTTTTCTTCTTCTCAGAAAGTTGCTAAGAAGTCACAGCAATCATTTAGCAATGAGAAATTCATGAATCATGCAAGCCACGACAGATTTATCTCTCTAGTGAGATCCAAGAATTTTATTGCTGATTGCTATTGTGCAATCTTATGCTCCAAACCTGCCCTTCAAACATTGGTGTGAAGGGGATGTATGGTGTATTTGACAAATGAAAAATTCCAATATTATATCCTTGCTCTAGTTAGGGAATTTTATGCGAATGCATTTCATTGTTGCAATGACACTTATTGGGTACATGATAAGGAAGTGGTAATTAATGCCAAGGTTATTTAGAATTATTATGGCTTCCCTTTCACTACTGACTGTCTTTATCGCTAATACAAGATGAATGCCTTCACACCTAATTAGGATGCAGTAGCCAAGCATTTATGTTTTGACTCTACTGGTTTTTGTCAAAGAGGGCTATTAAGGGGTACACTTACAAGGCAAAGCACATTTTGGTTTCATTTTGTGGCTCACAATGTCATGCCCACATCAAATGCATCAGAAATGAACAAGGATCATTCTTTTCTCATCTATTGTATTATGGAGAGAAAATTAGTTGATCTAGTTGCTATTATCTATGATTCTATAAAGCAGTGTATCAATGTCAAGACTAAGAGAGCATTTACCTTCCCTTATTTGATTACTGAGTTACTTTTAGTCGCTAAGGTTCCCATTACTAATGATAAGGAATAACAGTAACCCCATTAGCCTATCAAGTACTATAAAATGCATGCCAAGTCATCTCGAGTAAAGGAGTCTCTGATAGAACAAGGGGAAGAAGTCAATCAGCCCACCCTTGTTCGTTCTCCTCAGTTTAATGTATGGGCTAAGCAACAATTAGAGTCATTAGCGGATGCCATTAAGAGGTTGGAAGAGCATTTACGCCTCATCATACAGCATTTACACATACCTGCTCATGACATGCCTAGCTCATCTGTGGCACCTTCGCCCATTCCATCCATGGATCTCGCTCAAGCTAAACCCACCACAGAATTGAGCTTCCACGCTGCTTAATTTGTGTTATTTTGATTAGCATCTTTATTTCTTTTGCTTTTAGTCCTTTTTGTTTTGCTATTTTTTGTGACTGTTTCATTTGCTATTTTAGTTTGTAACTGATATTTGATAATACTTTATTTGATGGTCTGTAACTAACTTCTTTATTTCTAACTTATCCACTTATCTATTTGATGTGATTAGCAGGTACCTATTCTCTTGAGGGTATGTCACTATCATCCCTCTGTCAAAGTTTTTCTGTCTGTCAACTCACCACATCTGTTAGTCAGGGGAGTTTCAATGTCTCTCTTTTCTTGTTTGTTTTCTATCTTTAAACATTGGGGACAATGTTTAATTCAAGTGTAGGGGAGGGCGTACTTGCTTTTATATTTGTTATTTTACTTGTCCTTGAGTTTGTTTTGTTTTAGGAATTGGTTATATATATTTGTACATAGTTTAAAAGAAAAATGATAAAAAACAAATTTTGAAAATTTTGAAAATCTCATAAACATGTTTTTTTAGTTAGTTTTGATGTCTTTTTGGTGAATGTGACTAAGGTTGGATTGGTTTGAACTTGAGAGAATTGACAATAGTTTGTCCAAAAGCTTGTGGGAATTTTGAGCCTAAATGTTCATTTCCTTTAAGAGAAAGTACATTTATTGTGATTGCATCTCTAGAACTTGTTTTAAATCTTTGTTGAGACTTATAATAGCCATTTCTATACACAAAAATGATTTAGGCATTTATTTCTTTTAGCTAGTATGGCTAAATATCCATCCCTTTTTCACATAAATCCTTTATTTCACCCATTTGAGCCTTGGCCTTATTAAAAAAAAATCATCATATGCCCTTTTGCTAAGATTTACCCACTTTTCATCTTTTTTTATTCCCATTTATTACTTTGATTAGTGCTCAGTGCTACATTTATAAAAGAAAATGAAGGAATTAGAATTTAGTTGGGATTTAATAAGTGGTTCAAAAGAAAAAGAAAGAGGAAACAAAAGAAAAGAAGATGAGGAAAGAAGAGAAAAGAATATGGAAAGTTTTAAAAAAATGATGGAGAAAAAAAATCAATTGAAAAAAAAAGAAAGAATGTTTATCTTCATTAATACCTCTTGTAAATAGTTGTGATTTATCCTTCAATTTTCATGATCTTCATTTCATATGCTTAGCACTAATTAGAGTATGTAATTTTAACTCATTGAATAATTTCATTTCATTATCCTACCTAGAACATTACAACCTTTCAAAAGTCCTTTTGATTTATGTGTGCAATGGCATAATTTAGTGGAGATTAAGATAAGAAACAAGCCTATGGTAGATGGGTTGCAATAGATGGAATTGAGTGAAACACAACCCTTAGACACCTTGAGCGTAGAGTGTAAATATTTGACTGGTAAGGGATAATCTATTCAAATTTACCTTTGCTTAATTAAGTGCCTTGCTACTATTATTTTTAGAAGGCAGGAAAAATTTGTAATTAAATTGAGTTCTTGAAAAGTTTAAATGGTATTTAACCTTAAAATATTCACATTTTCTTTTTGCCATTTTTGTATAGTTATTTTCTTTTACTTGAGGACAAGCAGACATTCAAGTGTGGGGGTTTGATGTCTTTCAATATTTTATTGAATATATTAGTATTTTTAATGCAATTGGAAGTTATTTATTGGAATTTTGTTAGGAAAAATATGATTAAGTAGATGAATGTATGTAAGAATGGGCTTGAAAATATGTTAAAGGTTAGTAGACCAATTCTATCATTTATTTTGGATTTTATGCATGTAGGGAGGCCCAATTTAGGGGTGCAAAGAAGAGAATTTCAGAGCCCAAGTCAAAGAAATTAAATTTGAAAAATAACAGGTCATGTTTGCTGTAGCAAAAATGCATTTTGCTACAGTGAAGCGTAATTTTAGTGAAACACACAGTTTTGACTCTTAGCAAATTTTTAAGGCTTGGGGCACCTCATATTAGTTCCAGTTCGTCTTCAACTAGCAGCTACACGTCTAGGGAGCATTCTAAGGTGGAGAAAGATTTGGAGAAGCTTGGGGAACACTTGGGTCTTGCGATTTATGATAGAAATCATCCTTCCTAAGCTTTCTTCTCCCTTTTGTCTACATTTTGATGTATCTTTTGTTGAATATTGTTGCTTCATGCTATTTTAATGGCTGTTAGTGGCTAAGTACATTTGACCTAGAGTAACTATGAACTTGTTGGTAGATTAAAGCTTGTTTTTACCTATTGGTTATGCTTGATATTAATTTTGGTTACTCAATCTTGCATTAGTTTGTCTATTTAATATTTGGCCATCATCAAATATGAATTTGGGTGTTGGGTTTTTCCTTGACAAAGGAGAATCTCATTTGGACCCTTAGATTGAGTAATATAAGATTAGATTATGATCTAATTTGTAATTAGGATAGAAATATACCTAATTGCCTTATATAATCAAATTAGAGTGAGTTGGAATTAATGTTGCCTTTTGGATAATTTTGTTAGAAATAAAATAATTAATTTGAGATAGGGTTATTTGAGGTTCGAAAGGCCCTTATAGCCATTAATGCTCTAAATGAACAAAATTAGCATTAAAATTAATTAATTGGGTAAAAAGTAAGATCTATAAACCTAGCAAGGGATTACTAACTTTAGGTTGCATTGGACTTTTATAATTGTTAGATTGACGATCTCATTACATTTTATTCATTTCACTTTTTAATTTTGCTTAATCAATCGCTTCTAATTAGTTTTGCTTAACGTGAACAAAAATGAGAACTTTATTGGCTAATTACTATTATGCTTGATTCCTTCTGGGATTGACTTTGATGCACTATTATATTTCACTTTAACCCGTACACTTGCAGTAAAACATTTTATGTGCATCATCTGGGTAAGTCTAGGAAGTCTTGAAGGTCTTGAATGTAACACTTGCCCTGAGTGTTATCTAAAAATCACACAATTCAAATAAACTAAGTGTGGTTAAGGAGTTAATCCTAAAACCAACTTAGGAAACAAACTATTTAAACCAATAACAATTTGCATAATAGAAAAACACATATATAAAACCTCTTAGAAAAGTTTAAAGGATTAATATGTAGCGCACAGAAGCAAATAAGGCAAACAGAGGTAGTTAATTGATGTCATGATAGCATTAATTTTGCTGTCATGACAGCCCTCCCGGGCAAACTTTCGGGAGGTTCCGATTCACCGTCTGGCCTCCAATTGAAGTAATTTTAAAGCTCACACGTCAAATTCAAAGGGTACTATAAGTGTACCAAATTTTAAAAAGATTCAACAGTCGGATTAAAAACTAGACATATTAAAAGATTGGTTATCTTTGCTGTCATAACAGCTAAAAAGCTGTCATGATAGCACATCCGGACTTACTTTTAGGGTGTACCATTTTATCATCCGAACTTTGATCAGAGCAATTCCAAAGCTCACATGTCACTTTTAAATATTACTATTAGCATACCAAATTTTGAAAAGATCTAATAGACGGATTGAATTTTGTACATGTTGCAACATTATCGCTGTTGCTGTCATGACAGCTCCTCCGGACCAAATTCCGGAGTACGCCATTTCTCCATTTAATATTCGATCGATATGATTCTAAAGCCCACACGAAGCTTATAAAAGGTTTTACTTGCAACCCAAATTTTAGAGAAATCTAATAGTCAGATTAAGATTTAGACACCCAGATGCAAGTGTAGTTTTTTGGTAAAAACTATTTTCAAAATTGTTCAAATCTCATCCTAATGGTTACAAACTTGTAGAAACACTTTGGACACATCAAATAGAACTAAAAACACCTGATAGAACATTTAAATGATAGAAAAACCCTTTATACCAAAATTTGACCACTTGAGTGTCATTTCCCAAAATGGACCCTGAACTCCCAAAATGCACAAATCACATAAGAGTAGCCAAAAACTATTCCAAATATCATATACACATATGAATACACATGCTAAATATTTTCACTTGGCTCAGAGATCTTTGTGGGGCTCACGCACCCATTCTCTCTATCCAAGGTATATGTTTGCCCATAGCACACTTTTGCAATACAACCATTTTGTATTTGCTTGTGGAATCACATATATATCAAAATAAATATTTGCTTGTAGTGGAAACTTGGTCTACTAAATAAATCCATTAAAACCACACATCATAGCCAAGTTTCCTAGCCACAAGTCTACAAGCAAATAAAAATTCATACACAAGCCATACAATCCACACATACTCACGCATATATACTTAATCATATCCTACTGGCACCCTAATCCTAAATACATTACATAGATTTACTCAAAAGAAAGGGGTTGTAGTTCCTTACAATTTACAAACAACCCCTAGCTCTGCTCCTTTCCTCGTCCTCCACTGGTTCCTTCGCTTGGACCTAAAAATATTGAAAAGAAAGGGGTGAGACAATCACAGTATCAGTAATAGAGAAATCTACATTGATTATTATAAAGTAAGCCATAATCGAATAAACGAATAATAAATTCAACATAGTATATAATTTAGCCATTTAAAATGCATGAATGCATGACCTAGGTCGATATGGCCTTTTATGACCAACAGAATGTCCCCTGGCACTCTTTAACTCCCAGGTAAACCTTATACCTACTTGTACCTACACAGGCACAAAACATAATCTAAGATATGATCTAATCCATCGAACTGCCTATGCCCCTTTGACATGAATCCTAAACAGTCAAAGCTAACTCTCTACCAAAACCAGCCCGACTTACTCTCTATGTGAGGGCTACCTTGGCCCAGGCACTCAATCTCACACTTCATATGTTGGATTCCCTTCCCCACTGGGAGATGTCAAACACTCAATACACTAACCACTTTAGTACACTGAGACCACAATACGTAAGGCAATATTGAGTATTGGCAGTGTGCCATAGAATATCAAAAGTCTACACCTTCTCATTAGTGAACTCTCACCGAGATCATGCCTTTTATTCGTGTCTACCTTTCCCGAGTATTGACCACTTCAACACTCTAAGGTAGTATAACATTTATAAATCTCCCTTAAATAGTTCCTTTGCCTATCTAAGGTACTTTACTTAATTACATTTCCTTAAGTGCAACTTCTATTCTTTATGATTACAATACATGCAAACCAATTTCATTTCCATAAAAACATTGTTGTTAAACAATTAAAAAACATATTTGCACTATAATCAAAGTACCCCATAACCCTTTATAAAGCACATGTAATCTTTTAAAACATGTAATACATGATAGCTAGTAATATTTATTCAAAAATAGTTAAAACAAAGTAATAAGAAATATAAATTCCCCTATTACTTTAACCCTTTGGTACCAAAAGGGTTCCTCTTGTACAAAATAGGACTCAGCTTGTTCCTTAACTTCCAAACAAATTCCACCAACAATCCCTACAATATATAAGTGATCCACATCACTTATCATGTCAAATAGCATTAATGAAGACTATAACTCATACCACACAACTTGGGTCAATGAGTCATAATCTATCCTAATAGTCCATATATTAAACAAACCATTCACATATTATCACCTAACCACTAAAACCATCTATTAGCCATCATTAGGCTAATTTTCAATTTATATAATTTTTAATCAATTAAAAACCTTCACTTAGTGTCACCAACTTTTACCATTAGCCCTTATAATGAAAACCAAACCTTAATTTAAATCTTATTGGGCTCAAATGGCAAAATTATAACTAAATCAATAGACTTAAATCATTGAAGAGCAAAACCCAACCTCTTGGGGTTTTATTTGTATCCAAAACACCTCTTTTCATCTAATTATCCACTCAAAATATTAGAACACCACATAGAAACTCAAAACATCCTCCCTAGGATCGAAGGAAACAAAAGCTTACAAGAATAAAGCCTTTGGGATCAAAATCCATAAGTTCCCTCTTCCAAAAATTGAAGAAAATCAAGAGGAAGGGAAGAGGATTGAAGTAGAGAGTTTACCTATCGTGTAGTCGAGCTCACAATGGCTGCAAAGCCTTCTAATCCAAGCCTAACTCCCTCTCTTTCTCTTCTCTTCTTCCTCTCACTCTCTCATGCTCTTTGTTCTTTTTTTCATTTTCTGCATTTTTTGTGTCTGTTTTCCCCTTAAAAAAGCTGATATAAGACTTTGGGGAAAATTACAAGAAAAGGCCCAACATTTTTTATTATAGCACAAAAGCCCGGGTTAACTTTGGTAATTTTTCCATAGTTAAAAATAAAATAAAATCCAACTTTTGCTTAGTAAAATTTAAACTCTGGACCTCTATCAAATTATTCTAAATTTTACCTTAATTATAGATATTTTATTTTATTTTTTTAAAATAAATTCAAGTATGACATTTTTTTTGGGATGTTTCATTGAACATAGAGCTTAATTTCACCGAGAAGGACTTAGGAGATCCTAAAAGTCTTGAGTGTAGAGCTTGATTCTGCCATGACGGATCTAAGATAATTATCCATGAGTGTATCCTAAACTAGGGTAGAGGATCGTGGTCTTATTATGTGTAAGGTTAGGAAGTCTTAAAGGTCTTAAGTATAGAACTTGACTTTACCACAACAAACCTAGGAGACCATCTATAAGCAAAGAGGTTACTTGGTCTGAACAATGGTTTGGTAGGCCCTGTTTTATGAAAGATTGGAAGTCCTGGTCTAACTGTAGATATTGCTCTACTAGGTGGAACTAAGAGTGCATAAGCATGAGCATGATGGATTAATGAGAATGAATTCTTGTACATGTATATTATACTGTTTTTGAAAAACATGCTACTTTATCACTTATTTATGATTTTGCTTACTAACTAGTATTTGGGTTATATCTGAGTTATTGGAATGTATTTCTTACTCTGTTACATTTGTAGATAAGTAAAGAGAGCATGAGAAGTTTGAGAAATGAAGCAAGGAAAGAGTATCCTCACTTGGTAGTGGTATGACTAGCAATTGGGTAGAATGAATGTATAAATTTGTATTTAGAACTTAAGTTGCCAACTAGGATGCATATGTGTATGTGAAACTGGAAATATGAATGTGTATATGAATTGTGGTTGAAAACATGCTTGTACATAAATGATGTTGCATCTGGCCGAGTATCCCTTAGTGATGGGTATTTTAATAAGCCTAGGATGCGATCCAAATAAGTATATGTTATTATGTAACTTGTTTCACTTGTATATATATGAATTGTTATGTGAAATTATATGTATGTTAGCACTTGACACAAACAATGAGGTTGAACCCTATTTAGAAGAGTCGAGTATATTTGTGATTTCTAACTATATGGTGAGGCGAAGCCCTATATGTAAGAGTCAGATGATTAAAGTAGAACAAGTTTATGTGTATATGTGCTTTTATATGTTGTGTCTCATATTAGTTCACAAGTGTGTAATGTGGCATTGAGAGGTTGATATGAGTAATTAATGTCATATATATGATTTGGTGTGTTAGTTAGGTGTATGTGGTCCTTTTGGACTTAGTTCAAGGCCTAAAATAGTTTAATGAGATAAGGAATGAGAATTGAACACTTAAGGTGTGAGTTTTTAAAAGAAAAGTAGCTTTTTGCATCCAGGTATTCAATTTTAGATCAGATTATTAGATTGTGACTAAACTTGTATCATTAGCTGGAATATGTTATTAGATTTGTGTGAGTGCTTGAAATATTCCAATCGAATGTTGGATGTGGAAATGGCGTGCATAAAAGTTTGCCTTTTGAATTGCTATATGACAATAGATTTTACTCTCATATGTGCTATGGCACATTGTGTTCCATGTCGTAGTGCATGACATAGAGAAGAATAGAGCATGCACATTACTCTATACCACATGCTACGACACATGATGGTGTGAGTCAGAGCACATGGCCCTTTTTCAAGTTAAAGATATAGTGTTTTATTGATTCTTTCATTTGTATTTATGCTTCTATTAGCCCTCTTATTTGAACATATGCTTTGTAAAGTCGGGATCCTGCATTTTGAAAATAAATTGAGGGCTATTACTCTGATATGATATTATGATTGTATTGTAATATGTGTGATTGGGAATAGCAAAGTTCGGATTAAATAGGAACTTTACATCACGTTATCATATTAGACACACCAGTCTCGTTCATAACATTTTCCTTTAACCATCTTTTAAATGTCTTGTTGTGCTCATCAGACAACTTAATCTCATTCTTTCTTGGGTACTTATCCTTTAACAACTTTGTATGAGCATCTAAATAAGATTGAACTTCTTCCATATTATTTAAGATGCACAGATGTGCTTGCAATACTTCTTCACAAGACATACACTTTACTCTGACCCCCTTTATTCCCTAACTAGTGAGTCTTGTCCCCTTATACTGAGTTTAAGGGACTTCAACAGCCTTCAACTCTTTTAGATATGCAATACAAAATTCAACAACATCTTCTGCCACATATCACTCAATAATTGATACTTTAGGCTTGTATGTGTTTTTGGAACACCTTTTTAAGATTTCATATATTGCTTAAATGGGTACATCTACCTTTGATAAACATGATCAAAAAGCCTTACTTCCCTAACCAAATAAACTATTAAATACACTATAATGTTAAGAAATGCTGGAGTAAAGTGTGTCTCCAATTAGTATAAAATAATGTAACCCTCATTTTCTAATTCATCCAACTTGTTAGGGGTAATGACTTTGCTACAAATAGCATTGAAAAGTATACACAATCTAGTTATAGTATGTCTTACATCATCTCATAATGCCTTAAATAACTATTGGTAAAAGTTGTTGTACTAACACATGGCAATCATGAGACTTCATGCCTATTAACTTCAAATCATTCATCAAGACAAGTCTTCTAACATTAGAAGAATACCCTTATGGCATTTTAATACTGTGAAAACATTTATATAAACTTTTTTCTTATCTTTAGATAATATGTGCACTACTGTGGCAAATAAGCTCTCTTTCCTTTTCTTATTGTGCATGTAAGCATTTTCTTATTCCCATTTTAGCTAAATCTAGTTTAGCATTTATTTCATCTTTTTGACACTTATGTGTAAGAGCGTACCAATAAGACTATCACACACATTTTTTTCACATACATCACATCAAGACTATGCTTCAAATCTAGACTCCACTAATATAGAATATAAAAAAAATGGACCTCTTTTTTCTTAAATTATTCTCACTTGCATTTATGTTATTCTTATAAAAATGGCATTGATTCCTTCTACATGTTGCTAAACTTGCTCTCTAGTTAAGGCTTCTGAAACCATTTCATACTCTTATAAGCTAATAAAAGCCTTCTCTAATCTATGGTAAGGATGATACCGATTAAGAAATCTCTAATGACCAAGGTAGATTATTTTTCTTCCATGATTATGTTAGTGATAGTGTGTGATTTCTTCACATATAAGACATGTATTATGCCTTTTAATATGATATCTTAACAATTTTTTATATGTAAGGAATTCATTTATTGTGATAAAAATCATAGCTCACAACTTGAAGTTCTCTTTCTTATAAGCATCAAATACATATAAACCATTCTCCCATAGCATTTTCAAGTCCTTGATTAAAGGTGTCAGGTAGATATCAATATTGTTTCTTAGCTATTTTGGTCTCAAAATCATTGAAAACAACATTACGTACTTGCGCTTTATACACAACCAAGGAGGAAGGATGTAAATAACTAAAAAAAATAGCCATACAATGTGTATGCTAGCTACTAAGATTGCCATATGGGTTGATTGTATAACATCTCAAATTTTTATTCTTGCATTAATGTTGATTAGGGATTGAATTAGTGATTTAACGCGGGTTAGGGTTATGGATAGTGAAGTGTTATATTAACTCTTTGGGGTGTTATATAAATAGATATGAGTGAAAATGTAGACTCTCAAAGTAGGGCGTGTAAGTGCAGTGAGGATTTCCCTCACTGTGCCATGCGCTGTGGTAGAGGATGGATGCACCGTGGTGTATGATACAGAAACTTGATTAAGTGGGATGTGTTTGCTCATGGAAAATAGAAGAAGAAGCAAAGAAAGGATGGTCTGGAGTGGAGAAGAGTGAGTGCTTTGCTAGGATATTAAGTTTTGGGAGCAAGGACGATATTTTTGACTTGTTACTTATCGGGTAAGTCTCATACTACATCAATCTCCAATTTTACCCTATTTTCTCTTAGTTTTAACTAGTGAGAAATTGATTTTGAAAGTTTTAAGGAGTTGATTTCTTAGTAATAGAAAGGTTCTCTAGAACTAAACTAGTACTTTGTGGCTAGTTTGAGTTAGAACAATAAAGCTTTGAAGCTATAGGCACAGTTTGACCTAATCTGGAGAGAGAATAGTGAGAGAAGTTTGATTTTGAGGAAGTTAATGCATGATGTGAATGGTCATTAGTCGTAGTGCATATGAATGAATACAGACAAAGGAAATGATAGTTATTTGATGTTTAGTTATGGTAGATGGCACTTTTTATCTATAGAATTATTGACTTTGAATGTCAATTTTGTGTACATTTTAGCGTGTGATGCGCAAATAATGAAAAGGAGCTTGGATAGGGTTGTTGAAACACGAGTAATCCTTTATATTGAACAAAAGGGTTGAGGTAACTATATAGTTTATTATGTTTATTAACTATTATAATTGTGTAAAAGTAAATATGAAATAGTAAATTTATTATTTTATGAGTTTTATGCATGATTTGATATTATAAATGATTTTAGCATGAACATTATTTTGTGAAATGAAATTTGAAAGGTTGTTGATTTTGATTGATATACACGTAAAAGTGTATGATATGGAAATGTGAAAGAAAACAGTGAAAATTGTGAAAAAGGGCTTGATCATAAGGGATGGGAATTCACCTAGGATATGTGGGAATGTGTGTGTGGAGATGTGAGTGAAAAATTCATATGGTCAGGTTGGTACTATGAGACATTTGGTGCAACATTATACAAGCTGTTACTATGGGTAATCCGGTATAGCATATTAGGGAATTATTACCATGGGACATCCGAGCAGTCTAACAACTCCTTAGCGCCTGTTAGGGTATGGTTAGAAGTCCACGAGGCCTCTATCACAAGTGTGTGAAATGAGAAAAATCATAGTTCGTATGTAGGTTAGGTTACCTTTGGCCGGGTGTTTCTACTAAAAGTATACTCAGGTAATAAGTGATTGATCCAGTAAAGCCTATGATTTCATGTTGGAGAGTTTTGAAGGATCAGTGCATAGATGATCATGTTAAGGTGTAAAAGTATGTGAAAGTGATTTGTATGTGGAAGTGATGATTTAAGCTATGTTATAATACATATATATGCTATATTATGGTTTTTATTACTTTAACATGGTTGTTTGTGTTAATATACATGAATGAACTATATTAGTTATTGAGATTTTTGTCTTACATGTGGTTATTTATATTTTTTAGTTTTTGAAACTAGTTGTTTAAAGGGAAAAGACATTGGCTAAATAGATATCTTTCATTAAACCCTTTGTAAGAATTTGGTGTAATGAATTTGTAGATTATTAGTTACGAACTTGTGTATAAGTTGCCATAGGATTCAGTATATGTGCATAAAGTTATGATTGTGGTATGTATGGTGATTTTAATTCCCTAGCCCTTGTGTACACATGTGAATGATGACGTGAGAGTGGACTAGTGGTTAATTGTAGATATGTGTGTATATGAGGTGCACTTGAAGTATATGTGAAAAATATATGGCCTAGTATGAGATTGGGAAGAAGAAATGTGATTTTGCCCAATGTGTGATATGGGCATATTATAGGCCAATTGTGTATATATGTGTTATATTGTGTATATGAATGGTCAATCAAGTGTGTATAGTCCTTTTGCACGTGGTCAAAGCACTAAAATCGACTAATGACATATTGTTTCAATTGGTCATGCTTAAATGGTGACTTTTGACTTAAAATGGTCAAAATACACTTAGGTATTCAATTTTTTAAATGGAATATCGAATTAAAATGAAACTAGTGTCATTAGTAAGATTATGAGACAAGCCTCGTGTGGACGCTTGAAACACCCCAATTAGACATCAGATGTCGAAGCAGCGTACATCCAAAGTTCACACCAGAATCTACAATATGATACCACAATTCAAGTATATGGGCCATAGTGCATGTATCCACATGCCACGGCGCATGGCACAAAGTGGGTAGCTGTGGTTTTTGTGCCACATGTCTCAGCGTATGTGGGACACGTCGCGGTGCATTACTGAATTTTATGTGAATTAGGTTGTTTTGAGTTGCAAGTTAATGTATATATTTCTTATGGTTCCGCTAAGTACTATTATAAATAGGCTATGGTTCATATAACGGGTTTTTTTAAAAAAAAATTATCTTGGGATCCCATAATTTTCAAAGTAAATTATTTTAATTAGTGGTTGAGCAGAGGGTTGTATGGGAATGTCGATAAGGGCATTATAGATTGCATGAGTAAAAAGTCCAAGCTAAAGGTTTCTTAGATTGCTATTAAATTCAGGAAATATGTGATCTATTGTCTGGTTGTCAAAGTTTCCCATAAGATATTTTCTCATCAAAATGCTATCTCAAATTCTTTGCTTATGCTGGATTAGCAAATAAACGTTGAAACCATGATATTATTGGAAAATACCATATCACCCTTATAGGAGGCCCTTTAGTTATGGTCTCATCACCATCAATACCATCATCCTTCTTCACTTTGTACCGCAAGGTCTTCCATTTTGGACCCTTGTGTAGCCCTTCATACTCATTTCTATTTAATATGCATTCATTAAGATAAGCATGTATTCTTTTATAATCCATTCCCATTGGGCACAAGATCTTCTTAACCTCATACACATTTTTTAGAAGCAAATTATGGGTTAAAAGCATTTCACTTAAGAATCTAAGTAATTTCGTGGAGCTCGAATTAGTTCACCCACTTATTGACTTTAAGTTAACCAATCCCAACACAATTATCAAGAGTGCAAACTTAATATACCTTTAGTATAAGGGCTTATCTACATCACTATGCAAGTTGTCATATACATATGATTCTGTAAATAATGCTATTTCAACATCATGAATCATATCCTCTATCCTATCATTCCAAACATTCACAATTTGCCATAGAAGTTGTTCCTACTTTTCCCATGCCATATCTATCTTGTATACTTCAAATTAATTCCATCGCAAATTAAGTACTCT
This sequence comes from Prosopis cineraria, assembly GCF_029017545.1. Lineage (NCBI taxonomy): Eukaryota > Viridiplantae > Streptophyta > Magnoliopsida > Fabales > Fabaceae > Prosopis > Prosopis cineraria. Next base: position 17,356,364 of record NW_026555343.1, on the reverse strand, counting down.
TTTATTTCATTAATACCTAGTTCAATCTTATCCATGCAATTGATACAAAGACAATAATACTTCCTATTTTTACTAGACTAGCAAATTCAAGAAGCTGATCTACACTATTCTCATATTCCTTAGTCATTCTATTAGCATTCGTTCAAGCATGATCCATTTTATTTTTACCTAGCTTATCATCACAAAGTCTATCAAATTAGCAATTCACTAGCTTAATTACTTGTGCTTCAATTTGACTCATTTCAAAAAAAAAAAAATCGACAATCTCCCCTTAAAAATTAAACATCCTAAAATCATAACAAGCATAAACCAATCAAACTAGCAAGCAATTAAACAAATATTTACCTACTAAAGTTAGAAAATATCAAACTTAACCATATCCAATTTCAACTTATTTTAAAAAAAAATTGGTAGAGTTTTCCCTTAAACATTAGACATCTTAAAATTACAACAACCAGAAACCAATAGAAGCAACAAGTAATTAAACAAATATTTACCTACTAAAGTTAGAAAATATCAAATTTAAGAATATCCAAGTTCAATTTAAAAAAAAAATTGATAGAGTCTCCCCTTAAAAATATCATTTAAAATATTATATTTATTGATTTTGGAGGGAAGGTTGAATACTTACAATCATTTATAATTAAATTAGAGCAAGTTTGATAAATTATATACATGCAAGGACCTAACCATTATCACAAGTTCTCAGGTGTGATTTAAGGTCTATGCTATTTCATTAACTCTGTAATTCATCTATGTCTTTTAATTTCCATCAAACTATCTAATTAAATCGAAGTAAATAAATCATCTAAGAGCAAATAAACAATTACCAAGAAAATTACACATCTATGTCTTTCACCTACTATATTACACTATCATTACCAAAATAAATTAAATCAGAGAAAATTAAAAAAAAAATTGGACAAGAAATGGAGAGCTTCGTGGAGGAGACAGAATTGAGGAGAAGATTAGACACCACTGAGTTATGGGTTTTAGGATGAAAGAGTAGTCATTCGAAACTATGCGGGTAGCGAGAGAGAAGAGAAACTGAGGGAAGAGGAGAGGGGAAAGGATGCTGTCATGGGTTGGGTCTTGCTACCATTGAAGCTAGTCTCACCATCGTTGAAGCTAGGTCATCACTATGGGGGGGTTTCGTTGAGGGAGCTGAGATAGAGAGCAAGCCAGGGAGTTGCACAAGTGAAAATGGCAAACTGAGACAAAGGGAGCTACTAGTTGAGGTGCAGGCTTCAATTTTTTTTTAATTTTTAGACACAAGCCATGTTGCCTTACTTATAGGGTGATGTGGCTTCTAGAAAATTTTGAAAAAATAGTTTTTTAACAATCCATGTCCCCTTTAGTTAGGGTGACACAGCTTGTTCTCTTTCTATGTCACATTTTCAATTGGTGACATGAATTAGTGCAGTAAAATTGGTTTTTTTTTTTAGTAGGGTATCTATATTCCTTGTCTTAGAAATTAAAATCGGTTTTTTTTAGCAGTGTATCTATATTCCTCATCTATAGTGAGGCATTGGATCTAGCCCTTTTGGACTCAATCTTACAAAATGATCAATTGTGATACGATAAATATTATCACCACAATCTACAACTTTAATGGCATTATTTCTCAAAAGTATATGAACAAGCCACTATATGGCGTTGTTGAAACACAAAATAGCTTCCAAGGCCATTGATATTCACAGTATATACATAAGTATATATAACTTAAGCCGGAGGGTTCCAGTTAGTTATATAAAAAAAGGGTAGCTTTTGAAGTAATTAGCTTTTGAGAACACATGAGATAAAAGTGATAGTTTAAAATAAAATTACTCTTTATGAACTAAAAATGAATAAATAAGTTAATATTTTAGGCGATCATTTGACAAAGTATTATTCTGGTGGTTAAAGGTCATTTTTACCTCTAAATTATATGCTAAAAGTTATAAATAATCTTAAATTTAATTATAGACTAATTTTATTTTTCAACTTGAAAAATTCTATGCCTCACCCTGATGCCAAGTTCCCAGATTTTTGTTAACTTTAGTGTGGCTCCCACATTTTTTATATTTTTAAGACCAAAATATTAAATTTGGGGCCCACATCCTCTTTCATCCCCTCTCTCCTCTCTCATCTTCCCCCTCTCCCTCGATATCTCTCTTATTCCCACCATCTGTAGACTGCAAGTCGAGCTCTATGCACGTGGCCAATTCGGTCACGTTTCCTCCATTCCATCTTTCCTCATCCAACTCGCTCTCCTTACCTAAGTGAATAAGCTTAGAGAGATGTTAAGAGACCTCTGTTTTATTGTTCAAAAATAGAGCATAATTGTGCTCAGAGGAACCAACTCAAAGACACCATTCATTCATGAGTGAACTTGCTTTTTACAAAGGCATCTTGAGCACAGAGCCCAGGCCACATTGGATCACCATTCAATTCGGTGGCCTGGTTAGACCTCTACTTCTCCTATTCATTCAAATTGTTTGCATTTTTATCAACAAATTATGTTGTTGTGTTGGTTGAAGCAAGGCATCCATAGGGTTCTGAGAACAGCTATTAGCAACACCATCTTCTTCAATGGATTGAGAGACCCTTGGAGTGCTGGAGGGTATGACTCTGCATCCATCTAGTTTCTTTCAAATTCTAATCCTTTATTCCTAGGCTGAGAGGCTGAGCCAAGTAACAGGAGGTTTTGTTGTAGGGTGTTGACAAATATATCAGATACCATAATTGCTTTGGTTGCTAAACAAGGTTTATACTGCTCTAAATCTTTCTACAGCCTACTATACAAGGGTAATTAATTAGTGGGTGCTAATTATGATGAGCAGGAGCCTATCACGTGGACTTGAGGTTCTCCAGTAAGGAAGATCCGCCATGGGTTACACGAGTCAGGGAAGAGGAGGTATGAATCATTTGGAGTTGGATATCTCACTAGTATCAACATCTATCCCAATGAACCACCTCCTCCTTCTCCATTTAGTTCCTAGTAACATTGTGGTCCTGTATTCAAGAGAGAAAATGAAATCGGCTTCTAGAGATGTTCTGGGCTAACATTTCTTTCGGTTTATTGGGCGAATAAATTTGCTTCTAGTATAATGGCTCTATTTGCTTCAGGCCTAAACAAACATAATGAACTCGAACTGAACTACTTTAATAGAATCGGCCTTATGCATGCAGGAATGAGATGGGGTGAAAGAGGGTGTGGGGCCCACATTTAATATTTTATTATAAAAATATTAAATATGTGGGATTAACAACAGTAACATCAGGGGTTGGAAGGTAAGGAATCGTTTAAATTGAGGGATAAAATTAATTCATAATTAAATTTATAATTATTTATGAATTTATGTGTATAGTTTAAGGATAAAATTGATATTTAGTTTTTATTTTATATTCATTAATTAAATGTATCATAAACAAAATAACCCATGAGATGAATTTTTTTTTTTTTGGGTTAACTTTCATCTAATTGTTTAAAACTTTCACCTTTAGATCAAAGTGAAAACAAAATCATTTTATAGATTATTTTACACATATACCAGCATACAGGAACACATTTAATGATATAATTGATAGTTTTCGAAGATTGTAAATTTTCAAGAAAACTTAAACTCAAGGGCACTAAATTATCTGTGCAATAATTGCAGCTTATAAAAGTAATGAAAGAAAGCTAACTACTTTTCCTTATTAATAAAAAGAAAGCTAACTATTGATATTGAAATGAAATTGAATCAAAATTAATAATCTACATTAAATTTCAAAATTATAATATTGAGTTAGATATTGCAATTGTCATCAGTAGTTCTCAATAGTATTTATTTTCACGAAAAATAGCCGTCAATTGTAAATATACCTGTAAAATTGTAAAATAACACAAATTAAATGGAAATGAGAGTCAATTATAGGTGAAATAATTGCTTAATACAGTTTGGATATCTCTGATTAATTTTGCCAGCGATTGCTTAGCTAGAAATTGCTCTTTTTTTTTTCCCTTTTCTTATAAATATAATATGATTATCCGTATATTGTCTTCATTCCCTAATTAGCTGATGCTTACTGGAAATGGTTGGCCAAAAAAATATGTTCATTGGAGAATTTTCAAATTTGCACTAATCTCAATCGATATGGAAAAAAAAAAACCGAAAGAAAGGTAATTTTTCTAGCAATTGAAATTCGTGAAAAATGCTTTAAGACAAGCCTCGTCAATTTTCTCACAGGAAAAATATAGAAAATAAGAAGAATCCCTGTCAAAGTTATCTATTTTTCACGAACTTATTTTCGAAAGAAGTGGTTTATCCGAATTGTCCCTATGAAAGTGAATTAATTTTTTTTATCAATATGATTTGTGTTCTACTCAGATTTTGTATGCTAAATTCAATGAAGTTCTCATGTTTTAGGCATGGGAAAATAATCCAAGGTAAGATATGTCGTTATTCCTGCCATGCTACCAATGGTGGTTGGTTGATCAATATATATAATATCATCGAATCCATAAAAAGTTATGTTATTCATAATAAATAGTGTAGATTACTTTAAACTTCATATAAAAAATACGAGGCCAACATGATTATATTTCTTAGAAAATTACACAACATATATGATATATAAAGTTGAAGCATACTACTTCCACAAAAATAAATAGTTTGAAAATCCTCTGAATTTTGTGAATTTGAGATCATATTAATTGTTTATTAAACAATTTTTCATAATCGCCGGATAACCTAATAAGTGAAACAGTGTTTTACTTGAGTCACTGAATGATTTCAATGCAATATTAATTAATGATGAACCATAAAAAGGTATTCTCTAATTCTTTATTATATGACAATTTTGTCACTTGATTTAATCAACGATCAAAATTATCTCCGATTCATGAAACTTTAGTCGGCTAACTTTAGAAAATTTTGATCGACATTGTAATCTTCATAATTTTAAAAGAAACTTCACAAAAATCAATATTCATCAAGTTTTCACATGATTCAATGAGAAACTAATATATCAATTTAATTACTCATTAGCCTTTCGCTTCTCTTTGCGCAATGATTCATTGCTTGCAGCTCTCGCTTCCTATAAGGAAAACAAACACAGCATTAATAATCATCTGCTATAGTTCATCTTATAGTGAATTGTATCTTTCTCAAGATTTTATTTGGAAAAAAAAAATTTGCAACTTTATTTTATGATGCTAAGAAAAATTATATTAGATTTTGTCAGATTACTCCCCAAAATGCTTGTAAGAAAATAAAAACAATAGAAAAATTACTCACAACTCAAACTTCTCATCTTTTTTGTTGTTTGGCTTTGATGGATAATTTTCATAGATCATGAATTTCACAACTTCCTTCATTGATCGAAATGAGCTTCCAGATATCACATGATTATAATACTGCGTGAAACAAGTATATATACATAAATAAACTTGTTCATTTTAGATAAAAAGACTTGTCATTACATTCGTCTCTGTAAATATTTTCACTATAATTTATTGAATACAATAAAAGTTCTTTTTTCTAAAATTTAAGGGAGACTGAGTTAAGTTCCCAAAAACTAAATTAATGATAGTTAGGTTCTCAATAAATTTGTTAAGAAAATAAGTTGTAAATATCAATTCAAATAAGTACAAATTTAGAAGTTCTAATTACAAATAAATTATAAATAAGAGAAACATAATTATTAGTCCCTATAGTTTTAATATGTTTTGATATAGGTTGTTATATATAGTTTTCTTTCATTGCTCTAAGTCCCTCTGGTTTATCAAGTTTGTGATATTAGTATCTCTATGTTTGAATGTGTCTTAAGGACAATAAGATAGCACTAACAGTGTTAAATATGTTAAAGTATGACTAACATCATTGATATGTGCTGAGGTGGAATTATGATTTGACAAATTAACAGTATTATCCATCATGTTTTGTTTCATGTGTTTCAAGTAACAATATGTCACCTTATTATAAACATTAACGATGTTAGTCACATATCAACATTTTAGCATCCTTAATGCTGCCTCATCATTCTTTTGAGCATATTCAAAAATGGAGGGACTAACATTGTAGATAGGATAAAATAGAGGGACCTGAACAATATATATATATATATATATATGACTAATAGTTGTTTTTTAGTTTGTAAATATGTCTAAAGATTTACTTGCATGATTAGTGTAATTAGAACAAAAGCTTTCTAAATCATAGAAAGTAAACTTACAACATCTCGCATCCCATTGGCACGTTCTCTTTGTTGAAGAGTCCAACTTTGAAGTCTTTCGATGAAGGAAAACTGACGACTCTTATTGGTGGCGCTTGCATTTTCATCATATAAAAGTGACTGCACAATATTAATTTGCAACAAGGATTTATCTGTAACTACTTTTGCTGAATAGAGTTTATTTAATCATTTCTATCAAAACACAGCGAGCGCGCGCGTAAAAAAAGAAAAACTCAATATTTATGAACAGTAGTGAGATCCAAAGGGAATCATAATAGCATACATTGTCTAAGTCAATATTGTTTTGAATGCAGATATGAGGAACCTCATACGAGACAGAGAATTGCCCGATAACTTTGGTAGTTGTTTTTTTCCCTCTCTTCTTTGGAGTCTGTAAACAAATCAAAGGAAATTAATTAGTTGTAAACTAAACACCATCTAGTTACTGACCTTGTTCTGTATTAATTAAAAAATGGGCAACTCCATTTTCAGCACAAGTACGTAATCTTGAATGGAAGAGAATAAATTAAAAAAAGGCATAAGAAGTGAAGAAGAATTATATTTAATTTTATTTTATATTTTAATTTCACTCCATTTCCTCCTATATGATTTCCAATATAAATATATATCCCTAATTGATCTTGTTTATATTTGGGAACACGGAATATAGATTACCATGACACAAAGACATGATAAAAATGCATGTACATGGGCATGACAAAATAAAAATAAAAAACAATAGATACGCAAATATTATGGATATTGCAAAATCAAATTAAAAAAAAAGATAAATAATGTGGATACAACCAAAATAGGATAACATATAGGTGATTGATGTGTTTCATGGTGGTCTTAAAAGGCTAATGGATCAAATATGGCATTAAATATAGGTTCTATACATGTAGAAAAGCCCAGCTCAAAATCAGAGAGTAATTTCTGCAGAGTGTTGCTGCAATAAGATGCAACTTATTGCAAAAATAATTTGTTTTCTACAAAACACAGCTTCATTAATAGAAGCGTTTTTAGGGTTTAAGGGGGAATTTTTTGAACTATTTTGACTTTGAGGAGTTGTGCATCTAGGGAGAGTTTAGAAGTGAAGAAATTGGTGGAGAAGCATGGGATTAGTGTGGGAACTGTGATTTTCAGCTAAAATCACCCTGCTTAAGCTTTTTTTTTTTTTAATTATTGCAAAAATAATTTGTTTTCTACAAAACACAACTTATTGCAAAAATAATTTGTTTTCCACAAAACACAGCTTCATTAATAGAAGCGTTTTTAGGGTTTAAGGGGGAATTTTTTGAACTATTTGACTTTGAGGAGTTGTGCATCTAGGGAGAGTTTAGAAGTGAAGAAATTGGTGGAGAAGCATGGGATTAGTGTGGGAACTGTGATTTTCAACTAAAATCACCCTGCTTAAGCTTTTTTTTTTTTAAATTATTGCTCACAAGTGCCCTCCTATTAAGGACAATTCTAGCTAATCAAACCACAATTGGGCACTAAATGTGGATATCTCTCCTTGCAAGCATTATAGTTAAGTTTTTCTTCTCCCGTTCCTCATTATTTTGACATATAAATTGTTGATATTTGCTGTGGGAGCTATGTATGGGTAAATTCTTCTTTATCTAAAGGACTAGAACTTGCTGGTGGATTGTACTTTGTTTTTGCCGATTATTATAATTATGCACAACGTTTATTTTGTTTACTCAATTTTATGTTTGATTGTCTATTTGATATTTGGCCACTATTATATATGAATTTGGGTATTGAGGTACTTTTTCTTTGACAAAGGAAAATCTCAATTGGTTATGATATTAGACTATTATTTAATTTGCAATTAGTATAGACATATACCTAAACGTCCTGTACAATCATTATACAATGAGATATAATTTGATTTGCCTCTTGAATAATTTTATTAGAAATAAATCTTTAACATGATAGAGGGGTATAGGTGATTAAAAGACATTTATGTCTATTAATACTCTAGATTAAAAAAATTAACATTGAAATCAATTAATTTGGTTAAAGCAAAGATTATGAAGCCAATAAGTGAATAGTGACCCTCTAGGTTGCTTTACACAATGGTTGTTGGTTTGAGATTTTTTAGTGCATTTTTTCTTAAATTCAATTTTATTTTACTCAATCAATTCCAGTTTGTTTTGCTTTTCTTAAACAAAAAATGAGAACTCTAATGCCTAATCACTATTTTGATTAATTCTCCGCAGGAACGTCATTGATACATTGCTATATTACATTTTGACCTGTGCCTTTGCGGTAATCAGATTTTGTGTGCATTATGTGGGCACAAGAAACTAGATAATATACAAGAGAGAACTATCGTTGGCACAACAAAACTGGATCAAACACAGAAAATCAATAGCAACGCTATTGTCTCAACTAACTAGATCATTTAGCAGACAAATGCTATGGGCACAACAAAACTTAACTAAATATACAAGAGACAAATACTATTGGTCGAAAATAGATATTGTTGGCACAACTGAACTAGAGAATACAGAACACAAATATTTTGAGAACAACATAACCATATAATATACAAGATACAAATATTGACATAATAAAGTAAAATAAAACATAGGAGACAAATATTAAGGGAACAACAAAACTAGTTCAAACATAGGAGAAATACTATGGCACAAGAAAACCATATAATATATAAGAGAGAAATACTGTTGGACAGCAAATTTAACGCAGAAAATAGATGTTGTTGGCGCAATAGTACTAGAGAATATAGAAGACAAATATTGTGGGAATAATAAACCCATATCAAATACATGAATTAAATTTTGTGGGAATTATATGGGAACAGCAAAACCAGATCTTATGCATACGTATTTACAGTGACAATAACAAAACTAGATCAGATCCAGAACATATGGGTGAGAACAATGAGTCCAAATTACATACACAATCAAATAGGCAAAATTTGACCAGTTTAGACCCATAATGAAACTAGATTATACACAAAGAGACAAATATTCTTGGCGCAACGAAACCAGATCAGATATAATTTAACTTTTAAGCACGTAATCCTTTAGTTTGAATGGTATCAGCTGTTCAATCAGTAACCACAATCACATATATAGTCTTTTTATATTGAGAATTTGATAAACATTAAGAACAAACTTACCTCATCAAGTGCAGCATTAACCTCATGAGGTGATATAGAAGATAATGGCATAACAAATTCTGCATGACGTGATTCAGAACTTCCTTCGTTTCTCAACATCTTCATATCTTTGATTGATTTCTACATTGTAATTAAAAAAATAGTTACAATCACTAATCACTAAATAAATAATACAAAAAAAAGGGCAAACCTAGCTGGGTTTAATAGGCGGTGATTAAGAAAGAGTAGCTTAGTGTAGCTAAAAATTTTGCAAAATCAGCTTATCGATACTAGCTTAATTGTAATTTGGACTGAGGGCGAAACATTTAAAAGCTAAGTACTCCCAAACATTAACTTATCCACACATTCAAAATCGACGACATTTAACATCTGAATATGAATCCAAAAGAGGATCGAATAATAATCGAGAAAAAAAAAATCATATACAGAGATTTGCACTCTCAAATTTTGAGAAATTTGTTCGATTTGATCTTGATTCACCACTTGTGGCTGTACATATTTCCCAGACAATTGTTCTGCTAATGTTGGAAAATAAGGAATATTGTTGGCCATCGATGAAGAAAGGGGGAAGAACAGGGTAAGAAAATTCTAGGATAAGAGACTGAAGCGATTAAAATGAAGAAAATGAGAAGAAAAGAGGTTCGGAGGATAAGAGGCTGAAGAGATACGTATAGATAGTCCGAAGAGAGGGTTTTATGCATTCATGTAAGCATTAAAACTGTTATTTATTTCAATCCATAAATCTTTGTCTTTTCTTCATTTGGTATTTGGTTGTTCAATCTCTTATTAATAATTAAAAAAACTTTATCATTTCGGATAAAGGTTATTGGAGGGAAATTTATAAATAGTTGCAAGTGAGGTTTGGTTAAATTCCTTTATTTCTTTTTATTTTTCTTTGTAACGTATTTAATTTATTTCAATAATACATTGTCTGACCCTAAATATAGGCAACTCTCTCCTAGGGTGATTTATTTTTCTTTTTTCATCAATAAAGTTTAAAACTATATTTTTGGGGTATTAATATATTTATATGCATGCATGCATGTATGTATGTATGTATATATGTATATGTATATGTTGATATTACGAAGTACCAGAGTAAAGCAAGAAAAGAAAGAAAGTGATTTGCACTGAAATGTATAATTCTTATTATTGATTATATGCATACAATATCTATATTTATAACCTGCACTAGTCTTTACAGTAAAACAATGTTTGTTGAGCTAATTCTGTTAATCATAACAGTCTATTGAATTAATCATTGGGCCTAAACATTGGGCCTAGTATATTCTAATAGATATAGCTATTTGACCAGGTCATATTTAAGTATTGTTAGGCCTTAATTAGGGGTAGTATTCCTTTACATTCATACAAGCTCGAATTCAAAATCCCGTGCTTAAGCTGCTATATACATATTTCTTTCCATTAGGAACAACAGTTATCGGTATTAATTAATATATTTAAATGAACCACTGCTAGTTAAGGTTTTTAATTCATGTAAGATTAAATTCCATGGTGTATTTTATTTCACGATTTTATACCATTTCCATTGCTTGGAGTATAGGGCTATAAGTAGGTCAAATGTCTTGCAGCATGGCCTGGCATTTTTTTTTTGGGTTTTTTACAAATATTTTTATATTGAAGATAATCTTGTTCAAAGTATTGTCGGAAAATAAATGTGAATATATCTCTTAATAGCAACCTATTCAGGCAAATGAGCCAAGCCTATTTTTATAAAGATGACTTTTGAGCCTAATTAAGAGGATGACTAGTTTACATATATTATATTAATATATGTTATATAAATATGTATGATATGTAGTATACATGCATGCATACATACATATTATAATATTTAATTTTTAAATTATAAAGTTAGGAACTAAGCTATCTGAAAGGAAAAAAATGCGCCACAGCCTAAAGCTACAATGTCTTCCTCAACCTGTCGTGAGTATTCATCAATAACACCCAATCAACAATATATGTAGTAAAGTAGGAATACAAAATACGGTAAATAAATATTTCTCTACATAGTAACTTTTTCTTTTTTTTTTTTGAAGTTTCTATATAGTACAAAATTGTGGGCCTGCAATAAAGAAGTGTCAGATCTACAATAAAATAAAAAATTAATTTACAAAAATTGTGAAAATATATAGAGATGACAGTAAAATCCTGCCAAAATATATAAATGACAATCAAGTCTTTCAAAATATCATAATTTTCATGAAGTCCTTGGTACCTTTCTAACATTAATGATTTTAAGTTAAATGACTAAATTACCCCTTTGTTAAAATAAAAAAATGGGTCTAATTTCATTTTTTCAATCACAATTTTTGATTTGTAGATCACAAAAATCAAATAAGAAATCATAGCTTTTCATGTAAAATTTATTTTATATTGATAAACAAATTCTAAAAATAATCAATCCTAATTACAATTTTTGTTTAAAAAATCACAACTTTGATTTTGTGAATTGCAAAACTTAAATAAGAAATCAAAAATTTTCATGTGAAATTTCTGTTATTATTGAAGTTCAAGGTATGAAAATAATCAATCACAACTTTTGTTTAAACATTACATCTTTTATTACGTGTATCACAAGAATTGAATAAAAAATCACAACTTTTCATATCAATTTTTTTTTTTACATTTAAATTCAAGTTCTAGAAATAACCAGTTGCAACTTTTGTGCAAGCAATCACAACTTTTATTTTGTAAATCATAAAAATTGAAAAAGAAATCCCAATTGGTCACGTAAACTTGTTAATTTTTTTATTTTAAATAAGGGACAATTTAATAATTTAACCTAAAATCATTAATGTCAAAAAAAGTACCTAAGAACTTAAGAGGAGTTACGTCATTTTGAAGAACCTGATTATTATTTATATATTTCAGTTGGATTTAATTTGTTGTCATTTCCCAAAGATATAGGTGTTTAAATGAAAATTTTTAGGGAAAATGACAATGAAGTCCCAAAGGATCAATTTTAGTCAAGGTAAGTCTCAAGACATTTTGAAAGGCCAGTTAAGTCCCATACTGTTTTTCACAAATCATACTTATAAAAGAAATGATGAAAATGCCCCTATAATTAAATATAACATGTACAATCATCAGCTCTAGCATTTCCCTCCCGATTTGTCTCTTTCCCGCCATTAATGAGAGCTGCATGTAAGTGGTAGGGCTGCACATTGAAGAATACCATTCCTAAAATAGAGTTGTGTTTGGAAGAGGTGGAGTTGCCTTAATTACTGACTCAAGGAAGCTCAAGGAGTTGTGCTGGTGCATTTAGACAGGTGTGTCTTTTTTTTTTCAAATCCTTGCATCTGAACAAAAAAGTTTACTCCATTAAGGTTTGATTTCTTGCAAAATGGCTCTCGTAAGGGAAAAGATGGAATGGTTTATTGCAATTGAACATGAAATATTTTTTAATTTCATGTTTCTAAAGATTTGGCATGAAGATTCAATATTTTACAACTGAAAGTGTAAGAATTTATCATTGAGTGTCCATATCTTAAGATGGAATGCTGTCACTGTTTCACTGATGCAAAAATCACTTATATCAAAAGTAACTTGTTTCTAAGTGACATATTATTACATTTTATTTTGTTTATTGTAGGTTGATATTATTGGGTATGATGGAAAGTAGTTGTTTTAAGAAAAATTTTTGTTATTTTTCATTTTAGTGGAGATATTGTAAAAGATATGCATGGGACAATGCATTATGATGGGGGGAGTTGTAATGAAATAATGATTAGAGAAGGAATGTCTCTTAAAGGACTTGTTAGATTGATTTCATCATACTTGAATTGTGATTTAAATGAAATAGAGTTGAAGTACACAGTAAAATTTGATTGTAATGCTCTTTTAGACTTTAAAGATGATGAAGGGATAAATTAATTAATGAAATTGAATGATAATTTTGCTCATGTGTCCATCATTGGAATGATACAGCAAAGTATAGAGACAACAAGAGATTCAATTGATGGGTAAGTTTTTTTTAATAGTTGCATGATTAATATTGTGCTAATATGAATATGAATGGTAGTAATAAACATGATTTGAATGAAAATATAGAGTAGGATGTTCAGCTAGGAATTCATATGCTACACAAGATCTTGAAGTTCTACCATGTGCAATATATATATAAAGTATCACCAATGCCTGAGCTAAATGCAACAAAGTGGAAGGATTTGCTAGTAGGACCTGGGCAGATTTTTGTGAGTGCTGATGATTGTAGACAAGCAATCTACAAGTATAGTATTACACTATGCATGTTATCTTCATAGCTTATAGGAGAAAATATACAATGGCACTATGCATCATGTTGAGACACATGAGATGTCAAAGTCAAATGCATTGACAGTATCTAAGCTCATAAGCCAAATCTTTTTGCTGCCTCTTAGAACATCTCAATCAGCTGGCAAACCTCATCGTGTGAGGATTGAGTCTTAATATCAACAGAAGAAGGTTTATCATTGTTCTCATTGTCATGAAGCAGGTCGTACATGAAAGAGGTGTAGAAATCCAAATTCAAGTTGATATTATTGTAAATGGGTTACCACATGAACTTGAATTTGGGTGATATACATATATGGGTAGTTTTAGATCAAGTTAGATTTGGTTAACATATATAGGTTTTTGTACATATATATTGGTAGTATTAGGGGATTTTTTTGGTACATAGCAACCCCTCTTTTATAAATTCAAGTTCATAATTTTGTGTATGCAGACAACTGATATGTGTGGATGCATTAGATGAATTAATACATGTAGCTTATATGTACAGTTCATATCTTCTGTAATCACTAAAAGTGTATTGTCTTAAAATTTCAAATAGAGGTTGCAAATTATTTGTAAGGCAGTTACAAAATTTGATATGTCAATTGCAAATTACTGGAGCCATGTCCTAAAATAATTTGGTAGCTTTGTAAGTTTAAGAATTCAAAAGTTATTCTACCCAAAATTTCAAGAATGAGTTGCAAATTATTCATAAGGAAGTTACAAAATTTAGTATGTTAGTTGCAAATTATTGGAGTCATATCCTAAAATAATTTGATAGCTTTGTAAGTTCAAGAATTTAAAAGTTATTCCACCCAAAATTTTGAGAATGAGTTGCAAATTATTCGTAAGGAAGTTGCAAAATTTAGTATGTTAATTGAAAATTACTAGAGCCATGTTCTAAAATAATTTAGTAGCTTTGCTAGTTCAAGAATTCAAAAGTTATTTCACTCAAAATTTTGAGAAGGAGTTACAAATTATTTGTAATAAATTTACAAAATTTGGTATATCAGTTGCAAATTACTGGAGCATTATCCTAAAATAATTTGATAGATTTGTAAGTTTAAGAATTCAAAAGTTATTCCACCTAAAATTTTGAGAAGGAGTTGCAAATTATTTATAATGAAGTTGCAAAATTTGGTATGTCAGTTGCAAATTACTTGAGCCATGTCCTAAAATAATTTGGTAGCTTTACAAGTTCATGAATTCAATAGTTCTTCCACCTAAAATTTTGAGAAGGAGTTGCAAATTATTTATAATGAAGTTGCAAAATTTGGTATGTCAGTTGCAAATTACTTGAGCCATGTCCTAAAATAATTTGGTAGCTTTACAAGTTCATGAATTCAATAGTTCTTCCACCTAAAATTTTGAGAAGGAGTTGCAAATTATTTGTAAGAAAGTTGTAAAATCTAGTGTCTCAATTGCAAATTACTAGAGCATTATCCTACAATAATAACTTTAAGAATTCAATAGTTCTTCAACCTAAAATTTTGAAAAGAAGTTGCAAATTATTTATAAGAAAGTTGCAAAATCTAGTGTCTGAATTACAAATTACTGGAGCGTTGTCTTAAAATAATAACTTTCTTAAGAATTCAATGGTTCTTCCACTCAAAATTTTGACAAGCAGTGGCAAATTTGTCTCTAGATAGTTGCAAAACTAGGTACCTAAGTTGCTTGACAACTTGATTGATTGGGTATAATGTATAACTTGAACATTAAAAATACGTTTCAATATTAAAAGTTGGAAATAAAATTGTGAAAACAAATTACAGAGTTACAAAGTTGTAAACTTGATTAATTGGGTACAATGTATAACTTCGAACTTAAAATCCATTTGAGCATGTCCTCACTTGTACAAACTATATAGTCCCCTTTTTAGCTAAGACATTTAAGGAAAAAAATTGAAGAAGAAGCAATTTCTGCATAATCGAAATGGTGAATGTTGATGAGGATCAGACTCTTCAACTAGGCAAATGCATCACACCCATCAAAGATTAATGACCAAAACAGATTATAGATTAATGACCTAAGCGACTGATCACTTAGGGCAGATAAGAGACATCAAACAAGACTAGAATAGAGATGACAAATAGCTTTACTGGATAGCCCAGGGAAGAGATGACATAAAGCTTTACTCACTTACAATGAGCTAGGGAAGATATGATGAACAGGGCAGGGAAGAGTAGAGAAGGAGCAACCTCAAATTTTCATCAGCTAAATAAGGGTATTTCAATCATTTCTCATTATATTAAAATACTACTCAAGGACTTAAGGACTTAACTGGCTTTTCAGAATGTCTTGGGACTTACTTTGAACAAAATTGGTCCTTTGAGATTTAATTGTCATTTTCCCATTAATATCATATATGTAATAATAAATTATAAAATAAAATAATTTGTTACTTATATTTTAATATGTATGAGGTAATAAATTGTTAAATATGATAAAATTTTATTTATATTTTTAATCTAGAAAAGAATAAAAAATTATAAGAAATAACAAGTTATTAAAATAAAGAAAAGTTACTTATAGGTCTTATGAAATAGACATATTTACAAATAACTTTTGTGAGATTTAGAAACCATAACTAAGTTCCATAAAACCTAAGTATAATTTGAAATTAGAATGTAAAGATAATAATTCTCATATTAAAAATACATTATATCAATGAAATAATTTATAACTACTTCATCAATAAGTTACAACTACATCTACAACTTTTTACAATTATAACTTCATATATCTAATAGTCAAATTTATTACGTGTTACAAGTTTAATACTAATTATATACAACTATTACTTCAATATTGTATAATTATAACTTCATATGTTCTAATATTTAAATTAATCATGTATTACTAATAAATTTTAACATTAATTATTTACAACCACCTCTTTAGTAATTTACAACTATATATATTTTTTGCCTACAGTAATTTATAACTATCATCACAAATTGTAACTTTGTATATCTAATATTTAAATCGATTATGCATTACTAATAAAGTTTAACAAAAATTAATTACAATTACTTCATCAACAATTTCAATTATCACTTCCACTAAGTTGTAAAATATTGAAGTGATAGTTGTAAATTTCTAATAAGTAGTTCTATACAATTAGTATTAATTTAATTATTAGATATGTGAAGTTATAGTTATAAAAAATTGAAGTGAAAATTGTAAATTATTTTATTAATATAATGTATTTTTAATAGGGATACCATCATTTTTACATTTTAATTTCAAATTATACTCAAGTTTTAAAGGACCTGACTGTATTTTCTAAATTTTGTATGACATATTTGTAAATAAGTCTGCTTCACTACATCTACACATAATTTTCCCCTAAAATAACTTCTAATACACAAGCACATAAGGCGATAAATTCTGAAATGAAATATACTTTTCAACTTTTTATTATACATGAGGCAACAAGTTGTTTTAGATATTTAATTTGCATAAATATAATAATTTATGTGGGAATAACACATCCTCTAGTAACGTACTCCTTCTATTTAAAAATAAGGTAGTTTTTTGAGGTTGGATTGGGTGTTAAAAAATATAAGAAATTTTTAGTTTTTTAATATATAATTAATAATTTTTTCTAAAAATATCACTAATGAATAAACCACTCAACCCCTTCACCTTTAAATAAGATACCCTACTAAATAAGTATAGACATGAAAAGATGGCATTAATTTAAAGGCAATTAATTAACTTATTGGATGTATAATTTAATTAAAAAAAATTTATATTTTTTTGAGCTGACGAAGTATAAATTTTTAATATCCCATATGAAGAAAAGTCTAGTTACATTAAAAGCATTTACTTTGGTCAATGTTGGGGGAAAACTAAAATAGAGATTTTTTGACCAACAAACTAAAATAGAGATTGCATATCACATTGACTTTTTGTCAAAAAATGGAGTAGTTATTTGAATTAATTTTCTTGACATCTATTGGCTTGGTATCCTAAGCAATTAATGACAATAAAGAAAGATATTATAATGTGGCCAAAGAGGAATTATTATATGCATTTAGTGTTATGAATTTGAGAAAATTAAATGGGGATAGGGGATGACATTACATTACCTTTTTTACTTAATTTAATACATTTATGAGTTATTTGAATTAATTTCCTTGATATCTATTGGCCTGGTATCCTAAGAAATTAATGTTAACTTCACCAGTGGCATGGACTTGCTTTTGAAAAGAAAACTAATTTATTTGCTAAAAGAGCTACAACTGACCAACCCATCCACTTTTTTTTTATTGCGGACATCACAAGAAGATAGAGATAAAATATCATCATAATTTTGTATTGTAATTAATTATATATTTTATATTCCCTCCGTTGCTTTTAATAGTATCCTTTTAACAGATTTACACCGGGTAATAATGTTAGTTGAAACTTGAAAGTGGTTAAGTACTTTGATTTTTTTTAAAAAAAATTAGATTGATATTCCAAATTTGCCCTTGATTGTAGAGTATCACTATAATTTTCTCTCTCTAAAATAAATATTGTTAATAGGACATACTTGGAAGACACAACAAATTTTTCACTCTTTTTCACAAAAAGATGTTATATTATGAAATAAAAAATGTTTGTAGAAGGAATTTATATTGGGAAAAACCCATATACTTAACATTATATACTTAAGGTACTTGATTTCAATTAAATTAAAATATATTTAGATATTTGATTTATTTATTTTATAATAAACTCTGGTCATTAATGCATTAAAATTCACTTGTCTTGGTCTGATTGGATAAAATTATGTTAAATAAATAAGGTTAAGTACCTAAGTCTTTTTCATACTAGGTATATTAGTTAGAGTATTCACAACTTTGTGAATAAGTCGTTAAAATTTCTACATTTATTTTCATTGTTTTCAGGCAATTTAACCTTTTTGTTATAGATACATGTTAACTAAGTTCTAAGGCATGATAAAAATGCTTGTTTTCCATTGATGAAAAGATATAGACATTTCAATGTAATCACTCATCAATTTGAAGTCATGAAAATATAAAATTTATTGTTGTCTTAATTCATACTTACATGAAAACCATTTAGGTAATGAATTGGGGGCAATTAAGGGTGAGCATTTAAATCCATATTTCTTGATGGCTATATATATATATATATATATTATGTGATAGTATATGCAACTCATAATTACTGAATACTTTACAACCCATATTGAAGTTGATCTTGCTGTAATTAATCAGCAGTATATATTTGAACTGTAGTTCTATCCTATTAACAATGTTAAAAGTTCAAGCCACATTAATAATTAGAACAACGATGATCATAATTATAGAGAGATGGCCATACATTTCTAGAAATCAAGGAATTGAAGCGGACAAGACTTATGGCAGTTTCTTGTGTTGCACGCAAGGTGAAAATGAGCTGCGCTGTTTATTCTTCTTGAATTAGAATTTTTACATTATATACAAAGATGTCAAATTAACACAGAGAAATGCTAACTAAATAGTACATTTGGATAAATCAGAACCTAAAATCTGGCCAAAAAAAAAATAAATAAAACAGTCAGCGGTATTAAATGCAAACGCTAGTGGCTTTCTGTCCATAGGATGCGTTTATAGTGTGAAGAGAAATTGAAAATTTTATCGTTTAGTTCTTTCTGAGCTCGTAACTGTTTCAATTTAAACCCTAGCACAGTTCCATTTTCCTCACGAAGTTTCTCACTAACTCTCTCTCGCTCTCTCTCTCTGTGTGATCTAATTAAGATGAAGATTATTAATGGTAAGATCATAGCGATTGAAGGTTCTGCTGCAAAACCTAGAAATGAGTATGCAGGTTCGAAGCTGAATCCTTTTGCCAGGGAGTGGGATCCAGTGAGGGATAGAGCACCTGAGGAAGATAGGGGTCTTTTTCTGACATTTGCTCAAGGCCTTCCTCTGTATGAACATGAGATAGTTCACTTCTTCAATCAGTAAGTGATGGCTCTGTCAATTCAATTCCCTTTCCCTTTCCCTTTCCCTTGTATGAACTTCTATTACCCTCATTTTAAGTCCCATTTCAGGAATGTGTTGAAATTAAAAGTAACACTGTTGTTTGGGATCTAGACTAATCTGTACAGGAGGGATGAAGATTCCAAACACACCCATTCACAACACACGAGAAAAGATAGAAGAAAAAGTACCAGTAAAAATTATTTTTTAATTAATTAATCTTTTTTAAAACTTAATTAACTTCTTTGTGTTTATCCACAATTTTTCTCCTTCTTGCAAAAATTTCGGAATACATAAGTTTTCTGTTGTTACTATCAAAAACATTAGGGAGAATATCATTAAACAACCTTTGAAAAAATTTAATATTTGATGAGGACTTTTAACCAGTAAACATTCACAATTAACAAGTATCCAATTCATCAAAATCTTTATTTAATATTAAGTTATTTCAAATGTCCTTGATTGATATTATTTCAAGAGATTATTCATTGTCGGATAGTCTTGTGCCAATCTTAAGCTTGGCCTTTTATGGTGCCATTTGTGTTTGAATTTTTGTTTGACTAAAGTATATATTTAGTTCTTTAATTTTATATAATATTTCATTTTGGTCCTTTAATTTTATAAAGTATATTTTCAATCTTTAATTTTAACCCTAACCCTTAGTTTTATAACAAATAAATAAATATATATTGAACTTTTAAATATTGATAAAATATTATCAAATGATGACATATTAAGTTTAATTCTATAAAAAAATAATAATGATTAGCACAGAAAATAATAATTTCAAACTAATGATGTTAGTTTTAAATAACTAAATATATGCTTTATAAAATTAAAGGACCAAATTGAACCTTATATAAAATTAAAGAACAAAAAGTATACTCTAGCCATCTTCCTTTTTTTTATTTTTTTAGTTGATGACTTAGAAAAATAATTTATTAAAAAAATCTCATAGCAACAAATAAAATTACATAGCGGCACATTTATTTCTGTAAGAAGTAAAAGACAAGCCTTCCCCGCTGCACATAATCATTCTTGCTTATCTGTAAGCTGGTTTTGGCGGATAACAAAATCTCTATTAATCTTATTTAGTAATATCAAGGAAAATATAATGTCTTTTATGTCTATTATAAGAGAATTAAATAAAAACAGCTTTGGCCATTTACTGGGCATAACTATTTAAATCGATACAGATGTCGTAAATGCAGTTAATTACAACAGAACTCTTTTTCTTTATATCTATGATTTATCATGTCTCATGACATTTAGATTCAGCATTTACAATTAATCGGCCAACTCTATTTTGCCGAGATTGACTCAAAAAATTTTTTTTTTAAAAAAAATGTGAAATGTGCGCGCGCGCACTAGAAGCAGTATTATTCATAGTACAAGAAATCCCATTTTATTATTTTCTTTCTCTTCAAAACCTATTTGTCTGTATCTTTCTTTCTAAAATCTGACAACAAAAACGTATTTATTTTAAAAATATACACTTATATATGAAAGAAGTGACGGTCAAACATTCACATTGCTTATCTGTAAAGTACATGGTTCTGCTGGATCGTAACGTGTTATTTCTTGTGTTTCATATAACACAAAAGGAGAGATTTACTTTGTTCTCTTACACAAATTCACAGAAATATGACATATACATATATAAAGAATATAGCATAGCAAAAAAAAAAAATCACCTACAAGAGTAATTTTCTTTTATATCACTTTATTCTAGATAAAAAAACAAAGACACTATCATAATATATCTATGATGATCAACACAGTACAGCCAACGAAAAGAAATAAATGAAATATTCTTCAAATAAAGGTGTTGGGTTCAAATTTTATGGATAGATTAATCGATAGTACTAAGCTGGTGTGAGTTTTTGATGGAATAACAGACTAATGACTTCTGTTTTCAGTAAACAATATATATATATATATATATATTTATGTGTTGATTATTTAGATAGTAATTAAAACAAACATGGATTTTTTTTTTTTTGGGTTGCATTTTGTGGTAACCAGGTGGTTTGGTCCATGCATTGAGAGAGTGTTTCATCCGCGACGTGAAGATGACAATCAACCAAAGTATGCCAAAGTGATATTTCTGTATTCCTACATTCCGGTGGCAGTGTTGGGGAAGAGGAATGAAACTAAATTCCTCGTGAATGACAAGCCTATGTGGTGCAAGAAGTTTAGGCCAATGATAATAAATTAAAATTATTATGATTAATATTATTAAATAAAAGCAGTATGAATTGATAATATATAATAACTGGCCATAACTTTCAGATCTATAAATGCATGGAGATGTAATGTATGGGATTTCCTTTTATATGTATTATGTATGTTTGTTTGTTATCTTTTTATGCCATTTTGTTTCACCGTCTGCTTTTTTTTTTTTTTTTAATGTTATGCTTAACTTTTACCCAAGCTAGTTTGTACAACTCAATAATTTGAATAAACTTATTATAGTTATGCAGACTCAAATCGTAAAATCAGATCATGACGAGGATGCAGACTCAAATTTTAAATTAGATTGTAAACACATGAGTTTATCTCTATTGATAAATTGTCATTAAAAGTATATAGTTAAATAATTAAAATATAAAATGTGACTATACTTTGATTTAGATATATTTTAAATATAAATAATTGAAATTAAATATATCAATATTGATAGATTATCATACTCGACATAAAAATTTTTAAAATAGGAGAACTTATTTTTCATAATTTTTGTTTTCTTTTTTATTAATTTTAGTTTTTTTTTTGCATTTTAAGTTTTATTTTTTATTTTTTGAAATGGGTTCTACTGCTTCTATGAATAAATTTTTGTTCAATATAAACTTAACCCAACCCACTCTATAAAAAGTCGGCAAGTTTTGCATCTAGTCCAAGTTTATAATTTAACACAATTTTATAAGTTAGAAATATAAAATGGTAAACTTGAAGACTCAATTCATGAGTTTTACTAAGTTTGCATTTAGCTCAAATTTATAAGTGAGTTAACATGATTGTGTAAGGCAAAAACATAAAAATAGTAAATTTAAAGAGTTAACTTGAGAGTATGATAACAATACTTTTACCATATAAAACTTATAGTTACAATAACAAAGGATTTCACATTTTTTATATTTTATATTTAATTATCTAAATTCAACTAGACACAAGGAATAATAAATCAATTTGATTCTTCATTAGTTGATATATCATTATCCTTCTACTAATGGATCAGTTGATCTCAATTTACCTTTAGGTGGAGACAAGGGGAACTAATAGGGGCCACTACTCTTAAAAAAGTAAATTAGTGAGGGAATTTAGCGAATGATCGTATACTCCTCTTTAAAATATCAAATTAGCAAGAAAATTAGCGAATGATGTTGATTTCGTAATTTAACTTAAAATTAGCAAGAAAAATAACGAGAAACTATCAATTCCTTTATAAAATAAGAGAATTAGTGAGAAACTGTCAATCACTCTCTACAATAATGTAATTAGCGAGGAAAATAACAAAGAACTGTTAATTCCTCTCTAAAATAAGATAATTAGTAGGGGATTCTATCCCTAGCTAATTATTGTAAAAAAATTAACTTTATGCAATGACTTTTTAATTATATATTTAACTATTTTTATTTAAAAGTAAAAATTAACTAAAATATTCATAATAAAATTATTTAATATTTAATATTTTCTTTATTTTAAGTTGATTTTCATTAATAAAATAATATTTTATTAAAAATATAATAAATAAATAATTTAAATAAAATATTAATATTTTTAACATGTTAATAATTGAAAATAAAATTTAATATGTATATATGTGTACATTTTTATAATATATTATTTGATATATTTATGTAGTTAAATAATATATATTTAATTTTTTATATAATGATTACAAGTGCCTTTCAATTCAACTGGCAAAGATAGAGAGCATAAAACTTAGAAAGTATGAAGTCAAGGGTTTAAGTCTTGATTATGGTATAAATATAATGAATATAAGACATGATAAGGAGCAAGTGACATGGCGCAAGGTGGAAAATGATATGTCATGAATTGTCGCAAGGCATGGCGGTTGACAAGGCATGAAGTTGTTAGTAACATGTCACAAGTTGACGCGCATATGGCGGATGATATGATATCACTACTTTTAAATAAATACATATTTAGCAAAGGACTAATTCCTCACTAAATTATTAAATTTTGAACAGTACTTGTAAGAGATTCAGTCCGTCGCTAAAAAGCTCATTAAATTTAGCGAGTCATTGTATTTTCCTCACTATTTAGCAAGGGACTGAATTCCTCACTAAATCCCTCGCTAATTTGCAAGGGAAATACAATCACTCGTAAAATTTAATGAGCCCTTTTTTAGCTATGAATTTAGTGAGGTGCAAAATCCCTCGCTAAAAACTAATTTAACTAAGGAAAATGGGCTAAAAAGTGATTTAATTAGGAAAAATGGCATTTAGCAAGGGATTTGTCCCTTGCTAAATTCCATTTTTCTAGTAGTGCACAGCCTCTCCTTGCTTTTTAATTTTTTTAATAAAATGTAGGAGTCATATATTTTCAGCATCTTAAGTTGATACATGATAAAGTCTTGAAACACTGGATGAAATCCTTATTTTAATTTTATAATAGTCTTTCATGTATATATAGTCCAACTATTTCAGTAGCTTGAGTACATATTTGTCATAGAATTTACTTATTTTCAACAAGATAATATTACAATTGCTCTTAAAGCATTAATATCATTTAATTTTGCTTTTATTTTATATTTAATAAAAGAAATTATGAGAATTATTACTACTGAACTTTGTCAAGTACTACAACAAAAATTTTAAGATATATTAATGTTATGTACTTGACATACCAAATCACTCATCCAAAAGTTAAGAGGTGTTTGCATCCAAATTGTAAATTTGGAGGCAAGCTCAACTCAATTTAATTAGCTTTAAAATAATTAAAGAAAATATTCATGAGCCTTAGCCACTAAGTCAAGACCATCCTCACTCTACCCATTGTGAGTGGCCATAATAAAGGAAGTGTTTCCTAAATTCAAGGAAACTGATGATCATAGGGCTTGAGCACCAAGCCAGGATTATTTATAAATAGAGGAGCTCTCTATCAATAAGATCATTATTAGCATCAACAGACTATTAGTCTCAGACTCTGCGTTTGTTACTTTATTTTATTTCTATCATATAATTGTAGTCTTTATTGTCCATTATATGATCAGCATAGCCTGCCACCTTTTTCTTTACTTAATGTATATATGCTTTTTCTATATCTCTATTAATGTTCTTCATTTGCATTCTTACATTCGGGTGAACTATGATAAGGGAGCCTAGGTTCCCCACATTTGATTAGAAGTCAGGTTTTTTATCCCTTTGAGATCTCACATCTCTAGCACGCCTTGTGACATCACGCCTGACTGATTATTTTTTACGAACAATTTTTAGCACGCCCGATGATACTTGTGTGAAAGGAATGCCTAGGATACGTAAGGATCAATATGTTATTGGAAAGAATAGACCTAAGTCTTATGACTCAGAGAACGTGGTTGCACACGCAGAATGTGATGTGCGAGCTAAAAAGAGGCAAAGAGCTCTGTTGCAGACTTTGAAGGATGGGCTAAGGAAAATCTCTACTATGTTGTCTAGAATGTCACAGGAGCAAGCTCTAATTGGCTCGCACCTTTAAAAAATAGATGGACTCAGCGGCAGTCTCCTAAGGTGCCCTTCAACGAGGACTGCTAGAACATCCCTAAAAGGATAAATGGTAGTCTAATTTAACAGTAGGCTCGTTTGACCATAAAGGTCAGAGCCATTAGGGCCAATACCTTAGGAGCTAGAGCCACAAGGGCTAGAGCCATTACTGCCAACACCATAGGGGTCAAAGCCACAAGGGCTAGAGCCATCAGGGCCAATACCATTGGGACCAACATTGTAGGGGCCAAAGTCACATAGGCCACAACCATAGTAGCCAACACCATAAGGGTCGAAGTCACAGGGGTCATGGCCATGGGGGCCAAAGTCAAAAAAGTAAGCTTTGCAAGGGCCCTTTTTACAAGAGTTCTCTCCCAAAGGGCTCTTTCCTTGAAGGGCAAAAGTCAAAAAGTCGAGCCCTAAAGCAATTAGGCTTTACAAAACTAGTCCTTAAAGTCTAAAAAACTTAAAGGGCCAATTCCAAAACTAGCACTTGATGTCCCAGACCTTGAGAAACTTTATCCTAAGCTAGACTACATAGTCCTTAATTCTCAATTACAAGGGTGTCCTTCAAGAAAAGTACCAGATCAACCATCAATCAGAATGAGAATAAGCCGGTCCTCTAAGACATGTCCATACAAAATTGGCTTACGAAGGCTCCAGCCAATTTGCATGCGAGGGACATTGTTTGCATCCAAAATATAAATTTAGAGGTAGGCTCAACTCAATTTAATTGGCTTTAAAATAATTAAAGAAAATATTTATAAGCCTTAGCCACTAAGTCAAAATTATCCGCACTCCACCCATGATAAGTTGCCATGATAGAGGAAGTGGTTTCTAAATTCAACAAAACTAGTGATTATGGGGCTTGGGCACCAAGCCAGGATTAGCTATAAATAGAGGAGTTCTCTCTTAATAAGATCATCATCATATCAACAAAATATCACTCTTAAACTCTGCGTCTGTTACTTTATTTTATTTTTATCATGTGATTTTAGTCTTTATTTTCTGTTATACGACCGGCATAGCCCGCCACCTCATTCTTTACTTAATGTATCTTTGCTTTTTTTCATCTCCATTAATGTTCTTTACTTTGCATTCTCACATTTGGATGAACCATGATAAGGGAGTCCGAATTCCTCACGTTTGATTAGAAGTTAGATTCTTTCATTCTTTTGAGACCCCATGTAGCATGCCTCATGACACCACATCTGATTGATTAATTTTTATGAGCAAGAGGTTATGGTTAAGATGTGTTTTAAAAAAAAAAAAAGCAATGTGTTTTAAAAAAAAAATTGCTTTTTTCTATAATAACCATGCTATTGAAATTTATTATAGGAATGATTTTTACTATGATATATTTAGATTTCATTGACATAAAGAATTTGTGACGACTAAACATCATTTTCATGTTAATGTATTTATTTATTACAATTATTAATTGAAAAAATTAAATAGTAAATTTAGTAAGCAAGTAATAGAGTCTTTTAGATTGAATAAAACTTTAAATCCTAAGAATGTATTTGAATTATTTAATGCTCATGGGAAGATGAAGCCTTCATTAATTTAATGATAATTTATATTGAGAAGGAAATCACTAAAAAATTTATCCTAGATTTGATAATTAATTATTCTTACATCATGAAAAATTGATGAATAAAACTTTAAAAAAAAGTATATATTTATTTTTGTTACATATGTCAAATTGAATATAATATATACGTTGAAGTATTTGTGTTACGTTAATGATATATATAAATTTAGTTTTCGTTTGATTATTATATATGCTTTGTTATCTCAACCTCCTAATAAATTTTTTTGGCTCTGCTGCAATTTAGTGATAACATAAAGGCTTCACACACAACAACCTATAAATTTGAAGGCTTATTGTATTTGTTAATTAACGTCCTATTATTATTATTTTTTTTTTGGGAAGCAAATGTCTATTTCAATAACTGACTTTGTATAGTTTGCTTATGTTTTCATCTCTCAAAAGATGAAACAATTTATAGAATGCTTGCAATTCCTTCAATCTCATTATACGTGGCCCCATCTCACATTGGATTGTTAATTAATAATTTAATTTATTTGTTCACATTGGCAAATTGCATCAATAATTTCAAGTCAACATAATCTAACAACATATAATAAATTTAAGATTGCTTTAACCTTCAATTATATAGCATTTCTTCCTTTTCTTTACTTAATGTTTTGTGATTTTATTGATCCTTCTTTAAATGCCGAAGCTTATTGGAGAGACAGAACTGCTTTTAATGATTTGTTGTTAGGCCATCTAGATTTCAAAATTAATTAACTCAAATTGACAAGAGATATAACCAACTTACCATGTAATTGAGATTGAAGCATTAAAATCAACCCGATAAATCGATCATAAGGCTGCTTATTCGAAAACATTCGGGCAAGATGAAAAATAAATTAAAGAGGCCATATCCGATTACCAAATGGATGTAGATGAGGCACACAATTTCATCACATGCACAATGGATATCGTTTGAACTATTATATATATTGGCAATAATGATGATTAAGAGAAAATATAAACTTATTATCCTCTGTTTCGAGCTCGGACGAATAGAGAATTGGGTTCAAAAAATGTTAAATGGACTCATAAAAAAGAATATGATAGGTACAATTATTACGTTTGTGGTGTTTAGATAAATCTTGACATATGGAGACGATTGAAGTAAAATTCCTTTTTTTTTTTTTTCCAAAAAGTAAAATCCCCTGTTTGACCAAAGTAAATTTAAGGGTCTCCCTTCGATAATTTACATCAAAGACGGGAAGCATTTTGCTTGACAGAATGGTTTTAAATTATAAATAAGGCTGAAACTGGAATTTTAGTGAAAATCTCACAGTTAATCTCTCTTTCGATATGTAAATAATAAGATTTTTCTAAAAATACCCTTAATCAAGAGGCATAATTAATCAGGTTTTTTAATTGAGATATCTTATTAAATAAGGATAAACATGAAAAAACTGTGTAATTTTAAAGTGTGTGTATATATATATATATATATATATCTTATTATTAGAAGTAATGTCCAATTTAAGAAATTGAATTATGAAATATTCTCTGTCCTATTTGCTAAGACATTTTTAAAGATGGGTTATTGTCTCAAAATATAAGATATTTTGAAATAAGGTTGAAATGAAATTTTACCCCCGAAGTATCATGCCAGGAGCAATTAATATCCTTAACGTCCAATTTTAACACAGGCAAATGTTTAATCTGGTTAGTTGACCTAACAGTGTGTAGGTGGCATGCTTATGAGGCATCCACCTCACTTGTTTCTTTCTTGAATTAAAAATATGCCTGTGTGGCAATATACAATAGGAAGACGAAGCCCATCGACAACTCTAGCATTAACCATGTTTTTAGGTCATTGGAGCAGCAATTGGAAGACCGTTGATAGAGAATTCTAGAAGCGTGGAGGGAAGCCAATGTGGGTGAGCCAGAGAATCAGAAAGTGGAGGAAGTGAAGAAGGTGAATCCGAAGAAGTCAATTCAGAACTATACATAATCCACACAGAAAACCAGAAAAGCATGAGTAATTGCCTGAAGCTCTGCCTCGATCTCCTCATGCTCTTGGAGAGCAAGAACATAAGAGGAGCGATGAAAAAATGAAGAAGTGACAATTCTAAATCGAGCAGGCATGGAAGCAGATTAGGAAGAAGAGGAGAGTATGGCTAGTGATTTGAGCCAATAAGAGAATATTCTTCACCACATTGCTGGTGAGGCACGCCCACTAATTAAAAAAAAAAATACTTTTGACAATGACTTTTAGTGACAATAAAAAATGTTACCATCAAAAGTCGTCGTTAAAAATAAGCCTTTGGTGATGATATTGTGTAGTTGCTAAAAGTCACCGCCGAAAGTAGATTTTTAGTGGTGACTTTTAAATGTTGCCGCTAACAAATCCCTTTTAATGGTGACTTCTAATTGCCATAGCTAAAAATCACTTTTAGCAGTGATAGTTTGTTGCCTTCAAAACTACTTTCATAAAAAATAATTAAAAATAAAAATAATTCATGTAATTACTTTTAGTAGCTACAGTTTGTTACTGTCGCCAAAAGTATTTTTATAAAAAGATAATTTACGCAATTAATTTTACCTGCGACAGTTTTCAAAAATAAAAATTTATTAAAAAAATAAAAATAACTTGTGCAATTACCAAAAGTATTTTCATAAAAAAATAATTAAAAATTAAAAATAATTTATGTAATTTTCATTGCCAGAAGTATTTTCATAAAAATAATTAAAAAATTTAAAATAATTTCTGTAATTACTTTTGGCAATGACAATATTTTCATCAAAAAATAATTAAGAAATTAAAAATAATTCATGTAATTACTAGTCACTGCCAAAAGTATTTTTATGAAAAAAATTAAAAATTAAAAATAGTTAAAAAGTTAAATTCTATAGTAATTAATTACATAATTACTTTTAGCAGCAAAATTTGTTTCCACTAAAGGTATTTATATAGAGAATGAGAAATAAATTATATATAACATCAATAATGGTTAGTTTAAAAAATAATGATCTTTTTAAGCTAGTATTTTAATAATGATCTTATTTTAATAATTAAAGTTTAAACAAATTTTAGACGTTTAATAATGATCTTATTAAAAAAGTATACATAATCAAGCTAAGTTATATATAAATTATAAATGAATTATTTTTTATAATTTTTTTATGAATTATTTGAATTTGACCGAATAACATAAATGTTAAATCACTACTACAGAATATATCTTTAAGAGTGGGTATTTAGGAGCGCTTTTTTAAAAAGTGCTCTAACATGTGAATGTAGAATTTATCGGAGTGCTTTTCTAAATAAGCGCTCCTGCATGTTAGGGTTTCTCAATAAGATAATGCTCCTAATTAATATAAATAAAATATTATAAAAAATTTAAAAAGACCTTCGGGAGCGCTTGTAGTTAAGCGCTCTGAAAGAAACTCTTGAGGAGAGCTCTTTGATGAGCACTCTAGAAGAGTGCTAGCAGGTTTTATTTTTCTATCTCCTATCAGTTTTCTTTTCTCCATTTAGTTTCTTTCAAACCTCTATCTCATTTGCTGAGGCCGTGTGTTCCCATGAGCTCCAGATCATCACTGTATCAGTCTATCGTCTGTCGCCGTTTGCTGTTCCAGATTATCGTCTGTCACTGTTCGTTCATTTCTACATCGTGCCATCTATCTCTATTTCTGCGCCGCTATCACCGTCACCACCATCTCTTACGTCGCTATTCCAGATCTATATCTCTATTCTAGATCTGCATTGCTGTTCTAGATCTGTACTGCTGTTGTACACTGAAGGAAGTGATGCCATGAAAACCTCCATTGCCGCCGTGCGTCATTGCTATACAACAGAGGAAGCGATGCCATAAAGACCTCCACTGCTACTGTGAAGACCACTGTTTTCCACCGTGAAGACTACACTGTGAAGATGTTTTTTAATAATTAATTTATAATGCAATATATTGATATATTTATATATATTTGAGAATAAATTTCATTAATAATCAATATTATAGATAATATATGAATTGAAGTTATTTATATTATAATTATGGAGTATTTGTAGTTGATAACTTAGATTAAAGTTGAGAAAATTACTTAAACATTTTTATTTTATTTATGAAATATACTTTTAAGGGAGATTATTGTTATTACTTAAATTACAATTGATTGATAGAATTTAGATGCATTATGCTACTAAATTTTTATTTGGATGAATTAATTTTTTTAGTTTAAATGTATTATGTTGTGGAATTTGATTGATTGATCATTTGGAAGGTTCTTCTTTTGAGAAAGATGCTGTTGAATTTTTTTTTATAGAAATCTAAGTCTTTTGTTTATTGAAATTTGATAATCATATTAGTGATATGGATTGTAAGTAAATGTCGGCTAATCAACTATCTAAAGAATATTGGGATGGTGTGGATGAATTCATTGAATTTGCATTTTAACATGATCAAGATCCCCATGGAGTCATATATCCTTGTTTGAAATGTTGCTATGTAAAAAGAGTAAAGTCAGTAGAATTGAAAGATCATTTAATATGTAATGGGATTGATCCAACTTATACTTGTTGGACTATGCATGGGGAGACAAGGAATAATGAAAATGATTGGAGGGATAGTGCGAGTTACTCAATGTTTGATCATGATAATGGGACATATGATGTTGACCGTCTTAATGAAATGATTAATATGATTGAAGAGGATCTTAGGGACTATCCTAGGATGTTTGAGAGATTAAAGAGTGATGCTAATAAACCATTATACCCTGGTTGTAAAAAATTTACAAAACTATCAGTTATTTTGAAACTATACAACCTAAAAGTAGCGAATGGATAGAGCGATAAGAGTTTTACGAATTTGCTTGAAATCTTATATAAAATGTTACCTAAGTACAATGAGCTTCCACCTAATACTTACGAGGCTAAAAAAGTGCTCTATTCTATTAGGATGAGCTATGAGAAAATATATGTATGTCCAAATGATTGTGTCCTCTTTCAAAGAGTATTCAACCTTAGATAAGTGTCCAAAATGTGATGCATCATGGTACAAGAGAAATGAATGTAGCCCAATGAAGGCATTGTGGCTTTTTTAAAGCACTCTTATACATTTCAGAGTGCTCGATACGGGAGCGCTTTTGAAGTGCTCCCTAAGGTCAAAAAAAGCGCTCCTGTAAACTTATTTTGTAATAGTAAATACCCATAAATAATGGCTAGTCTGAAACTAGACTTAATTGATGTGATATTTTTTATGAAATTGTGTTTGTAATTAATCATTTATCATCAACCTATAAGGGCTTGTCCATACATCTGACAGCGTCACGCACAATGTTTTTTTGTAAATAAAAATATAAGAACCAGATAAGTTGTAAGAGGAAAACATTACATATGATGAGATTATTGACGCTTGGGATGGTGAAAAGGACATTGCAAGCAGAAAGGAAGCTACTTATATATAATTTGTAAGGTTAAAAAATGTTAGAACTCATGAAGGTGGGTTCTGTCGCAACATTTGAAAACATGGGTTGAAAATGATGCTACATGCAAAGCATCGTAGGTATGACATTTATGGTTGAGTTGTGACTTTGAACTGTGGGAAAATGATAATTAATGACTCCTTAAGGATATTAACTCTAGTTAAGGACCATAAAATATTAAAATCTTAATTAATGACTATAAAATATTGAAATTTTAATTAAGGATCATGGGATAAAAAACATATATAACTTTACAAAATTGTCCTTCACTAAATACTAAAAGATAACAGCTTATGTTTGTGTTCTTTGTTCTTCTTTTTAAGTGCAAAAAATCTTCTCTCATGTGCTTTGATGTGCGAAAAATCTGGGCAAAAAAATTAGTAAAGTGGATTGTCATTTAGTTCATCATCTTCTATTCCTCTTGGTAATAGGTAATTACATGCATTGCTTCTTTATATCTTCTCTCACTCTCATGTATGAAAAATATGTAGTTTCTTCTTCTCTATTTTTTACATTTTCTCCTCTATCATACACAATTTTTATATCTTTGTAAATATTATTTTACATTGTTTCTCTTTTATAGTTAGGAAAAAAAGTAATCTTCTTGATGCTTATATAGAATACACACACACATACAAAAAAAAAAGAATAATTTCTAAGAACGATAGCATTGAAAAAAATTGAGTGAAAAATAAGAAAGATATAATATGGATATTGAATTTTTCTATTCTATAATGAAAAGTGCGCTAATGTTGAAAAATGTAACATAGATGCTGAATTGTTGTAGTATTGGTTGGAATTACGGGAAAGATAATTGTGAAGTAATAAATTTATATGTTGCTTTTAATTGTTCTAGGTTTGTCTTAGTACTTGTTCTCTATTTCATGCTCATGACAACTATTAGGTAAATATTGGTTAACACTCCACACTCTACTTCTCAACATGCTTTCCCTCACTCCTTTCATCCAACTCTATTCGAGGGTCAATGACTGAGTCATCATTGATGACCAAACTTCTATAAGTTCCTTGGCATCGGAAGTTACACCATCCTAAACTCTACTCCAATTTTGGATTTGGGAGCATAAATTTTTGATTTCTTTTCCTCTGATATTACCCCTTCCCCACTTCTTAATACTTGTTGATTGTGATATCATTAGAATATGATTTGATTGTATATTATTAAGATTGATTGTGAATTAATTAGAAAATATTTTTTAGTTATTAACCATTAATGCAATGTATTCTATCCTCACTAGTGTTCGATCATGTATTTTGATGATTACAAAATTAAGAGAAGAGATGTTTGTTATGTGTGCAGAAAAATAAAGAATCATGGGTGAAGACAAAATTTCAAGAACATGAAGAATCAAGAAAAGATGAAGAATTATAGGATAAGTTATTTAATTTTCTTAGATTCAATGTGAAAACTTTGAGAACTTAATCATATATCATTATCATTAAAATAAATGCATCATCCTTAGTTCATAAGTCTCAATCAAGCTTATTAAGACTCACCATAGTATATTCATACTTGCAAGTTATGTCATTATAGCTTGTAGCGGTTCATAGAATTTGAGCTTTTTACTAACTAAAGAATCACGTGTGATTTAATATGGTCATATGTGTGATTTATCATGTTAGGCACACTAATTAATGTTTCATTCAAGAATCGGAGTGATCCACATGTGACTTTTCACTTGTGTTTGTGTGATACTTTGACATTGCTTCTGTGTTCCATTTCATGCAAGCAACCCTATGGTCTGCATATCATAATTATTAAGATTGTATTTCATTACATTTTGTCAAGAACCATTTCATGCGTGAGAGCAGATGGCAACCATGCGTGATTTGTCATTAGTCCTCTCAAACACATCTTGCCAAATTAAATCTGAAGTTATTTCAAGCCTAGTTCAACTTGTACACTTATGTGATTTGTCATTCATTATTTCATATCTCTTGATCATGCATTTCTTTCTTGAGTGCATAATGGTTCCACTCGTGATATGTATTCTATAATGATTTAAGTTTTGCAACTCGCTATTTCACACATAAGTTTTGTTATGTTCCATACATGACCTATCTTCCTAAATGGATTGGGTTTGAAATAAGCCATTCCACTCGTGATAGTTGATTACTTCCATACAAGTTTTGTTACATAGAATTGGCTTTAGCATTCTGCCAACCAAACCATGCATGAGAGCATGTTGGTTTCACGCAAGTTCTTTCACATAGATTTGGCCTTAGCATTTTACTAGCCAAATCACGTGTGAGGACAAGTTAATCACATGCAAGTCTTGTCACATAGAATTGGCTTTAGCTTTTTGTTAGCCAAATGATGCCTCAAAGCATGAGTGTCGTGCACGAGTTTTGTCACACATAATAGCTAGGTTGAATATTCATATACTCCAAAACACATGTGATACACCTTGAGGTTCACTCCTCAATTGTCACATATGCATGTCTAAAACTTTGTTAGCCCTATTTCACACATGATATGTCTGGTTACTCACAAGATATGTCACCAATGGCTAGTATCACTATTCTAATAGATTGTTAATTGATAAAATTATATATATGATACAATTCAAGTTTAGAACAAAACTTTTGATCTTTAAGTGAATTTTTCTTTATCTGGGGCATTCAACAAGCTTTCAAATTATGCTTAAACATTTAGCATTCATTCATCATTATTGAAAAGGATTGTGAAGAAGCTCTCACATGTTTATAAGCTTCATTTATAATCCATCTACTCTTAGGAGAGTTTTTCTATGATAGTTTAACTTATTCTTCTAAAATCTTAAAAAGGAGTTTCTCAAGTGTTTGTAATAATTCAAGACAAGTTAAGTCTTGTGAGTTGTACTATAATGGCAAGTACCTATTGAAGCTTGTAATTTTAGTTAGAAATCTTAAGTATGATATTTAGGATTGGACGTAGGCCAAGTTTAAGCTGAACTAGGATAAATCTTATATGTTTCATCTCATTCCTTGTCACTCAAGTTTTTCACTCTTTTAAGTTTTCAAAAAATTATTAAGAATCACCCAATTCACCCCTTTTTGGGTGTTAGCCTATCCAACAACTATAAATAAGATTACAACTTTATGTACTTAAGTGTTTTTTGTGGCTTAATGTATATGATATAGTAGTTAATCCTAAGTATTTTTTTACTAAATGTATAAGAAATTGGACAAGTCATTGGTGAATCATCTTGACTGACATTAGCGAATTCCTAAGTCACATTTGTGAGTCCTAATTTGGACAAGTCATTTTTTGTTAAACAATCTATTCCAAAGTGAGGTTTCATACTTTCACAATATATGATATAGACCATATATGCATCCCTATTTACACACAAAATATCCCATCTATTTCAATGATACTTTTGCAGGTTACTTCCCAAAAAACAACATAGACTATAAACTTATTTAGATGACTTGCCACCACCATTAGTGTTGCACTTGACAAGAGTTTAAGTTAATATCTTCTATTTATAACTATCAATATTGCATTTGACAATCATCTTCTCAGGGCTGTTTCTTACAAACATGTAACCAAATTTATGAGCAAGCCTGTACTAATAGTGTTTTTCTGAGTTGTGCTGTCAAAAATTTGCCCAACACCCATAAATAAATCCTTTTATTTTATTGAATTAATCTTAAGGAGCAGTGTAAAAGTATTTTGTGTTGAACATGGCAAAGAGGGTGATATATGTAAAGTTCGAATCTCACAACTAACTTCACCATTCCACACCACACAATCACAAATCAAAATCATAATAATATCATAGTAATAGCCCTTGATTTGTTTTTAAATTTGAGATCTCAACTTCTTAAAATATATATTCAAATAAGAGGGCTAATGAAAGCACAAACATAATCAAACAATTAAAAATGCCACAACTTCTCAACCTTGAAAAGGGCCATGTGCTGTGGCATGTAACACGTGTGCTGTGGTATGTGACATAGAACCACATGCTCTGTTTTTGATTGTGTCATGTACACGGCGGGCATATCCTGCACCATGGCACTCTTGTTCAAAATTCTGCTATCATTTTGACAAGAAAAATGATGAACTTTTGGCGTGTGCCATTTTTACATCTGACATTTGATTGGTGTGATACAAGTGCCCATATGAAGCTTATAATATAAACTAGCTAATGGAATAAGTTTAGACTCAATTTGATAGTCCGATCTAAAATTGGATACTCGAGTATAAAAGGTTACTTTTTCTTTCAAAAACTTGCGCTCTAAATGCTCAACACACATTTCTTGTCCCATTAGATCCATTCGAGCTTTGAACTAAGTCCAAAAGGACAACATATATGT
Source organism: Prosopis cineraria (assembly GCF_029017545.1). Classification (NCBI taxonomy): domain Eukaryota; kingdom Viridiplantae; phylum Streptophyta; class Magnoliopsida; order Fabales; family Fabaceae; genus Prosopis; species Prosopis cineraria. The sequence continues at coordinate 17,319,713 of NW_026555343.1, read as the reverse complement.
GATTAACATTGTACATGTCAATATCTCATCAATAGCCCATTTTGACTTCTCAAAGCCACATTACACACTTGTGATTTTATATGAGGAAAACACATATACAATACATAATCACATATACAATTAAGCTTGTTCCACTTTTAACCCTTCGACTTTTACATATGAGGATTTACCTCATCATATGGTCAGGAATCACATATGGTCAAGGCACATGCCGTCTCACATTTATTTTAATCAATACTCACACAATTGCATGTATATACTTTCACAATATTTCTACTTTATCAATTCACAATACAATGCACATAGTTTTATCAAAATACTTGTAAAAAATTTCACAAACAAACAAATAAAAGGGTTACTCTAGTTATCTTTAAATCTTGTTATTAAGGTTTACTAATCACACAAAGCTCCTAGGGGCATAGATTCTCTCGAGCAACTTCACAGGTTCTCAACCTATACAAGGCAGTGCCCCTCAGTCAATTTCCAACATATTTTATAGGCATTAGTTTGGCTAAACCAAATCTCTTCACACATAAAATAGTTCAATTAAACCTTTTTCAATTCACTTATTCATTATTTATGATCACTAGCCCTATAGGCTGCTCAAACAATCATAACAACCTTCTAACACATTAATTCCAACAATTTCATCCTTTTAACCTAACTTTTAGGCCATTTTGAGCCTAAATGCTCAAAGCTCAACCATTTAACTCCATATTATTCACAAAACCTTAGTTCTATATTTGATATCCTATTCTTAACCTTTTCTTTTAAATTACAACACTGCAGAATCTCATAATTCAATTTTTTAATTGATGAAATTCAATGAAAAAGGGGTAGAATTAAAGTTTAGGATTGCGTGACACTTACTTAGCAAGTTATCAATCAAAGTAGACTCTGAACCTCAAGTTATGGCTTGCCCTAGTAGATCCATAGCTTCTTCACCTCTCATATAGGTCTCCCCATCTTTCTATTTTTGATTCACAATCTGACTTAACCTTTAAGTAAAAATTTTACACCATACACCATAGTGCGTGGCACAGTAAGAAAAATCTCACTTGTGCTTACGTGTTAAGCCTCGAATCATCTCTGTACTCTTTAATTCTATCATTACAACATCCAACTAGCACAAATTATTCATTCAACATCCAAAGCACAATGAATTCACAAATTACTAACTTACCTATGATTAGAAACTACTTCTCAGGATTAAAATTTAGGATATTACAATATATCTTTAAGCTCTTACCTAGAGGGAGATCTAGATAGTGACTATAGTAAGAAATCCTCCATCCTGCATTCATAATTTCTCACAGGTCAATAGAAATAGTGATTAAACTAATTAAAATTACAAATAACTAAGAACAACAACTTATTCCATCAAATAATCTATTGCTCTATCTATTTCATTATCATTTCTCTCAATATGCTAATGTGTAGACTCATCATTATACTTTACAAGGGAGAAGATGTCAAAGATAGAGAAGACGAAAAATGTAAAACTACAGATTCTTCACACATGAGAGGGGGAGAAGATGTAAAAGAAGCAATGCACATAATTACCTATTAGAAAAGATGATCACCTAGATGATGATCCGCTCCACAAATTTTTTGCCCAGATTTTTCACATATGACATGAGAGCAGATTTTTCATGCCTAAAAGAGCACGCAACACAAATAAAATCTGTTATCATTTAGTGTTTTGGTAAAGGAAAATTTTGTAAAGTTAGGTATGCTTTTTATCCTATGGTCTTTAATTGAGATTCAATATTTTATAGTCCTTAATTGAGAGTAATGCCCTTAGAGGATCCTTAATTGTCATGCCCCAAAAAATAGAGAGTGATTGGCACAGATTGTGATTCATATCACACGTCTCTTAAGCTTTAAATTGAAAAATCTTTCGTTCTCTAAGATATAATTGAATTTGTACCAAAACTATGATACACTAAATAATATATATATATATATATATATTATAATAAAAGTTCTAGTATGATTTTTTTTTTTTGAAATTTTAGTAGAACCTTCCCCGTAAGTAGGACCTCTCAAAAATTCTATAATATAATATTTAAAAAAAAATACCATAACAACCAGTAGCTCTGCTTCTTCTAGCTAGCAATAGAATATATAATAAAATAGGGATCCTAACTATAGCTTATGTGAATCATCAAACCATATTTTCAAATAAAATACATAAATTCTATAATTACATTAAAAGGAAATATTTTCAAGCAAATCTCCATATAGCTCAACTATAAGACCCTCAAAAGTCAGCAAGAGGTTTAACATCATCTATGAATCTGAGACCAAAAGTAACTTTCTAGTGAATAATGTCCTAACCATAGCACTTCCTAAAATTAAAATGAATAAAATACAATAGTTGTACAAATTAAATGAGAAAGCAATTCAATGTAAATAAATTTATAAAATTAGAATAAAAGTTCTATATAACTTCAATAATAAGAACATTTAAATCTATAATAGTAGCTTTAACATTTGATCTTGACAACGTAAAATGATTAAATAATAAATATGAATGCCAATATTTACTAATTGAAAAGCCTTAAATGTGAAATCACTAATTAATTAAAAATTCATATTTCTAGGGTTATCAGAACAATTTACAAATATGGACACACAGTCTATAAAGATAAGTAACGTGGCTTATGCCACAGAAACAAACATGTACACACAGTTCATGTGTAATATCTTACTTCTTCTAACCCATGAATAACTCCAAAACTCAATTAATGAAGAGATTAGGTTAAGATAATTAATATAATACCAATTTACAAATAGTGGAAAAGTTAGGATTCCAAGTGTTCAAAACTAAAACCATTTTTAAGGTTTTCAAAATAGACGAGTTAGAGTTCACAAATATGCGGAAGGATGAGATTATTTCAAACATGAGTGTATTTGCAAGAATATTTGAAAATAAAAAAATTCTATAAAATTTTATGAGGTACATCGAGCTCATCAAGCATGTACTGTGTCGTGTTTGCCTCTGTGCTGAACACCATGGCTCATGGCACCTTGCATCGCGGTGCATTTGCATGAACTTTGATAATAAATTCTGCTGTCAATTAGGTAGCTTTTAGGGCAACTTTTAATGCACCCCAATCCTTTATTCGACGTTCAATTGATGCGAACTAATTTCTATGGAAAGCTCTTTTTGAGCTCTAACTAATGGCTTTGGTTTCATAATTAAATTATTCCACAATCAAAATTTAGACGCTCTTTTTAAACTTATACTTTTTCAACATTTTTCTCAAAAGACAATAGCCATTGACACCAATTAGACCATATGCAAAATATCAAAACTAACTTGTACAATGCACTATATCTCATTAAACACTTATAGATCACAATTTTACTACTCAACCCCTTAAATTCAAAAATATACAAGGGGGAGTTCAGGTCACTTTTCATCTAATATTTCATAATCAACACATATCATGCCTAACCCTTCCTTGCCTTAGTATCTTAGCCCCATCCTAGATAGCACATATCATTAACTCACTCCCTAGGACCTAAAATATACTTACAACTCATAATCACATAATGTAAGTAAGAATAAAAAATTGATAAATCTTAGTTGGCAATTTAAATTGTCAAATACGCATAATGACCTAAAAATAAAGAGGCATACTAAATAGGATCACAGTCCTAAGCCTTTCGGTGCTTTTCTCTATTCAATCTTTTTGAGCTATTTCTTGTGATATTAAAGATAGTAGGGTGAATACAACATGATTTCCCCAATTTTGTCACACTATGGGTGTCATACTCCTTAGAATAGCTTCCTCACTAAACCAATGAATAGCTAAGTAGGTTTGAGTCTCTCATTAAACAAGTATGATAATATATATATATATAAACAATTCAGGCAAGCTATCAACTCAGATAGGAGCCCTACTATGTGGATTTGATTCTCTACTCCTCTTTCTAGGCGAATTCCCACCTCTCATGATCATGCAATGCATATTCATGTAATAATTCATATTTAACACTCATCATGAAACTCTATAACACACATGTTATTGAACTCTTAAAGTATATAGTCATTGTGCCTTATCATAACTCACATTGTTGAACTCCTACTAAACTAATTCATGGAAATCTATATTTTGTAATCATTGTCTCAACCATTCACAATCATTAAACTTTACTGTTTTAAACATCATTAAACTTCTCATAAACACATATGCTCATAGAACTTCATTAACAAGAATTTATTGTACTTCACTAACCACAAAATCATTAAACTCCTAACAAAACATAATATGAAAATTCACTAATATTGTTTTTGAAGAATTTTTGCATAACAAGTCATAGGACTCACAAAATCAACTTAATGGATTCTTAAGCAATTCATGCCACACTTGCATTTTAATCAACATCTCTTAGGCTCGACTCGATACATCAAATTCTCCCTTAACTCAACATCTTTAGGTTCAATAATGTGAGATGGGTTGGGTTGATACTTTTTCAATTAAGAGACATGAAACACGTCATGCACGCTCACAAGATAAAGGTGGCAAAGCAATTTAGTAGGCAAGTGTCCCAATCCACTTTAGGATCTCAAAGGGACTAATAAAATGTGGAGTCAATTTCTTAGCTCAAATTGATCTCCCAATGCTTGTCATTTGTGTGACTTTCAAGAAAAAATGGTTACCAACCTCAAATTCTAACAGTTTCCTTCATTTGTCAGCATAGCTTTTTTTGTCAACTTTGAGCAGTCAATAGCTTTTAACGAATCACTTTTATCTTCTAAGTAGTTTAATCTACCAAGTCAGGACCAAAATGCTTCTCTTATTTAACTTAGTCTAATAAAGTGGTGATTGACACTTTGTCCTATATAAGGCTTCATAAGGAGCCATTTGAATACTTAAGTAAAAACTATTATTATAAGAATGGTATGTGTTTATCCTAGCAACCTGTCCAATTAATAGCACATGCTTTAAGCATATCTTCTAATATCTCATTCATTCTCCTAATTTCATTATCCGTTTAAGGATGGTAAGCAGTACTGCATTTTAGTTTTATCCCCATAGCTTGATTCAAAGCCTTCCAGAAGTTTGATATGAACCTTAGATCATAGTCTGACACTATATCTCTTGGAATTCCATGCAATCTCACTATCTCTTATGAATATACTTCGGCCAATTTCCCCATAGGATAATCCACTCTAATAGCTAGAAAGTAAGCTAACTTAGTTAGTTTATCCACAATGACCCAGATAGCATCATAACTCGCATAAGTACAAGGCAAACCCATGATGAAATCTATCGAAATGCTATCCCATTTCTACTCTAGAATTTCTAGTGGTTGCAACATACTAGGTGGCTTTTGATGTTTAATCTTGACTTTCTAACATGTTAGGCACTTTGACACATATTCAGTCACATCATGCTTTATACCATGCCACCACTAATACCTCTTCATGTCTTAGTATATCTTGGTAACACCAAGGTGAATGGTACTTAAACTTGCTTTGGTGAGCTTCTGAAAGGATGGTGTTCTTGATCTCCTTAACATCAAGAACATAAACTCAATCATGGTACACCACAAAACCATCATCATTGAAATTGAACTTTAAAGCCCATTTCTCTTCAATATTCTTTCAGACTTTTAACAAACATAGATCTTTTTATTGTACTTCTCATAATTTCTTCCATAACTCATTAGTAATCACTGTGGTATTCAAGTGAAACACAAAAAAATTAGGCATATTTTGATGTATAATAGAGAAATCCTCTAATAGTTTCTGTTTATGTATCATCATGCAAGATACAGGTACTGTCTTTTTACTCATCACATCAGTGATTATGTTGGCCTTCCCTAGATGGTACTTCAACTTTTGTCTCATGTTCAACTCTTTCTGGTCAATCAGGTACTTAAGACTCTTATGGTCATTGAACACCTCAAACTATGAGCCATAGAAATAATGTCTCCAAATTTTCAGAGCAAAAATAATAATTGTTAATTCAAGGTCATGAGTAAGGTAATTCTCCTCATGCGGTTTCAATTGTCTAGATGTATAAGCAAGAACCCTATCATCTTGTATCAATATGCATCACAAATCCTTAAGTGAAGCATTACTGTATACTATATATGGCCACTTATAATTTAAAATAGTCAACATTAGTGTTGTAGTTAACTTCTCCTTTAGTGCCTAAAATGCTTCTTCGTACTTCTCAGTCTATATCAATGGCTAATCTTTCTTTGTCAACTTGGTCAAAGTAGAGGCTATTTGAGAAAACCCTTAAATAAGCCTTTGATTATAGCTAGCTGTAACAGTCACACCCCCCCGAGCCCACTGCTGCGAGTGGTGGACTGGGCCGTGCCACCTCACGGCAACCAAGCCGGCTTTCCCCATGGTAGTTCATGGGTTATTCCCCGCACCCACTGCGCTAAGGGAGCCTTCCCAGGTTCGATCCTCCAACCTCTCCTACATAGCGAAGTTGAGGCTGAACCTGGTACCATTGAGTCAGTTGACTTAAAAGATTATTTTTTAAACCAAAATTCCCCTGGTGCACTAAACCTAGAAAATTAGGCAAAATTTCAAATCTAATGCAATGAGTGCCCTTTGATGTAATAAATTATTAATAAAAAGGTCCTAATTGACAAATAAAAGTGGGTAACAAATGTGTTCTATTAGTATGTCATCAGACTTTACCCTTAGCTGATAGTAACCTGATCACATGTCGATCTTGGAAAACACTGCTACTCCAACAAACTTGTCAAGCAAATCATCTATTCATGGAAATGGTATTTATTCTTGATCATTACCTTATTCAGTTGTTAGTAATCAAAACACAATCTTAGACTTTCATCTTTCTTCATCACAAATAGCACAGGCGAACCCTGTGGGGACACGTTTATTCTAATAAACCCTTTTCTCTATTAGTTCCTCTAATTGCTTCTTCAATTCCTCTAGTTCAAATGAAGCCATATAGTATGGAGCCTTAGAGATGGGTTTTGTACCGAGTACCAAGTCAATAGAGAATTCAATCTCTCTTTCCAATAGTAAGCCAAACATCTCATCAGCAAATACCTTTGGGAATTCATTTATAACTCCAATCTTGTTGAGAGCGCCATCATATATTTCATGCATTAAAGAGAATACTAAAAACATTTGACACCCTTCACGATCTAACCTCTTAACTTACGTAGCAGATAAAAACTTTGCTATCTCAAGGTTTGTTGCTAAAAAAGTTTCTTCAAGTACTAAAGAAGTCACAGTTTACATTGTAGAGAAACTATCTTCTTTTCACATTCTAGTGTCACTCCATTATCCGACAACTAGTCCATCCTAGCAATCACACAATTCCTGACATTGGCAAACAAACCAAATTAATGAGTGTAAGCCTATCACCACATTTCATTTCAACTTTCAAACATGCATAACTAGTTTTTATAGAAGTACTAATCAGCGTAGACACATTTATCAATATAGGCAATTAAATCACAAGAAAATTCAAATTTTCTATACACTCATCAGAAATAAAAGAGTGAGTAGCACCTAAATAAAAAAAATAAAAATCTCAGTACCATAGAGAGAAATAATACCTCTGATAAGCTTCAGAGAAGCTTTAGCTTCCTTCTTGGATATGACAAAAACACGATTAGGAATGGCAAACCTCTAGTTAATGTGCACTAGTGTTTTTTGGGTAGTATTGTAATATATGGCTAGTCTTGTGGCATTTGAAGCACGTCTAGCACTCCCTATTATGGTACTTTCCATACTTGTTGCAATGTGGGGCCCTCATAGGTCCAATAATAGTAGGGGTAGAATCTTACCTTGAAGTTTGATTCCAATCTCCCCTCCTAGAAGCATTGCTCTTGGACTAGGATCCCTTAGACTGATACCCCTTTTAAAAATGATTCTTAGCACCCTTAGTACTAAACCTCATGGAGATCCAAAACTAAAATCGGTCTTCTTACTCAAGTTATCAATCTAAATTCATCCTCTATTAGTAGCCAATATATCTAAGTGAAATTTTCTACTAAAGATATGCTCTTAAACTCAAGTTTTTAATTTCATCACTTTATTTAATTTCACATAAAATTTATGTACATGCACAACAGTAGCCAAAATAAGAAAACACAACCCAGCTAGGACACACACACATAAAGGATTATTTACAAGGAGGAAAGGAGAAGAAAAATCCCTCATCTCAAAACATTAGTGGCTGAAGCAAAATGGAGAAGAAAGGAAGGGGAGTTTGTAGTACTGAATAAGGAAGATACTAAATAAGAAACCCAATAGTAGTACCCATGGATAAAGGAACAATTAAGCTCTACTCAATATTATCGGTGCCAATGAAGAAAGGTAAAAAGAATATTTTTGACACATCCATAACACCAACTACTGTAGTAAACAGAGGTCACAATAATGAAGGAGATGAAGCAAGTCAAGGGAGAATAAAGCACATTAATTAAATGCATGCTTCCTCTCAATTGCTTGGACAAAAATAGAAGGCAATAATCGACACCTTATGGCTGGCATGATGAACATGAAAGAAAGTTTTAGTTCCTCTCTCTCTCACTCTCGATTAAGATTAAAGTGAAGACGGGGAAAGAAGCTTATGATCTACTCTACCCTTTGCATTTCCATTTTTTTAATAACATAATGGTAAAGTGGTAATTATGTTGAAGCAAAAATAAAAAAAATTCCACTCTTTATCCCTTAAGGGTTTGAACTTGGGACCCGTAAAATATATGTCTATATAGTCTCCACTAAACCAACTTTTCTTTTTGCTAAATGTATTCCCAAAATTAATAAAAATACACTTAAAATAATTTATTTCATGTTTTAGTTTATTTAAAATTTTTGGTTTATTACATTAATTGTCATTTTTCCTTGAATTATCTAGACTTAATAATAACTTTTTAATTTAGATGGATTATTATGTGAAATATCATTTAGGCTATGCTTGTTGCTGCCAAAAACCATTAGCGACCAAGCTTTTGGTGTTGACACTTTAGTAACAAAAAGTCACAGCTAAAAACCTTTAACAATGACTTTTGAACTTTTGGTGGCGACTAGTCATTTTTTTGCAACACTGTGCTAGGCTTAATATGTTTATATATGTTTCTTTTTCTTCTTTTAAGGAAAATCCAAAAGGAAGAGGCGAGTCACAAGTCACAATGCTGCACCAGGTTTAGGCCTTTAGGCTTGAAAACATCATGGACTAGTGGGATTAGGTTTGAAAGAGGCTTGTCATCTAATCTGGTGGCTTATTTTTCATCTTTTGATCTAATTTGGTTCTAAAACTAATATCATAATTTCTTATAAAAATTCCCCCTTTTCTTTTCTATTAACCTTCTAAAAATCTAGGGCTCTGATTTTATTTTAGTTTTTAACTCCTGCTTGCATTATTGTTCATTTAGATCTTCTCTCACTGTCCTTGTTTCTTAAGTTTTAAGATTCTAATTTTTTGTTTCATCTGATATTCATATTTAGGGTTTTTGTGAATTTCATGTTGAATTCTAACCTTAATGTTATATTGGTCATCTTCTTCACTAGATCTTCTTCTTAGGCTTTTTTACAAGCTACATGAATTCTACATAAGCAAAGATTTAGTCCAAAAAAGAAAAGAAAAAAGGTGAGGTGGATGTTGCATGGGTATGACACCTAGGCATAGTTAGTCAACTAATAGTCAAACATTGTGATCTATTAAAATTGGGTGACATTGCTTTGTTTTTGAAAAGCTAAAAAGGACATTGTACTTTTTAAGAGTTTAGGATACAAATTATTTGCTCCTAGTTTGATACTTTGGGGGTAAAATTACACTTTAACTCCTTGAAAAGTTAAGGTTTCAATGATGATAATTATTCCAACATTACCCTTCATTATTTCACTACTTAAATAAATTCTTTCCCTCCCTCTTTTACTAATAAAGGATAATTTGGAAGTTTTGATGCACATAAAAGCTAATAGACACCATAGTGTATGAATCACAACTGTAGCTAATGGCAAATCAAGGTCAATCCAATAGAAAATTAAATAAATTGGCGAATAACCATTAAATTTTCAATTTCATTTAAGTTAAGTGAGTCATACATGAGAGTTTATAAATGAGAAAAATTAGTAACTAAGATTCAAAAGCAAATAATTGTACTAAACAACAATTTCATAAAAGAGATAACCTAAGGTCTTACTTCCTAGTTTACTTCTTAGAAACTATTTCCTCCAAATTACCTAAAATTAATTTTGATTGGTTAATATTTAGTCTAATTAGTTGAAATTGTCTTCCCAATCAATTACAATTATCTCTTAAATAATAATGCAAATATTAACACAACTATCCAAGAGGCATTAAAAATTCAATATCACTATAATATGATTATATGGGTCCAAAAGGTATATTTCTATCCTAATAGAAAATTAGAATAAATTCTAATCCCATATTATGTAACATCCTGAATTTTAATCCTAGGAACTAGTTACTAATTAGGGGCAAAATAGTAATTAAGGGATTGATTGTGGTTTTAATATTGAGCTAGTATTTTGTGTTGTTTGGGTGTTGTAATGATAGGATTGAAGGGTATAAGGCAATTTAAGACAGAATGTGTGAGCACAAGTAAGAATTTTCTTATTGTGCCACTCGCCATGACAGAATCTGCATGACATTGCACACCAACAAAGAATCACTTAAAATTGATGCAAACAGCTCATGAAAATAAAAGGAGAATTGTTTGAAAATGTGTTTTTAGAGGAGGAGAAGCTCTCATCTGCTAGGGCTTGCAATATCTAGAGCTCGGGAGCTTGCTTTAATTGATTACTTACTGGGTAAGTATTGTGTAATCTCAAGCTTCAATTCTACCCCTTTTTCATTGAATTTCATCAGTTGAGAAATCAAACCATGAGATTTTGAGGTATTGTAATCTAAAAGAAAGGGTTAAAATGGGATATTGAATATAGAACTAAGGTTTTGTTACTAGTATGAAGTTGAATGGTTAAGCTTTGAGCATTTAGGTTTAAAATGACCTAAAAGTTAGGTCAATAATGTGAATTTTGGGTGAATGGGTGGATTAGAAGGTTGTTTTAGTTGTTCAAGTAGCTTATAGGGCTAATGAACATAACTAATGGATAAGTGAATTGAAAAGGGTTCAATTGAACTATTTTATACATTAAGGGATTCGGTTTAGTCAAATCAATGCCTATAAGTTGTGTTGAGAATTGATTAAGGGACACTGTGTTATGTAGATTAGGCACCTGGAAAGTTACTCGTGAGAATTTGTACTCCTAGAAGCTTAGTGTGGTTGGTAACCCTTAGTAGCAAAGGTTAAAGGTAACTAGAGTAACCCTTTCACTTATTTGTTTGTGAAATTATTTACAAGTATTTTGATATAACTACGTGCAATATATTGTGAACTGATGGAGTAGCAATATTGTGAAACTATATGATGTAGGTGTGGGAGTACTGATTGAAATGAATTTAAAAAGTGACACATATATTGACATGCATCACATCCACAAGATATACCCTAGATTATGGTGGGGAAAACATGGCCCTATCATGAGGAGGTCTAGGAAGTCTTAATAATCAAGTGCATAGAGCATGACTCCGCCAGGATGGACCTAGGAGAAGAAATCTTGATGATCCAGAGTATAAAGTTTGACTCTAATATGACGAACCTAGAATATTAAATGATCTACAAGATACCTTAGACTTGAGTAAGGGGTCATGGTCTTACTCTATATAAGGCTAGAAAGTTTAGATGATCTAGAGCGTAGAGCTGGGCTCTGCTATGACAGACCTCGGGGACTACTCATATAAATATGACCTACTCTGAGCATGGTATGATGGCCGCTATTCCTTGTAACTGGAGGGCCTAATCTGGATATAGAGTTTACTCTACTGAGGGGAATGAGGACTACATTGCATTAGCATAAAGAGATTTATGAGAATGAATTCTTGTATATGCATATGTTACTGTTTTATGAGTATACATGCTACTTTGTCACTTGTTTATAATTTTGCTTACTAACTAGTAATTGGGGTTACCTTTGAGTTACTAGGACATTTGTCTCACTTTGTTACTTTTGAACATAGGTGAAGAGACTTGAGAAGGTCGGGAAGGAATCCAGGAAAGAATAGCCTTGACTAGTAGTGGTATGACTACTATAGAGTAGATATGAATGTATAAAGTTGTTGTTGAATTATGTTGCCAACTAGGATGCATATATATGTGTGAATATGAGAAAGTGAGTTATGATCTAAACTCGCTTGTATATATGTTAATGATGTTGCATTATGCTAAGGGTGCACCAGAGGAGGGTACAGTGGTAGGCTAAAATGCAAACAAGCAAGTATATGTGTTGTAACTTATTCCACTGTGTGATTATGTGTTGATATGTGTTGATTATGAAATGAGTGTGATTTGGATGTGTATTTTATTATGATTTGAGAACTTGACATAAATAGCAAGAACTTGACACAAATGGTGAAGCTAGGCCCCATTTGGAAGAGTTGAATATATTTAGGTTTCCTAACCATATGGTGAGGCGGAGCGCCATATGCAAGAGTTGGAGGATGGAAAGTGGAACAAAAAGTCTAGTTGCATATGTAAATATGTGTTGTATTGTTGTTCTCCTTCATATAAGACCGCAAGTATGTAATGTGGCTTTGAAAGGCCAAAATGAGCTATTGATGTGATATATGTGAATTGTTGTGTTAATCAAGTGTATGTTATCCTTTTGGACTTAGTTTAAGAACTGGAGTGGTATAATGGAATAAGGAATGAGAATTGAGCACTTAGGGTGCAAGTTTTTAAAAGAAAAAGTGACTTTTTACAACTGGGTGTTTAATTTTAGATTAGATCGTCAAATCAAGTCTAAACTTATTCCATTAGTTAGTACATGTTGTAAGCTTCATGTAGGCACTTGAATTACTTCAATCGGACATTGAATGTGAAAATGGCGCATGCTAAAAATTCATCATTTTTGTTGTCAAAATGACAGCAGGATTTTGGTCAAGCGTGCCACGGTGCATGATGTAGTATGAAATAGGGCAAATAATTCTGTGTCACATGTCATGGCACATGTGTTGTCTACCTCGGTGTACAACCCCTTTTCAGGGTAAAGAATTTATGGCGTTTTGAATTGTTTAAATGAGTGCATGCTTTCGTTAGCCCTCTTATTTGAGTATATATTTTGAGAAGTTGGGACCCTATGATTTTGAAAACAAATAAAGAGTTATTACTCTAATTATTATGATTATTTATTGAGTGGTGAAATGGTAAAGCATAGGTTGAGGTAGGAATTTAAAGTCCAAACTTGAGGACTTTACATATTTACCTAATCTCAAGGTCCATTTAAGATTTTCTTTTTCAAGATAAACCCTAAATGTAATGCCTTTTACCGACATTACCATGCGCTCCACTATAATCTTACTAATCAAATCAAAATAATTTACTTTGAAAAATTTGAAAACCTTAGGATCCTAATAAAATATTTTTAAAAATCATTTTATAGCTTGCTCAAGTATAAAACTTTATACTTTATACATACAGCATAAGCAATAAACTTATATACATCAAAGCAAGAAAAACATGTGCATAATAGGAAAACAAAGTGAAATTTGACACCGTGAGCCATGGTTCATGCCACATTTATCACAGCATATGGCACAAAGACCAAAGCCATTTTGCTCTATGCTGTGCATCATAGTATGTGGGTACATGCATCATGGCACATAAAATTGCTATCATTATGTAGTTTCTGAGGCAAACTTTAGATGCGCACTATTTCTACATATGATATCTGATTGTGATGGTTCAAGCACCTACACGAAGCTTGTTTTGAAATCTAACTAATAACATTGGTTTTATCTCAATTCAATATTTTTATCAAAATATGGATACTCAAGTGCATTTTGACCATTTATGTCAAAATTTTGCCACCCAAGTGTATCAATCTAAAACTAAACATCATAGCCACTTTTCGGGCCTTGTCCACATCCAAATGGATCATACACACCTGATTGACTATACACATGCATAATATATCACATACACACACACACACACACATTTGGCCTATAAATTGCCCATTTCACACTTTGGGCCAAATCACATTTCTTATTCTTTAATCTCATACATGGCCAAATCACTATCCATCCACTTTACACATTACATATTCATACACACATATAATTATCCACTAAACCATCTAGTCATGTCATCATTCTCACATATATAAAGGGCTAGGGAGCTCAAAATCATTAAACATACCATAATTACAACTTTTATCACAACTTGCACATGCTCAAGTCCTAAGGTAACTTATATATATATATATATATATATAACTATTAATAACAAATTTATTAAGCCAAATTCTTACAAAGGCTTAATAAGTAATCTCAACTTAGCCAATGTCTTTTCCTTTTAATCCACTAGCACTAAAGCTAGAAAAATGTAAATAACTATAGGTGAGATAAAAATCTTAGTAACTAATATAGTTAATTAAATGTCTATTTCTACAAATAACTATGCCAAAGTAATAAAACTAAAATAATATCAATTATACATATCAACATATGAAGTAATTTCATCCTTTCAAGGATTTCCACACAATTATACACTAGCATGATCATCTAGCTACCAGACCTCTAATGCTCCTCGACATGAAACCACAGGTTCTCTTGGATTAATCATTTTGTTGAACTGGGCACTCTTTCAGTGGTAGAAATACCTGACCAAAGGTAATCTAACCCACTTACGGACTATAGTTTCCCTCTTCACACACTTGTGATAGAGGCATCATTGACTCCTAACTATACCCTAATGGTCACTAGGGAGTTGCTAGATTGCTTGGATGTTCCATGGTAATAATCCCATAATATGTTGTACTAGATTACTGATGGTAATAGCTCATATAATACTGCACCAAATGTCCTATAGTGCAAGCCCGACCATATTGATTTTTCACTCTCATATCTCCACACACATACATCCCCAAATATCTTGAGTGAACTCCCACCCTCTATGATCATGCTCTTTCACAATTATCATTGGTTATCTACATTTCCACAACATCTACTTTCGTATCACATATATATATATATATCCAGTAAAATCAATAACTTTTCAAATTTCATTTGATAAACAAATATTCATGTTAAATTCATTTTCAATATCAAATCATGCAAAAAACTCTCAAAACAAAATTCATCAATTTGTATTTACTTCTATATAGTTATAATAGTTAATAAACACAATAAATTATATAATTACCTCAATCCTTTTACATAGTTTAATAATAAAAATGAATGATGAGATTTCAAAGCATAACTTGAATAATTAATAGTGGTGGAAGAGGAACGATAAGAATCTAGTAGAAATTGATGGGAGAGAAGTGGGTGACAAAGATAGAGAGCGAATATGAAGAGAGAGTCGATAGAGAAACTATCATGAAGAGAGAGAGAGAGAGAGAGAAAGGAAAAGTGAAGAAGGGTAGTTTGAGGATTTTAATTTGAGACTAAATATCTCCATCAACTGGTGACTAATAAAGCGAACTATTTTGGATTTCTAGAAGGCGTCTAATAAACCAGATCGAAAGGAGTAAAGTAAATCTATTTCTCTTCATTATTTACAAGTGAGGAATAACCATCCCACTAATATAATATGTTCAATATATTACATGCCATATAAATTTATGGTGAAGTTTACCCATCTCATCTAATGACTGATATATTTATACATATACATATATAAGGTAAAATGAGTGAGAAATTAAAAGAATGTAAAATTAATTAAGAAAATAAGAAAAATTGAAATAAAAATGTTTTCTCCTATAGAAAATAAACCAATTTAATTTTTGGAAAAACAAAAATTGAAATTAAAATTAATTATAAACTCAGAGGAAAAAAGGGAAAAGGTATAATAAATTTTAGAAGTAGTAGCAACATTAATAATCACCATCATCCTTTCAATCACCCAATCATCACATCAGTCTCAAATTTCAAGAACCATATCTCAAAATTATTGAAATAAAAACTGGACCAAAATAATAATTAAAACTAAATTTTTACTCAAATGCTTTTATGATCTAAGATCACAAGAAATAGAAAAATAAATTTTGGATTTTCTTCCTACGAAATTATACAAGAACATGATCAAAATTTAATAAGATTAGAAAGGACAAACACAGGAGAAAATTTAAAAAAAAAAACTGTCATCTTACTATTTATACACTCACCAGGTAGGATCAATTGTAGAGATCCTTCTTCCCCTTTTTATAACTTCGCATGAGTTGAAGAAGTCTCGCTAGCATCACATGATAAAACTAAAGAGTGGAGTTTGAAGATACAAATTAGAATATGAAATATGAAATCCCAAGAATTAACAATGTTAGTTGGCGATATTGTCTCTCATCAGATACTTTGATATAAAGTACGTACAATAGTTGTTCAACAACTTCGACAAGACGTTTCAACAGTGGAGCATGTACAAAGATGAAGGGTGAATGAATGGATTTCGTTAGGAAGTCCAATGAATCATGTTTGATTATAGGGAGGTGGCATAAAAAGATTAAATAGGAATCAATGTGGCGGAAGATGCCAAAGGAAAAGAGTGTAGCAGCGGACAGTGGTGGAAGAATGAGTAGATGAAGAATTAAAAACCCAAAATCTAGGACTTTGTGTAGCTAGATCTAATAAATCTAAATAATAATATATTTTTTATTAACATATCTTTTTATACATACCTATGACTTAAATATATTATTTTAAGAGTTTGTTGGACTACTAGAAAATCCTATTATATATGGGATAACTATCTTAAACACATCATAAGATTTACAGCTATAAAAAATGTAAAGTTAAGAATAACATTTTAACTTATTTAATTTTTTTTGCTCTCTATTAGGGATATCATAATTCCAACCAAGTATCATAGAATAACAATAAAAAGCATGTCTTCAAAATTATGTTGCTTTTATTGAAATAATTTTAATTTTCAAGAACTGAAATTTATTTTATCATTTTTATAAAAAAAATTGATCAATTTTAATAAAAAGATGTTAATGCCATATTTATGATCAACTATTCAATTGATCTAATTAACTTGATATCTTTTCATGAATTAATGAATAGTATTTAGGGAAAATGATAATTATAGACCATGTAAAGATATTAATAACAATTGAAGATCTCGAAATATTGAAAGAGAAGAACCATGGTATTTATTTGCAATTATAAAACATTTCTAATTATTGAAATATCCATTAGAAATTTCTTGTTGATAAACATAAAGCTGAATTTATCTTAGTCTTCTTTCGATCCTCTTCCATGCTTATTTGCCCAATTAGCTTTAAACAAGGAATTTGGTGCAACTTAGTTTGAAATAAGTCTATATAGATTGGTGGCAGCAATTATAGATATAGTGCCCACTCAGCACAAGGTCATTGACTACGATTGTGCATGCTATCTTAATGATGTAGTAACCGCTTGATTAATAAAAAGAGGGAATTTAACATAAGATTGGCAGCAATAGAAGATTTATGAAGCAGGGTAAATTGAAATGGGTGAAGCTTTAGCAATTAACATTGCTCTCTTTCGTCAAAAATTGAAATTAAAATATAATGTTTTTTATGTTAGCATGTGATGAAGGCAAGCAAAATAATAAAACATAAAGATTGTGAAATAGAAGGAATGTATGAACGTGATTACCTGATGCCCATCTTTTAGCACACCATTCCTCATTACTCGGTCTCATCAAATACCACTCATGCATCCCAATATTTACTTTGTTGACAATGGTACTCGCATTTTCGTAACCCATATCAGCCGACCAAATTGGAGATGAAAATGGTACAGAATTGAACACATTTTCAAACCTTTCCCCTCAATTTCTCAAAGGCATCGATGTTTTTTACAATTACTAAAGGAAAATAGCATCATTATGATAGGAGATGAGGCATTGTCTAAGAAATGAGAGGAGGATTCTAGGGTTTGAGAGCAAGGAGAATAGAGGGTGCTAGTGAGTGTAGCTGCCCTAGCTAAATGGAGAATGAATGATAAAAGACGCAAGGGTTTTGCAATTAGCCAAAGACAATTAAATTAGGTTTGTTTTAAATGTTTTTCATAGCCCTTAATTATGGGAATGTATTGATTTGAAATATTAAAAACATTAATATTTTTTACCATAAATAAATTTTGCCCAAAATATTTGTTGAAAATACTATATTGATATGGAGTTGAAAATACTTCTTTAATATCGACAACAGTATTTTGATGGCCAATACTATTTATTGAAAAACAGAATTTTTTTAAACTTTAAGTTGGGCCTATAAAAAATATTAAGTTATAGATGCTTTGTGTGTTTTTTTTTTAGTTGTGAAAATCATTCATAAATTTAAGGAAGTTGATTGCGACTTTAAGGAAGCTCATTTGTGTGTGTGTATATATATATATATATGGAAATTCAATTGTAATTGACAGATAATCTTGTGAATATATACATCATCACTTCTAAATTTAAGGATAATGACTTGAAAGTTTTGGAAAGTTACCTACGAATTTATAGAAAATCAATTGTGATTGGTATTATTGCGTTCTCCACAAATGCATGGGCTATAACAAATAATCAAGCAAAAAACTAAGTAAATTCAATTTAACTAAGCAAAACATAATCGAATGAAGTTGACTTAGGAAATTAAATTTAAAATTAGAAAATAAAGAAAAGCAAATTATTCTTCAACTTTGAGATCTAGAATTATTTATCCCCCTTACATTTCATAACATTAAAATTACTCCTCTCATAAATGTTTTTAATGAAGATATGTGCTAACATAAAGTTCTAAAAATACTCAATACTACAAAATAGATTTTTTACATCACATTTTTAGGCCTTTTCACGTCACAAATGTAAAGGATATCATATTGAGCAACTTAAAATAATAGCTTATCCACATCACAAATATCGATAATGCGGAAAAGAATAAACCATGTCCCTTTTAATATTAAGAGAGGTAATTTCTACATAATTCATGTCCCTATTTTACTAGATAGAGCCATGATTTCCATATAAATTATATCTCTAATTATAAGATTTAGACATGGTTCATAAACAAACCACGCCTCTAGTACGGGGAACATGGTTTCTCATGTTGCAGTATGGCAAAGAAACGACTGGGGGCATGGTCTTGCAGTATAGTAGAGAAACCACGTCCCTTATTAATGAGGGGGAAGTGGTTTCTTTGAGAAACCATGTCTCTCTTTATAGAGAGGGACATGGTTTGTCTTGAGAAACCACATCCCCTTCTATAACAGGAGACATAGTTTGTTAAGAACCTACTTCCCCTCCACGAATTAAGGGACATGGATTCACTTATTGTTACATCCCTCCTTTAATAATGTGATGTGATTTTTGTAATTTTTTTATATATAATTTGAATCTGCTTGACAACCAAAATAGAGTCTGTCAAAGTATGCCACAAAAATAGCCAATTCATACAACAAAAGTTTAGCATATAGCAACTCATTTATAGCCATTGATAAACTATCACAACAAGATATACCAAATGCATTGGAACAACAATACTATTATCACCTTTTCAAGTGTCAATATTTATAGCCAAATTCCAATAAACTACTTGAACACATTAGGGTTTATATCCTTCTATCTAACTATATGGATAAACTATAAAATCACTATGTAAACAGCTCTTAAAGAAGATAACCTACTAAATTGTTTCGAATGTTAGTTATGTCTTCAATGATATAAGGGTACTCATTGTCAAAATGGTGCAAATTTTTATAGAATGTTCATTAGATATCCAAATTCTAAAGCCTTGTGAAACTAATATTATTAAAATAAATAATAATGTAACTTACCATGTGTAAATGTTCATTAGTTTTGAATTGAATAATCTCATATATATAATAAATAATATAATATCCATACTCTGTACTCCCTATTTGGCGATGGCACTGAAAGTTAAGAATCGAATGATAAGTAAAAACAAAACTATATATAAAAAAGTTGTAGATAAAAGGTATTGAATTAAAATTACTTACGTTTGAAAAAATTCAAGTCTATGAGGGATTTTTTTGAGACATATTTTTTGTTGGGCATTGCTTTCCCCCGGCCATATAATATATCTTCAATGCTCTATCATGAAATTTAAATAAAGTATAAAGTATTAAAACAAAATAAATATCTAACATTTATAAAAATAATCTTAACTTACATGTTGAATATATTTTTAGTTTTAGCACTCGATTGCTTGCCCATGGAACAAAACCAATAGATCTCATGCAAATACAGGCATATAACACAAAGGGACCAATGGTAACTACAAAGAGACAAAAGAAATCAATACATGAAAGAATAAAAAAATTATCAAACTAAATATATATATATATATATATATAAATGAAAATAAAAGAACTTGCCCTACAAGAATTGGAGCCAAATAACATGGCAATTTTGGTTCTAAAATAGTATTGCCCACATATCTCATCCTATCCCTAATATTGTTGTGGGTCAATGTCAAAGAAGCTGGACACAATAATCAAAATTGATCTTTCCATGGTCTAGTGTAAAGATTACTAAGAAAGCTATTAATAGAATGACACAAAAATTATTGCATATAAATTAAAATAAATAAAAATGAGATAGAATAGAGGTAATAAAATTACAAGATAGATAACATAGCCCATGAGATATCCAACTTCCTTATCAAATGAATTCCAAGATGTCTTTCTTGTCCATTACAAAAGGATATGACTTGTCTATACCCACAATTCCTTTAGGCATTGTCAAATTGATAGGCTTTATCACTGTCTTAAAAAATTCATGTAATTGTAATAGAGCAGAGTAGTCCTCAGCCTCATCAAAATCCTAATAAAACATGAAATGAATAAAAGTTATGTAAGTAATTAAAAGAGAAAATTAAAGAATAATGATGAGTTTTTCTACCATTAGAATTGTCATCTCTATGTCAACAAGTCTTTTAGGCCATAAAATGAATTGTCCCAATGCTTCACCTAATTTTTCAACCTCATCAGTAGGGAATGGCACATCCACATTTGGCTCAAGAACAACCCCAACTGTCACCTTCACTTGATCATCTAAAATACTCATGTTATGGATTGTTTCTATGAGCATATATGGCCATGCTGAACCAACAATCCATTTCCAAGGATTATCCAAATAAAGAAAACAAACTTGTTCCTCTTTTACTAAGGGACCAATGCCATCTCTAGTAGATTACAGCTATCTTTAGTGCTTTAAAGCATGGGAGAAGTCTGAAAAAATAAGTAAATACAATGAAAAAAATAAAATAAAATAACAAAATTGAATAATAAAACTAATTAAAAGTAATGAAAACTTGGAATTCTTACTACCTAGTTCCCTGTCCACTATCTTGTGTAGTTTCTATATTGGTGACCATAGATCTAACTTCTTGAAGAATCTACTCATGGAGTAGTAAATTATCCTGCTCATACTTTCGAGCACATTCATCTCTAACCTTTGCCAGAAGATCATCAAGCTCAGCTCTTGATATACCTATTGTTGAGCCTCTTGGAATTGATTTGAAATACTCCTTTAGACCAACTCCTTTTCCTACCCCCTAACACGATCGCGACCAGAATAATCTAGCATTCTAATTACTGATGCCAAGATATCCATTCTTCCAGTGGATTGAAATGAACTTTGGGAAGCTTGTTCCTCAAGTGAATCCTTCAATATATAATTAACAAATTTATCTTAAAAGATACAAAATCTAAAATTGAATCCATTAAGTATAATTGCTTATAATTCGTTGAGCAACTTCAGCAGCATTCGGAGTAATATATTGGCCTTTCTTCCATTTCCTTTAACGAATTGGAGGAGCTGGGGGATGAATAACAATACTGGGGTTAGATCTCGTAGCTTTCTTCAATTACTTCAAATCAACTTCCCTAAATTTTTTATCCAACTTTCTATATCCCCCTAAGACAAGTAATGCTGGTATTTATTTTTAGACTGTCTCTCTTTATTTGCAGCACTTAATTCCTATAATAAAATAAAAATAAAGTAAGTTAGTTGTAAACTAAAAAAAATAAACTAAGTTATTAATTATATCAAAATTTACCCGAAATTTAGGATCATCTCATGACCTCATAAATTCTTTCCAAGTGTCTTCATCAATGAAATTATGTTCTAAACATGGATTGTTCTTCTTCTTTTCTCCTTGAATGTATTCCTTAAAAAGTGATGACTTGAAATCTTTCCACCGATCATGTACTTGCTGAAGCTAGTACCTCTTCATCTCATCGATAGGAGGGATATCATAAGTAAGCTGCGATATATCATAATTATAAAGTAAGATAATGGTATCTAATATAATTAAAATAATAGAAAAAATAGAAAAATATACATACTAAAATATCTCTCTAAATCATGTCCTTCGTAGCTTCTAGTACTTCTTGCCAATTATGATACAAGATCCAAACTTTACTCCAAGTTATGAGATCTATGTAACTTATGAACTTGTCACCTTTTAGACCAAGTGGTCTTTTACCAAACTCTAAATGCACTCTCTCTGTAGTGCCCTGACATAGTGCCAGCTCCTTCAATTTTGTACTTCCTCTACCTCTTTTCTTGTAAGTTGCGCTGGACATGTCAACTACATCTTCAATAGAACCTTCCATGTGCCTGTTAAGATTAGAAAATAATACAAGTAAGTAATTTGCATTATAATTAAATATATATATATAATAAATAAATGAAACAAATATATGAATATAAAGAATTAATTAATTTAATGTTTTACTAATTAATTCTTGCTTTATTCATTCTCCCAAATTCCTTCACAATGATCATCTCTAATTGCATATTTATCATCAACCAAATCTACTTCAGTTAATCTAGGTAGATTTGTAGTAAAAGGTGGAGTTTCATCAAGGCTAAAAGTTGAGTCATCATCCTCCACATCAATAATTTGTTTTTTTGCCTTGTAGTACAATGTAATCTTGTTTATTCGATAGATCAATGATGTAAAAAATTGGTTTTACCTGACTTGCTAAAATAAAGGACTCCTCTTTAAAACCAAGCCTCTTGAGATCAACTAAAATAAACCCAAATTCCTTATCTACTTCAATAGCATTAAAGTAAACCTACTTGCATTTGAAAACAGGTACTTTGAATTTAGTGTAATTCACTTCCCATATCTCATCAACCACTCCATAATAGTCCATGCAAGGCAATAATAGGTTATTATCTTTTGAATTAGAAAAATGTTAGGCTTCAGCTTCTACCATTACCCCACTATTTTACATGGTACTTTTATCATCTTGGGCTTTTGTATAGAAGGAATATCTATTTATATCATACCTACCCCAACACACGACCTCAAAATGAGGTTCCTCTACCAACCATATTATTGTATTAGACACACCAATCTCATTCATAACTTTTTTCTTGAACCATTTTTTGGAAGTCTTGTTGTGCTCATTAGCCAATTGCATTTCATTCTTTTTTAGGTATTTTCCTTTCAACAACTTTTTATGAGCATCTAAATAAAATTGAAGTTTTTCATATTATTCAAGCGTGCTTGCAAGACTTCTTCATGAGAGATACACTTTACTCTGACCCCCTATGTTCCCTTACCAGCAAGTCTTGTCCCCTCATGCAGGGTTTAAGGGACTCCAACAACCTTCAATCTTTTTAGATATGTAGCACAAAATTCAACAGCCTCTTCCACCATATATATTTCAACAATTGATGCTTTAGGCCTGTATGGGTTCTTAGAATACCTTTTTAGGATTTTTATGTATCGCTTAAATGGGTACATCCATCTAAGATAAACAGGATCATAAAATCTTACTTCTCTAACAAATGAATTATTAAATGCATTATAATGTCAAAAATACTGGAGCAAAGTGCATTTCTAATTGACATAAAATAATACAACCCTTATTTTCTAATTCATCTAACTTGTTAGGATCTATGACTTTACTGCATATTGCATTGAAGAGTATATACAATCTAGTTATCGTGTGTCTCACATCATCTTTCATAATCCCTCGAGTAGCCACTAGTAAAAGTTATTGTATTAACACATGGTAGTCATGAGACTTCATGCCTAGTAACTTTAAATCACTCATTGAGACAAGTCTTCTAACATTAGAAGAATACCCTTGCGATACTTTAATAGCATGTAAACATTCACATAAACTTCTTTTCTCCTCTTTAGATAATGTGTGTGCTACTAGGGGTAAATAAGCTTTCTTCCCCTCTTTTTGTTGTGCATGTAAGTGTTTTCTTATTCTCATTTTAGCTTAATCAAGTCTGGCATTTATTCCATCCTTTATCTTGCCACTTATGTGCAAAAGCATACCAATAAGACTATCACACATATTTTTCTCCACATGTATCATGTCAAGACTATGCCTCACATCTAAACTCTGCTAATATGGAAGATAAAAACAAATGGACCCCTTTTTCTATAGATTCTTCTCACTTGCATTCCTTTTATCCTTACAAAAAATGACATTGATTCCTTCTACATGCTAATAAACTTGGTCTCTAGTTAAGGCCTTTGGAGCCATTTCATACTCCTATGAGCCATTAAAAGCCTTCTTCAACCTATGGTAAGGATGATACCGATCAAGAAATATTTAGTGACTAAGGTAGATTGTTTTTCTTCCATGCTTAAGTTGGTGGTAGTATATGCCTTCTTCACATATGGGACATGCATTATGGCCTTTAACCTTATATCCTGACAAGTTTCCATATGCAAGAAATTCATTTATTATTGTAAAAATCATGGCACGCAAATTGAAGTACTCTTACTTATAAGCATCAAATACATTTACAAATGCCTTCTACAGCATTTTCAAATCCTCAATCAAAGGGGCTAAGTAAATATCAATATTGTTTCCTAGCTATTTTGGTCCTGAAATCATCAAAGACAACATAATGTACTTAAGCTTCATACATAACCAAGGATGTAGGTTGTAAATAACTAACAAAATTGCCCATGCACTGTGTGTGCTACTAAGATTGCCATATGGGTTAATTCCATCTGTACAGAGTCACAAGCCAAAGGTTTCTCAGATCACTTCCAAATTGAGGAAATATATGATCTATTATCTTCTATTGAGGAGAATTAGACGTGTGTCGAAGTTTTTCATCAAATATTTTCTCATCAAAATGCCATCTCAAATTCTTTGCTTTTGTTAGATTAGCAAACAAATGTTGAAACTGTGTTATTATTGAAAGATACCACATTACCTTCACAGGAGGCCTTTTAGTTATGATCTCATCACCATGATCAACATCATCATCCTTCTTCACTTTGTACAACAAAGTCCCATATTTTGGATACTTGTGTAGCCCTTCATACTCATTTCTATATAGTATGCAGTCATTAGGACAAGCATGTATCCTTCTATAATCCATACCCATCGGACGCAAGATTTTCTTTGCCTCATACATATGTTTTGGAAGTAAATTATGGGCTGGAAGCATTTTACTCAAGAATTCAAGTAACTCCATCAACTCAAATCAGTCCACCCACTTCTTGACTTTAAATTAACCAATCCCAACACAGCTATCAAGAGCCTAAAATTAGTACACCTCGGGTATAAAGGTTTCTCTACATCACTATGCAAGTTGTCATATGCATGTGATTGTGCAAATAATGTCATCCTAACATCACAAATCATATCCTCAATTTTATCATCCCAGTCATTCACAATTTACTCACTTTGGGACATAGAAGTTGTTCCTGCCTCTCTATGCCATACCCATCTTGTATACCTCAAATTTATCCCATCACAAATTAAATGCTCTTTTATTTTATCAATACCTAATTCAATCTTATTTGTGCAATTGACACAAGGACAACAATACTTTCCATTTTTATTAGGAATATTTTTCCTAGCAAATTTAAGAAACTGATCCACACCATTCTCATACTTCTCAGTCCTTCTACTAGCATTCATTAAAGTATGATCCATTCTATTTTTACCTAATAAATCATCATAAATTAATAATTCACTATCTTACTTGTACTTCAATTAGACTCATTTAAAAAAAAATTGACAAAGTCTCCCATTAAAGATTGAACATCCTAAAATTATAACAACTAAAAATCAATAGAACTAACAACAAGCAGTTAAATAAATATTTACATATTAAAGCTAGAAAACATCAAATTTTAAGCTTATCCAAGTTCAATTTCTAAATTAAAAAAATCAACAGAGTCTTCTAAAAATCTTATATATATATATATATATATTCTAATTGGATTGGATGTATTTATCAAACTCCTCAGCTCTCCAACAAAATCACAAATTAAACCATTAAACTTTTTAATTTTATACTACTCTATTTGTTATATTTATCTTTCATCCAAGGTTTTTTTCTAAAACTTTAATTAAGTTTTTTTTAGTCCTTAACTATTTCTATTATTTCATTCCTTACTATCAGTATACACACTTTAATTAGTATATTATATTAACTTCATTGTGTAAAAGAGAGAAGTAAAATTAGCATATTATAATTAAACGTGACAACACGTGATAGATTAGTCCTTAATTCTAATAGAATTGCATGTGCATTATATTGTTCAAACAAAAAAAATACCACAAATTGCCAAATATCTTAAACATAATTCCAAACTCTTTACAGCCAATAATTTCAAACTCTTCACAATGTGGGAAAATGAATTGAAAAGACACAATGGAGATATCATCAAATAAAAAAAATAAAGAAAGAAAGAAGCAGTACCTGTGGCTTCGTTATTCAGTAGAGAAGAGAAGAGAACAAGAGATAGGTAGTAGGAAGAAAAACTGAGCTGGGGCTAGGATTTCAATGGCTGATCTTTCGTTGCCACAGTGTAGCTGAGATACATTGAACTGAGTTGAGCTTTGAGAGATGAGGATGAAAATGAGAGACACGAGAGGTAGAGAGCTACTGCTAGACATGAGTTATAGATTGTGGAGTTAAGAAAGATAAGAGGCAAAGCAACTATTCCTAGCCGAGAAGCTGAGAGAAATGAGAAGAGGATGAAAACGAGAGACACAAGAGGTAGGGAGCTGCTGCTAGACATGAGTTACAAATTATAGAGCTGAGAGAGACAAGAGGCAGAGCAACTATTCTTGGCTAAGAAGCTGAGAGAGATGAGAAGCACTGAGAGGCCAAGAAGATAAAAGAGACGAGAGTCATCGAGAGGCTGAGAAACTTGGCTGAGCAGTAGAGAGATGAGACTAATTGGAGACGAGGAAGGCACAGCAGACTTTGAGTATTGTTTTGAAAAACTTAGCTAATGCAGGGCTCAAAAATTAAGGAGGGATGGAGAAGCTGCTTCCCCCAAAGAGGTGAAGAACGTGGATTTGAGAAGGGGACGTGGCTTCTGCAGAAGCCAGCTGGCTCTATTAGAAGCCATGTTCCCCTCCTCAAGGGGGGATGTGGCTTCTTTATAAGCCATGTCCCTTAAGAGGAGGGGACATGGATTATTTAGAATCTACGTCCCTCATGAGGTGGGGGACATAGATTCTAATGAAGCCACGTTCCTTCAAGCTGTAAGGGGATGTGGCTTATAAAAAAGTTTTTAATTTTTTTTCAATCCACATCTTCTTTTCGCTTGGGTGATATGGATTGTGTTCTTTCTAAGTCCAACTTTTAAAAAGGGATGTAAATTAGGGTAGTAGAAATGTCTGTTTGTATTAGTGATTTGAACAAGCTCTCTCAAGTCATGAACAAATATTTAGCTAAATTACTTACTCAATCTCTTGTACAATTAATAAAATCCAATTTTAAAAAATGTGTTCTATCAATTCCCGCACACTTATCTTTTGCACACTAGGCAAAATCAAGCAAAAAAGGTCCCAGAAGAAACTATAAGACAAAGAAACAAGAGAAAAATAATGTTCAAAGTCACTAAAATGCAAGCTCACAAGCTTCTACAAATTATCAATCAATGTGGCATTAATTAGGAAAGAATTATGCACATCACAAACAAACCCTTACCAAGAATCAATATCAAAGAGTAAGCCTATTTAGATTAAGTGTTTACTTTTATCACTCAAAGTGTATAAGGTATTAAATTTCACTCAAAATTCCTTAACATAAACCTTACCATAAATTTGTAACCCTTCTACATCTCCACCACTAAATAACACTTGCAATCAAGAATCAAGTGGACTTTATTAAGTCATAATATGGGTAATGAAAGGATGTCTAAGAAATGCATGTATGAAAAGAATAGGGTTAGTATCAAAATAATGCTAAAGTCAAGATATATCCCCTTAATATGCAAAGCATAACCTAATTCAATTAAGTGGCCACCTTAACATAATGAGGATGGAAATAAATGACAAGAAATAATAAAACAAATGGAATGGATGATTTAGGCAACTTTTTATTCTTTTCTTTCTTTTCTTTTTCTCCTTCTTTTCTTCTTCTTTTTGGTTTTTTCTAGAAACTTTATTTCTTTTCTTTTTGACTATATTTTTTCAAATCTTTCTTTATTTTTTCCTTTTCTTTTGGCTGCCCTTAACTCTTTGAAAACAATGGAAGTAATCAATGTAATGGTACAACAACAAAGAATAAAGAGTCATTGATAGAAAAATAATAATAGGCATCCACTCACTTGATCTAAGACATGAAATGAATATTAAAAAGATATATAAAAGTGTAACATGCATTCCTTGGGAAAAATAGAGTAAATATTTATTTTTAAGAATTAAACCAAAAGCTCAAAGTGGCTAACGAAGGATAATCAATAATAATGGGTTGGCTATTTGACTCTTGGCTATTTTTTATGAATTTCATCTTTCATCTCCTATCAAACAAGTGCAAAACATGTAGTCTCAATTAAGAAGTGAAACAAATTCTAGAGGGTAACATCACTAAGGAATTAATCACACATGAGTGTTTAGCTTCTTCTATGAAAGGGTAATGTGCCACTCTAATCTATTAATTTAAGGTAAAATAATGTTCACTTTACACCTATTCAATCCTAAAAGTTATCACATCTCAAGAATTAAAATATCCATTTAAGAGGTAGGTCATAAAGTAACCTCAAACAAAACAAAACAAAGCAAATTTTTTTTAATTTGTTTATTTTTTTTTTCAAAAGCCAAAACAAGATATTTATTTCTATCCCCCACACTTAAATCATGCGTTTCCCTTAATGTATGCATAGACTAATGATAGAACAAGGTAAGATCAACATGAATGCATGCATAATAAAAGTGTGGTGCAGAATTTTTTTTTTTAAACAAAACAAACAACCAAGAGGAATTAAATTCTATCTTTCCCTACTAGATTCATCTTCCCCACACTTGCAATTTACTCAATCAAAAAATCAAAGTATAAAGCAAAGTAAAGTAAAAAGCAAGGGTAAAGAAGATACAACCTAGTTTAAATCTTCATAAACTCTTGAAGTTGAATTTTTTATCTTTAAAGAGTAGCATGAAACTACTTATTGTGATCTTCTTTCAAAGCATCTTGGGTGGAGGCTCGGGATCAATTTGTAATGGCTCCAAGATATATGGTGTGGATTGTTCTCCCTTTAAATCATATAAAATGCAACCATAAATGAAGGCAAGAAGCTTACTATTAAGTAGAATAACAAAAATCAAGTTGTTGACGATAATAACTTCATTAGTTATATTAGGGTGGTGGTGAAGTCTTGTGTGCCTATCAATTTAAAATCATGAAGGAATACAACTCCTATAATAAGGGATGCATTGTGGAATACTATAATGATAAGATATTATCAATTTGATCATTACTTTAGACTTGTTTGTGATATATGTTCTTCTCACAAGTTGACTTGTTTGTTTTGTAGTTGAGATTTGAAATCAAGGAGAGGCACAAGAAGTATGTCTTGCAAAAGGCTGGGGTAGCCCTCCGAGCTTTTAGAAGCTTTGTTTCCTATAAATTCTTGCAGAACCCTGTTGTAAAGGGTATCGAAGATACAGTTCCTCCCCTTATTAAGCTAATTGTAAATTTAGATGAATGAAAAGCTTTTATTGACTCACGTCGTAGTATAGAGTTTAAGGTATTATTTTTATTATTCTATTGAAATATTATTGCTTTTGATGGCAATTATTTTAACTTATTTATCATGGTTTGTTTTCTCAAAGGCATTAAGGGCTAAAAACAAAGAGTTGATGAAGAAGAATGAATATACTTATAAGGTTGGGTGCAAGGGGTATATGATAGGAAATTAGTCGCTTATCCTCAAAATTACACTAAAGCTAACCCTAATGCAATATAGGGCCAACCCTAGGTCATCTCCCAAGGAATGGTTTTAAGTCTAATTGAAAGTTATCTAGTGAAATAAATCAACCAAAGTTTGTAGGAATTTAGTTATCTAGCTAATTATCTAAACTAATTACCTAATATGCAAGTAATTAAAATGCTAGTGAAAGTGAGTGAAATGAACTTCCCTTTTTACAATAATGGAACCCTAGAGATTAGTTGATTTTGGACTCATTATCTTCTCATGATTAGGCTAAGTTTAGCTTCCCTTTCCTCTTGACTAAAGCTGTCATGACTTAAGAAAATTATCCTAAGCCAATTAACCTAATTAGCTAACCTCCCTAGGTCTTAGATTAAAGTCCCTAGTTCAATTAACCAATTGGTGAAGACATTAGCCAAGTGATTCATTCAAAATCCTCTCTCAACAGCCATGGTCAAACACATAAATTGAGCAACCACAAGATTATGTCAAGCTACTCAACAACACAAGCATTAACACCACAAGATTATGTTAAGCTACTCAACAACACAAGCATTAACACCACAAGATTATGCAATATTAACACAAGAAATTCACTAATTGAAAAACACAAGATTATGTGCCAAACAAAGAGTGGCAAAATTCAGTCATGGCTGTCCAAGGAAGAAATTAAATGAAACAATCCTCTCTCTTTACATCAACATCAAATTCAAATT
The DNA here is from genome assembly GCF_029017545.1 of Prosopis cineraria. Taxonomy (NCBI): domain Eukaryota; kingdom Viridiplantae; phylum Streptophyta; class Magnoliopsida; order Fabales; family Fabaceae; genus Prosopis; species Prosopis cineraria. The sequence goes on along the minus strand of NW_026555343.1, from coordinate 17,288,798 downwards.
AGAATTTATAAGCTAAGATGATTAGACCCTAGATTAAGGAATCTAACCATCTAGTAAAAAGAGAAGAGGATAGGAAACAAAAGAACTTAGCCAATTTGAAGCTCAAGACTCATCCTCCATCTTCATCTCTCTAGGATTCCACAAAGAAACTTAGCCAATCTTCATCTTCAAGAACCCTAGTGATTGCTTGTGAAGGCCAAACTCCATAGCTCTTGAATGATGGAAATGAGCTTCAATCCTTGTGAAAATGGAAGGGATGGAACGAAAATGAAGAGAGGAGAAGAATGGTATGAGTTTTGTGGAGGTTTGGTGGCTGAAAATGGAGGTTAGGGTGCTGGAAAATGAAGAACAAAAGAGAGAAAATGAAGAACACTATGAACAAGAGAGAGAGAATGTGGAAGATGAATGAGATATGTGTTGGATCCCATTTGGGACTTAAAATGGCGTGCTCCTTGGTGTCTCCCATCAGCTGAAGCTTAATTAAAATAAGGAAAAAGAAATTAAAATGTAAATGGGAGCCTTGTCACACTTGCAAGGTGGCAACTTCCTATTGGTTTGTAGATGATTCCAATGTGTGCCTAATTTCCCATGTGTCATCCACATCATTTTAGCTGATCTAATCCCTCAAAATAATCATAATTCACGTGCAAACCATCAGCCATTGTCCTCAAGGAGTGTTGACCTCAATTGCCCAATTGATGCACAAGTCACATGCCACCTATGTCACATAAATCACATAATTCAATTAAATAGCATATGATATAATAAAATCTAATTCATGTCCAGAATTAAATTCATAATTAGAAGGGAGAATTTATTAAATTAACCAAGTTTCAGGCTGCACAAAATTATATAAAAATTTTCACACAAAGGCAAACCAAAAACTAGGACAAACTAAGACACTTAAGAAAGTGTTGACTTTTTTATTTAATTACTCCCAAACTAAAATGAATTTTAAAAATATAATTTCACCATTCATCAACTGGACATAAAATGCACTTTGTCAATTTTTCTTGTACATTTTCTCAAAAGTTCATTTTTTGGACCAAAATGCCCCTAGTGCACTGATCTTAGAAACTTAGGCAAAGTTCCAAATCTAATGCAATGTGTGCACTTGAAGGTGATAAATCATTAATAAAATGGTCCTAATTGACAAATAAAAGTGGGTAACAAATGTGTTCTATCAATTCCCCCACACTTAGCTTTTGCACTCCGGGCAAAATCAAGTGAAAAAGGTCCCAAAAGAAACTATAAGACAAAGAAATAAAAGAAAAACATTGTTTCAAGTCACTAAAATACTAGCTCATGAACTTCTACAAATTATCAATCAATGTGGCAATAATTACGAAAGAATTATGCACATCACAAACAAACCCTTACCAAGAATCAATGTCAAAGAGTAAGCCTCTCTAGGTTAAGTGTTTGCTCTCATCACTCAAAGTGTATAAGGTATTAAATTTCACTCAAAATTTCTTAGGATAAACCCTACTATAATTTGTAACCCTTCTACATCTCCATCACTAAATAGCACTTGCAATCAAGAATCAAATGGACTTTATTAGGTTGTGATATAGGTAATGAAAGGATGTCTAAGAAATGCATGTATATAAAAAAAAAGGGTTAGCATCAAAATAATGCTAAATCAAGATATATCCCCTTAATATGCAAAGCATAACCTAACTCAATTGAGTGAACACCTTAACACAATGAGGATGGAAAGAAATGATAAGAAATAATAAAACAAATGGAATGGATGAGCTAGGCAACTTTTTATTTTTATTTTTATTTTTTTTCTTTCTTTTCTTTTTTTTTTCTTTTTTTTTTTTCTTTTTCTAGCAACTTTATTTCTTTTCTTTTTGACTAATTTTTTTTTTTCAAATCTATCTTTGTTGTTTTTTTTTTTGGTTGCCCCTAACTCTTTGAAAACAATGGAAGTAATGGATAGAGAAATGATAATAGGCATCCACTCATTTGATCTAGGACATGCAATGAATATTAAAAAGACATATAAAAGTGTAACATGCATTCCTTGGGGAAAAATAGGGTGAATATTTTTTTTTTTAAGAATCAAACCAAAGGCTCAAAGTGGCTAACAAAGGATAATAAATAATAATAGGTTGGCTATTTGGCTCTTGGCTATTTTTTATGAATGCCATCTCTCATCTCCTATCAAACAAGTGCAAGATATATGGTCTTAATTAAGAAGTGAAACAAATTCTAGAGGGTAACATCACTAAGGAATTAATCACACATGAGTGTTTAGCCTCTTCCATGAATGGGTAATATGCCACTCTAATCCATTAATTCAAGGTAAAAGAATGTTCATTTCACACCTATTCAATCCTAAAAATTACCACATCTCAAGAATCAAAATATCCATTCAAGAGCTAGGTAATTAAGTAACCTCAAACAAAACAAAACAAAGAAATTTTTTTTTGAATTTTTTTTTTGCAAAACCAAACAAAACCAAACAAACAAAACAAAATGTTTATTTCTCTCCCCCACACTTAAATCATGCATTGTCCTCAATGTATGTATAGACTAGTGATAAAATAAGGTGAGATCAATAATGAATGCATAACAAAAGTGTGGTGCAGATATTTTTTTTTTTCAAACTAAAACACAAAACAAAGAAGTCAAATAAAGCAAATAAACTCTAATTTTCCTACTAGGTTCATCTCCCCCACACTTGAACTATACCTATCATTAAATATATCAATTAAAGGAAGGTAAAAGCTCAAGGTTAGAGAGATACAACCTTATCATGGTGGTTCAAAAACATGTTGAGAGAAGTCCTCCTCCTTTTGAAGTGATTTGGCATCTTTGTAGAGCTTGCATAGGTGACCATTGATTTGCATAGTGGAACCCGTGGCTTTATTCAAGAGTTGCAAAACCCCATAGGGAAACACCTTGGTCACTAGATATGGTCCCTCCCACTTAGACTTCAACTTGGCATGCTTATGAATAAACCTTGTTTGGAACAAGAGGACTTGATCTCCTTCTTGGAACTTTTTCCTCAAGATTAGCTTGTCATGAAGGATCCTTGTTTTCTCCTTATAGATTCTAGAAGACTCATAGGCATCCAACCTAAGCTCCTCAAGTTCTTGCATTTGAAGAAATCTCTCCTTAGCCGAAAGATGGAAATCCAAGTTTAGTTTCTTGATGGCCCAATAGGCCCTATGCTCTATCTCCACAGGGAGGTGGCAAGCCTTTCCATACACCAATCGAAAAGGAGACATGCCAATGGGAGTCTTATAAGCGGTCCGATAAGCCCACAAAGCATCCTCCAAGTGTAAAGACCAATCCTTCCTATTTGTGTTCACCACCTTGGTTAGGATTTTCTTGACTTCTCTATTTGATACTTCGGCTTGGCCATTAGTTTGGGGATGATATGGTGTAGAGATTTTGTGATGCACTCCATATTTAGCCAAGAGAGCCTTCATCATCTTATTGCAAAAGTGGGATCCTTGGTCACTTACCAAGGCCTTAGGAACTCCATACCTACAAAAAATATTAGATTTGAGAAACTTCAAAACAATCTTAGCATCACAAGTTCTAGTAGGAATGGCTTCAATCCACTTTGAAACATAATCAACACCAAGTAATATGTACTCAAAACTAAAGGATGGTGGAAAGGGACCCATGAAGTCAATGCCCCAAACATCAAAAATCTCACAAAATAAAATGGGTTGTTGAGGCATTTCATGTCTCTTACCCCAACTACTAACCTTTTGACATTTCAAGCATGCTTTACAAAATTCATAAGAGTCTTTAAACAAGCTAGGCCAATACAATCCACAATCTAAAACCTTCCTAGCTGTCTTATTTGAGCTAAAATGACCACCACATGCATGAGAGTGACAAAATTCAAGAACAGAAGGCACATCAACATCATCAACACACCTCCTAATCACTTTATCACTACAAATCTTCCACATCAAAGGTGGTTCCCAAATGTAAAATCTAGACTCTCTTTTCAATTTTTCAATGGCAAAACGTGAAGCACAAGGAGGCAAGACTCTACACTCAATATAGTTAGCAAAAGAGGCATACCATGGAGGCTTAGATGAAATGGCACACAATGCCTCATCAGGAAATGAATCACAAGGAATAGTAGGGTTAGAGTTTACCATAGTAGCTTTTAAATGAGGTAGTCTAGACAAATGATCCGCTACTTGATTGGTAGAACCACTCCTATCCCTTATCTCCACATCAAATTCTTGCATTAAGATCACCCATCGAATCAAGCGAGGCTTAGAATCTGTCTTCTTAAACAAGTACCTCACAGCAGCATGGTCAGTGTACACAACAACTTTAGAGTTAAGAAGATATGATCTAAATTTATCAAGTGCAAAAACAATAGCAAACAACTCTTTCTCAGTTGTGGTGTAATTAACCTGAGCTGAATCTAGGGTCCTAGATGCATAAGCAATCACATATGATAACTTGCCCTCTCTTTGACCAAGCATAGCTCCCACAGCAAAATTAGAAGCATCACATGACAACTCAAAAGGTAAAGACCAATTTGGGGCTTTAAGAATGGGAGGGGAAATGAGCATGCTTTTCAAAGTGTCAAAACTCCTTTTGCAAGCATCATCAAAAACAAAATCAACATCTTTTTGTAAGAGTTTAGACATAGGCAAAGCAATTTCACTAAACCCCTTTATAAATCTCCTATAAAAGCCTGCATGTCCCAAAAATGATCTCAAATCTTTCAAACAAACAGGATATGGCAAAGAAGCAATCACATCTACTTTGGCCTTATCCACCTCTATGCCATTGGAAGAAATCAAATGGCCTAAAACAATTCCTTTATCTACCATGAAATGGCATTTTTCAAAGTTAAGCACAAGCTTCTTTTCAATGCACCTACCAAGCACTTTATCTAAAGAATGCAAGCATGAATCAAAGGACTCACCATACACAGTAAAATCATCCATAAAGACTTCCATGCAATGTTCAATAAAATCACAAAATATGGACATCATGCATCTTTGAAAAGTACCAGGTGCATTGCAAAGACCAAAAGGCATCCTCCTATAGGCAAATGTACCAAAGGGGCATGTAAAGGTAGTCTTATCTTGGTCACTAGGAGCTATAGGAATCTGAAAATACCCACTAAACCCATCTAGGAAGCAATAATGGGACTTGGAAGCCAATCTCTCAAGCATTTGATCAATAAAAGGCAAAGGAAAATGGTCCTTCCTAGTCACATTATTGAGCTTCCTATAGTCTATGCACACTCTCCAAGCATTTTGAACTCTAGTTGGAACAAGCTCTCCTTTCTCATTTTTTACCACAGTAATCCCCCCTTTCTTAGGTACAACTTGGGTTGGAGACACCCACTCACTGTCAGCTATAGGATAGATGATCCCAGCACTAAGTAGCTTAACAACCTCTTTCTTTACCACATCTAAAATCAATGGGTTAAGTCTCCTTTGTGGTTGCCTAATGGGCTTAGCATTGTCCTCAAGAAAAATTTTATGTGTGCACACAATAGGGTCAATACCAGGAATGTCAGCCAAAGTCCAACCAATAGCATGTATGTTCTTTCTCAACACATCAAGTAATGCATTTTCTTCCTCAAGAGATAAAGAGTTAGAAATTATTACCGGAAGCTTCTCATTCTCAATGAGATATGCATACTTGAGATTGGATGGTAAAGGCTTCAACTCCAAGGTAGGTGGCTCTACACAAGAGGGAATGAGCTTCTTCAAGTCTAATTTGGTGGAATATTCCATGGTACTATCTTGTCTTTTAGGCTTGTCACTTGTTTTTGATTTCTCCTCTTTCTTTACAGCCTCCCCCTTTTCTTGCAACTTGTCCTCAAGTGCTTGGACTTGAGCCACGGCCTCGACATGTGAAAGTGTAGAATTTTCCTCCAATAGCTTGGGAATCCTAAGAACATCAAGCTCGAGTGGAGAAAAACTCATAGATTCGGCCTTAATGGCTTTAGTACCTACAACACAAGAAGATATACCCTTCTCAAGCATTTCAAGATCAAGCATAGGAGATATTTTAAACAAATCATGAGAAGAAGTAGTTGCATCATTCAAGCATGCATCAATCTCTAAACAAATAGGACAACTACATCCATCAATACATGTAGTAGTAACAAGAGACAAATCATCATCAACATGTGAGAAAGAATCAAGCATGTGAGACTCACAAGCATCATGAAGCAATAACTCAATGGAACTTACACCTAACAAAGAATAATCCTCAAAAGGATGTTTCATTGCTTCATATATATTAAAAATAACATGATCCTCTCCACATTTCAAAATCAAACTACCTTTTTCCATGTCAATCAATGTACGGGCAGTCCTCATAAATGGCCTTCCTAAAATCAAAATATCATCCCCACTCCCTTCTTTTGACATATCAAGCACATAGAAATCCACAGGAAATAATAGACCTTTAACACAAACCAACAAGTCTTCTACTACTCCATGTGGTCTTCTAACACTTCTATCCGCTAATTGGCATATCATAGGTGTCTTATGCATGCAATCAAGACTCAAGGCATGATAAATTGAAAGAGGCATAACATTAATGGCTGCACCTAAGTCTATCAATGCATGAGAAAAATGTGTGTTGCCAATCTTGCATGGAATTGTGAAGGAACCGGGGTCCTCACATTTTATAGGGAGTTGAGGCTTCATGATAGCACTCACAGATGAGGGTAATTGTACCCTTGCATTAGGCCTAAATTTTCTTTTATTTGTACAACAATCTTTCAAAAATTTGGCATACTTAGGAAAGTTCTTAACTACATCCATCAAGGGTACATTAACATGAATCTTGTGGAAGAAATCATATACCTCTTGATCAAATTGTCCCTTTACTTGCTTAGGGACCACTTGTGCTTGTGGAAAAGGAAGCTTCTTCATAATCTCTTGACTTTGCTTTCCTTCTTCCTTCCTTGAACTCTCCTTTCTTGTTTCACTTTGCTCGGCCTCTCCCTCTTTTTCCTTACTAAACAACTCGGCCATAGTCCCCTTTTCCACCTTAGATGGTGGTTGCTCACATATGATCTCCTCAATGTTTTCATCCTCATCATCTCTACAAAAAGATGCATCATTAGGAGCAAAAGAAGAACTAGAAACATTAACATCAATTGAAGAATTTAAAGAGGGCTTCTCGGCCTTCCCTTGTCTTTTGTCTTCTTGTACTCTTTCTCCCAACTCCTTGCCACTCCTCAATGTGATAGCATTAAGATTAGCTTTAGGATTAGCAACGGTGTTGGATGGTAATGTAGAGGCTTGAGCATTGGCTGCACTTAATTGGTTAGCAAGCATATTCATTTGAGAAGTAAGGGCATCAATTTTAGAGTTCATGTTCTCACACTTGTTACCCATACTCTCTACCTTGTTCCCTAAGCCATCATACATGTTTTTATACAAAGAGTTCATTTCAATCAACTGCTTACGTAACACATTCACATCATTAGAAGAGTTCGAATTAGAAGAACTCTCAATTGGAACAAGCCTCCTATCACTATAAGAATTAGAAGAAGGTGTAAGAGAATTACCACTTGGATTGTAGCTTTGAGAAGAGCTACCTTGAGACAAATGAGGTGGAGGGTCACGGCCAAAGGTGTTTTGATAGGATCCTCTTTGTTGATTGTCTTGTAAAGCCACATTTGGATTTGAATAGGAGAAATTAGGATGGTCTCTCCATGAAGGGTTGTAAGTATTAGAATAAGCTCCTTGCCCTTGCCTCCCACCATAGGATTGTTTTCCATTGTAGATAGCATTTACTTGTTCAAACTTAATAGGACAATTGCTTTCTACATGCATAGGTGAGTCACAAAAAGTACAAGAATAAGGGACAAGTGCTTGAGAAGTACTTACATTGCTCACTTGAGATATTTGTGGAGCCAACATTCTCCCAATCTTGGCAGCTAGCAAGTCCACATATGAATCATTAAGAACTGAGGAACCTACCATATTCACATTTCTCTTTTCCCTTGTAGAGTATTGAGCACCACTTGAAGCCATCTTGTCAATTAGTTCCCAAGCCTTTAAGGAAGTGAGGTCAATCAAGCATCCACCACTAGCGGCATCAATGTTAACTTTGTCTCTTGGAATCAAGCCCTCATAGAAATATTGGACTAAATTCTCACTAGAAATTTGATGGTGTGGGCATTTAGCCAAAAGGCCTTGGAATCTAGTCCAATACTCATAGAGACTCTCATCCTCTCCTTGTTGGACCCCATAGATTTGCTTTCTCAAATTGGTGACCTTGGAATTTGGAAAGAATTTATCTAAGAAGAGTCTTCTTAGCTCAGCCCATGTGCTCACTTTCACATAAGAAGGGTAGTTGAAATACCATTCCTTTGCTAAACCTTCAAGAGAAAATACAAAAGCCTTAGCTTGAACATCATCAACATTTACATGCATAGGCTTCATAGTATCACAAACCAATAGGAAAGTATGCAAAAACCTATGACAATCCTCTCCTGGTAACCCATGAAATTTAGGCAATGCATTAATCAAGGAGGATTTAATTTCAAATTGAACATTAGTAGGAGGAACATATAAGCCATAAGGATTATCATGCCAATTAGGTTGAGTTAATTGCCTAATGCTCCTCTCCTCTCTAGGGTTATGCAAGCCTTCAAATTCATTATTAACATGGCCATCATCATGCAAATTCTCATTCCCATTCCCATGGCCCTCATTATGCACATGCTCATGTCCTAAGATACCTTCCATTGTTGAATTACAAACAAATGAGAATCAAGAATAGGTTGTGATCTTCTCAATCTAGAAATAGTCCTTTCAATTTCTGGATCTAATTCAACAAAAGAGGTATGTTTTCTTCGGGTCATGCACTAATCAAGCTCAAGAAAATTAAGAACAAAGAACAAGCTAAACTAAAATGCAAATCAACATGAAACAATTCAAAACACACAAAAGCAAGAGAAATAATTTTTTTTTATTTTTTTTATTAAACTCAATAGCAACAAAATGAAAAAAAAAATAACACCAAACAAGTAGAAAGAGAGTTAGAAATGCTCAATCAAGAAGCTTTGGCAATTCTGGAATTCGCACAGTAGGCTCTCTGGAGACAGTGAACTTGTGAATTTTCTATCAGCAAATCCACATGATAAATTCCCCTGAAACTTTTATGAGAAACACAAGAGATATACAGGAAAATTATATAAAACTTTTAGATTAAAAATCCTGCCCAATCGTTCCCAGAAGTTTTTCACAAGTTGGTCCTCAAGTCTGGAGAAACAGGATTTCGTCCAGAAGACCTTCAGAGCTTCTAACAAACTTTCAAATAGGAAAATGAAAAATTGAAGAAAATCCTAAACACAAGAAACAAAGATAAGACAGTGATAAGAAAAATGAAACTGGAATCAATCAATTTGAACGCACAAAGAGGAAGATATGCTAACTCAAAATTGAAACAGGGTTTTGGAAATCCTCTGTAATGGCTCCCTGGACCTTGTTAGATTGTAAAATTTCCACAGGACACTTCCCACGTCCAAAATTGACCAAACCAATTTTAAAGTGAAGCTAGGATATAGAGCTTTCAATGAAATAAATTTCAAGTTCAAATTCCCTCAGACTCATTCCCAGTTAATTTTTCAATTTCAGACAGAGACACTAGAAACAGAGTATTTTCAGCTCTACACCAAACCAACGAAAATTGCATTAATTTTTTTTTTTCTTTTTCAAAACAGAATAAAAACACTCAAAACACACAAAAAACACTAAACAAAACACAAAACACAAATTTTTATAATTTTTCAAAAAAATTTTCAGGAACACTAAAAATATAAATTAAGTACTAAACAACCTTAATTAAACTTAAACCATTCCCCGGCAACGGCGCCAAAATTTTGATAGAAATTAGTCGCTTATCCTCAAAATTACACTAAAGCTAACCCTAATGCAATATAGGGCCAACCCTAGGTCATCTCCCAAGGAATGGTTTTAAGTCTAATTGAAAGTTATCTAGTGAAATAAATCAACCAAAGTTTGTAGGAATTTAGTTATCTAGCTAATTATCTAAACTAATTACCTAATATGCAAGTAATTAAAATGCTAGTGAAAGTGAGTGAAATGAACTTCCCTTTTTACAATAATGGAACCCTAGAGATTAGTTGATTTTGGACTCATTATCTTCTCATGATTAGGCTAAGTTTAGCTTCCCTTTCCTCTTGACTAAAGCTGTCATGACTTAAGAAAATTATCCTAAGCCAATTAACCTAATTAGCTAACCTCCCTAGGTCTTAGATTAAAGTCCCTAGTTCAATTAACCAATTGGTGAAGACATTAGCCAAGTGATTCATTCAAAATCCTCTCTCAACAGCCATGGTCAAACACATAAATTGAGCAACCACAAGATTATGTCAAGCTACTCAACAACACAAGCATTAACACCACAAGATTATGCAATATTAACACAAGAAATTCACTAATTGAAAAACACAAGATTATGTGCCAAACAAAGAGTGGCAAAATTCAGTCATGGCTGTCCAAGGAAGAAATTAAATGAAACAATCCTCTCTCTTTACATCAACATCAAATTCAAATTAGAATTTATAAGCTAAGATGATTAGACCCTAGATTAAGGAATCTAACCATCTAGTAAAAAGAGAAGAGGATAGGAAACAAAAGAACTTAGCCAATTTGAAGCTCAAGACTCATCCTCCATCTTCATCTCTCTAGGATTCCACAAAGAAACTTAGCCAATCTTCATCTTCAAGAACCCTAGTGATTGCTTGTGAAGGCCAAACTCCATAGCTCTTGAATGATGGAAATGAGCTTCAATCCTTGTGAAAATGGAAGGGATGGAACGAAAATGAAGAGAGGAGAAGAATGGTATGAGTTTTGTGGAGGTTTGGTGGCTGAAAATGGAGGTTAGGGTGCTGGAAAATGAAGAACAAAAGAGAGAAAATGAAGAACACTATGAACAAGAGAGAGAGAATGTGAAAGATGAATGAGATATGTGTTGGATCCCATTTGGGACTTAAAATGGCGTGCTCCTTGGTGTCTCCCATCAGCTGAAGCTTAATTAAAATAAGGAAAAAGAAATTAAAATGTAAATGGGAGCCTTGTCACACTTGCAAGGTGGCAACTTCCTATTGGTTTGTAGATGATTCCAATGTGTGCCTAATTTCCCATGTGTCATCCACATCATTTTAGCTGATCTAATCCCTCAAAATAATCATAATTCACGTGCAAACCATCAGCCATTGTCCTCAAGGAGTGTTGACCTCAATTGCCCAATTGATGCACAAGTCACATGCCACCTATGTCACATAAATCACATAATTCAATTAAATAGCATATGATATAATAAAATCTAATTCATGTCCAGAATTAAATTCATAATTAGAAGGGAGAATTTATTAAATTAACAAGTTTCAGGCTGCACAAAATTATATAAAAATTTTCACACAAAGGCAAACCAAAAACTAGGACAAACTAAGACACTTAAGAAAGTGTTGACTTTTTTATTTAATTACTCCCAAACTAAAATGAATTTTAAAAATATAATTTCACCATTCATCAACTGGACATAAAATGCACTTTGTCAATTTTTCTTGTACATTTTCTCAAAAGTTCATTTTTTGGACCAAAATGCCCCTAGTACACTGATCTTAGAAACTTAGGCAAAGTTCCAAATCTAATGCAATGTGTGCACTTGAAGGTGATAAATCATTAATAAAATGGTCCTAATTGACAAATAAAAGTGGGTAACAAATGTGTTCTATCAGTATACGAACATTGAAAAGGCCTTAATTGAAAAAGAGCAAGTACTAGAGGGTTTTATATCTCATGGCAAGATTTGGGCTGATGCTCAAAAGAATAAAGATGGAAATATTGACAATCTAAAAACAAAGGTGGTTGTTAACACAATAGTAAGTGTTAACAATATAATGTTATTATTATTTTTTTAGTTTTAGTTATTTACTTTACTTTTGCTGCATCACAAGAGAGCTTGACTCAAGAGACATTAGCAAGCACTCTTATTACTAATGAGGATATCTTGGAAAAAGCATTAAGGAATATTGACCATCCTAGTCATGTTCAAGGTGTCAGCTTGGCATTATAAAAAAAGAATACTTTAGAGAGGGGTACAAGCATAGTGAAAAGACTACTTCTTCAGCTGAGGTTCAAGAACTAAGGCAAGAGCTAGCAAAATAGAAGTAATTGATACAAACACAGTCACAGCAGATATAATAATAATCTAGACTCATTGACATGCTACTGAATCAGCACAAGTTAGGTCTTCCATTAAGCGATGCTTGCCCTAATATGAATAATAATTGCACAGTCCCATCTCAGCTCCTACATAAGGTGATATTATTCATTTTCCTAGCCTTATTCATTTTAATATTATTCATATTATATAATGATTTTCTCTTTTTTTAGGGTAAGGATGATATTGATTGTTTGGGAGAAGACGGTAGTTTGGTTGTGCTGGGACATATGTATAACATTGCTGGCCAAATCATGCTTCATAATAAGACTTTACCTTAAGGAACAATTAAGGTTTCTTTAAAGATGGCTAAGAAACCTAATTATGATCTACCTCATCCTACTAAAGACGCAACGACAATAGTAGATGCAATTGGAAGCTTTATAGCATGGTCGGTTCGTCTCATACGTATTTCAACATCACCTCCAAAGGTATAACAATTAAACTTATAACTGAAATTTAACTTTCCTCCTGAATTTATTTGTAGTTGATCTCTAACTATATATATGTGAAAAACTAGCTTGTTGATAAGCCTATGGGAAAGAAAGCATCAGAGGATATGAAAGCATTGGCAAATGATAAGCGGAAGAGGGAAAATGATAAGAAATTTGTCAAAAAATCTAAGGAGTCCATCACATTTTTCAAGGATGCACCGAAGGCTCTTCCTTAAGCCCATATGCCTAAAGCTTCTCAATCAACACCTTTACATCAACTAGTCATACTCGACAAACACCGAAAGTTGCTAAGGACTTACATAAAGACACAAGAAGGAGTGATATTGCTTTTCCCTGCAGTGATGTATGGAGATCCAGAATTTTTCAATGTAACACTTTCCCTGAGTATTATCCAAAATCACACAATTCAAATAAATTAAGTATGGTTAAGGAGTTGATCCTAAAACCAACTTAGGAAACAAATTATTTAAATTACTAAACAGATACACCATTGCAAAATAAACATTTAAAACTTTTAAAAAAATTTATAGGTTTTAGCTATAGCACACGGAAGCAAGTTAGGTGAAAGCGGGGTAAAAAGATGCTGTCATGACAGCATTAAATTGCTACCATAATAACCCTCTTAAGCCAACTTCAGGGAGGCACTATTCCATCATTCAACCTCCAATCAAAGTGATTTTAAAGCTCACACATCATTTTTAATAATTACTAGTAGTGTACTAAATTACAAAATTATCTAACAGTTGGATTAGAATTTGGACACTCTAGAAAATCAAATAAAGTTATTATCATGACAGCACTTTTGGACCAACTTCTGTCGTATACAATTTCATCATATGACCTTTGATCGGAGCGATTCCAAAACCCACATGTCACTTTTAAAGAGTACTATTAGCATACTAAATTTTAAAAAGATCTAACGGATAGATTGAAATTCATGCATGTTGCAACATCAACACTGTTGCTGTCATGGCAGTACTTTCGCTGTCATGATAGCTCCTTTGGACCAAATTCCAAAGTTCATCGTTTCTCCATCCAGTATTTGATCGATGTGATTCTAAAGGTCACATAAAGCTTATAAAAATTTTTACTTGTGACCCAAATTTTAGAGTAATCCAATAGTCGGATTAAGATTTGGACACCTAGATGTAAAAGTACAGTTTTTGGTAAAAACCATTTTCAAAATTGTCCAAATTTCATTCTAAGGGTCACAAACTTGTAGGAACACTTTGAACATGTCAAATAGGACTAGGAGTACCTGATATAATATTTAAATGATAGAAAAACTCCTTATATCAAAATTTAACCATTTGGGTGCCATTTCCTAAAATGGACCTTAAACCCTTAAAATGCACAAATCATACAAAGCGGTCAAAAATCTATCTAAACACCATGTATTTACTTGGCTCAGAGATTCTCATAGGGCCGACGCACCCACTCTTTCTATCCAAGGTGTATGTTTGCTAATAGCACACTATTTACAAAGCAATCACTTTGTATGTACTTGTAGAATCACATATATATCAAAGTAAACATTTTTTTGTAGTGGAAACTTGATCTACAAAATAAATCTTTCAAAATCACACAACATAACTAAGTTTCCTAACCACAAGTCTACAAGCAAACAAAAATTCATACACAAGCCATACAATCCACATATATTCACACACATATACATAATTACATCCAACTAGTATCCTAATCCTAAATACATTACAATAAATTTTCTCAAAATAAAAGGAGTTGTAGTTTTTTACAATCCACAAATAACTCCTAGCTCTGCTCCTTTCCCTATCCACCAAGTTTTTTACAATTCACAAACAACCCCTAGCTCTGCTTCTTTCCCCATCTACTACTGGGTCTTTTGCTTAGACCTGTAAATATTGTAAAGAAAGGGGTGAGACAACCACAATCTCAATAACAAAGAAATCAATATTCCTTATTACAAGGAAAGCCATAATCAAGTAAATAAATAATAGATTCAAAATAACATATAATTAACTAATTAAAATGCTTGAATGTATGAGATAGGCCAAAATGACCTTTCCTAACCAACAAAATGCCCCTTGGCACTCTTTAGTTTGTAAGTAAACCTTACACCTACTATACCTTCACAGGCATAAAATATAAACCAAGGCATGATCTGATCTACTGAGCTGCCTGTGTCCCTTTGACGTGAATCCTAAACAGTCAAAGCTAACTCTCTCTTAAAGCTAGCCTGACTTACTCTCTATGTGAGGGCTACCTTGGCCTAGGCACTCAACCTCACACTTCATAAGCTAGATTCCCTCTCCCATTGAGAGGTGTCAAATACTCAATCCACTAACCTTTTCGACCTTTCTCGAGTATTAACCACTTCAACACTCAAGTTAGCACAACACTCACAATTCATCTCTTAAGTAGTTCCTCAGTTTATCTAAGGTACCAAACCTAGTTGCACTCCCTAACTACAACTCCACATTTTTTTATGACCACAATGCTTGCTAATAATCTTATTTTCATAAATAACATCATTATTAAATAGATAGTAAATATAAATGCATTGATATCAAAGTAATATCCCATAAACTCTTATAAAACACATTTATTTGCATTCAATTATGAAAAACATGTAATGAATGGTAGATATTATTATCTACTCAAAAATAGCTAAACAAAGCAATAAAAAATATAAATTCTCCTATTACCTCAACCCTTTTTGTACCAAAAGGATTTCCATTTGTTCAAAATAAGATTTGGCTTGTCCTTTAACTTTCAAAAAAATTCCACTAACAATCCCTATAATATATAAGTAATCCACATCACTTATCATGACAAATAGCATAAAAGAAGACTATAACTCATACCACACAACTTAGGTCAATGAATTATAATACATCCCAATGGTCTATATATTAAACCAACTATTCACATAGTATCACTTAACCACTAAAACCATTTACTAGCCACCACTAGGCTAATTTTTAATTCATATAATTTTTAATCAATTAAAAACCTTCACTTAGTGTCACCAACTTTCACCATTAGTTCATATAATGAAAACAAACCTTAATTTAAATGTTATTAGATTCAAATAGTATAATTATAACTAAATCAATAGGCTTAAACCATTGAGGAGCAAAACTAACCTCTTGGGATTTGAATTTTGCCATAAAACTCCATTTTTCATCCAATTACCTACTCAAAATATTAGGACATCATATAGAAACTTAAAACAACCTCCCAAGAATCCAAAAAAATTAAAGCTTATAAGAATAAAGCTTTTGGGATCAAATTTTAGAAATTTTTTCTTCCAAAAATTAAAGAAAACCAAGAGGAAAGGAAGAGAATTAAAATAGGGAGTTCACCTATCGTTTAGCTGAGCTTGCAACGACCGCAAAGCCTTCCACATCTGAGCTCTAGCTTCCTTCTCTTTCCCCTCTCTCCACCATCTCCTCTTCTCTTTTTCTTGTTTGTTTCTTTCTTTGTTCTTATTTTCAACTTCTGCGTTCAGTTTTCCCTTTTTAAAACTAATTTAAAAAATTTGGAAAAAATTAAAAGAAAGGGCCCAATATTTTTTATTACAGCACAAAAGCCTGGGTCAACTATGGTGATTTTCTCATAATTAAAAAACAAAATAAAACCAAACTTTGGCTTAGTAAAATTTAAACTTTGGACCTTTATCAAATTATTTTTAATTTTAATTTAGTTGTAAATATTTTATTTTAAAATAAACCTAAGTCATAAAAATTTCAGGATGTTACAGTCGACCAAGTCAACAATGAGGTATTGATTGACTTGTTCCACCATGCACAAGATACTACTACCTTGTGTAACTTATATACGAGGTATGTCTCCAAAATATTACATTAAATATTTTGATATATCTATATTTTAGTCATTTATTAATCAACTTACTGTGACATTTAAAAAACTTGTACACTGTTATGCTTGCTGAAAGAGATATAGCGAAAAGGGTTATACTTGTTAGTCCCCATCTAGTCTCTCCTTATGGACACAACACAATAAGTCCTAAGCAAGGATTAAAAATAGCTCATAAGCTTTCTAAATACTTCGAGCAACGTAGTGCCAATAAGAATAAAATATTTATAGTGCCTTATTGTGAAGGGTAAATCACTTTATGATACTTCACTTTCCTCAAAATTAAATTGTGACACTTTCTAATAGTAATCATTGTAATAAGGGTCATTGGATGATACTTGTAATCAATCCAACTATAGAGAGAGTTTGGTATCTCGACCCTATTAGTGGTGGTGATTCCTCCAACAGGCCACATATAGTAGAGATGATTAATCAATAAGTTTACTAAGTTTGTTCATATATGTATGTAATTTGTTCTTTTTGTATGAATATTTCTCATATCAACTTTTTTGTTGTATGTTAGGGCAATTGTCACGTACAGCACCAATGTTGATTTGTAATCTCGACAACTAACAATGGGTAGCGGTCGCCTTAATAAAGCAACATCATGGACAGTTAGCAAGATATATGTATTTATCATTAATTGTGTTTAAAATCTAAATATAAGTCATGCTATGTCATTAACTGATCAGATTTTTTATCTAATGTATGATCATAGTGCTAGAAATAACACGACAAAGATAGGGATTATGGGTACGCTGTCATGAAATACATTAAGGATATAATTTAACATACTCCTATCGAGACTCTTTTAGTTAATGTATATATATATATGTTGTCTACCTTCTCATCATTATATAATATTTTTAGTAATTAACATGACTTTAATTTGTTTTTTTTTTGCAATCAGTACTATGAGGATGCATACTGTGATGTATTTACTAAGGTTCATATGAAAGAAGTCCTTGAAGAGTTGGTGCATAGTATTTTCCTAGCATGGTTTAGCTACAACAACCAACAACAGTAAAGACATAGATGATATTAGTATACATTTAAAGCTAACATAATAGAGCTACACTTACTTGGCCAATTTTTTTGAGATTTGGAGCTTTATTTTGGCCACTTATTAGTTTAATTTAAGCTAGTTCAAATTTTATATAGCTTGTGTAGTAATTCATAACATACATTTCATGTAAAAAATAATATTATATTTTTGGCTATTGAAATCTTGTTCTGGGTGTGCTGGATATTGTATTTGTAAATGTTTAATGCAGGGGGTAGCTTAGAAATGTAGGAGGTGGAAAGAAAAAAAATCTCCAATATATTCAGTAGTTATTAATATAATCGTCAAATAAATTATCAATATTTAATGGTTTAATCTCAAAAATTGTTGAATATTTTCAATCTTCTCTCCTTAATTTTGCACCTGAAACATCACATATTCAACAGTTTTAATTCAATAACTGTTGAATATGTATGATATATTCAATGGTTGCTTCATACAAGCATTGAATATATCATTAATATTCAATAGTTATTAAATAAAAACTATTGAATATGTCTTGCCTGACAAGCATATATGCAACAATTTTGTTAAAAAAAATCATTGAATAAATGATGAATATTCAACGGTTAAAAAACATTGAATAAAGTCTGAGTGAATATCCAGTGCCTGCTTACTCAATGGTTTATAACTATTGAATATTTGCTAAAATAGCCGTTGAATATTGCCTTTTTTGTAGTAGTGAAATATATATACGTATATATTTAAGCTAAGAATTGTCCGCATTATTGTCTAGATTGAAAAGGTACAAAAACAAATATTTAAAATAAAATAACAATGTTATTATTTGGGCATTAGGATTTACAGAGCATACATTAATATTGCAAGAGGATTGGTTTGGAGAAAATTATTTATTTAGAAAATTATCAAGTAAGTGGATAGCATCCCAACTGATTCATTAATGAAATTATTATTTTGAAATATTATATTTTTATATAGATTATTTTAATAACAATTTTGTTAAGTATGAGATATTTCGTAATTTAAATCTCTTTGTCTTGTGAAATTATTTTTATTAGCATTAGAAATTCTTGGTTTCTCAATAACACAAGCATGAAAATTAGTTATGAAATCTTATTCTGGCAAGTTTTGATGCATAAAAACAATCCATCTGGGTTTGACTTTGAGAATGCAAACCCTATTTTAATAGTGATAATTTTCTCACATGTTTAAAAATAAATTTGGAGGGGACTTTATATAGAGTGCTGGTTGCTAACAGCAATTCTGTTAGCCCTTGGTGCAATACGGTCAATGACTAGCTAGTTTAATTTTTATGAGTTCTACTCTCATGCCTGTTATTTGTGAGTCTTGTACCAATGCTTGTTTCATGGCTTCGACTACATCTGGTTAGTAACCCTCATAGACTATGTGTCCATATTTGTCTTCACGGCGTAAGCTATGTTTGGTTATTTACCCTTTAGACTGTGTATCTATGTTTGTTAATTATTCTAATAAGTCTCTATAATTATGAATTAGCTTATTTAAAGTTATATAGGGCCATTTTATTCCAAAGTTTACTAAAATTTTATGGAAATCGTTGTCTCTTTAATTTACATAATTGTTTTCAACTTTTTGTTTTTCATGTTTAATTATTTATCATTAGGACATTATTTACTAAAAATAATTTTAGTCTTAGATAGTGTAGCTGACACTAAACTACCAGATGAACAATGGGGAGTTTATTATTAACTAATGGTGAAGGAGCTCATGATTAAGCTTTATTTTGATGTAAAGTTTTAATTATGAAAATTTATTTTGTAAACTTATTTTTAGGTGCTTCACATAGCTTGTGGCTAGGCTATTTATGTTGATATACATATTTTGTCTGTTGGCTGGAAGGAGCTTTGCTTTTGACTGATTTGATATTTTTGGTTTGAACATTGTATTATAGAATTTTTAGGAGGTCCTATTTATTGAGGAGGTTCTACCAAAATTTCTACAAAATTATTAAAACTTTTATTATAAAAAAATTTATTAAAGGAATTAAAAATTGCAATATAAATCTAATTATTTTAGAAATAAATATTAAATATTAGATTAAGGTTTCCTTGACCATTGTTTAAGGGATGTATGTTTGTACATATAGTGCTAGTCACATTTAATTTTTGGGGCTTGACATAAACCTTAAACCAAAATAACTCAAAATCAACCCTAAAGTATTGAATTAAAAATAACTGCACAGATCTAAAGTAAGATGCATATTTTCCTAATTTGACCAATCAAAATATATACAAGTAAGCCAAAATATATTATAATCTAAGGAAAATGTGCTTAAATAATATGAAATTTTAGAGGTTATAATGTATTTAGAAACAATGAGAGGCCCCCTAAACCGTTGATTTACAATTGAGACTATTCAAGTATGTTCATTTACAACTGATGTTCTACATACTTAAAAAGTGACATTCCTAAAATACACAATTGATCGTCCCAAAATTACAAGTTATGCCTACATTTATAAGATTATCTATTCAACCTAATTTTCATAAATTTACTTGTATGATCTTCCTAAATTCATAAGTGATCAATATCTTTAAATTCACTAGCGATGATACATAAATATGTAAAATTATTTGTCCATTCATAATTGACTTTCCATTAATTCAAAATTAACACTATTTATATTTCACAACTAACTTTACTTAAATTCACAGGTCACATTCTACTAGTTATTTTAATAATTATTTATTTTTAATTACAAATAAAGACCATGTCTCTATAACATTTCAATAATTCCAGGTTTTCTATTATCATTAATACCTCCATAATGTTCTATAATTGTCATTTTCCCTTGTAGTTATGTAGATGAAAGATTATACTTTGCACTTAATTATTAGTTATTATAATTGATTTAATCCGAACTCTTTTTAAAATAACATACCATGTTATATCTATAATCTAATGTACTCTGTAATTATATTTTTCTTCAGGTAGCGTGATGCTTCTTCATGAATGTTATGAAATCTTAAGTTAATTGTATGCATGATTTTGATAATTTTAGATGTTCAGAATATATATGGAAACAGTATTCCGATCTCTCTCCCTTTGTCCATTAATTGAAGTTTCTCTCTTCAATAATTAAAGCCTTTTATCATCATCATCATCAGAATGTAGTCATGTATGATGCACAAAGAAATGTCAGTTATTTTTATTCCAACCTCAATCAATCTTGAAATCAGAAAATAATCCAATACAATGCTTTCAATGTTAGATCACTTAAATTTGTTACATTTTCCATCAATGATTGATGATGGCTGCCTTGGCTAACTGAGAAATAGTATAAGGAGAACAAGCAGCTCCGTTGAAGCATTCCTTTGCAGCTATTTCATATGCGATTTGAGTTTGATGGGTACATTGATCAAATTTGAGATACTTTGATCTATCAGGACAAACTGGTCCATGGTCCACATAACAAGGTTCTTGTGTGTTTGTGATCCCTGTAATGTGAACAAACCCATATAAGAAAGCAAAATTACAATAACAATTAGATTATTATTATTATTGTATAAAATGATGTAATTAAATAAAATAGTTCTATTTACCATATTTTTGAGGATTTCTCGTAATCTTGTTATACGCCTTGTAGACGTCATATATGGTAAATATTGAACTGAAGAGTTCAGAATGTAACTTTTGCAGCCTTTGAGGAAGTTCGTCTGCGTAGTATCTTGATTCACAGCCTTCTGTAAAGTTATGTGGCCCACGCATTGAAATGCCCAAAACTACAAAATTTCTAGCTCCGAGTTCATAAAGTATCTGTGTAATAGATATTTAAATAATGAAATTGTGTCATATTATCTATAAACAATAATATCTTAGAACCTAAATATACATCAATGTTAGCATAATATATAATACAAAGTTATTACATTTTAATATCCTCTAATATTGGCTAAAGTGTATACCTTTGGTCTTTTAATTTTATACTCCCTCTGTTTAAAAATATAAGACATTTTTAACTAAATCTTATCTGAAAAAAATAGTTACCTATTTTTAAACTAACTCTATCTTTTCATATTTACTCCTATTAAATACCATACAATAAATATAAAATTATTATTAATAGGGGCACTTTTGGAAGAAAAAAACCAATGATTATACCTTGAAAGACTAAAAATACTTTATATTTTTAAACATCTAACTCCTCAAAAAATGCTTTATATTTTTTAATGGAGGGAGTATGAGATTTTGATTTAGTATCTTACTTTTATAAAGTATCTTTTAAGTCCTTTAACCTTAACATCATTAACTTTAAATAATTATTTTTCCAATCATTGTTATTTTTTAAAAAAATAAATTTAATATGGTAACATTTGAAGAAAAGGTTTTTATTATTTAAAAGTTCAATGTATGATTTTTTTTGTTGATAAAACTAATAGTGTTTGAATTATAAGATTAAAAAAATATTTTATAAAATTAAAAAACTAAAACAAAATTTATATAAAATTAAAAGATAAAAAATATACTTTAATCTTCTAATAGTTTACATGGATAACAAAAATCAAGATAATGTAAAACGTACCTTGATATGACCTGAGGTTTCATCAAGAAGGTAATCTGTATAGTCTCGTGGACGGTATTTATTGGTGACATTTTCAGTGCTCATCTTTTTGGAGTAATCATTATTTCCAGCAAGGACAAGGTACAAAGAATTGGCCAAGTGTTTTTACAACTTCTCTTTGTCATTTATTGCCTTGGGAGATATTTTGTCACAGTTGATGTAAAGTATCCTACTTGTTTTGATAATGTCAAGCATTCTCCCTTCAATGCAAAAAAGATAATTAATTAGATGGTTATCATATAAAGATAAAAATTAATTAGTTAATTAATTATAAAATGAAAAGATTTATTTTAATTTCTTACTACTCCGGTTGTATTTAAGATCCTACATGCTCTTGATGCATAGCTTATTCTTGTTGTTATTTGACTTCTTTTAGAATCTGTAAGGTTTAAGTATACAGGAGGCATTGGTAAATCCAAATAAGTTGCTGCAAGGATAGAAACAAATGTCATAAGTGTTTTTACTATTTGGATAATATGCAATTAAAGGGTTAAAGTTTAAAATTATTATATTACTTAAACAATGTTTCAAATATGTTTGGAGTAATTAGAGGAAATTTACAACTTCAAATAAATACTAGCTATTATGAAATATCATATAATCAATTCATGTAACAACATTACAACCTAGTATGTTGCTCATTCTCCAAATCATTTGGAGATATAAGATGCGAAATATTTTGTCAATATTTAAAAGTTAAATGTAAAATTTTTTGTGGATGAAATTAACAATATTAAAGTTAATAGATACTTTAATTTTCATAACCCTCTCTTTTCAAAAATGCATGATCATTAAGGATAGAAAAAAAATTGATTTGAGAAGTTTACAACAGTTCAAAACTCACTCAAAATTAATTAAATAACCGAATAAAAAGCATTTAATTAAACCACTAAAAATTAACATACCAATAAAGTCAGCCATAGTTTTCCCATTAGTGAATCGACTGGTTATACTATGAAGATCAATTCCATAAGGCCACCTGTTAGCTTGTGCTGGTGTGTTCAAATGAGTGTTGTTTCCAGCAACGACATGGGAATTACCAAACACATACAATGCTAACACCAAGCGATGTTGTTCATCACCATTGATATTAGTAATCGAAACTTGGTTGGCAATGAAGCGAAAAAACAGAAGAATAAACAACATAGAGTTTTCCATGTCTTTCTGCTTCAAATTAATATGGAACCTTGTTTAATCAATCACGAGTGGCTTGGATGATTAGAGTATCATGAATGTGTGTATATATATACACAGAGAGAATTATGAGTATTTTTTGTGAAGGCAACCAAAAAAAGATAAGAGAGTTCAATTAGTAAACGTATTTGGGATATAGATAAAAATGCTTGGTTATTAATTATTTGCATGTATAAAACCTATTTGTTAACCTCATATATAATGGTAAACAAGAATGAGAACGAATCAAAAGTTAATATTAGTAATGAGATATCTATTATTATAACAATGCTAGGTTTTGATAGAATCAAGGAAAATTGACCATGACATGATCGCACATTAATTAGCACGTAAGATCTGCTATTATTGTGTGGAAATCCTGTACACAAGGAGATGGGTATGGGAAAGAGAAAATGGTTAAATATAGCTTTTTCTTTCTCAACATCATCATTCTTGCATATTAATTGTAAATAATCAAAGAAATAAGCCATATTGGTTATAGTTTATGAATAACAACACATGGTATTATTATACTGGGTTAAAGAGCAAAAATATTTAGTAACTTTTTTTCCAAGAGCACATATTATTTTTAATTGAACGAATATGCAACAACACCCATGAATTTGTTTTAAGGAATGCAATAATTCTCATTTTGTTAAATTTAACTAACAATCATTAATGTTCACCATTAACAAAAGAAGAAGCAAACACAAAGTGTAAAAATATTAATAATTTTTTTCTCTAGGAGCTTCTAGTATCCTAAAGTCAACAATAGTGAATGGGTACCCATTAATTTTTATAAAATAGGCTAACCTTTCCAATTTGTCAAGTTCTATTCTTAGAACTATATGGTCAACATCACTTTATTTTAACAGATTGGGAAAGGTTAGAGCTAGTGATTTGGGTCCAACCGGTGGGCCAACTTGTAACATTCTACTTTTTCAAAAATAATTATTTAACTTTACCATGATAATTGAAACAAAACTCATCCTTCAAAAACATTTACCACGGTAGAAAAAGTGTCTACGGTGATAAAAAAAAAATAGAAATACCATTTTACAAATACTAGATCCCATTCTAAAATGAGAATTGAAAACCAAGGTGTTAAAATAAATCGTACTTAATAGAAAAATTAGGTCTCGAGCAATGTAGTCAAAAACAAATTTATTGAGGGTAAAAGAGTCCAAAGGACTAAATCTGAAGTTTGGAAATGTGAATGGGCAATTATGTAAAAGAATGCACCATTTGTCATGGCTAACATATCATATGCCACAATGAATGATTCAAAGGAGGAAGTCCTTGACAGTGTGTATGCAATGCAATTGATGTGTGTCATCCGTCACAATGTATCGTGCCTAACAACAACAAACTAGAATGAACATTATTTTCAAATTTTAAAATTGCATAACTTCTATTACTCAACTTCAAATTGAGTGATTCAAGTATCAACATAAATCTTATAAAGAAAACTAGCTATTGGCTTTGATTTGACCAAAAATTCATTAATATGACAAAGTTATCCACAAAAGTCCATTAAGGTCAGCAAAACTTTTCTTATCCAAATAATCCTCATAAATCAACCTCAAAGCCAATACTAGAGATGGGGCCACTTGACCATATTCCAAGCTCACAAAATAACTTATACAATTCAACATTTAAATTCGCCAATTGGGTTATAGCCGCCTAACACAAGATATATATATATATATATAGCATAATAGTTCCATAAATTCATCAAAATCCTTATGCAACATTTAAGTATCTGACTTAATCAAAATATAATCATGAGTATGATTAATTAAAAAGAAATATAGAGCAACAATGCTCATTTAAAAAAAATGAATGCTCTAAGTTGGCAAGACACATTATAGTCTAATAACATATATGGCTTAACACAAAAAAATAGTGCTCCACACACTACCCATTGGTGCTTTTCTAGCCAAACCTTCTCTTGTTAATTAAAAATGTTAACCATAAGGAATTAGATACAAATGTCCTAGTAACCAAAACTAAGATGCAATTATGCATGTCAAGCAACTAACCATGCAATTGCTAAGTGAAGCATGCAAAACATTTTCCAAGCAAAATATGTTCCAAACATTTCAAACAAATCCAAACAGTTATTAATGCATGACTACTAACTTTATCCCCTCCTTGGTCTGGACTTAACTCCATACTTAGTGCTAACTAACTTGGCCAAAGGTATGTTAGCCCAAGCCTTGACAAACCATTCATTAAGTCTAATGAGAGCATACCACATGGCACTTGATAATTTTTGAAACAAAATCCTCAAACATCCTTTCAAAATTGAATAAGTCATGTGTAAGAGTTTATAAACCAAACACAATACCAAACAATATTCATAATTCGAACAAGTCATGCTCTTTCAAACATAATTATCATTACACATATGCATTTCCATCCCACTTGGCAATATTTTCAAAAACAAAAAAACAAAACATATTCTTATAGTACATTACTAAACAATATTCTCCAAACAAATAATGGCACACAACCAATCAAACAAACACACACAATAATAAATTAGTAGTGGTTACCTTTGCTCCTTAGCAAAATACTTCCCTTTATATGTGATGGATCACCATAGTCTTCACCTAACACAATCTACATAATTTCCAATGCCAAATATAATTACTATATATCATGCTCAAAAAGCCAATTTCAGGTTAGGTTAATTAACCTCAACAACCAAACACTCCCCCATAAATTTAAACATTTAAACTTTCTCACTTATATCACCATTACACTCAACACATCCATTCATAAGTTCCCAATATAGTTTTTAAACCCAAATCATCATCCAACCATGTAGGGTTTGAATTCAATCTATCCATTACAATAATCATTATCAAAACCATCTAATATATACTTATTGATCCTAAAATAAACCCTTAAGTATGTACCAAATGGCTGGGACCTCACACTAACACCAAACCTTAACATTTTCCCAATTCAAATTAGATAAAGAGAAGGATTAGGAGGTAGGAATGAGATTAGAGATGTAACCTTAGCCATTTTAGGAATCCAAATTCGTGCACTTTAAGAATGAAAACCTTCAAACCCTAATAGAGCCAAACATTTTTTACCCAAACCCTCTAATTTTCTCCCTTTTCTATTTTGTTTCATGTCTGTTCTTTATTTTAAAATTTGATATGTGCACCACAACACATGGCATAGAGACAACCATTCTGGCCTATGCTATTGCACCCAAATCCAACCCAATACCCTATTTTGGACCCTAAACAACCTTTATTATCATTTCTATGCCCAATTGAGTTATAATTACAAACCTAATTAACTCAGTAACCTTAATAATCCTCAATTTAACATAAATCATCAATTAAATTTCTCATTTAAAATTTAAGATATTACACAACTTGAATAAACCCAAAAAACTGTAGGACTGAGCTTGAAAATTTTCTTTACTTTAAGCTTATTTGGGTTACTTGAATAAACTTGAAAAACCTATGCCAGGCCTAAATCGAAATGAGCTTAACTAAAATACCAAATTTTTTTCATTATTAATAAAACAAAATTAAAATTAGATGAAACTTGAATATCTTAATTTTTTAAGATAAGAAAGGAAAGTGGCTAAAAAATTAAAAATAAAATAAAAATAAGTAACAATTTGAGTATTCCAGCTAATTCATAAATGCTTGAAAGCCTAAGTTGTTAGGGTCAAGGGTAGTTGTAAAATTTTGAATTTTAATCTCAAGAACTAGTTACTAATTAGGGATAAATTAGTAATTAGGGAATTGATTATAGTTTTGATGAGTTAATGTTTTGTGTTGTTTGGGTGTTGCATTGATAGGATGAAAGGGTAGAGAGGTAATTTGGGACAGAACACGCGAGCATAAGTGAGAATCTTCTTACTATGCCATGCGCCATGATGGAAGCTATAACATCTTGAATTTTAATCCCAAAAAATAGTTGTTAATTAAGGATAAATTAGTAATTAAGGGATTGATTTTGGTTTGAGTATGGAGTTGATGTTTTGTGTTGTTTGGGTGTTGCATTGATAGGATTGAAGGGTAGAGAGGCATTCCGAGATAGAACGCACAAGCATAAGTGAGAATTTTCTCACTGTGCCACATGTTACAGTCAAAGTGGTGTGCACCGTAGTGCACCATCCAAAAATCACTTAAAACTGACGTGAATAGCTTATGAAAATAGAAGGGAGAATGCTGGAAATGCATTTAGAGAGCAAAAAGAAGCCATCTCTACTAAGGGAAGCCATAGTTAGAGCTTGAGAGTTTGTTTTAATTGATAACTTGCTAGGTAAGTATTGCATAATTCCAAGCTTTAATTTTACTCCTTTTTCATTAAATTTCATCGGTTGAGAAATTGAATTGTTTTATGGATTAAAGGATTCGGTTTAGCCACATTAATGCCTATGAAATGTGTTGGAAATTAATTGAGGGACACTGCGTTGTGTAGATTAAGCACTTGAGAAGTTGCTCGTGAGAATCTACACCCCGAGGAGCTTAGTTTAATTGGTAACCCTTAGTAGCAAGGATTAAAGATAACTAGAATAACCTTTTTACTAGTTTGTTTGTGAAATTATTTACAAGTATTTTAATATAACTATGTGCATTGTATTATGAATTGATAGAGTAGCAATATTATGAAAGTATATGCATGCGAGTGTGTGAGTACTGATTGAAATGAATTTGAAAAGTGACATGTGTATTGACATACATTGCATCTGTGAGAGACCCTAGACTATGGTAGGGAGAAACACAGCCCTACTATGAGGACATCCAAGAAGTCCTAATGATCCAAAGCATAAAGCTTGACTCCTCCAGGATAAACATAGGAGAAGAAATCCTGATGATGCAGAGTGTAGAGCTTGACCTTACCACGATAGACCTAGGATATAGAATGATCCATGAGGTTACCCTACACTAGGGTTGGGGGATGTGGCCTTACTCTATATAAGGCTAGGAAGTCTTAATGATGTAGAGCGTAGAGTTGGGCATTGCCATGACGGACCTAGGAGACTACCCATATGATAATGACCCAGTCCAAGCAGTGGCATGGTGGGCCCTATTCCTTATGACTAGAGAGCCTAGTCTGGATGTAGATTTTACTCTGCTAGGGGGAACCAAGACTATATTACATAAGCATAATGAGATTGATGAGAATGAATTCCTATATATGCATATGTTACTGTTTTATGACTATACATGCTACTTTATTACTTGTTTATAATTTTGCTTACTAACCGGTACTTAGGGTTACTTTTAAATTACCGAGACATATGTCTCATTCTGTTATTCTTGAACACAGGTGAAGAGAGCTTAAGATGGCCAAGAAAAGAAGTGAGGAGAGAATAGTCTCGATAGGTAGTGGTATGACTACCTTGAGTTAGAATGAATGTATAAAGTTGATTATTAAGTTAAATTCCAAACTAGGATTCATATATGTATGTGAATATGAGAAAGTGAGCAGTGTTGTGAATCTTACTTGTGTATATATATATATATATATATGATATTGCATTGTGTTGAGAGTTCCCCAATGAAGGGTACGTGGGCAGTCTTAAATACAAGACAAGTAAGCATATATGTTGTAACTTATTCTACTATATGTGATGATTATATGTTAATTGTGATTTAGATGTGTATTGTGTTGTGAATGAGAAATCAACACAAATGGTAAGAACTTGATGTAAATGGTGAGGCAGGGCCTAATTTGGAAGAGTTAAGTATATTTATGATTCCTAACAATATGGTGAGACTGAGCTCTATATGTGAGAGTTAGAGGGTTGAAAGTAGAACAAGTTTAGTTTTATATGTGATATGTGCTATATATGTGTTTTCCTCATATAAGACCACAAGTGTGTAATATGGCTTTGAGAGGCTAAAATGGCCTATTGATGTGATATTTGATATATATGATGTTAATTAGGTGTATGTGGTCCTTTTAGACTTAGTTCAAGGCCCAAAGGGTTTAATAGGATAAGGAGTGAGAATTGAGCACTTATGATATAAGTTTTTGAAAGAAAAAGTAACTTTTTACACCTCGAGTATCTAATTTTAGATTAGACCATCAAATTAAGTCTAAACTTATTTCATTAGCTAGTACACATCATAAGTTTTGTGTAAGCGCTTAAATCACTCTAATCAGACATCAAGTGTGAAAATGGTGCACACCAAAAGTTTATCATTTTTGCTATCAAAATGACAGCAAAATTTTGGACAAGCATACCATGATGCATGATGCACTATGAAACAGGGTAGGTAGTTCTGTGCCACATGACGTGGTACATGTGTTCTCCACCGTGATGCACGGTCCTTTTTTAAGGTAAAGAATTTATAGCTTTTTGAATTGTTTAAACGTGTTCACGCATCTATTAGCCATCTTATTTGGATATATGTTTTAAGAAGTTAGGATCGTATGATTTTAAAAACAAATAAAGGGCTATTACTCTAATTTTATATTGTTGATTGTGTGGTGTAGAATGATAAAGCATAGGTTGTGACAGGACTTCAAAGTCCAAACCTGTGAACTTTACAAAAGCTACGTGTGCCATTGTGTACTATTAAAAAATCACTTAAAGCTGACGTGAATAGCTCATAAAAATAGAAGGGAGAAGGTAGAGATGCATTTGGAGAGCAAGAGGAAGCCACCTCTGCTAGGACAAGCCATAGTTGTATCTCGGATGTAAAAATGGCGCACACCAAAAGTTCATCATTTTTATTGTCAAAATGATAGCATAATTTTATATAGGCACATCTCACGCATGATGTGCCCACCACAGCATATGATGCAGTATGAAATAGGGCAAATGGTTCTATACCACATGCTGTGGTGTACATGTTGCACGATGTAATGCATGGCCTAGTTTTAAGTTGAGAAATTGTGATATTCTAAGTCTTTTGAATATGTTCACACTTCCTTTAGCCCTCTTATTCAAATATTCTTTTTTTTTAGAAGTCAGAATCTCTCAATTTTGAAAACAAATAAAGGGCTATTACTATAATTTTGTATTGTTTATCTTATGGTCGAATAGTAAAGCACGGGTTGAGAAGGGACTTTACAGCTTGGACACGGGGACTTTAAAATTTGTTATTAATTTTCTTTGGTTTTGATCTATTGTGCATTACATCGTATTCATTGGTAACTATTATACATTCATTATACTTTTTTGACCTTTAACACTTGTTTACTAATTTTTCTATCTTTGCTCTAAAGGAGGGGAGAAAGGTACGTGAAGCTACTGTAGCTTTGCTATAAAACTATGAAAGGATATGGTAGAATTCCACAATGCACATGGGCTTAGCTTGTCCAAGATGTGCAAGATCCAGAGGTGCCACTGAAACAACCTCAAGGTAATGACCCTATTATGTCACATATGCTGGAAGTGATATTGAACATTTAGAGGAGCCTAGTAGGCCATGATGCCTTAAACAATAATAGCGATCACGAGGAGCCAAGGCCAGTGTAAGAGGCAACGCCTAAGGCTAAAGACAGAGTAGAGCTCGAGGTATAGTTTAGTGGGTTAATGACTTCCGATGCTTCAGGGAGTAAGGAAGATCAGGGGATTCCCATAGACTGAGTTTGGAGGACTTTTTTTGTGGTTGAATCCACTAAATTTTAATAGCAGCATGAAAGAGGGAGGTGTCGAGAATTAGATAAAGAGGATGGAGACTATTTTTAAGGTCACTCCGTGTTCCTCTGAACAGAAAGTGGTGTTAGCTACAGTGCAGTTGATTGAGGATGCCAAACATTAATGGCATTCAGTAAGACTCTCTAGTGGTAGTCGGCTTGACTAGCATCTGTTTAGAGAGAGATTCTTTCATTACCACTTCCCTGTGGCTTTTAAAGATGAGAAAGAAGTGGAGTTTTATGCTTTTTAATAAGGAGACTTAGATGAGGAGTCGTTTATAAGGAAGTTTAACTAATTTTTCAAATTTGTGATTTTTCTACATGAGAAAGATGACAATAAATGGAGAGCTAAGAGATTAATTGAGAAGATGTGCCCAGAGTATAGAAGGCAAATTACCTTATTACGACAAGCTACTTTTTAGGAAACTTGCAATAAACTTTGGATAGTTGTAAGGCGAGGTCAAGAGGTGGATGTTGAGAAGAGAAGGGACAGTTATAAGTAGTTTTCCACTCCTTTAAGCCCGACTGGAGGAATATTTAAGAGAGGCAGTTTTAGTGCTGGTGGTTTTGGATCCTTAAGCAAGAGGACATTAGTAAAGGACTATAATCTCAAAGAGTGATTAGACAGGTTAGGAGATTTAGTAGGGCTAGAGATTCTAGAGCTACATAACAATTGAGTCAAACTGCTACTACCTCTACTTCTCTTATGAGTACTGCACACTTACCTGTGCGCATAGGTTATAGGCAAAGTCATTCTAAAAGGTATTGGGCATGCTACATCTGTGGTTATATAGGTCATTTTGTGGGGGATTGTCCTAAGAATTGATGGAGAGCTTCTGAACAATAGCCAATAGTGTTAGGTCTGGTCTACACTATTTCCCAAGAGGAGGCTCAGACAGTTCCAAATTTGATCACAGTTATAATTTCCATCTATGAGTAAAGAGTTGAGGCTCTCTTTGACTTAGGAGCTACTCATTCACTTATATCACATGATTGTGAGAAAAAGTTAAATTTTCTTGTGCATGAGTTACCATATATTATTAAAGTGTCTACGCCTTCTAGATTATTAGATAAGAATAATAAGGTGTGTACAAAGGTTGAGGTTATGCTTTCAAGGTAGAGGTTCTATGATAGATCTGATCCTGACTCCTATGCAAGGATTAGAAGTTATCATTAGGATGGACTGGTTGGGAGGGAATAATGCTACTTTAGACTGTGCTAGGAAGATGGTATTACTATTAGTTGATGTGATGCCTACTGCAGTTTCCATAATAACTGCCAATCAACCAAGACTATTGTTAGTGGTATAAGCTAAGAGGTTAGTTTTTGAAGAATGTCATGCCTATATAGTTTTCTTTGTGGTGAAAAGCAGTGGTAGTAGTAATGATAATATTAATAAGATTCAAGTGGTGAATGAGTTTCTAGAAGCATTTGCGAATGAGGTGTCAGGTTTGCTACTAAAAAGAGAAGTATAATTCTCTACTGATTTAGCACTTGGTAGTGAGCCTATTTTGAAAGCTCCATA
This sequence comes from Prosopis cineraria, assembly GCF_029017545.1. Taxonomy (NCBI): domain Eukaryota; kingdom Viridiplantae; phylum Streptophyta; class Magnoliopsida; order Fabales; family Fabaceae; genus Prosopis; species Prosopis cineraria. The sequence goes on along the minus strand of NW_026555343.1, from coordinate 17,256,303 downwards.
TAGAATGGCCCCTTCAGAATTGGTAGAGATTGAGAAGTGACTTGTAGAGTTAATAGAGAAGGGCTTCAGACATCCTAGTATGTCACCACAAGGTTTTCTAATCCTATTTGTGAAGAAGAAGGATGGAAGCCTATGATTATGCATTGATTATAAGCAATTAAACAAGGTGACAATAAAGAACAAGTATTCACTCTTAAGAATAGATAATTTGCTAGATCAACTAGTAGGAGCTTTAGTGTTTTCCAAGATAAATTTACAATCTGGGTATCATCAATTTAGAGTGAAGGCGAAAGATGTGCCCAAAATAGTATTTTGTACTCAATACAGTCACTTTCAGTTTTTGGTGATGCCATTCAGGTTGACGAATGTACCTACAATTTTCATGGATTACATAAATTGTATATTTCATCCTATCTTAGATTAGTTTGTTATCATGTTCTTTGTTGACATACTGATATATTCTACGAATGAGGAAGAACACGTGAGGCATTTAAGAACTATGTTAAGAATTTTGAGAGATAACCACTTGCATGCCAAGTTGAGTAAGTATGAATTTTGGTTATGAGAGGCAGGATTTCTCGAACATGTGGTATCAGCTAAGGGTATTTTAATGGATTCTCACAAGATGGGTGCAGTATTGCAATAGGAATAATCGAATTTAGTAACTAAGGTTCAGAGTTTTCTAGGCTTGGCAGGCTATTATCAAAGGTTTATTTAGGGATTGTTGTAAATAGTTATTCCTTTGACTCGCTTGACGAGGAAGGACTAGCCTTTCATCTAGGATGATTGATGTGAAGCTACTTTTGTAAAGCTTAAGGAAAAGCTTACCTCAGTGCCAGTATTGAAAATTGTTGATCCATGGTTGCCTTAAGTGGTTTACACAAACTCTTCTTTGAAAGGTCTGAGGTGTATGCTGATGTAAGAGGATCAAGTGGTGGCTTACATGTCCAGATAGTTATGACCTCATGAGAAGACCCAACACATGACTTAGAGCTAGCAGCTATAATGTTTGCTCTCAATATTTGGCGGTATTATCTCTACAGTATAGAGTTTAATATGCGCAGTGATCACAAGAGTTTGAAATATCTTATGAATCAAAAATAGCTTAATATGAAGCAAAGGCGATGGATGGAATTCTTAAAAGATTACAACTTTAAGTTTAAGTACTATCTAAGGAAAGCCAATGTAGTGGCTGATGCTTTAAGTCAAAAATCATTACATGTGGCTGGATAGATGATTCAAGAACATCATTTATTATTGTCTTTGCTAGAGTTGCAACTTGAGGCATCAGAGTATACTCTAAATGCAGTTCACTTAACTATGATTTCCAATGAGTTCTAGAAAGAGATTCAAGCAGCTCAATTGAAATTAGAGTTTTTGTTAAATATGCAAGAAGATATAGAAAAAGGTCATACTACCTTATTTTAGTTCAGTGATAATGGGTTCATCATGTACAAAGATCAAATCTATATACCAGTAAATGAAGGGATCAAAAGGAGATTATTAGAAGAAGCTCACCGGAGCATATATACTATACATCCTAGTGTGACCAAGATGTTCCATGACATGAAGTATTGGTGGTGGCAAGGTGTAACATCTTGAATTTCTTAATCCTATGTTTAGAGGTTAATCAAGGATGAAATGGAAGTTAGTGTGGGATTAGAAATTCGGATGATTAATTGACTTTTTGACTTGTTTGTATGCTGTATGAGTAGATATAGGAGAGAGGAGTGCATTTCGGTTTGAAGTAAGTATGCGTGGTGAGAATAAATCTCACTAGGCCACATATCACGACTTATACTACATGTGCCGTAGTGCATAGACCAGAAAATCACTTCTTAGGTCATGAATTTAGGTGATTTTTAAAAGTACAAATCTAACAAAAATATGAGAGAGGAGAGGTGAAGGGCTAAGAAGCTAAGTCAAGCCATTTTGGAGTGGTAGAAGCTGATTCAGATTGATAACTTATCAAGTAAGCTACGTATAACTCTTACCTTCCCTTCTACACAAATTTCTCTGAAAATGAGTTATAGAAAAATTGAATCAAGGAAATTTAAGGAGTTTGATTCTTATCTAATAGTAAAAAAAAGGTTCTCAGGATTTAAATTAGAGCTTTGCAATTGGTTTAAAGCTGAATGATAAAGCTTTGCAATTGGTTTAAAGCTAAACAATAGAGTTTTGTGATTGGTTTAAAGCTGAACGATAGAGCTTTGAAACTATAGGCTCAATTTTAGCCCTTAGAGAGAGAAGGTTAGGGTAAAAAAATTTAATTTGATTGAAATAAGGCCAGCCAAGGTGATGTAAAGTAGTAATTGGGTAGTCATGAACTTAAAATGAATAAATGAAAAAGAGTTTATAGATGAATATAGCCTTAAGTAGTAAAAAAATAAGTTTTTGGTCAAAATAGACCAAATGACTAATATGTGACAAATGTGTTTAGATTGGCATATTAGATGCATGAGTAGAGGAAGGAAGCTTGAGATAAACTTGTGTGATAGTTGAAATCCACAAGTAACCTTTCTAGTGATAGAAGGGTTGAGGTAACTAAATAACTTCCTTTATTTGACTGTTTATTATAAATGTATGCTAATATGCTATATAGTGCATGAAATGGTTTTAAACTAAGCATGTTTTATAACGTTGAAGGATTGTTGTGTGAAATGGATTTTGGTTGATATAAAGCATTGAAATTTATGATTTCAAATGTAACGTATAATATATATGTGTTATGTGTAAGAAAATATGTGAAATGGTAAATGGAACCTTAAATGGTTGTAGACATAAGACAAACTATTAGGGATAGACATGATAAGCTACTAGAAGAGCTCAGGAATATGGTTGTAGACATAAGACAAATTGTTAGGAAGGGATCATGACATAATCCTAATGGGTAAAGAGCAAGAAGAGAGAGTTAAAGTTTAGAATATCCTAGTACAAGAAGCACATAGCAGATTTAGACCTTCTCGAAATTTGAGTAGCAGACTAAAGATTCCTGGAACTGATCTATCTATGAATCGTGCTTGAAAGATGTTCGTTCAATTCAACTTGCTGAAGTTTGATAGAAGTATGAGAGAGGGTGAAGCAAAATTTTGGATAGAACAAATGGAAATAATCTTTGAGGTGGTAATCTATACTTCGAAGCATAAAGTTATCTTGGCTATGGTGTAGTTGGTTAGTGCCGCTAAGAGGTGGTGGAAATCTATGAGGCCAATTGGTGGTATTCAGTAAGCTGGGATGACTTTAAGAGAGTATTCTTTGATCAACACTTTCTAGTCTCATTCAAAACCAAGAAGGAAGAGGAATTTCATGCTTTCAGACAGGGAGACTTAGATAAGGAAGAGTTCATAAGAAGATTTAATGACCTATCAGCTTACTCCACATATATCTAGCATAGTAATAAGCCAAAGTGAAAACTTGAGAGATTGCTTGAAAAGATTAGACCCAAGTACCAGCAACAGATAGCACTGCTTGATGTGACCACGTATAAGAAAATGTGCCATAGGCTGAAGGTAACATCTAGGCGTGGTAGAAAGGCAGATGTTGAAAGAAAGCGAGACAGTATGGTGATGTTTCCATCTAATTTAGGTTTGACTAGTGGAATCTTAAAGAGGCTTGGGTTCAGTACCAGCAATTCCAGTTCTTCTAGAAGAAGAGGTTTCAGTCGAGGATTGCAGTCTTGACCTGTGCATAGAAGGTCAATGTAAAGAGGTGAAGGTGTGAGAATTGGGCCTCCATAGTCTTTAAGGCAAGCATTGAATGTTTTAGCTCTGACTCTGAGTATTAGAAGGATGCCCTAATGTAATATATACGGCAGATCTCATCTAAGAAGATATTGGGCTTGCTACAAGTATGGTAAGTTAGGTCAAGTAGCAAGGTAATGCCCAAAAGGTAAAGTTAAGGCAACTGAGTAAAGATCAATAGTTCCTGGCTGAGTATTCTCTATTACACAAGAAGAGGCCAGAGCATATCCGAACCTGACTAGAAGTATGACTTCTATTAATGGTCATAAAGTAGAGGCATTATTTGATTTGGGTGCCACCCATTCTTTTATGTCTAAAGAATGTGCAAATAGATTGAAATTGTCTTTACAAAAGCTACCTATGCTTATTAAAATGACGACACCTTCTAGGTCATCTAGTATTACAAATCAAGCTTGTTAGAATGTGGAGATTTGATTTGAGGATAGAGTTTTCAAGATCAATCTGATTTGTATTCCTATGAGAAGAATAAATGTGATAATTGGCATGGATTGGCTAGTAGCAAATAATGCTATGCTTGATTGTGCTAGAAGGGTGGTTTCATTACTAATGTTGTGTGCAACTGTGGAATCATTGAAGCAACCTAAATTTCTATCGATAGTGACTGTTAAAAAGTTGATCCAGTATGGTTATGATGCTTATATAGTATTCTTTATAGCCAGCACAGTGTATGATGATGGGATCAAGAAGATTGGTATAGTAAGTAAGTTCCCAAAAATATTTGCAGAGAGACGACTAGATTACCTCTTAAAAGGAAAGTTGAGTTCTCAATTAATTTAGTTCCTAGAACTAAACCAATATCAAAAGCCCCTTGTAGAATGTTGCCATTGGAATTGGCTGAGTTAAAGAAGCATATTGAAGATTTACTAGGAAAGGAATTCATCAGACTAAATGCATCACCCTAGGGATCACTAATATTGTTTTTGAGAAAGAAAGATGACAATTTGTTACTGTGCTTCGATTATCGCCAATTGAATAAGGTAAATGTGAAGAATAAGTATCCTCTACCAAGGATAGATGATCTTTTAAATCAATTGGCTAGTGCCTTAGTCTTTTTTAAGATTGACTTGAGGTCGGGGTATCATCAGTTGAGAGTTAGTGCAGTAGATGTACCCAAGACAGCTTTCAAAACTAGGTATAGCCATTATGACTTCTTGGTTATGCTATTTGGTTTGACCAATACGCCAACAATGTTCATAGACTATATAAGCCAAATCTTCAAGTTGTACTTGGATCAGCTTATATGTGTCTTTATAGACGACATCCTAATATATTTTAAGAATGGGGAGCAACATGTGAGGCATTTAAGAACGGTAATGTAGATTTTAAAAGACAAAGCATTGTATGCCAAGCAAATGTGAGTTTTGGTTGAGAAAAGTGAGATTTTTAGGACACGTGGTGTTTGTGGATGGAATGTTCGTAGATCCGCATAAGGTTGATACAGTGTTGAAATGGGAATGTCCTAGTTCAGTCATAAAGATACATAGTTTTCTAGGATGAGCTAGGTATTATCAATGATTTATTCAAGAATTTTCCTAGATAGCTTTTTCTTTGACTAAGCTAACTTGAAAAGATTAGCTTTATGTATGGGACAACTGGTATGAAGTGGCATTTCAAAAACTAAAAGAGAAATTAACTATGGCACTAGTGTTAATAATCCCTAATCTAAGGTTACCTTACGAGGTATACATAGATATGTCTTTGAGAGGTCTTAGTTGTGTCTTGATGCAAGATAGTAGAGTTGTAGCCTATGCTTCATGACAATTGAGAACACATGAAGAGAACTATCTTGCACATGATTTAGAGCTTGGAGCAGTGGTGTTTGCCCTAAAGATTTGGCACCATTACCTGTCTAGTGTACTGTTCACTATGTTTAGTGACCATAAGAGTTTAAAATACCTAGTTGATCAAAAAAAGCTAAATATGAGGCAAATGAGGTGGATGGAGCTTCTTAAGGATTATAACTTTGAATTGAAATACCATTCGGGTAAAGCTAATTAGTTGTTGACGCTTTAAGCTAGAAAAATTTGCATATGACAAGTTTAGTAGTGCGAGAGTATAGATTGTTATAGTCTCTTGTTAAGTCATGGTAGGATACACCACTAAAGGCATTAGTTGGTGCCTATTCTATTGAGATTAGCAATGATTGTTGGAAAGAATTAAGAATGGCACAACTAAAAGATGAAAATCTCTTGAGGATTAGAGAAGAGATTGAAGTAGATCAAACTATTGATTTTAGTTTCAGTGATGATCATTTTGTGGTTTGCTTGGATAGGATTTGTGTACCCAATGATGTTGATCTAAGAAAAGTTATCTTTAATGAGTCTCACTATAGTAAGTACACAATTCATTCGGGAGCTACAAAGATGTACCACGATGTAAAGCGGTATTAGTGGTGGCCTAGTATGAAGAAAGATGAAATGGAGTTTGTGACTCGGTGTTTAACATGTCAAAAGTTTAAGATAGAGCATTAAAGACTAGCAAGAATGTTGCAACCATTGGATATCCCTAAGTGAAAATGGGAGAGCATTTATATGGATTTTATAATTGGGTTGCGAAGAACTCAATATTGAGATGATGCCATTTGGGTCATAGTCAATAGACTTACTAAATTGACTTATTTCTCAGTAATTCAGATTAGTAATTCTTCAAAAAAGTTGGCAAAGATTTATGTCTAAGAAGTGGTAACGTTGCATGGTGTGCTGAAGAATATAATTTTTGATAGAGATCTAAGATTTACTTCCAAGATTTAGGGAGCGTTATAATGTGCCATAGGTACTGAGTTGAGATTTAGTATGACGTATTATTTACAAACAAATGGGCAAATAGAACGGATCATACACACCTTAGAGGATATGTTGAGAGCTTATGTATTGGAGTTGAGAGGTAGATAGGATAACCATCTTGCTTTGGCTGAATTTGTTTATAATAACAGTTACCACTCCAGTATACAAATGGCACTGTATGGGCATTGCATGGGAGAAAATGCAGATCACTTCTTTGCTGGATGGAGCTGAGCAAAAGAAGTATGTTAGGACTAAATATTGTGGATCAGATAACTTAAAAAGATTGAGTTGGTCAAGCAAAGTTTTTGACAGCTCGGAGTAGGCAGAAGAGTTATGCGGATAGGCATGGAAGGCCATTAAAGTTCCTGATGGGAGACCATGTGTTTTTGAAGGTTATACCAATGATGGGAATCAGGAGATTGATAAGAGCCAAGAATGAAAGTAACACAAAAGGTAAGGAAAAGGGAAAGAATAGGTGTAATCAATAATATATAATTTACAAAAAACTAGAATGAATACACAAACAAGCATATAACCAGATCAGTAAATTGGAGAAACTGATACTAACTAATATTGTAATGCCTTTACTGAAATTGCCATACGCTACACTACAAATTTCTAATTACTTTGGATATTTAAGTTGAAATTGTTGAAAATATTAGGATCCCAATAAAAGATTTTCAGAAATCTTTATATAGTTTACACCAGTATAAATCTTATTATACACAGTGGAAGCAATAAAGTATTGTGTATCAAAAATCTAGAAAACATGTGCATCACTAAAAAATAAAGTAAAAATTGGCACCACACACCATGGCTCATGCCACATGCTTCGTGGCAAGTGGTACAGAGGCTATAGTCGCTCGCTCTGCGTCATGCACCGCGGCATGCGAGTACGTGCACCGTGGTGCACACACCTAAATTTGCTATCAAATGGTAGTTTCTAATATAAAATTCAGATGGTGCCATTTCCATATATGAAGTCCAATTGAGATGGTTAAAGTACCCACACGAAGCTTGTTTTAAAATCTAACTAATGAAACTAGTTTCATCCCAATCTGATATTCCTATTAAAAATTGGACACTAAACTACACTTTGATCATTTTCTATCAAATTTTTGTCACTTAGGTGTCTCAATATGAAACCAATTGTTATTAGCCTCTTTTTAGGCCTTGACCAAGGCCAAATGGACAAAATATACCTAATTGACCATACACATGCACAATATAACACACATACACAACTTTGGCCTGTAAATCCCCATTTCTCCCTTTAGGCTGAATTCACATTTAATTTCTTTAATCTCATATATGGCCAAAACATTACAAATAAACTCCACCCATCTCGTATTTACACATAATTACATCCATCCATTAGCCCTTCCAGTCTTTTCATCATTTACACATGTACAAGGAAAAGGGAGTTCAAAATGACAAAACATATCTTATGCACGTGTACAAATCCTATGGCAACTTATACATATATAAAACTAATATCAACCAAATTCATTACACCATATCTTACAAAGATTTAGGCAAGAGATATCAACTTAGCCTATATCCTTTCCCTTTAACCCATTAGTACCAGAACCTGAAAAATATAAATAACCACGGGTGAGATAAAAATCTCAGTAACTAAATATAGCTCATTGAATGTCTATTACTACACATAACCATGCCAAAGTAATTAAAATTATCATATAGCATATATATACATAGTATGTTATAACTAAATTATTACTTTTACACCTTACCATGATCAACTATCCACCGATCCTCCAGTGATCCCTGACACAAAACCATAAGCTCTTCTGGATCAACCACTTATTGACCCGAGCTCACTTTCAATAGTAGAAATAACCAACTAAAGATAATCTAACCCACCTATCAACTATGGTTTCCCTCTTCACTCACTTGTGATAGAGGTGTCATTGACTCCTAACCGTACCCTAACGGGCATTTGGGAGTTACCAAACTGCTCGGATGTCCTATGGTAATAGTCATATAATATGTTGTATCAGATTACCCATGGTAACAACCCATATAATGCTGCACCAGATGTCCCATGGTGCTAGCCTGACCATATAGATTTTTTACTCATATATCTCCACACACACACAACCCCACATATTTTGGGTAAACTCCCACCTCCTATGATCATGCTCTTTCACAATTTCCACTACTTATACACCTTTCCACAACATAAATTCTTCCATATCATATACATATATATATATCTATTGAAATTAATAACTTTTCAAATTCATTTCACAATGCAAAATTCATGCTAAAACCATTTCAATAACAATCATACATAAAACTCATAAATTCACAATTGATCATTTGATATTTACTTCTACATAGTTATAATAGTTAATAAACATAATAAACTATATAGTTACCTCAACCCTTTTGTTCAATAGAAAGGGTTACTCATGTAACTTTAATCCTATTTAAGCTCCCTTCTCGTAATTCGTGCATCATACACTATAATCTACATAGAATTTGGTATTTAGAGTCAATTTCTTTATTGACCAAAAGTACTAATTATCGTATTTAAACACTTAATCACTATCAAAACCACATTTCATAGTTGATTATGCTTGTTACCATTGATCACCCCTTATTTCAAGCTTTAACATTTTCTAGCAATTTTCTCTCACTACTCTCTCTCTAGATTAGGGCAATTCTTGCCTACGGCTTCAAAACTTTATCATTTCAACTACAACTAGTTATAAAAAACTAGTTTAGCTCTAAAAAATATTTTTATTACTATTGGGTAAGAAATTAACTCCTTAAAACTCTCAAATTCACTTTTTCATTAGTTAAAACTAAGAGAAAATAGGGTAGATTCGGAGGTTAAGATAGTACATGACTTACTCGATAAGTAACAAGTTGGAGACACTATCCTTGCTCCTGATTTAGCTTGCCCTAGCAAATCCTTTTCTCTTCTCCACATCAGACCTCTCCTCTTAAGTTTCTCCCTTCTATTTTTCAAGCTGGACACATCCTTATTAATCTAATTTTTACTCCATGCATCGTGGCACATCTATCACCCACCGTGGTGCGTGGCATAATAAGGGAAATCATCATTATGCTCACACACTTTACTTTGAGACTTTACTTTTCTACTCATATCTGTTCATATAACATCCCAATGAGTCAATATAACACTTTATCACTCAGAATCCTAATCCTATATTAAGTCGCTAATTCATCCCTAATCAATCATTGACACAAGATTTGAAACTCAGGATGTTATAATATGAGGAAGAAGTACCCTTATTTGTTCCTATAAGGTGAGTTTGTGATTGTGCTTAAATTTAAGGGTAAATTTCCTTTAAAAGAGGGGAGAATTGTAATATCCTAAATTTCAATCTTAAAAACTAGTTGCTAATCAGAGGTAAATTAGTAATTAGGGGATTGATTGTAGTTTTGATGTTGAGTTCATGTTTTGTGTTGTTTAGGTGTTGCATTAATGGTATAAAAAGGTAGGGAGGCAATTCGAGACAAAACACGATTGCACAAGTGAGAATTTTCTCACTATGCCACGTAGCCCGATGGAAGCTGGGTGCACTGTAGTGCACCATCCAGAAATCACTTAAAGCTTATGTGAACAGCTTGGGAAAATAGAAGGAAGAAGGCTGGAGATGCATTTGGAGAGTAAGAGGAAGCCATTTTTGCTAAGGCAAGCTATAGCTGGAGCTCAAGAATTTGCTTTGATTGATAACTTGCTTGGTAAGTACTGCATAATCCCAAGCTTCAATTCTTTTCCTTTTTCATTGAATTTTATTGATTGAGAAATTGAATCATGAGAGTTAGGTTGATAGGGTGAATGGATGGATTAAGAAGTTGTGAGAGTTAGGTTGATAGGGTGAATGGATGGATTAAGAAGTTGTTATGACTATTTAAGTAGCTTGTAAGACTAATGACTATGAATAATGGATAAGTGAATTGAAAAGTGTTCAATTAAACTATTTTATATGTTAAGTTCAATTAAACTATTTTATATGTTAAGAGATTTGGTTTAACAGATTCAATGCCTATAAAATGTGTTTGAAATTAACTGAGGTGCACTGTGTTATGTAGATTAAGCACCTATAGAGTTGCTTGTGAGAATCTATGCCCCTCAGAGCTTAATGTGATTGGTAACCCTTAATAGCAAGGGTTAAAGGTAACTGAAGTAACATTTTTACTTGTTTATTTATAAAATTGTTTACAAGTATTTTGATATAACTATGTCCATTGTACTGTGAACTGATAGAGTAGCAATATTGTGAAAGTATATATATGCGGGTGTGTGAGTATTAATTGAAATGAATTTGAGAAGTAACACGTGCACTGACATGCATCACATCCATGAGATATACCCTAGATTATGGTAAGGGAAATGTGGCCCTACCGTGAGGAGGTCCAGGAAGTCTTAATGATCCACAGCGTAGAACTTGACTTTACCAGGATAGACCTAAAAGAAGAAATCCTAATGATGCAGAGCATAAAGCTTGACTCCGCCACAACAGACCTAGGATATTGAATTATCCACAAGATTACCCTATACTAGGGTAGGGGGCTGTGGTCTTACTTTGTATAAGGCTAGGTAGTCCTAATGATCCATAGCGTAAAGCTAGGCTCCACCATTACAGACCTAAGAGGCCACCCATACGATAATGACCTACTTTGAGCAGTGGTATGGTAGGCCCTATTCCTTATGACTGGAGGGCCTGTTTGGGTATAGAGTTTACTCTATCAAGGGGAATGGGACTACATTGCATAAGCATAATAAGATTAATGAGAATGAATTCATATATATTCATATGTTGCTATTTTATGACTATACATATTACTTTATCGCTTGTTTATGATTTTTCTTACTAACTAATAATTAGAGTTACCTCCAAGTTACTAAGACATATGTTGTACTTTGTTACTTTTGAACACAGTTAAAGAGAGCATGAAAAGGCTCGAAAAGGAAGTGAGGAAAGAGTAGCCTCGATTAGTAGTGGTATGACTATCATAGAGTAAATATGAATGTATAAAGTTGATTATTGAGTTAAGGTGCTAACTAGAATCCATATATGTATGTGAATATGAGAAAGTGAGTAGTATTGTGAATCTTGCTTGTATATATATATATATGATATTGTATTGTGCCAAGGATGCCTTAATGGAAGGTAGGTAGGTAGGCCTAAATGTAAGACAAGCAAGCATATGTGCTGTAACTTGTTCCACTAGTGTATATATGTGATGATTATACTTTAATTGTGATTTAAATGTGTATTGTGTTGTGAATAAGAAATTGACACAAATGATAAGAACTTGATAGAAATGGTAAGGCAGAGCCCTATTTGGAAGAGTTGAGTATATTTATGATTCTCAACCATATGGTGAGACGGAGCTCGATATGTAGGAGTTAGAGGATTAAAAGTGAAACAAGTCTAACTGTATATGTGATTATATATGATTTCCTTATATAAGACCACAAGTGTGTAATGTGGCTTTGAGAGCCCAAAATGGGCTATTGATGTAATATTTGATATGTATAATATTAATCAAGTATATATGGTTCTTTTGGACTTAGTTTAAGCCTTGAAGCAATCTAATCAGACAAGGAATGTGGATTGAGCACTTAGGGTATAAGTTTTTGAAAGAAAAAGTAACTTTTTACACTTGGGTGTCCAATTTTACATCAGACCATCAAATTAAGTCCAAACTTGTTCCATTAGCTAGTACACATTGTAATCTTCATATGGCCTTGAATCACTCTAATCGAACATTGGATGTGAAAATGACGCACGTTGGAAGTTCATCATTTTTACAGTCAAAATGATAGTAGAATTTTGGACAGGCATACTGCATGCATGATATGCTTATCACGGTATATGATGCAGCATGAAACAGGGCAGTAATTTTGTGCCATATGCTGCGGCACACATGTTGCACGTTACAACACATAGCCTATTTTGAGGTTGAGAAATTGTGATATTTTGAGTCTTTTGAATGTATTCACACCTCCATTAGCCCTCTTATTTGAATATATATTTTTTAGAAGTAGGATCCTGTGATTTTGAAAATAAATAAAGGGCTATTACTCTACTTTTATATTATTGATAGTATGGTGGAATGGTAAAGCACGGGTTGAGACGGGACTTTATAGTTCGGACTTGGGGACTTTACATTAGCTATATGGCTTCGTACAATGTTAATCATGTGCCATTATTGACTTAAGGATACCAAAAGTGAATGGAGAAAAAGTTACTAGATATTTTTACACCTTATATTTGCTTTCTTTTTTTTTAATGGTTAATGTTAATAGATGTTAGTCAAATTTAACAAAATAGAGATTGTTGCACCCATTATAACAAATTCATGGGCGTTCTTGTACTTTTGTTTGCTTTAGGATATACCAGGTGTTCCTGGAGGAAAAATTACTAATTTTTAATTAACATTATAGGTATTTCTAATTTTTATTATACATTAATTATAGGAACTCCTACAGTTAAAAGAATTTCTGGGTTCTAATCCCTAACTGGTGTAAGATTATTTGAAATAGTTGGCTTCGATGGTGGTTGATATGAATGAATTTTTTGATGAAATAAAAGTAAGCGAAATGATTGTTGGGAAGCCTATTACTTTCAGAGTCACCCGAAAAGACATTAATGATCTCATTATTTTTGACTGGTTGGACTTAGCAATAATTCAAGTGTTTATTATATAAGTGTTCATTTTTATTTCTAGATTAATATTTAATATTTTTATTTTCTTGCTAACATATTTTTTATTATCAAAGGTACCTCCATAAGATATGCACCGAACTCGGTGTCGATTATAATTATAAGTTCTTGTCTCCACTTTTAACCACAATCGACAAAGTGAATCTAAGAGCTTCTTATATTAGAAAGACGATATGTAGGCAAAAGAAGAGGTGCTGGTTTGTACCAATATTGAAAGGTATTAAATTTTAAATTCATCCCTCAATTTAATAAAAATTTTCTTAATGATGTGATATTAATATAAATTAATATGTTATAGTCATCATTGGATGCTTCCTGTCATTTTCTCGTATGAAAATACTATATACTGGTTTTGTTTACTACGAAGGGAAATAAGCGATGATATGAAGTCTTTGATTGAATTGGAAGTCTTCAAATAATTCTATTTGTGTTATTAATAACATATAATTAATATTTTTTAAGTGCGTATATTTGATAAATAGATCATTAGCAACATATTGGAAATCAACGGGAATGGTTGACAAGAAAAAGAATGAAATTAAGTGGGTGCAAATGCAAGTAAGTATTTTAAATTTATTCTCTTATTAGAATGAAGATTATAATATTGATTTAATAAATTTTATTTTTTTATTATCTTTATAGTGTTCTTAACAACTAGGAAGTATAGAGTGTGGTTATTATGTAATAATTTTCATGTATGAAATTATTACTCAAGGTATTATTCACTCATTTGATCAGATAATAATTTGATAATAATGATTTATATTATGAGATTTGTCATATACTTGAGTTATTATTTATATATATTGTTATTAAAATTGCAATACTTCTAAAATTTAGAGCCATATTCTAAATGAGAGTTGAGACATATACAGAATCTTTGGTCTCATTTTTTCTCATAATTAACAGGATTAGAGGAGAAATATTTTAGATATGTGTATTGAAAATTGAGATTTTAGTTGAAATGTTGGTAATATATATATTTGTATTGGCTTCTGGAGTTGCTATTTTATGTATTAATGCAGGTTTTGTAAAAGTAAGAGATGTATATAATTATAGGTGATTCTATATAAAAAACATAGCATTTACGGCCACAGTTATAGATATAACTGTGGTAAAAAAAAGAATCTATGGCGACAGTTGTAACCACAACTGTCGCCAAAGATACGCCGCTTAACCATCTTTTGCCATAGGTCCAAGAAAGACCTGTGGTAAAAGATGATATCTTTCACCACAGGTGAATGTTGGACCTATGGTGAAAGAAACCATCTTTCGCCACAGGTATCTCTAAGACCTGTGGTGAAAGATAACATCTTTCGCCATAGGTCTAACATACACCTGTGGCGAAAGAAGCTATTTTTTGCCATAGGTCTCAACTTCACTTGTGGCGAAAAATGTGATTTTTCGCCACAATTACATTATACTTGTGGCAAAAAATATGCATTTACTACCACACTATTTTCTACCACAGAGCGTCTTCTGTCACCAAAAATACATTTTAATTGGGGCAAAAAATGCTTTTTGTACTAGTGCACATGTGGTAGGCATGGCGATGCACGATGAGATTTCAATTTATCAAACACAAGTCTAATGTAAAAACTAGATAAAAGAAAGAGAGTTCGAGTAAGAAGGAAGGAGAAGACTAAAGTAGCTTTGTTAGGCTTGGAATGTTAAAGCATTAGGAGTATTTTAAAGCTTCTTAACACTAGAGGTTTTCTAAGCCTAAATCCTCTTTCCTCTTCCATTTTCTTAAGTTAAAAAGTCAGGGTTTTGCTAGAAAAGTTAATTTTCGATCTATAATGGCTATAGGTCTAGATCCATTGACTTTAATAGAGTTAATAAGAGTTGTTTAAGTTATTTAAACCTATTTGATGATTTTGTAAGTATTTGATTAGTGGAGGCCATTAATGGTAAAAAAATGGGCATTTATGAGGGTGGTTGGAGGTGTTAAATGCTATGAATGGTAGTTTAATTGTATATTGAGGATAGAGTAGTTAAAGGAAGCTAATAAACTCTATGGGCATGTTGAAAAGCGAGAAATTATATTTTATGTGAGTTAGAAGGTTTGAGCTAAAGTGTTGAAATTTATCACAAAGAGGACATTAATGATTATCCTTGTGATTAAATTGTAAACTATCATTTTCACCGTTCGAGCTTAATGAAGCTTTAGAAGTGTTATTTTGAGGGGTAAACATTTGACCTCTCAAAAGTTTAAGGTAATTAAGGAAATTTGGTTATGCATTTATTTGTTTAATGATTATGTGTTGAAAGGAATAGTATGGAAACCAAATGATTGTAAATCTATAAGTTGTGGCAATGTTAGTAAACATGTGATATGTTAAGAATGGAGTAATGTTATGTTTAAGTGATTATTTATATGGTTACATATGCATACATGTAAATGATGTTGTGAGTGAATATGAGAGTATATGAGGATGTATATGAAAATGATATTAGAGATTTGCATGCTACTAATGAATATGAATGTGCATGCTGCATGTTGAATAATTATGCATAGCATGATCACATGAAGTGGGAGTTTGCCTATAAAGAGAGGATTAAATATTATAAATCCACGTGATATTGACGGCTTATCGTTGAAATTGAAAGTCAGCCCAACTATCAATTGTTAGAATTAAGAGGTAGCCATTGTCCCATACTTATTGAGGAACTGTCCTACTTTTTATTTAAGAGATTTAAACCTAACTAGTTTCGATTAGTTCATGAGGAGATTGGTTAGGGGCATGACATCTCATAGTTATTAGTAATGGGGGAAATTGTGAGTCACAAGTAAGTTTAGTAGCCTTGACCGAGCATCTCCTCACGAGTAAAAGGCTTGGGTAGTTTAAGTGCATGGATATAGCCCACTATATAACTACCAGTTTCATGTTAAAGATATTAGAAATGAATAAGGATGGTATTGATCATGTATTTCATATCCCAGTCATGCATGGTTGTTTTTATAGTGGTTAGGTGTGATTTAATAAGAGAACATAGTTATTAGTATTGTGATCCCATTATGTGTGTTGATGTTTATATCTGATGTAAGCTATTATATGCTTGTGCTTGACCACATAGTTATTAGTATTGTAGTCATGGCAATGCCTTGAAAAGTAAATCATCTTGTGAATATAGTGAAATTTCTATTTACATCTATAATTAATTAACATACATTTGTATAGGTTAAAATGATCTTGGTTACTGAGTAGTTGTACTTAGCTCTCTTTCTTCAATATTACAGGGACAAGCTTATTAGATCAAGATCAAGGAAAATGACTAAAGGCTTAGGATTATATTAAATTTTTGTTGATAATTTGTCAATTAGGCTAACATATGATTTGACTATTTATACCACTTCGAGAGATTGAATTAAATGTGTATTTTGTGCCTTGAGTTGTGTATGATGTACTTGTAAATATTAAATAGGGCTAAAATACTAGTACAAATAGGAAAATATGTAAATGAATGAATGTTATAAATTATATTAGATGTTGGCTCCTTCTCATATTTCTGTGATCAAGGGGTTAAGCGTTGAAAATTTGATATATGTGCGAATGATTGGCTATAGTGTATTGTACTAGTTTTATGTAGTCCATTGAGTGTAATCTAAGAGTTGGTGCAAGCTTTTAGCACTTGAAATGAGTATTCAACAATATAGTTGTGCGTTAATGTTTAAAAAGAGTGAAACTAAGAACAGGTGTCTAACTTTTGACTAAAAAAGTCATTCAGTGCCATTAGCTAAAGCTTAGAGAAAGCTTTCTATAGAACCTAGATCACCTCAATTAGATATTGAGTAGAGAAATGGGATACATCGAAATTTTGCTTCAAGAGCTATCATGTGATTGCTCTATTACCATAGAAAAATGCAATACGTAGTGTGATAAGAATCATATTTTATACACATTATCCATTCATTTAGGTCAACCCATTTTAAATGTTTTATTCCCCATTTTGGTGTATTCATGGTGTCAAAAGCAAGAAAATTGCCTAAAGAGTAACATTATGCACTAGGGGTATTTTGGTCTAAAATTGCACTTTTTATGAAAAATTTTCTTTATGTAGTGTTTTATGTGTTTTATGCCTAGAATAATTAATATGAAATTAATTTTTCAAAATTCTATTTGGTTTGGGAGTTATAAAATTAAAAATACATTTTAGGGTTGTTGACCTTAATTTGTTAACCAAATTAGGGTTTAATGTTCTTGCATGAGCTTTCATTTGTCACTACCCTTGGATTCTAGTTCATTAATATTCTCCTATACTGTTTAATTAATTTCATATGAGAATTTAATTATTAGGTCTCGTGAATATTTGACTTTGATTTTATGTTCATCTTGTAACATAAGTGGCACATGCAAACTTGCAATTTTGCAATTGGTCAAGAATCATGGAAGAGGGACAAAATAGGCACGATTAGAATCATTTTGGGGCTAGAAAAGGGAGAGAATAATCAGATCATTTGATGAGATAAGTGAGAATATTCTTACTACATATTTGAGCATGTGGGAAGTGTATACCTCACCTTAACCTTTTCTTTTGCTTTTTGCTTTATTTTTCTCCCCAATGGAAGTTGACTGCATGCATATAATCAGCTCATTTTCACTAAACAGATTAATCCTAGCCGCCACACACAATCTTTCACCACCTCCTTCATTTTTATTTTACATTCTCTCTCTTGTTCTTCATTTTCTCTCATTTTCCAGCCATGGTAGCCTTTAATTCCTCCTTTTCTCTTTATCTAATCATTGGATCATCACCAAATTACTCTCATTCTTCTCCTTTCACTCCCCTCTATACATCCCTATCACTTGATCATCCGTTTCATGCTTCATTCTCTACTTGGTTCCATAAAGGGGTTTGGCCAACTTCAGCTTTTCATGGAGGACTTGAAGAACTTTGAAGGCTAAATCATTTTGGGTACTTGGAGGAGGATGGAAACTCAATGAACCACTTGGGTTGTCAATTTTGTAAACCTTTTATTTTTCTCTTAATTTTTCTCCATTAATAGACTTATAAGATCATAATATTGGATTGCTATATCTTGGCTTTACAACCATAATCTTGGTTGAGATTTTGTATTGAGATTGATTTGATTATTGTTAAATTTCATTTGGTATGTTGAGCTATATAGTTTAGCCACTATTGAATGTGTCATAATTTTGAATGTTCTTGAGTATTTTAACCTAGCTTATGCTTCATCATAATCTTGAAGAGTGTTTGTTAGGCTTGCTTGTAACTACCATAATTTTAGGGGTCATTTAAGTTGTAAGTAGCTGAACATACTTGTAGGAATTTGCCATTAATCACCTAATTTGGGACTAAAACAAAATTAAGGAGTTGAATTGGGCTCTAGGATCCTAGACTCAATTTGTAATGTGAATTAGAAAAGAACAAGAGAAGCCACATTGTAAAAATAAAGGTTTTGAATTATGCCATCTGAACAAATATTGATGAATTTTGATATTTCTTTAAGTGTAAAGAGTCCTTAATAACATGTAAAAATATAATTCTTCTTTCTTTATAAATTATGATTTTTTTTAAGTGTTTGTAGCCATGGATGAAAGGCTAAGTTCTTGTGCTCTTATTGCAAGAGTTGCGGATGATGCTACAATTCTTATGCTCACAAGACTATTTTCTGAGCAGGTTGCATGCCTTAATTAGGTAGATTCTCTACTTGGTCATGAATGATAGCTTTCTTGGATGAAAAATTTGAATAGATGGATTTATTCATTATTAATATGATATTTATTATTTAATAAAATTATTTTTCTTTGATTTTTTGTAGACAAAATGTGAATGAGTACCCTACAACTAAGCATGAATGTTGATAAATTTAATTTCAAACTGAATTTTACATTTCGTGGGACTGCTTGGTAATTATTAGAATCTTTTCCCTAATTTTAATTATTTTTATTTTTCATTTCATTTTGAATTGATTTCAATCTATGTTCAATTGGTATTGTTATTGTTTGGAAATATTATTGTTGTTTGAATATAGATTTTGCATAACTATTATAGGAAGCTGTTGTGCAAACAACCCACTATAAAAAAAACAAAGTAAAAAATGACGATTGTTTAAATAATTGTCATTTTTGCTATAATGTATGACAGTTATTGTAAATACCAGTTATATATTGTGCTCATATATAATGATTCTTTACAATAACCATCATATATTCTTTTATTCATTCAGAATGAATATAACGGGAGAATCTTGATATGACAAGGATATTTAATAGTTATGTATAGTCAAGTATATATGACAGGGATATAATCATCATATATAAAGGGGAAGACGTTAAATGACAGGCCTATAAATGACAGTTGTTAACTATCATTAAAAAAAACTATCATTTATATATCTTTT
Source organism: Prosopis cineraria (assembly GCF_029017545.1). Classification (NCBI taxonomy): domain Eukaryota; kingdom Viridiplantae; phylum Streptophyta; class Magnoliopsida; order Fabales; family Fabaceae; genus Prosopis; species Prosopis cineraria. Next base: position 17,236,661 of record NW_026555343.1, on the reverse strand, counting down.
TATAGTAGTGTAAAATTATATTTTTGGTGGCCAGAATAAAACTTTTGATGGCGAAATATCACCACTAAAGACTTTTAGCCAAGGCTTTTGAATTTTTAGTGGCAACAAAAATCTTTTATAGTGTCAAATCCTAAAAATATCAAAAAGAAAAAACAAAACAAAGAAAGAGATGGATCTCTTACCTAACTTTTAGAAGCATTAGTGGATGAATTAAATTTTTAAAACTCAACAATGCTCAAATAAAACTCCTCCGCTATCACTCTCTTCCTCAGATTATAATTTGTCTCTCAATTTCTCTAGCACCGCGAACAAAGAAAGCCTCAATACTCATGCATGCAGATCAACAGCCTTGGGTATTTTAATATGTGTCCTGTCAAATCAAATAGTCGGTTGGGCTAAGCACGCCATTTGATTTTCAAGATATTCTATTTATTAATTTAGTGTATATATATTTTTAAATCTTTAAATATATATATATACACACACTATTTATTTATATATGAAATTTTTGAAGACTTTGAAAATTTAAAGTTTGGGATGCATTTACACATTTTATTTAAATAAATGTTTACACAATTAACAAATTATAATAGGGAAAATTGAAACTCTTATTGTAAAATATCTTTTTTTAATATCATTTAATCTTATAATTGTTCTCTTTTTTGAAAAATTATATTTCTAGTTTTTTTGAGTAAAATATCCTGACTCAATTAATTATGGTAAATTTTAATTACCAATAAGTTTCATCCAAATATCAATAAAATCCTAAAAATAAAATAAATTTTTTTGGATATTCCACATTTCTACCATGGTAAGCCTTTTTATTACCTTGGTAGTGTTTGAAAAAATGTCTTTCATTTTTTATTACCATGGTAGATAATTTTTTATCTAAGTTTTAAAATTTTGAGTTTTTGATAATAATATTATTTTAAACAAAATAAATCTAGTGTGTAAGTAAGGGATGTTTCAAAAGATGGAGTTAAAAAAACTTAATTGGAGTAACCTTGATCTAAACCCATGATTTCCCACTAATTTCAAGAATTTTTAAACTAGTTCAAGCTGTTAATATTTTTAAAATAATTTATATATCTTGGATGAATATATTTATAAATAATGATATTTAAATTATTAAATATTAAAATAATTAATATTTTAATAATATTTATTAAATTTTATTTTGACAAGACCTTAGAGTGCCCAAAGCTCCTAAAAAAAGAGTCGAGGAGAAAATTAGCACCCACGTCAATGAAAAATAGAAAAATTAATGGGTGATTAACAAAATTATTTACTTATCAATATAAGATTCCCAGTGCTTCTTAGAAAAAATTTAAGAGTAAAAATAAACCTTAACCTAATTTTTTTAAAAAAAATATATTAAACTTTTTACACTAGTTAAATGTTTTAGGGTAAACATAACTTTTAGTCCCTATACTTTACTCGTATTTTGCTTTTGGTCCTTATACTTTTTTTCTGATGTTTTAGATCCCTACACTTTTATTTTTTATTATTTTCAGTCCCTCCATAAGCAAAGTATAGGGATCTTGAAATGACCCAAAACAATGAAAAATAAAAGTGTAGATACCTAAAACATAAAAAAAGTATAAGAACTGAAAGTAAAATGCAAGTAAATTAACAGGGACTAAAAGTTATGTTTACTGTAACATCCTAAAAATTTTAAAACTCAAATTTATTTTTAAAAAATAAAATAAAATATCTATAATTAAATTAAAATTTATAATAATTTGATAGAGGTCCAAAGTTTGAATTTTTCTCATCAAAAGTTTGGTTTTGTTTGATTTTTAACTATGGAAAAAATTATCAAAGTTGACCCGAGCTTTTGTGTTATAATAAAAAAATGTTGGGCCCTTTATTGTAATTTCCTTCAAAGTCTAATATTAGCAATTTAAGAGGGAAAACAGACGCAGAAACACAGAAAAGGAAAAGGAAAAGAAGGAAACGCACGAGAGGGAGAGAGGAAGAAGAGAAGAGAAAGAGAGGGAGTTAGGCTTAAACTTAGGAGGCTTTGGGACCATTGCGAGCTTAGCTACATGATAGAGAAACTCCCTACTTCAATCCTCTTCCTTCCCTCTTGATTTTCTTAAATTTTTGGAAGAGAAAATTTCTAGATTTTGATCTCAAAGGCTTTATTCTTGTAAGCTTTTATTTCTTTGGATCCTAGGGAGGATGTTTTGAGTTTCTATATAGTGATCTAATGTTTTGAGTGGATAATTGGATGAAAAGAGGTGTTTTGGGCACAAATTAAACCCTGAGAGATTGGGTTTTGCCTCTCAATGGTTTATGCTTATTGATTTAGTTATAATTTTGCTATTTGAGCCAAATAAGATTTAAATTAAGGTTTGGTTTTCATTATAAGGGCTAATGGTGAAAGTTGGTGACACTAAGTAAAGGTTTTTAATTGATTAAAAATTATATAAATTGAAAATTAGCTTAGTGATGGCTAATAAATAGTTTTAGTGGTTAAGTGATACTATATAAATGATTGGTTTAATATATGGACCATTAAGATGGATTACGACTCATTGACTCAAGTTATGTGGCATGAGTTATAGTCTTCATTAATGCTATTTGTCATGATAAGTGATGTAGGTCACTTATATGCTGTAAGGATTTTTGGTGGAATTTGTTTGGAAGTTAAGAAACAAGCTGAGTCCTATTTTGTACAAGAGGAACCCTTTTGGTATCAAAGGGTTGAGGTAACAAGGGAATTTATATTTCTTATTACTTTGTTTTAGCTATTTTTAAATAAATATTACTAGCTATCATGCATTACATGTTTTAAAATATTAAATATGCTTTATAAGGAATTATGGGGTACTACTTTGATTATAGTACAAATATGTTTTCTAATTGTTTAACAACAATGTTTTTATGGAAACAAGATTTATTTACATGTATTTTAATCATAAGGAATAGAAGTTACACTTAAGAAAGTGTAACTAAGTAAGATACCTTAGATAGACCAAGGAACCGTTTAAGGAAGATTTATAAATGTTATACTACCTTAGAGTGTTGAAGTGGTCAATACTCGGGAAAGGTAGACACAAATAAAAGGCATGATCTCGGTGGGAGTTCACTAATGAAAAGGTGTGGACTTTTGATATTCCATGGCACACTACCAGTACTCAGTGTTGCCTTACGTATTATGGGCTTTGTGCACTAAAGTGGTTAGTGTATTGAGTGTTCAACACCTCTTAGTAGGGGAGGGAATCCAACATACGAAGTGTGAGGTTGAGTGCCTAGGCTAAGGTAGCCTTCACATAAAGAGTAAGTCGAGCTGGCTCTGGGAGGGAGTTAGCTTTAACTGCTCAGGATTCACGTCGAAGGCGCATAGGCAGTTTGGTGGATTAGATCATGCCTTAGATTATGTTTTGTGCCTGTGGAGGTACAAGTAGGTATAAGGTTTACCTGTGAGTTAAAGAGTGCCAGGGGGCATTCTGTTGGTCATGAAAGGCCATACCAACCTAGGTCATGCATTCGTGCATTTTAAATGGCTAAATTATATATTATGTTGAATTTATTATTCACTTATTTGATTATGGCTTGCTTTGTAATAATTAATGTAGATTTCTCTGTTACTGAGACTGTGGTTGTCTCACCCCTTTCTTTTCAATATTTTAGGTCCAGGCGAAGAAATCAGTGGAGGACGGGGAAAGGAGCAGAACTAGGGGTTGTTTGTGAATTGTAAAGAATTGCAACCCCTTTCTTTTAAGCAAATCTATTGTAATATATTTAGAATTAGGGTACCAGTAGGATATAATCATATATATGTGCGTGAGTATGTGTGGATTGTATGGCTTGTGTATAAATTTTTGATTGCTTGTAGACTTGCGGCTAGGAAACTTGGCTATGGTATGTGGTTCTGATGAATTTATTTAATAGACCAAGTTTTCACTACAAGCAAATATTTATTTTGATATATATATATATATGATTCCACAAGCAAATGCAAAGTGGTTGCATTGTAAATGGTGTGTTATGGGCAAACATATACCTTGGATAGAGAGAGTGGGTACGTGGGTCTCACAAAAATCTTTGAGCCAAGTAAAAATATTTAGCATGTATATTCATATGTGTATATGACATTTGGAATAGTTTTTGGCCACTCTTGTGTAATTTGTGCATTTTGGGGATTTAGGGTCCATTTTGAGAAATGGCACCCGAGTGGTCAAATTTTGATATAAAGGGTTTTTCTACCATTTAAATGTTCTATCAGGTGTTTTTAGTCCTATTTGATGTATCCAAAGTGTTCCCATAAGTTTGTGACCATTAGGATGAGATTTGGACAACTTTAAAAATGGTTTTTACCAAAAACTTACACTTTTGCATCTAGGTGTCCAAATCTTAATCCGACCGTTGTATTTCTCTAAAATTTAGGTTACAAGTAAACCTTTTATAAGCTTAGTGTGGGCTTTGGAATCATGTCGATCAGATGTCGGACAGAGAAATGGCGTACTCTTGAATTTGGTCCGGAGGAGCTATCATGACAGCAATAATTGATAATGTTGCAACATGCACGAAATTTAATCCACCCGTTGGATCTTTCCAAAATTTGGTATGTTAATAGTACTATTTAAAATTGACATGTGGGATTTAGAATCGCTCCGATCGAGGTCGGATGATGAAATGATGCACCCCAAAAATTAGTCCGGAGGTGCTGTCATGACAGCAAAAATAACCAATCTTTTAACATGTCTAATTTTTAATCCGACCGTTGGATATTTTTAAAATTTAGTACACTTATAGTACCATTTGAATGTGACGTGTGAGCTTTAAAATTACTTCGATCGAAGGTCGAATGATAGAACGAAACCTCTTGGAAGTTGGCCTAGGAGGGCTGTCATGACAATATCTTTTTATTCTATTTTCGTTTAGCTTGCTTCCGTGCACTATAGATAGAACCTATAAATTTTTTTTTAAGGTTTTAAATGATTTATTTCTTAAGTTGGTTAGAGGATCAACTCCTTAACCACACTTAGTTTATTTGAGTTATGTGATTTTTGGATAACACTCAAGGCAAGTGTTACATTTACCTAATGTTTTAATAAGCGTAGAAATTCAACAATTTTTAAATTTATCTTTAAAAAGTAATTGAAAATAGTCTACAGTAGTGGAGCAGCATAATTGATGTAGAATACCCATGATTTTTAAAATATTATCTTAAAAAATTATTTTAAAATTTATACAACCATTAAAAATAAAATTGAGGTAGAAAGTCCATAATTTTTTAAAAAAATAATTGAAAATATTATACACCAATTAAGTAGCCCAACTAGTATAGAAAGTTAGAAACAATTTTTTTTAATCGACGTAAAAATACCAATGAGCATACTTTTTACACTAGTTATGTTTTAATCAATATAAAAAGTTAGTGTAAAATCTATTTTTTGTGCTAGTGCTAGCATATTATTTGAACAAGAAAGAGAAATTAGTCAGATTAGGCTAAGTGGAAGCATGAGCTGTAATGCCCTTAACCAATATTACCATATGCTCTACTACAATCAATTCGAAATCATTTACTTTGAAATTTTGAAAACCTTGAGATCCTAATAAAATTTTCAAAAATCATTTCATGACTTATTTGGTTTATAAAACTCTAACACACAGCAAAAGCAATATCTATGTATGCATCAAAGACAAAGAATACATGTGCAAAATAGGAAAAAAAAGTGAAATTTAGTACAATGCGCTGTGGCTCATGCCATATGTGCTATGGCATACGAGTACATACACAACGGCGCACATACCTAAAAAATTGTTGTCAAAAGATAGTTTCTAAGGTGAACTTTAGATGTGCACCATTTCCACATTTGATTTTCAATTGAAATGGTTCAAGCCCTTACACAAAGTTTGTTTCAAAATCTCACTAATGACATTAGTTTCATCTTAATCTGATATTTCTATCAAAAATTAGACATTCAAGTGTATTTTGACCTTTATTTGCCAAAATTTTTTACTTAAGTGTCTTAATTCAAAACTAAATGTCATTAGCCACGTTTTGGGTCTTAACCATGTCTAAATAGATAATACATACTTGATTGACAACACACATGCAGAATATGACACACATACACATATTTAGCCTGTAAACCACTCACTTCACACTTTGGGCCAAAATCATATTTTCATTTCTTTAATCCTATACAGGGCCAAATTACTATCTATCCAATTCACACATCACATATTCATACATATATACATTTATCCGCTAGCCCATCCAAACATTTTATCATTCACACATATACAAAGGGCTAGGGAGCTCAAAATCATCAAACATACCACAAATACAACTTTATGTACATGTATTGAATCCTATGGAAACTTATACACATTTAAGACTAATAACAGAAACTTCATTACACTAAAACCTTACAAAGGCTTATTGAGAAATCTCTACTCAGCTAATGTATTTCCCTTTTGACTCATTAGTACTAGAACATTAAAAATGTGAATAACTATAGGTGAGATAAAAATCTCAATAACTAATATAGTTCATTTAATGTCTATTTTCATAAATAACCATGCCAAAGTATTAAAACTAAGGTAATATCAATTATATATCAACATATGAAGTAATTTCATCCTTTCAAGGGTTTCTACACAATTATACCCTAGCATAATCATCTAACCACCATATCTTTAATACTCCCCGACACAAAATCATAGGTTCTTCTAGATCAACCACTTGTTGTCTTGAGCATACTTTTAGTAGTAGAAACACCTGGCCAAAGGTGATTTAACCCACCTATAGACTATGGTTTTCCTTTTCACACACTTGTGATAGAGGCATCGTTGATTTCTAATCGCACCCTAATAGGTACTAAGAAGTTGCTAGAATGTCCAGATATCCCATGGTAACAATCCCATAGTATGCTGTTCTAAATTACCTATGGCAACAACCCGTATAATGTTGCACCGAATGTCCCATGGTGCCAGCCTAACCATATGGATTTTTCACTCACATATCTCTACAAATACACATCCCTACATATCCTGGGTGAACTCCCACCCTTTATGATCATGCTCTTTCATAATTATTACTGCATATCCATATTTCCACAGCATATACTTTCATATTATATATATATATATCTATTAAAATCAATAACTTTTCTAATTTCATTTCACAAATCAATGTTCATGTTAAAACCATTTTCAATATCAAATCATGCATGAAACTCTTAAAAAAACAAATTCATCAATTTTATATTTACTTTTACATAGTTTTACTAGTTAATAAACACAATAAATTATATAGTTACCTTAACCCTTTTGTCTACTAGAAAGGGTTACCTGTGTTCCAACAACCCCATTCAAGCCCCTTTTTTCATAATTCACACATCACACACTAGAATCTACACAAAATTGACAACCCAAGTCAATTTCAGTATTGACAAAAGTGTCAATTGTCACAATTAAGTGCCTAATTGCTGTTATCTCCATAATTCACACTTGATTACATGCATTACCCTTGATTACCCCTCATTACAAGATTGAACATTTCTAGCTAATTTTCTCTCACTACTCCTATATTGGGGCAAATCTTGCCTATAGTTTTAAATCTTTATCTTTTTGACCCAAACCAGTCATAAAGTACTAATTTAGTTCTGAAGAACTTTTTATTACTATAGAGTAAGAAATCAGCTGCTTAAAACTCCTGAATTCAATTTCTCATTAGTTAAAAGTAAGAGAAAATAGGGTAAAGTCAGACGTTGATGTAGTACGTGACTTATCCAATAAGTAACAGGTCAGAAACACCATTTTTGCTTCTGATTATGCTTGCCTTAGTAGATCTCCCACTCTTCCCCATGCTTGACCTGCTCTCTCTGACTCTCCCTCCTATCTTTCATGAGCTGGACACGTCCCACTTATTAGAGTTTTGCACTATGCATCGAGGCACATCTATCTCTTGTTGCGGCACGTGGCATTGTGAGGAAAATCCTTACTATACGCACACACTTTGCTTCGGGATTCTGTTCTTTCACTCTTATCTGTTCATATAACATCCCAATAGGTCAAACTAACACTTTACTATTAAGAATCCTTATCCCACATTTAATCAATAATTCATTCCTAATCAATCATTAACGTAGGGTTAGAAAGTTGGGATGTTATAGTTCTTCCCTCCTTTTAAGAATTTTGTCCCCAAAATTAAAATAAACATTAATACACACGTACTTAAGGGAATAATTGAGGGTATAGCTGCCGCATCTTAGCTTCCATCTCCTAGATTGCGTCATCAGGAGTCATGCCCTTCTACAATACCTTTACCAATTGAATAGTCTTATTCCTTAGTTGCTTATCTTTTACATCCACTATTTAATTTGGTTTTGCTCGGTAGGTCATATTCTCTCATAGCTCTACCTCTTCAGGCTTAACCATATAGGAAGGATCCTGTTGGTACTTCTTAAGTTGAGACATATGGAATACATTATGAATCCTCGATAACTATAGAGGTAAAGCAATTCAGTAGGCAATCATCCTGATTCTCTTTAAAACTTTGAATGAACCCATGAATCTAGGAGTCAATTTCTTGGCTCTAATTGACCTCTCAATTCTCGTTACTAGCGTAACTTTCATAAATACATGATTGCCTACTAAAAACTCTAACAGTCTTCTTCTTCGATCAGCATAGCTCTTTTACCTGCTTTGAGCTATCAATAGCTTTTGACATATCAACTCAATCTTTTAAGTAGTCTGATCCACAATGTCAAGCCCTACTATGCTTCTTTCATTTAGTTCGGTCCAACACAATGGCAATCTGCATTTCCTTCCATATAGGGCTTCATATAGGGCCATTTGAATATTAGAATGGTAGCTATTATTATATGCAAATTCAGCCAATGGAAAGTAGTTATCCCAGCTACCATGCAACTCTAGCACATAAGACCGAAGCATATCCTCTAGAGTTTGAATAGTCTACTCAGTCTGCCCATCAGTCTAAGGACGGTAAGTAGTATTAAAATTTAAAGTAGTACCTATAGCTCTCTGCAATGCTCCCCAAAACCTAGATGTGAATCTTAGATCTCAATCGATGAGTATATCCTTAATCAATCCATGCAAATGCACAACCTCATAGATATAGATATCAGCCAAGTTCTCTAGAGAATTACTGATCCTAATGGCTAAGAAGTAAGCTTGATTTTGTCAACTGGTCAACAATAATCCAAATAGCATCATGCCCCAACCGAGGTCTTGGCAATCTAGAGATGAAATTTATGAAAATGCTGTCCCATTTCTACTTAGGTATCTCTAGTGGTTGTAATTTCCCAATAGGCCTCTAACGCTTGATTTTCACCTCCTGATAAGTCAAGCACCTCATGATAGAATTATTACCCACTTTTATTTATCAATTAGGACCTTTTTATTGATGATTTATTACCTCAAAGTGCACACATTGCATTAGATTTGGAATTTTGCCTAAGTTTCTAGCTATAGTGCACTAGGGGCATTTTGGTTTAAAAAATGATCTTTTGAAAAAATGTACAAGAAAAATTAAAAAATTTCATTTTATGTCCAGTTGATGAGTGGTGAAATTAGATTTTTAAAATTTATTTTAGTTTGGGAGTAATTAAATAAAAAGTCAACACCTTTTAAAGTGTATTAATTTGACCTAGTTTTCGGTTTGCCTTTATGTGAAAAATTTTATATAATTTTGTGAAGTTTAGAACTTGGTTAATTTAATAAATTCTCCCTTCTAATTATGAATTTAATTCTGGACATTAATTAGATTTTATTATATCACAAGCTATTAGTTGAATTATATGATTTATGTGACATAGGTGGCATGTGACTTGTGCATCAATTAGGCAATTGAAGCCATCACTCCTTGAGGTCAAAGTTAATAGTTTGCATATGAATTAGGCTTTATTTGGGGATTAAATAAGCTTGAAAATGTGGATGATACATGAAAAATTACAAAAGTATTGGAATTATCTACCAACCAACAGGAGGTTGTCACCTTACAAGTACGACAAGGCTCCTATTTTCCTTTTTATTTTCTTTCCTTATTTTTTTTTAATTAGGATCAGCGGATGGGAAACACCTTTAGCACACCATTCAGCTCCCCAATTTAGATACAACACTCATCTCATTCATCTCCTTTATTTTCTCTCACTTGTTCATAGTGTTCTTCATTTTCTCTCTTTTGTTCTTCATTTTCTAGCACCATATCTCCATTTTCAGCTGCCAAATTAAAACTCACACAAAACTCAATTTCATCCTAACCCTCCTACTTTCACTAGGATTGAAGCTTATTTTCATCATTCAAGAGCTATAAAGTTTGGTCTTCACAAGCAACTACTATGGTTTTTGAATATAATGAAGATTGGCTAATTTCTTTCCTAGAATCCTAGGGAGATAAAGATGGAGGATGAGTCTTGAGCTTCAAATTGGCTAATTTATTTTATTTCATATTCTCTTCTCCTTTTACTAGATGGTTAGATTCCTTAATTTAGGGTTTAATCATCTTAGCTTGTAAATTCTACTTTGAATTTGATGTTGATGTAAAGAGAGAGGATTGTTTCATTTAATTTCTTCCTTGGATAGCCATGATTGAATTTGGCCACTCTTTCTTTGACACATAATCTTGTGTTTTTCAACTAGTGAATTACACGTGTTAATGTAGCATAATCTTGTGATGTTAATGCTTGAGTTGTTGAGTAAGTTGACATAATTTTGTGGTTACTTGATTCCTTGTCTTGGCTGTGGCATTTGAGGGAGAGTTTTAAGTGATTCACTTGGCTAATTTTTATGCCAATTGGTTAATTAAACTAGGAACTTTAATTTAAGACCTATGGAAGTTAGTTAATTAGGTTAATTGGCTTAAGATAATTTTTTAAGTCATGACAACTTTAGTGAAGAGCAAAGAGAAGCTAAACTTAGCCTAATCATGAGAAGATAATGAGTCCAAACTCAACTAATCTCTAGGGTCCCACTCTTGTGAAAAAGAAAGTTCATTTCACTCACTTTATTTAGCATTTTATTCACTTACACATTAGGTAATTAGTTTAGATAATTAGGTAACTAAATTTTTACAACTTTAGGTGATTTATTCCACTAGATAACTTTTAATTAGATTAAGACCATTCCTTAGGAGATAACCTAGGGTTGACCTTATATTACATTAAGGTTAGCTTTAGTTTAATTTTGAGGATAAGCAATTAAATTCCTATTAATTTACTATAAACTCAATCACATCTCTTTTCATTTCTGGCCACCACCAGTAACAGTTTACATCTTGATACATCCTCGTAACTCTTAGGTAGATAGTTTACTTATTGTAGTGTGCATCATTCAAAATTACCTTCCTCAAGTCTGCATCATTAGGAACACAAATTCTATCTTGGTAAACCATGAATCCATTATCATTTAAGCTAAAATGCTTAGTCAAATTCGACTCAACCTCTTCTCAAATCCTTAGTCAGATTTGACTCAACCTCTTCTCAAATCGTAAGAAGATACTCATCTTTCATTTGTGCCATTCTCAACTCCTTCCAGAATTCACCATTGATCACAGTAGTATGAGCACTAACTAAGGCTTTCAGTGGTGCATGTTGTTAAGAATCGATAAAAGACTCCATCAAATTATGTTCTCGGACCATCAAACTAGCTATGTATAGTATCTTCCTGCTCAATGCATCAGCTACCATATTAGCTTTCCCTATAAGGTATTTCAACTCAAAGTTATAATCTTTAAACAATTCCATCCATCTTCTTTGCCTCATATTCAACTCCTTTTGATCTATTAGATACTTCAAACTCTTATGGTCACTAAACATGCTAGACACAACCCAAACCTCTTAGGGAAGCACCAACACCAAATCTTTAGCACAAAGACTGCTACTGTAAGTTCCAAATCATGAGCTAGATAATTCTCTTCATGTGGCCTGAGTTTCCTTGATGCATCAAAACATAACTCAATCCTCTTAGGGAAGCATCTATGTACACCTCATACGGTAGTCTTAGATTTGAGATTATCAACATAGGTGAAGTTGAATACTTCTCTTTCAACTTTTAAAATGCAATCTCACACCTGTCATCCCAAACAAGTGGTTGATCTTTTTGAGTCAACTTCATTAGTGGAGAAGCAATCTGAGAAAAACCCTGGATAAACCTTCGATAATATCCAGCTAATCCTAGAAAACTTTAAATCTTTATAACTAAGCTAGGCCACTCCTATTTCAACACAGCATTAACTTTATGTGGATCAACATAAATTCCATTTGCTAACACCATATGGCCGAAAAATTTGACTTCCCTTAACCAAAACTTACTTATTGAGCTTAGCATATAGCTTGTTCTCTTTAAGAATTTGGAGGACAATTCAAAGATTCTTGGCATGCTATTCCTCATCTTCCGAATAAACCAAAATGTCATTTGTAAAAACCATAACAAACTAGTCTAAAAATGGTTTAAATATATGGTTCATGTAATCCATGAAATTATAGGTGCATTAGTCAGACCAAATAGTATGACAAGGAACTCAAAATGCCCATAACGCGTACGAAAGTTGTCTTAGCTGCATCTTTCTCAGATACCCTCAATTGATGATATCCTGACCTTAAGCCAATCTTGGAAAAGATTGAGGCTCTAGCCAACAGATCCAACAAATCATCAATCTTGGGCAAAGGGTACTTATTCTTCATCGTCACCTTGTTCAACTGTTGGTAGTTAATGTACAGTCACAAACTGCCATCCTTCTTTCTCACAAATAATACCAAAGAACCCTATGGCGACATGCTTGGCCTGATGAAACCTTTATCAAGTAATTGCTCAATCTGCTCCTTTAACTTATTCAGCTCTAGCGGTGACTTTCAATAAAAGGCTTTAGAAATTGGTTTTATACCAAGAACTAAATCTATTAAGAATTCAATTTCTCTTTTCGGAGGTAATCTAGACATCTCAAAAAATACCTTAGAAAATTCACTTACCACTCCAATCTTTTTAATACCCCATCATAAACACTACCAGCTGTGCAAATAACTATATAAGCGTCACACCCTTGCTTAATCACACCCTTGCTTAATCAACTTCTCAGCATGCACAACTGATAGAAATCTAGGCTGCTCATTAGAACTAGTTCTTACTGACAATACTGGTAAAGATACTAGCTTCCTGGCATAGTCTGGCATTGCATTATTAGCTGCTAGCCAATCTATGCCAACTATAACATCAATCCCTTTTATGGGAATACAAATTAGATTGATCACCAATACTCAATCCTCAAATACAATCTCAACTTTCTAACATGCTCTACTAGTGATACTCGAGAACCCAAAATGCATAGTCACTTTAATCAGTATAAGTAAGTCTTTTAACTCTAATTCCAATCTATCAACACATTCTTTGAAGATAAAAGAATGTGTAGCTCCAAAATAAAAAAATGCTTCTATTCTATAACCACAAATAGAAATAGTACCTTCTATTCTACACGTAAAGATAAAATTCGAAACAAGCACGTACGCAAAAAAGTGAGAGTGGTACCTATTGAGGAAAAAATGGTAGAAAATCGATTGAGATGGTTTGGGCATGTACAAAGAAGACCAAGGGAGGCACCAGTGAGAAGAGTAGAACATATAACTTTGAGTCTGATTAAGAGAGGTAGAGGAAGGCCTAAGAGAACACTTTTGGAAGTTATTGAACGCGATCTGTTAATTAATAATATTCCTAAAAGCTTGATAAATGATAGAGCACAATGGTGTCTTGTAATCCATGTAGCCGACCCCACCTAGTAGGATAAAGGCTTGTTGTTGTTGTTGTTTGTTGTTGTTGTCTAACCTTTTCCTGTATCAATGTGAATACTTGTCTTGGAACTATCGACCACTGCTTTATCATCTCAATTCCACCTTTGGGGCAATACTTGGCAATATAGCATAGCTTTCCACACTTGAAACAGGACCAACATCTCCCTGCATGAAATCTACTATAAATACTATACCAGGGTGACCTTTTAGAACTAAAGGTAGGAGCTAGTATGTTTGAGGCTTGGCTTAAAGGGTGTGTAGGCCTAATTTTTAATCAAAGTAATCCTCTACATAGGCCCTTTCTAAATTGATCGGATTTGAGAACTCTATCAAAAATTCTCTTCCTAAAAGTTCTAGAACTGCTTGAACTATATACAGGCTTCTTGATGCACCACTCGAAAAACCTAGAGAAGCAGCAAATCTTCCTATACTGTCCCTCTTCTTCTCAACCTCTACTTCTTAGCCTCTCTTTATAGCTATTCTTAACTTATGGCACATGTGTTCATAAGTAGTGATGTCAAATAGAGCCACCTGCTATCTGTACATAGACACATCTTTTCTAGAAACCGCTCTGCCTTCCATTTAGTGTCATTATGGTGCTGCAGATATATAGAACAAGATAACAAATCATTAAATCTCTTGATAAATTCCTCTTCATCCAAGTCCCTTTTCCTGAATGCATGGAACTCTTCCTCTTTCTCAGTACAAAATGATGCTAAGAAGTAGTAGTCAAAGAATACCTTCTTGAATTCTTCCCAAAAGTACCTAATGCCACTAAATGGTTTCATTGAATTCTATCATCTCTTAACTACTCTGACCAATCAGACCATAGCTAAGGTCACTCTTTACTCTAAAGTGTAGGTCACCACCTCGAATATTGTCTTAAGGCACTCAATCCGCTACTCGGCTTCTTCTCTCATGCTGCTATTGAATGTAGGTGGACTGAACCTCATATAAGTCTTTCAGGCTTGATTAATAGATGGATCTATAGCAACTCCCATAGTCTGTCTACTACTCAAAGCTTGAAGCAGCTCAGGCCTACTATGAGCTTTTTTTGGTACTGGCCTCTCTTGAGCTTCTCTTTCTAGGCTTGATCTCTTCCCCTTCGTAAGACATCATGATCTCATACTGTTTGTCTAATGTTAATCATCATATCTCTCAGCTCTTCCAAACAATCCATCTCTTTTATTAGCTTGTTGAGGCACATTTGATTGAATGTCGAGCACAAGTTCATCCTTAATCGAACACTTAGACACTCGAATGCTATGTGTAGCTCGAGTACCTCTTCTTCTCATTTTCTTCCCTTAAGGATGAAAGTAAAATAAAGGTAAGTAAAAAGGAAAAGAATAGGTGTAATGAATAATATATAAATTGACAAAAACTAGAATGAATGCACAAACACCTATAGTGACCAAATCTTAAAACTCAAGAAACTGATACCAACTTAAATGTAATGCTCTTGACTAATATTACCATATGCTCCACTACAATCAATTCAAAATCATTTGCTTTGAAACTTTGAAAACCTTGGGATCCCAATAAAATTTTAAAAAATCATTTCATAACTCATTTAGGTTATAAAACCCTAACACACAGTGGAAATAATATCTATGTATGCATCAAAGACCAAGAATACATATGCAAAATAGGAAAACAAAGTGAAATTTAGCATCGTGCATCATGCTCGTGCCATATGCACTGTGACATGTGGCACAGAGACTATAACCGTTTCAATCTGTGTCATGTGTCGTGGCGCACACACTTGAAATTGCTGTCAAAAGATAATTTTTGAGGCAAAATTCATATGCATACCATTTCCACATCCAATGTCCAATTGGGATGGTTTAAGTGGCCACGCGAAGCCTGTTTTAAAATCTAACAAATGATACTAGTGTCATCTGAATCTGATATTTCTATCAAAAATTAAACACCTAAGTGTATTTTGACTATTTTCTACCAAAATTTTATCACTTAAGTGTTTCAAGTCAAAACTAAATGTCATTAGCCATTTTTTAAACCTTGACCATATCCAAATAGACAATACACACCTGATTGACCATACACATGTACAATATGACACACATACACATATTTGGCCTGTAAACTACCTATTTCACACGTTGGGCTAAAATTATATTTTCATTTCTTTAATCACATATAGGGCCAAATCACTATCCATCTAATTCACACATCACCTATTCACATACATATACATTTTCCACTAGCCCATCCAGACATTTCATCATTCACTCATATATAAAGGGCTAGGGAGCTCAAAATCATGAAATATACCACAAACACAACTTTACACAAGTATACTGAATCCTATGGCAACTTATACACATTTAAGACTAACAACAACAACTTTATTTCACAAGAAACTTACCAAGACTTAGTGAGAAATCTCTACTCAGGCAATGTCTTTTCCCTTCGACTTACTAGTATGAGAACCTAAAAAATGTGAATAATCATAGGTGAGATAAAAATCTCAATAACCAATATAGTTCATTTAATGTCTGTTTCCATAAATAATCATGCCAAAGTATTAAAACTAATGTAATATTAATTATATATCAGCATATGAAGCAATTTCATCCTTTCAAGGGTTTCCACTCAATTACATACTAGCATGATCATCTAACCACCAAACCTCTAATACTTTTTGACATGAAAACATAGGCTCTCCTAGATCAACCACTTGTTGACCTGAGCATACTTTAGTTAGTAGAAATACCCTACCAAAAAAGTAATCAAACCTACCTATGGACTATGGTTTCCCTCTTCACACACTTATAATAGAGGCATTGTTGACTCCTAACCGTACCCTAATAGGCATCAAAGAGTTTCCAGACTGCCTAGATGTGCCATGGTAACTATCCCATAATATGCTGTAGCGGATTATCTATGGTAACAGGTTGTATAATGCTGCACTGGATGTCCCATGGTGCCAACCTAACCATTTTGATTTTTCACTCATATAGCTCCACACATATACACATCCGCACATATCTAGGATGAACTCCTACCCCCTATGATCATGCTCTTTAACAATTATCACTACTTATCCATATTTCCACAACATATACTTTCATATCATATATATATATATATATATTTATTGAAATTAATAACTTTTCTAATTCCATTTCAAAAATCAATATTCATGCTAAAACTATTTTCGATATCAAATCATGCACAAAACACATAAAATAATAAATTCATCAATTTGTATTTAGTTCTGCACAGTTATACAAGTTAATAAATACAATAAACTATATAGTTACCTCAACCCTTCTCTCTACTAGAAAGGGTTACTCATGTTCCAACAACCTTATTCAAGCCCCTTTTTTCATAATTCACGCATCACACACTTGAATCTACACAAAATTGACAACTGAGTCAATTTTACTATTAACAAAAGTCCCAACTGTCATAATTAAACACTTAATTGCTATCATCTCCACAATTCACACTCAATTAAATGTATTACCCCTAATTACCCCTCATTACAAGATTTAAGTTTTCTAGCTAAGTTTCTCCCACTACTCTTTCTAGATTAGGGCTAATCTTTACTATAGCTTTAAAGCTTTATCTTTTCAATCCAAACTAATCATAAAGTACTAGTTTAGTTCTAAAGAACCTTTCTATTACTATAGGTTAAGAAATCGACTCCTTAAAACACCTAAATTTAATTTCTCACTAGTTAAAACTAAAAGAAAATTGGGTAGAATTGGAGGTTAAAGCAATACGTGACTTACCCAATAAGTAACAGGTTGGAAATACTGTCCTTGCTCTTGAGTATGCTTACCCTAATAAATCTTCCAATCTTTTCCATGCCTGATCCACTCTCTCTTACTCTCCTTTTTGTCTTTAATGAACTAGACACGTCCTACTTGTCAAAGTTCTACACCATGCACCACGACACATCTATCTACTGTCGCTGTGTAATCTCCTCTTATACATTTCAATCTTAGCCTTAAATTACTCATTTCATCATAATTTGTTACTTGGGCTTAAGATTCACTAACAATCACAACCAATTCAATCATAAATACTCAAATCATAGCTCCTTGTTTTAATACAACACATGCACATATAATCAGACAAGATTTCACAAGATTTCTATTCTAACTATGCATGAAACCCTATGGCAACTCATTTACACATATATACACAATAATTGTTAGTTCATTACACAAACTCTAAAGTCACAAAGCTTTCACAACTTAATCTAGTCTAATTCTCTTCTCTTGCCCTGATCACTACCCGGTCCTGTAAGTATGTAACCAGAGGGGTGAGATAAAAATCTCAGTAATAGAGTAACTCATTCCTATTAACATCACATGCAACAATATGGAAGTAAAGAATAATATACCATGTAAAACCTCATTAAAATGATATTTATATCACATATCTCATTTCCATTCCTTTTCACTTTCACATCTGTCATTCCACAACATGTCATAGCATCATAGCATTATTTAACATATTACAGCATCATATAGCATGCTAGCATGATCACTGCCAACTGAACCTCCAAATCACCCAAACATGAAACTATAAGCTCATCTTAGACTAATGTACACTCTCATTGGCCTTGAGGTCATTATAGTGATAGAATCACCCGGCTAAAGATGTTCTAACGTATAATACAGACCGTAGTTTCCCCCAATACACACAATGAGGCATCATTGACACTAGCACCATATCATAAAGACACTGAGAAGTCTTTCATCTCCAATACTACACCTCAATAAGCACTAAGGAGATCTTTTCCAATACCACACCTTACAAGATACTAAGGAGAATTGTTTCTAACACTGCACCCTGATGGGTACTAAGGAAACCTTTCCATATGGTCTTTATCATCTCCTCTACTCAGGTAAACTTTCACCCTATATGATTATGCTTTTCAAACCATTTAAGGTTCCCATTTTTCATTTTACTCATTTTTACACATAACACACATACACACATATATATACATTTCATTTGAAATCACACATTTCAATGCTTTATTTCAACTAAAAGCCATTTCATGCAACATTCACACAATGCTATAGATCATGTTTAATCTAAAACAAGTTCCCACTATATCAACCTTATGCAGATCTATTAAAATTCCATCCGCTAACACCACATGCCCTAAATATCTAACTTCTCTCAACCAAAACTCATACTTATTGAGCTTGGCATGCAACTTCTTATCTCTCAGAATTTGGAGAACCGTTCTCAAATGCTTTACATGTTGCACCTCATTCTTAGAATAGATCAGGATGTCATGTCTAAAGAAAACTATAAAATGATCCAAATGTGGCCTAAATATTCAGTTCTTATAATCCATAAACATTGCTGGCACATTAGTCAAGCCAAATGGCATAACCAAGAATTCATAATGGCCATATAGAATTGTGAAAGCTATCTTAGGCACATCTATTACACTGACTTTCAACTGATGATACCCTAACTTCAAGTCAATGTTAGAAAAGATTGAGCCACCAACTAATTGATCTAAAAGATCATCTATCCTTAGTAAATGATACTTGTTCTTCACAGTTACCTTATTTAACTACTAGTAATCAATGTATAGTCGCAAACTACCATCCTTCTTTCTCACAAACAATACTAGTCATCCCCAAAGTGATACACTTAGTCTGATGAATCCTTTCTCTAATAAATCTTTAATCTACTTCTTTAACTCAGCCGATTCTAATTGTGACATTCTATAAGGGGCCTTTGATATTGGTTTGATTCCAAGAACTAAATTAATTAAGAATTCTACTTTCCTCTCAGGAGGTAATCCAGCCATTTCATTAGAAAATACCTCAGTGAATTCACCTACTACCTCAATCTTCTCGATTCCACTATCACACACCGTACTAACTATAAAGAATACCATATAAGCATCACAACCTTGCTGGATCAACTTTTTAGCATTTACTACTAATAGAAACTTAGGTTGCTCTATAGATTCCGTTGCTACACATAATACTAGTAGTAAAATCAATATTTTGGCAAAATCAAGCATAGCATTATTCGCTGCTAGCCAATCCATGCCAATTATCACATTTATTCCTCTCATAGGAATACAAATCAGATCAACATTGAAAACTCTATCCTTAAATCGAATCTTCACATTCTAACAACCTTTACTTGTAATATTAGACAATCTAGAAGGCATCCTCACTCTAATGAGCACATGTAATCCTTGTAAGGACATTTTCAATCTATCCACATAGTCCTTAGACACAAAGAAATGTGTGGCACCAAATCAAACAATGCCTCCATTTTGTGACCATAAACAAAAATCATACCTCTGATCAGACTCAGAGATAGTCTAGCCTCTTCTTGTGTAACTGTAAACACTTGGGCAAGAACTGTAAATCTCTTCTTAGTCCCCTCAACTCTCCCCTTCGAGCATTACTTTGTAATGCATCCTGACTTGCTACACTTGTAACAAGCCCAAGACCTTCCCAAATCAGATATGCCGCATATGTTACACTGGATATCCTTCCAATACTTAAAGTTAGAGCTGAAACATTCAACGCTTGCCTCGAAGACTACAGAGACCCAATTCTCACACCTCCACCTTTCTACATTGACCCTATATGTATAGGTCGAGATTGAGATCTTCTATTGAAACTCTCATTCCAAAAGAACTGAAACTACTCGTATTGAACCTTAGCCTCTTTGAAATTCCACCAGTCAGACCCAAAGGAGATGAAAACCTCCCTATACTATCTTGCCTTCTCTCGGCATCTATTTATTTGCCACACCTAGCAGCTACTCTTAGCTTGTGGCACATTTCTTCATACGTAGTCACATCTAATAATGCAATCTATTACCGGTACTCTAGTCTCATCTTTTCAAGCACTCTCTTAGCTTTCACCTTTGAGTCATTACTATGTTAGAGATATGTGGACTAAGCTAATAGATCGTTGAACCTCATTATGAACTTGTAACACTTGCCCTGAGTGTTATCCAAAAATCACACAATTCAAATAAACTAAGTGTGGTTAAGGAGTTAATCCTAAAATCAACTAAGGAAACAAATCATTTAAATCACTAAGCAGATACACGATTGCAAAGTAAACATTTAAAACCTTTTTTAAATTAAAAAATTTATAGGTTTTACCTATAGTGCATGGAAGCAAGCTAGGTGAAAGCGAGGTAAAAAGATGCTATCATGATAACATTAAATTGCTGTCATGACAGCCCTCCCAAGCTAACTTTTGGGAGGTGTCGTTCTATCATCCGGTTCTCGATCGAAGAAATTTTAAAGCTCACACATCACATTCAAAGGGTACTATAAGTGTACCAAATTTTAAAAAGATCCAACGATCAAATTAAAAATTAGACATGTTACAAGTTTGGTCATTTTTGCTGTCAAAAGCTGTCATGACAGCACTTTCGGACTAACTTTCGAAGTACACCTTGCATCATCCAACCTTCAATCCGAGCGATTCCAAAGCCCATATGTCACTTTTAAAGAGTACTATTAGCATACCAAATTTTGAAAAGATCCAACGGATAGATTGAATTTCCTACATGTTGAAACATTATCACTATTACTGTCATGACAGCACTTTTGCTGTCATAACAGCACTTGCTGTCGTGACAGCTCCTCTGCACCAAATTCCAGAGTGCAACGTTTCTCTGTCTGATGTCCAAACAATGTCATTCTAAAGCCCACATAAAGCTTATAAAAGGTTTTACTTGTGACCCAAGTTTTAGAGAAATCCAACAGTTAGATTAAGATTTGGACACCCGGATGCAAAAGTGTAGTTTTTTAGTAAAAACCATTTTCAAAATTTGTCCAAATGTCATCCTAATGGTCACAAGCTTGTGAGAACACTTTGGACACATCAAAAAGGACTAAAAACACCTGATAGAATATTAAAATTATAGAAAAACCCTTTATACCAATATTTGACCACCCGAGTGCCATTTCCCAAAATGGACCCTAAACCCTCAAAATGTACAAACCACACAAGAGTGGTCAATAAGTATTCCAAATATCATATACACATATGAATACACACGCTAAACATTTTTACTTAGCTTAGAGATCTCTGTGGGGCCCACACACCTACTCTCTCTATCCAAGGTGTATGTTTGCCCATAGCACACCATTTGCAATGCAACCACTTTGCATTTGCTTGTAGAATCACATATGTACTAAAATAAATATTTGCTTATAGTGAAAATTTGGTCTACTAAATAAATCCATCAAAACCACACACCATAGCCAAGTTTCCTATCCACAAGTCTACAAATAAAAAAAAGTTCATACACAAGCCTTACAATCCACACCTACTCACACACATATACATAATCACATCCTACTGGCACCTTAATTCTAAACACATTACAATAGATTTGCTCAAAGGAAAGGGATTGTAGTTCTTTACAATTCACAAACAACCCCTAGTTCTGCTCTTTTCCCCATCCTTTACTAGTTCCTTCGTCTAGACCTTGAAATATTGAAAAGAAAGGGGTGAGACAATCACAGTCTCGGTAAGAGAGAAATCTACAATGATTATTACAAAGTAAGCCATCATCGAATAAATGAATAATAAATTCAACATAGTATATAATTTAGCTATTTGAAATGCATGAATGCATCACATAGGCTAGTATAGCCTTTCATGACCAACAGAATGCCCCCTGAAACTCTTTAACTCGCAAGTAAACCTTATACCCACTTGTACCTCTATAGGCACAAAACATAATTTAAGGCATGATCTAATCTACCGAACTGCTTATGCCCTTTTGACATGAATCCTGAGCAATCGAAGCTAACTCCCTCCTAGAGCTAGCCCAACTTACTCTCTATGTGAGGGCTATCTTGGCTTAGGCACTCAACCTCACACTTCATATGTCAGATTCCCTTCCCCACTGAGTGGTGTTGAACACTCAATACACTAACCACTTTAGTGCACTGAGCCCACAATATGTAAGGCAACACTGAGTACTGGTAGTGGGCCATAGAATATCAAAATTCCACACCTTCTCATTAGTGAACTCCCACCAAGATCATGCCTTTTACTCGTGTCTACCTTTCCTGAGTATTGACCACTTCAACACTCTAAGGTAGTATAATATTTATAAATCTCCCTTAAACGGTTCCTTAGCCTATCTAAGGTACCTTACTCTTATCACAATACATGCAAACAACTCTCATTTCCATAAAAACATTGTTGTTAAATAATTAGAAAACATATTTGTACTATAATCAAAGTAGTACCCCATAACCCCTTATAAAAGACATTTAATCTTTTAAAACATGTAATGCATGATAGCTAGTAATATTTATTCAAAAATAGCTAAAAAAAAATAAAAATATAAATTCTCCTATTACCTCAACCCTTTGGTACCAAAAGGGTTCCTCTTGTATAAAATAGGACTTGGCTTGTTCCTTAACTTCTTAGTAAGTTCCACCAATAATTCCTTACAACATATAAGTGATCCACATCACTTATCATGACAAATAGCATTAATGAAGATTATAACTCATACCACACAACTAGAGTCAATGAGTCATAATCCATCCTGATGTTCCATATATTAAACTAAACCATTCACATAGTATCACTTAACCACCAAAAACATTTATTAGCAATCACTAGGCTAATTTTCAATTTATATAATTTTTAATCAATTAAAAACCTTCACTTAGTGTCATCAACTTTCACTTTATAATGAAAACCAAACCTTAATTTAAATCTTATTGGGCTCAAATAGCAAAATTATAGCTAAATCAATAGACTTAAACCATTGAGGAGCGTAACCCAACTTCTTGAGGTTTAAGTTGTGCCTAAAACACCTCTTTTCATCCAATTATCTACTCAAAACATTAGATCACTATATAGAAACTCAAAACATTCTCCCTGGGATCTAAAGAAACTAAAGCTTACAAGAATAAAGCCTTTGGGATCAAAATCTAGAAATTTTCTCTTCCTAAACTTGAAGAAAATCAAGAGGGAAGGAAGAGGATTGAAGTAAGGAGTTTACCTACCACGTAGCCGAGCTCACAATGGCCGCAAAGCCTTCCAGATCTGAGCCTAAATCCCTTTCTTTCGCCTCTTTTCTCCTCTCACTCTCATCTATGTGTTTCTTATTTCCTTGGTTCTTTGTTATATTTGTTTTTGTGTTCATTTTGGCCTTTAAAATGCTGATCTAACACTTTAGGGAAAATTACAAGAAAGGGCCCAATATTTTTTTATTATAACACAAAAGCTCGGGTCAACTTTGGTAATTTTCCTTAGTTAAAAATAAAATAAAACTAAACTTTTGATGACAAAAATTCAAACTCTAAACCTCTATCAAAATATTCTTAATTTTAATTTAATTCTAAATATTTTATTATTTTATTATTATTATTATTATTTTTTAAATCCGAGTCTTAAAGTTTCAGGATGTTACAGAACTCTTCCTCATTAAGGTCTCCTTGCCTAAAAGCATGAAATTCCTTTTCCTTTTTGGATCTGAATGAGACTGGCAAATGCTTATGAAGAATACTCTCTTGAACTCATCCTAACTTAATTAAATACCACCAATTAGTCTCATAGACTCCCACTACCTCTAAGGAGCACTTACTAGCTGTATCGTGGCCAGGATAACTTTCTACTTTGAAGTAAAAATTATCACCTTAAAGATAATTTCCATTCGCTTAATCCATAATTCTGCTTCACCCTCTCTCATGCTTCTATCAAATGTCGACAAGTTGAACAAAACAAAACATCTTCTAATCATGATCAATAGATGGATTACTGTCAAGAATCTCTGGTCTGCTACCTGAATCTTGAGATGATCCAAGTCTGCTATGTGTTTCATCATGCACTAAGATATTTTGAGCTTCAACTCTCTCTTCTTACTTTCTAACCCTTACGATCGTGTCATGATCCATTACAGTTTGTCTTATATCAATAACCATATCCTTGAGCTCTTTCAATAGCTCATCATGTCTATCTCTTTATGGCTGAATTAGTTGAACTTCTGGCTCTCACTTCTCCTTTACAATCCATCTAGATATTATGGTTTTAGCATGAATGCCTCTCATACTATACTATTTTCTCCCCTCCTAAGGATGAAAATGTGAAACACTAAGGACATTAGGGAAAGAGTTTGTAATCAATAAGTAAACTATTTCTAAATGAATGCATCTAAAATGTAACTTCTTATTTTATATTCACTTAATATAGGAGAAGATTACAATGTTACCACCTTAATCACACCAATCATAAATTAAATGATTTATTTGAAAAACCTTGGCCGAAGATTTATTTTGTAAATCCATTCAAATCTCATTATAATTAAAGAAATATACCGTGGAAGCAAATCATACATCTCTCTAATGCATAATGGACACATCCCATTACCATTGCATGTATTTTCATCACAAAATAAAATTAAGATTTAGTTTGTATGCCGCAGCGTGCAGTACATGTGGTGCGGTATGTGACATAGAGCCACAAGCTCAACTTTATTGTATCATGCATCGCGGTATGTGATACCATAAGCCGTGGCGTGCTGTTTAATTTTCTACTATAAAAAATGATGAACTTCCGGCATGTACCATTTTCATATACAATATTCAATCAGAGTGATTCAAGTACCAACACGAACCATAGCTCATAAGCTAGCTAATGAGATAAGTTTGGACATGCTCTAATGGTCTGATAAACATTTAGACTCCTGAGTGAAAAAAGTTACCTTTTCTTAAAAATTTGTGCACACAAGCACAAAAATTGATTCCTTGCTCTCATTAAACCACACAAGGCCTTGAATCAAGTTCAAAAGCACTTAATATACCTGATTGATCATAATTTATCACAATTATACTCACATAACAAAATTTGACCCTTTTATGGCCAATTTTCACATTTTGTAACTTTACATAAACTTGCCATTATTTAGCACAACATAGCCCACTGGCTATTTCTAATCACATCAAGTGTATTTACAATCATAACACATATACATTATAATCTTAGCCTTAAATTACTCATTTCATCATAATTTATTACTTGGGCTTAAGATTCATCAACAATTACAACCAATTCAATCATAAATACTCAAATCATTGCCCCTAGTTTTAATACAACACATACACACATAATCGGGCTAGATTTCATAAGATTTCTATTCGAATTATGATGCAACCTTATGGCAACTCATTTACACATATATACACAAGAATTATTAGTTCATTACACAAACTCTGGAGCTACATAGCTTTCACAACTCAAGTCAGTCCAAACTCTCTTTCCTTACCCTGATCACTGCCTGGTCCTATAAGCATGTAACTATGAGGGTGAGAAAAAAAGCTCAATAATAGAATAACTCGTACTTATTGACTATCATATGCAATAATATGGAAGTAAAGAATTATATACCATTTAAAACCTCATTAAAATAGCATTCATATCACATACCTCATTTCCATTCCTTTTCACTTTTACATATGTCATCACATAACATCTCATAGCATCATAGCATCATATAACATATTACAGCATCATATAGCATGCTAGCATGATCACTACCAACTAAACCTCTAAATCACTCTGACATGAAACCATAAGCTCATCTTAGACTAATGTACACTCTCATTGGCCTTAAGTCCACCTACAGTGGTAGAATCACCTGACTAAAGATGTTCTAATGCACAATACGGAATATAATTTCCCCCAATATACACAATGGGCATCGTTGACTCCAACATGTATCACAAAGATACTAAGGAGTCTCTCATCTCTAACACCATACCTTAATAGGCAGTAAGGAGATCTTCTCTAACACCGTACCTTACAAGGTACTAGGAGAATTATTTCCAACATTGCACCCTAATAAGTACTAAGGAAACCTTGCTATATGGTCTTTATCATCTCCTCTACTCGAATGAACTCCTACCCTATATGATCATGCTTTATAAACTATGTAAGGTTCCTATTTGCCATTTTACACATTCTTACACATAACACACACACACACACACATTCATTTGAAATCGCACATTTCAATGCTTTATTTAACTAAAAGCCATTTCATGCAACATTCACACAATGCTATAAATTATGTTTAATCTAAAACAAGTTTATACACTATATAGCATGCTAACATACAGTTAGAATAAACAGTCAAACAAAGGAAGTTATTTTATTACCTCAACCCTTCTGTCACTAGAAAGGTTACCTGTGGATTTTAACTATCACAATAGCTTATCTTAAGCTTCCTTCTCTACTCATATGTCCAACATGCCAATCTGAATGCATTTGGAAAATTTTAATCATTTAGTCCATTTTGACAAAAAACAACCTTCTGCCCTAATCTTTTCCATTTATCCATTCTAGGTCTATTACTACCCAATTACTACTTTACATCACCTCAATTGGTCTTATTTCACTCAAAACAACCTTCTGCCCTAATCTTTCTCTCTCTTTAGATCTAAAATTGAGCCTATAAATTTAAAGCTCAACCATTCAGCTTTAAACCAATCACAAAGCTCTAATTTAACTTCCAAGAACCTTTTTATTACTATTGGGCAAGAATCAAACCCTTTAAATTCCATCACTTCAATTTTTCTATAACCTATTTTCAGATAAATTTGTGTAGAATGGAAGGCAAGAGTTATAAGTAGCTTACCTGATGAGTTATTGACCCAAGTCACCATCCACCACTCTGAAATGGCTTGTTCTAACTTATCAACCCTTCTCTTCTCTCATCTCATGTGTTACTTAGATTTTTCACTTTTAAAAATCTCCAGATTTCATGATATTAAAAAGTGATTTCTAGTCCATATGCTAGACGCATGCAGCAGAAGCTATAGTATGTAGCACAATGAGATTTATTCCCACCATGCGCACTTGCTTCAACTCAAAATGCACTCCTCTTGTCTATATCTGTTCATACAGCAGACCAACCAGTCAAATCATCAAGTAATCATCTAAATTTATAATCCCATACTAATTACCATTCTCCCTCGATTAA
This sequence comes from Prosopis cineraria, assembly GCF_029017545.1. NCBI lineage: Eukaryota > Viridiplantae > Streptophyta > Magnoliopsida > Fabales > Fabaceae > Prosopis > Prosopis cineraria. Next base: position 17,208,906 of record NW_026555343.1, on the reverse strand, counting down.
CTACTAATCATGGGATTAATAAATTTAAGATGTTACATGTGACGTGTGGCACAGTGAAAGAAATCCTCACTATGCACATATGCTTTGCTTCAGGATTTCACTCTTCTGTTCGTATATGTTTATATAACATCCTAATAGGTTAAAATAATGCTTCACTATTAAGAATCCTAATCTCACATTTAATCATTAATTCATTCCTAACCAATCATTAACGTAGGATTAGAAATTTAGGATGTTACATGAGCTTTGGCTCATTAGAAAACTTGGTTTTTAAATATAGGAAAGGAAAACAAGAGTGCACAACTAAAAAAATATGTGTACAAAATACATTAAAAGACTTGCATTTTTTTATTTTTTAGTTGACACTTAGATTTTTCAACTACTAAGCCATTCAGCATCCTCATAAAGGAACTATCTTCTCTGAGAGCTTTAATAGTAGCTTCTTTAAATACTTAAATTTCTTTTGCTAGTTTCTTTTCCTTCATTACCTTTCATTACACTCTTCATAATTCTTGAAACTTCCTCCTTCCTTGCAATTTCATTATTATTTTTGTTCTCTTTTAGCCATATAGCAATCTTCAATTTCTTAGTTAGAAACACTGCATTCATTCTTTGCTTTACAAATAGTGGCCATGCAATCATTGGCTTGCCATGGAAAATACTCTTAAGCATTGAGTTCTAACCACAGTGAGTCAAGAACCCACCAACGGACTCATGCTTTAAGACTTCAATTTGTAGGGTCCATGATGGGACCATAAGACCTTGATCTTTGGTTTTGTTAGTGAACCCTTCTGACAAGTAGCCAAGTAGATCCTCTGTTTTGCCACTAAGATAAAATGAAAAAGTAGATTCACTTGGAGCCCTAATGACCACAAGAATATTTGGCCACTTATCTCTAACCCTAAAGCTATTTCTTGAAGTTGGTCATATAATAATGCTCCATCACTCCCAAAAGAGATGTTATAGAACAGAGTTTCATGGTTGATCAACTAACCATGCCAAACAATTTGTGTCTGACTCATTTATAGTAGCTAACTCGATTAGTAAAATGGGGCCCAATAGGTAAAGAAGAGGGTATTTATGATTACTTTCTTGTATAGTAGTTATTACCTCTCTTTCTAGATCTATAAAGTTGTTCATTGTGATACCATCTGCTAAATGCAATTACTTGTATAGATAAAGAAGTGTTTGTATGATTTACTTGATCTTTTTTGAACTAAGTTAGGAAGATCCTTGCCATGAAATGCTATGCAACTTGTATGAAGTTATATATATATATATAAAATATTCATTTTACATATTTTATTTACCAAATAAGTACACAAAAATGAAGTTCTTCACAAGAGTCAATGATGAAAAAAGCTTCATAACCTAGAAGTATCAAAGGTTGTGATATGTTTTGAAATCCAGTAGAAACCATCTTATGATCCACATCAAGTTCGCAGAACTTTAGGCAGAAACACATGCAAGTAACTAATGACATAAAGTAAGTGCATGACTTGATGTTGAATTGCTTTGCAAACTCTAATTCATCCACTGAAAATAAATCAGTAATGATAGCAATGAGTTGAGTATGGGAACTCAAAGTGCTCAAAGCTTGATGAAGACATGGAAGAGAAAGTGTTAAAGTCTAATGTATTTTTGTTGAAAGATGGACAACATTCTGAGGGATGTCGTTATTGTTAACATATAGAAGGATAGTGAAGTCTATATATGGTAGAAGAGATTGGAGGATGGAATATACAATTGGGGAAGGAGGACTAAGTGTGGGGATGAGGAAAGTAAAGTAGAAGTGAGGAAAGTGAATGATGAATCATTTTACAAACTCAATTGTAGGTATTAGACGACTAAATCCTAAATATTGAACGAAGGTGACGTAAGGATTTCTTTTCTCCATGGAAGCTTGAAAGTTGTATAGCTTTAAAGATTTATACTGCTAACTTTAAAACTGTGATACTACACATTCTTTGATAATGGATTAATCTACGTGATAGGTTTCAGTAAGAAAGAAGAAGAGTGAGAGAATAAAAATACTCCATTACTATAGGCATATTGTACATCCTTATTTATGGAAATCTAGAAAGTATGTCATAATCTAAGACACGTACCAAGATATCTACGAGCCTATATCTAATAGTTAGTCCTAGCTTACCTTAAAATCAAACTCCTACTTGACAAACTAGCAATCACTCCTCCATGCAATACACAGAGAGCATTACCAACAGAATAAAAAACTGATGAATTACTTCATAATTAAAAGTGATTACACATAATCAAACTTACAAATAAATACTATAAAGTCCTTGAGTCCAGACTTTAATGTCCCTTCTCAACTCATGCTTTACCATTTCACCATTCAATCAACAATCACAATAATCAGAGTAATAGCCCTTTATTTGTTTTCAAAATCATGGGATTCTAACTTCTCAAAATATATACTCAAGTAAGAGGGCTAACGGAAGCATGAACTCATTTAAACAATTCAAAAAGCCATTTAATCATTTAATCCTTACCTTGAAAAAGGGCAGTGTGCCACGGTAGACAATATATGTACTATGGTAATCCATTTATCAAATCAACCTAAAAAAGTACATGCAAATAGGAGAGATATAAAGAAACAACATATTAAAATTTTAGAATTTTTGGCTAGATAGAAAATTCCCAGTAATTTGTTAAAATTAGGCTTCAACATTCTAAAGACAGAATTTCATCCAAAATGACCTAGTGAAACTTTTTCTCAAATTAAAAAATGTTGGGAACTCTAAAACTAAGAAAACTTAACACAAAAGTTATATCTAAGATAAGAGATAAAAATGACCCATTTGGACAATTATACAAAGAGATATGCACTACATAAGTTGCCTCAGTGCTCTGAATTTCTCCAAAATAGGCGGTTTAACCTTGTTGGATTTAAAAATGTGTATAGAGCAAATTACAAGTCTAAAAATCACGAAAGTTAGTAGAAATCAAATTAAAACAATAATATTACAAAATAGAGCAGTCTTTACAAATTTTTGAAATTCATCTAGAAAGCTAGAGAAACAGAAAATCAGTTTTAAGCTCTTTTTGAAATCCTAGCCAACAAAACACATGAAAATTCATAAAAAATTAAAAAAACACAGAAAAACACATAAAAACAAAAATAAAAGAAAAACACTAATTAAGTCTAAATAAACCTAGCTTTGCCTCCCCAACAATGGCACCAAATCCTAGGAGCATATGTCACTTATACTCCAAAATTGCTAAGTTAACACTAATATAGTACTAGTAAAAACTTAGGTTACTCGTCACTAAAGAGGCTAATTAAGGTTAATTAAGGCTAAAATAGTGAGCTAAACTAACCAAGAGTTGATTGATTTTAGCTAATTAAACTAAGTAGATAAATTTAATTAAAAACCTAATAAACTAGTAAAATGTAAATGGGAGTGTTTTCACCCTTTCTAAAGTGGAGTCCTAAGAGTTGTGGAATGCTAGATTCCTTGTCTACTCTTTTAATTAGGCTTAAGTTATTTTCCACTCTTTTTATCAAATTAAACCCCTTACATAATTTTGTATAAGTGTGCCTTCCTAACTAATTCAATTAACCAAGTCCTTGCATAATTTTGTACAAGTCTCTAATTAATTCTTTAGTTAAGTGCAAAGTGATCAAAGTTCTCCTTAAATTCCCTCTATGTACAACTTGGCCTTTGGTAAGTCTAATGCATAATTTTACATATAAGACATTTTATCAAACACCAACCAAACATATTTATGCATGGCCAATGTAACACACATTCAACACACACAAAACATATATTTATATGAATCATAATGCATTGGAGAAAATTTCCAACAACTACACAAAAGGGAATCAAGTAGAAAAACAATAAACCAACAAGTTAAATACCTATTTTTGTTTAATAAAAACAAGATATAACAATGCTCCTAATTTTAAGAATAAGATTACATTAACTTAAGTTTAATGGAGAGTAACCATAACCCTTAACCTTCCTTAAGGCACTTTAAGATTCCTTTAGCATCCTTCCCTCCTAGCACTCTTCGTAGATTTAGCATCTAGTCATCTTGGAACTCATTTGAGCATAATCCTTCAACCATGGTTGAGGATTTTGAAGCCAAACTAAGAAAATGAAGCTTAGGGTTTGAAGAGTGAGGTGGAAGAAGAAGAATGATGGAGGTGGATTAAGATTTTGGTAGTTGGATCATGAGATATGGAAGAGAGAAGATGAGATGGAGATAAAGAACATGAAGAATAATGGAGAGAGAATGGAGAATGGTAGAGGCTGAAAAATGAGAGTGAATGAAAGAATAAATGCTAAAAATGAAATTAGGGTAGTTTGATTCAAGTCTAATGTAAAAGGACCTAACTCTAGTATTAAGAAAATGGGTAAAAAATGAGTTAGGGTAACTTTATTATTTACCATGGTAAAATGGATGAACACTCAGATGAAAATGGTCTGAAAATTGAATTAAATAAAGTTAAAAGTAATAGGAAATTAAGAGAGAGTGAGTAGATTCAGTATGTGGTATAATGTGTGTAAGACCATGTAAGACTTGTAGTTTCACCCTAAAACTCAAGTATTTTACCTCTTAACTCATCTATTATTCTAATTCAATACTCCTCATGTGTGAAATCTAAGGTGTGTAACTCTGCACAAACAAATGTGATACACAAGATCAAAGTTCAAAGCATATAGATAATAATTTGCATTTTCAATTAAAATTAATTCCTAAATATGAGGCACAATGAAAATTAAATAACAAAAATCAATTTTGACATCATAAAAGAGGTTATGGATGTGCTATATAGTCTAAACATTATAAGCCCATACATGCACAAAAATGACCTAGCACAAATGCAAGAAAACAAATTAACCCAAAACTTTAACTTTCCGAAATAGTCAACTTGTAAAATTAATTACTCTCAATATAAAATGAGTTTTAGAAATCTAATTAGACCATTTTTATTTTGGATTAAAAATACAACTTGACTAATTTTCTCAAAAGTCTAATTTTATGACCAAAATGCCCCTAATACACAGAATCTTACACTTAGGCAATTTTTCACAATTAATGCAATAAGTGTGTAATTTGGGTAAATGTAACATGATTCTTGGTCAATAATAACAATAAAAAGTGTGTAATAAATGTGACTTATCACAGATGTAACATCTCAAATTTCTAATCTTACGTTAATGGCTAATTAGGGAACAAATTAGGGATTTAATGTGGGATAAGAGTTTTGAATAGTAAAGTGTTATTTTGACTTATTGAGATGTTATATGAATATATATGAGCAGAAGAGTAGAATCTCAAAGTAGAGCGTGTGAGCATAGTGAGGATTTCCCTCACTGTGCCACGCACCACGATGGAGAATGGATGCACCATGGTGTATGGTGCAGAATCAGATTAATAGAGATTTGTTTACTTATGGAAATAGCAAAGGAGACTAAGAGAGAAGGATTCTAGCATGGAGAAAAGAAGGGATTCTACTAGGGCAAGCAAATATAGGAGCAAGGATGACATTTTTGACCTGTTACCTATCGGGTAAGTCTCATTTTACCTTAACCTATGATTCTACCCTATTTCCTCTTCGTTTTAATGTGTGAAAAATTAGATTTAAAAGTTTTTAGGAGTTGATTTCTTATCTTTTAGTAATAGAAAGACTCTCCCAAACTAAACTAGTACTTTGTGACTAGTTTAAATTGGAACGATAAAGCTTTGAAACTATAAGCACAAACAGCCCTAATTTAGAGAGAGTAGTGAGAGAAAATTGGCTAGTTGAAGGTTAAAGCTTGTAGTGAGGTGTAATCAGTGATAATATGCATAATTGAGTGTAAAATGTGGAAATTGATAGCGATTAGGTGTTTATTTATGATAATTTGCACTTTTTTATTAATAGTAAAATTGATTTTGAATGCCAATTTTACATAGATTCTAGTGTGTGATGAGTAAATAAGTAGAAAGAGATTCGAGTAAGGAAATAACACGAGTAAACCTTTCTATCAAATAGAATAGTTGAGGTAACTATATAGTTTGTTATGTTTGTTAACTATTATAACTATGTAGAAATAATTATATAATTATGGTTTTTATAGATTTCTATGCATGATTTGATGTGAAAATGGTTTTAGCATGAACATTGATTTGTGAAATGAAATCTATAAGGTTATTGATTTCAATTGATATACATGTGTTATCATATTATATATTATAGAAATATGAAGGAAAGTAGTGGAAATTGTGAAAAAAGCATAATCATAAGGGTTGGGAGTTCACCCAGAATATATGGGGATGTGTGTGTTGGATAAGTGAGTGAAAATTTTGTATAGTCAGGTTGGAACCATAGGACATTCACTGTAGTATTATACGAGCTGTTACCATGGGTAATTCAATACAGCATATTATGGGATGATTACTATAGGACATCCAGGTAGTCTAGCAACTTCCTAGTACTAGTTAAGGTGTAGTTAGGAGTCAATGATGCCTCTATCACAAGTGTGTGAAGAGGGAACCATAGTTTGTAGGTGGATTAGATTACATTTGGCTAAGTGTTTCGACCATCAAAAGTGTGCTTCACTTAATAAGTGGTTGATCTAGGAGAGCTATGGCTTTATGTCCAGGAGCTTTAGAGGACCAGTGGATAAATGATCATGCTATGGTGTAAAAGTGTTTGAAATATGATTTATATGTAAAAGTGATGATTTAGCTATAATATACTACATCTATATACTATACTATGGTTTTTGATACTTTGGCATGGTTATTTATGGTAATAGACATTTAATAACTATATTGGTTATTGAGATTTTTATCTTACCCATAGTTATTCATATGTTCAAGTTTCGGCACTAGTGGTTTGAAGGGGAAAGACATTGGTTGAGTTCAGATCTCTCATTAAGCCTTTGTAAGGTTTTAGTGTAATAAATTTGTTGTTATTAGTCATGAATGTATATAAGTTGCCTTAGGACTCAAACATGTGTATAATGTGTTGAATATGGTGTTTTGTTGGTTTTGAACTCCCTAACCCTTGCATATGTATAAATGGTAAAATGATTGTGTGGGCTAATGGATGATTGTGAATATGTATTTATATGAGATGTACTGGAAGAGTGTGTGATGATTTTCCCTTATATAAGATTAGAAAGGAGAAATGTGATTTTGGCCAAAAAGTGTGAAATAGATGGTTTACAAGCTAAATATGTGCATATGTGTCATATTGTGCATGTATATGGTCAATCAGGTATGTATTGTCCATTAGAACATCGTTAATGTCCAAAAAGTGGCTAATGACATTTGGTTTTGAATTGAGGCTCTTAAGTGACAAAATTTTGGCATAAAAAAGTCAAAATGCACTTGGGTGTCTAATTTTTGATAGAAATATTGAATTATGAAACTAATGTCATTAGCTCAATTTCAAAATAAACTTCGTGTAGGTGCTTGAACCACCTCAATCAGATATCGAATATGGAAATAGCGCACACCTAAAGTTCGCCCAAAAAGTCTACATTTTGAAAGCAATATTTAGTGTGTGCACCAAACACTCTATGGCATGGTCCTCGAATGATATTTCCCATAACTAACATACAGAACTCTGATGTAACCTGATTGATTTGGAACTGACTAGGCATAGGGCCCAACATTGTTAAAACTAGATTACACAACAGGAGTGCTTATTAATGGACAACCATAGGATTTAGTCTAGATTGCATGGCATGAAAGTGAGAGCGACCTAAAAATTGATAACTCTCGGAAGAAGAATTGAGAAATTTCTCATAAATCTCTCTCTTGCACTTCTTAGAAATTGCTTCCTCCACATTATACCGATTTTCAATTCTCAATGTACTATCAACAATCCCAGCATAAGTAACATTATGACCTAACATAAGGGCTATATTATCATGTATATCAACTAGCAACCTATGAACAAATCTACTAATCTGTTCCTGTAAAGTATCAACTCAATCTAGACTTTACCATTCTACATCACACAATAAATAAATCAAAATTAAAGTAATAGCCCTTTAGTTGTTTTCAAATTGCGGGATCCTGACTTTTTAAAACATATATTCAAATACAAGGGCTAACAAAAGCGTGAACACAATCAAATGACTCAAAGTACTATAAATTTTGAACCCTAAAAAATGGCTATGCACCGTGGTGTGCAATACATGTGCCGTGGCATGTGGCACAGAGCCACACGCTTGACTTTTTTGTGTCATGCACCACAGCCTATCTAAATTTAACAATGATAAACTTTTGGCATATGCTGTTTTCACACTTGACATCTGATTGGAGTGATTTAGGCACCCACACAAAACTTACCATACATACTAGTTAATAGAATAAGTTTAGACTGATGGTTCAATCTAAAATTGGATACCTAAGTACAAAAGGCCACTTTGTCTTTTAAAAACATATATCCTAAGTGCTCAATTCTCATTCCTTGACCTATTAGACCATTTCGAGCCATGAACTAAGTCCAAAAAGACCACATATACCTTATTAATATCATAATACACACATATCACATCAATAGCCCATTTTAGCCTCTCAAAGCCACATTACAAAGTTGTGGACTTATATGAGGAATACATATATGCAACACATATTCATATATATAACTAAACTTATATTACTTTCAACCCTCTCACTCTTACATATAGGGCTTCACCTTACTATATGGTTAAGAATCATAAATGTACTTGACTCTTTCAAATATAGCTCTGCCTCACCATTTGTGTCAAATTCTCACCATTGGTATTAATTTCTCACATAACAACACAAGTCACATTCAATTTATATTCAATTCATAATCAACATATTTATACATAAGTGGAATAAGTTACAACACAACATATACTTGCTCATCTTGCATTTAGGCCTACCCACGTACCCTCTACTGGGGCACCCTCGGCATAATACAACATCATATACATATATATACACACACATAAGCAAGATTCACAACACAACTCAGTTTTACAAGTTCACATATATTTATGCATCTTAGTTGGCAACTCTAACTTTAACCACACATTATACATTCATTCAAGTCAATGGTAGTTATACCACTACCAAGTGAAGCTACTGTTTCCTTGCTTCCTTTCTTGGCCTACTCATGCTCCTTTCACCTGTGTTCAAAAGTAATAGAGTGAGACATACGTCTCAGTAACTCAAAAGTAACCGCAATTATCAATTAGTAAGCAAAATCATAAACTAGCAATAAAGTAGCAAGTATATCAACAAAAGCAATATCATATGCATATACAAGATGTCATTCTTATCAATCTCGTTATGCTCATGCAATGCATTCCTGGTTCCCCCTAGCAAAGAAATTTCTATTCTCAGATTAGGACTTTTAATCACAAGGAACAAGGCCTACCATACTATTGCTCAAACCAGGTATTTCTCTTTACATATGGGTGGTCTCTTAGGTCTGTCATGGTGGAGTCAAGCTTTATACTTTAGATCATTAGAACTTCCTAGCCTTATAAAGAGTACGACCAGAACCCCCTATCCTAGTCTAAGATAACCTCATGGATCATTCAATATTTTAGATCCATCATGGCAGAGTCAAGCTCTATGCTTGGGATCATCAAGATTCTTCTCTTTGGTCTGTCTTAGCAGAGTCAAGTTCTACACTCAGGATCATCAAGACTTCCTAGACCTCTTCACGGTAGAGTCGTGTCCTCCTACTATAATCCAGGATATATCTCATAGATGTGATGAATGTCAATGCACATGCCACCATAAATTCATTTCAATCAATACTCATACACCCGCATGCATATACTTTCATAATGCTGTAACTCTATCAATTCATAACACAATGCACATAGTTATATTAAAATATTTGCAAACAATTTCACAAACAAATAAGTAAAAAGGTTATTTCAGTTACCTTTAACCCTTACTGCTAAGGGTTACCAATCACACTAGGCTCTTAGGGGTATAGATTCTCACAAACAACTTCACAATTGCTTAATCTAAACAACACAATATCCCTCAGTCAATTCTCAACATTTTATACAGGGATTAACTTGGCTCAACCGAATCCCTTAATGTATAAAATAGTTTACTTAAACCTTTTTGAATTCACTTATCTATTATTATAGTCATTAGCCCTATAAGCTACTCAAACAACCATAACAACTTTTCAACACGTTCATTCCACCAATTTCATCCTTTTAACCTAACTTTTACTCTATTTTAAGCTTAAACTCTCAAAGCTCAACCACTTAACTCCATACTACTTACAAAACCTTAAATATGAATTTGAAATTCCATTTTAACCCTTTCTTTTAGATTATAACACTTAAAAATTTCATGATTTAATTTCTTAACTAATTAAATTCAATGAAAAAAGAGTAGGATTGAAGCTTGGGATTGTGTCATACTTATCCAACAAGTTATTAATCAAAAAAAACTCTCGAGCTCTATATATTGCTTGGCCTAATAGAGCTGAACTCCTCTACCCCTCTAGATATGTTTCCAGCCTTTTCACTTCTGATTTCACAAGCTAGTCATGTCAGCTTTAAGTAACTCCTAGCTGATGTGCCACAGTACATGTAGCTTCTATCACAGCGCGTGGCATAGTGAGTTCAATCTTACTCGTGCTAGTGTGTTATGCCCCAGATTATCTTTCTACCCTTCAATCCTATCAATGTAACATCCAAACAATACAAAGCATTGCTCAACACTCAAACCACAATTAATTCACTAATTACTAATTTACCCTTAATTAGCAACGAGTTCTTAGGATTGAAATTTAGGATGATACAATTCCCTTTTAGTCGGCATAATATGGGAAGCAAAAGAAGATAACTTTGTGAACTTTTGATCATATTCTGCAATTGACATTCCTTTACTGCACTTTAGAGTTGAAAACTCTTCAACTTTTACCTCTATAGTACTTTAAGGCAGATATTGATTCAAAAAGGTAGCTTTGAACTCCTCCCATAACAAAGATAGTACCCTGATTACATGCAAACTTAGGATTTTTTTTCAAGTACTTACTACTCCTTGAAGCTGGAACATTACAAATTCAACATACTAAACATTAAGGCATCTGAAGGCCCAACATCTCTTCTCAATTCCTTTGAGAAATTCAATTGGGTCCTTTTGTGTATTGATTGCTAAAAAGGAAAGAGGGTTTAACTTTAAAAATGTTGACAACTTTACTACAAGTGGTTCCTCTAATATGTGTAGAGAGGACATTGTAACATCCTGAATTTCATAATCTCAAGATTAGTGATTAATCAAAGGTAGAATGGAAATTGCTATGGGATTAGATATTTGAATGATTACTTGATGATTGGACTTATCAAAATGTTGTATGAATAGGTACAGGTAGAAGGAGTGCATTTTAGGTCAAAGCAAGTGCACATAGTGACAATAAATCTCACTATGCCACACACTATGACTTATGCTACATGCACTATGGTGCATGGACCAAAAATTGCCTTCATAAGTCATGAAATTTTAGAAATTTCACAAGAGAGAATTTTAGAACATTCAAAAGGAGTGGAGAGAAAGTGAAGGATGAGTTAGGGCAAGCTATTCTAGGCTATTGGAAGGTTCTTGTGATCGATAACTTATTAGGTAACCTATGTATAACTTTTACCTTCCAGTTTACATAAGTTTCTCTGAAAATGAGTTGTAGAAAAATTGAATCGGTGGAATTTGAGGGGTTTGATTCTTGCCCAATAGTAATAAAAGGTTATCAGAAGTTAAATTAGAGCTTTGTGACTAGTTTAAAGTTAAACAATAGAGCTTTGAACCCACAGGCTCAATGTAGCCTTTAGAAAGAGAAAGTTAGGGCAGGAATTTAATTTGAGTAAACTAAGATCGGTTAAGGTAATGTAAAGTAGTAATTGAGTAGTAATCAACCTAGAATAGATAAATGAAAAAGATTTTATAGATGAATATAGCCCTAGGTAGTAATTATGAGTTTTTGGTCAAAATGGACCAAATGACTAAAATGTGCCAAACGTGTTTAGATTGGCATATTGGATATGTGACTAGAGAAAGAAAGCTTGAGATAAGCTATTGTGGTAGTTGAAATCCACAGGTAACCTTTCTAGTGACAGAAGGGTTGAGATAACCGAATAGGTTTCTTTAACTATGTATTGTAATTGTGTGTTAGTATGCCATGTAATACATGAAATAATTTTAAACTAAGCATGTTTTATAGCATTGTGTGATTGTTTTGTGAAATAACTTTTGATTGAAATAAAGCATTGAAATGTGTGATTTCAAATGGCATGTATTATCTATGCAAGTTATGTATGAGAAAATGAGTAAAATGATAAATGAGAACTTTAAATAGTTTAGAAAGCATGTTCATAAGGGTGGGAGTTCACCCAAGTAGAGGTGATAATAAAGACCATATGGTAGGTTCTCCTTAGTACCCAACAAGGTGTGGTGTAAGAGACAATTCTCCTTAGTACCTTATAAAGTGCAGTGTTAGAGAAGATCTCCTTAGTGCCTATTAAGGTGCGGTATTAGAGATGTGAGACTCCTTAGTGTCTTTGTGATACAGTGTTAGAGTCAACGACTCCTCATTGTATGTATTAAGGGAAACCATAGTCTATATATGCAATAGAACATCTTTTGGTTTGGTGATTCTACTACTACAGTTGAGCTCAAGGTGAATAAGAGTGTACATTAGTCTAAGGCAAGCCTATGATTTTTTGGTGGGGTGATTTAGAGGTTCGGTTGGTAGTGATCATGCTATGATATGATATGATATGAGATACTATGGAATGCTATGTGAAAATGGTGAAAATTGAAAATGGAAATGTGCTATGTGAAAGTGAATGGAAATCAGATATGTGATATAAATGCTATTTTAATAAGATTTGAATGGTATACTATGCTTTACTTTCATATTGTTGCATGTAATAGTTAATAGGAGTGAGTTATTCTATTATTAAGATTTTCATCTCATCCCCGTGATTACATATTTGCAGGACCAAGTAGTTATCAAGGCAAAGGAAGAGAGTCTAAATCGGCTTGAGTTGTGAAGTCGTGTGACTCAAGAGTTTGTGTAATAAATCAAGACCTTGTGTATACATTTGTAAATGAGTTTCCATAGCATTGCATGCATGACTTCAGTAATGAATTTTATAGAATCTTAGCTCAATTATATGTATTTGTGATGTAATAAAATAGGGCTATGGTTTGATTGTAATTGTGTTGAAATTATGGTGATGGATGGTGAATCATAAGCCTAAATGAAAAATTATGATGAAATGAGTAATTTAAGGCTAAGATTACATTGTGGAATTGTTATGAATGCAAAGGAATTTGATTATGTTGAGAAAAAGGCCAAATGAGCTAAGTTATGCCAAGTAATGGCAAGTTGTGTAAGTTTGTGAAAATGTGAAAATTGATAGTTGAGTGGTCAAATTTCAATATATGTGTATGGTTGTGATAAACTGTGGTTAGTCAAGTATAGTAGTTCCTTTTACACTTGATTCAAGGCCTTGTGTAGTCTAATGAGAGAAAAGGAATGATTTGAGCGCTTGGGTGAGCAAATTTTTTAGAAAAAGTGACTTTTTGCACTTGGGTGTCCTAAACTTGATACCGTTAGATTGTGTCCAAACCTATCTCATTAGTTAGCCTATAAGTTAAGCCATGTATGGGTGTTTGAATTATTTCGATTGGATGTCATATGTGAAAATGATGCATGCTAGAAATTTGTCATTTTTGTTGTCATAATAACAGCAGAATTTTGAACAGGTGTGCCGTGGGATATGGTATTACATGTCGTAGCACATGGCAGAAGAAGTTTAGGCATGTAGCTCTGTGCCACATGTTGTGGTGCGTGGCCCTATTTCTAACCTGATTTTTATGGTTCGAAGGCATGCAACGGTGGAGGTAAATTTATACAAGTTATTTTTGCTGCATATTCTCTGTTATATTATGGTTTTTGATGATTATGTGAAACAAGTTTTTAGCTGAAGCTTTTTGAACTAAATTTCTTTTTACTGATTGTGTGTTTAAAGGGTACTTCTGTTAATCTGTTACTGTATTAGGAAGATATGGGAGGAGGTTATGGATAGTCTATTCCTCAAATGAAATTTTGATCATTTAGCATTAGAAGGAATGTCTTGAATGGACCTAAGGATTCAGCTACCCCTAGTTCTAATCCTACCCTAATGTTATCCTCTACCTCATAACAGCACTTCCTTTGTCAAAAAAGTTCTGCCAAAAGCCCTACTGTTAGTAGAACTCCTAGTAGATACTCGGTGTCTAGGTGGTATGTGTCACTATATAAGAAAAAAAATAAAAATTTATTTCAAAATACAATTCTATATAGTAAAAGAAATTAATGACGAGAAACAAACGACATCTTAAGACTTCATATAAAACTTTCAATGATGCCTCAATTATAACTATGCTCAGGTTCATAATGATAACTGAGACCCCACTGAAAAGTTTTTACTCCATAAAGCTATATAAAACCTAAACTCTGATACTAAACAATCATACCTCAGAAATAGAGGGTGGCCAGCACGAAATGTGAATCGTATCACACATCCCCGTAAGCCTTAAATTAAAAAATTTTTTCATTTCTAAAATATCATTAGATTTATATTGCAATTTTGACACTTTTTATACTAATTATTGTAACAAAGTTTTAATGTTTTTTGTAAAAATTTCAACATAACCTTCCCTATAAATAGGATTTGTCAAAATTTTTACAATATAAAAATTTCATATAATATTGTATCAATCAAGAGCTTAGCTCCATCTAGCTAACATATGGCATATATATTAAAATAAAAGTCCTAGCTATAGCTTATATAGAGCACCTAACCATACTTTTAAAAAATAAAATAAAAATAAGATACATAAGCATTTATAATTACATCAAAAGAAAAATTTCAATCACTCCTCCACCAAGCATGTTTATAAGTTCTCAAGGGTCAACAAGAAGACCAACATTAGCTAAAGTATTTGAGATTAAAAATAATTTTTTAATGAATAACGTCCCAACAATAAATAACTAATCATGAATAAAAAAAGAAAGTTCAAAATAATTATGTAAATAACGAGACAATAGCTTCCATAAAAAATTCAATAAATTTTAGAATAAAATAGCTCTATCACGATTATAGGTACTTATCAAAATAATTAATAAATGTGAACACACAATTCACGAAGGTAAATAACTAAACACGGCTCGTGCTATGAAAATAAATGTGGACATACAGTTTATGAGGGTAAGTAACCAAACACAACTTTAACTATGAAACAAATATAAACACACAGTCCAGAAGGGTAATACTAATCAAGCATGGCCTAAAGCCATGAAAACAAATGTAGGTATTGAAATCATAAGCAACAAATGTGAGAACAAGGCTCACAAAATTCAAACTACCTAATCATTGAGCAAGACACCAAGAGCTAATGGAATTGCCATTAGCAACCAATATTCTGTATAAAATCCCTTTTAAACCCAACTTCAAGCAAGCGAGAAAATAATTACTATTAAATAAAAATTTCATTTTTAATGTCAAACTCACATGCATCATTTTCTATATCAATCCAATATTTGATAAAATAAAATCTCATAATCAAAATCTAAACTTGTGTCTACTAGTTAACTAACATTTCAAATCTAGTAAAGCTAATTTTCTCAAAATAAATTAATTTTTTAATCAATAAATATCCAATAATCACATTATTGCTATTAAATAATTTGCAAAAAAACATAATATTTTAGTAAAGGAAATTTTTAATTGAAAAAATTAACTGAGACACTATCCACTTATTTGAAATTCCTAGAGTTTAATAATTCACCTCTCACTGTCGATTAAATTCTTCTCCTCCAAATACCCTATACATTAAATTAACATTTTTAAATAAACTTTCTATAAATTTAATTATTTCCTCCCAAAATTTAAACTTTACATATAACAATCCTAGCTCATTATTCGAATAAAATACCATCTCCCTTTAATCTTTTGTCAAAGTACCAACCATGCATCATTTCCAACCCAGTTATGAGAGCTTTTAGTATTCTTATCTTTTGTCACAAAACTTATCCACAACCATATATTTCTGAAGAATTCAAATAGCCGATACTAATTTCATACCCAAATTTCCTTTGAAATCTTCAAATCAAGTTCATGAAGCAATAGCAAACAATTTTTGTAAGCTCAAACCAACTTCTTCCTCTTTGATTCTATTTCCCAAAATTTTCTAATATATTAGCACATGAAATCAACTTCCTAAGTTCCTTTTTCTTTAATGAATAAATCAATCTTTACTTGAGAAAATTAAATCATCATCTTCCACATTCCACATAGGAACACTAAACCAAAATTTTAGCTTGATATTTAAATTTTTCTCTTCTTTAAAATAGCATGGACATTGAATTCTGTAATTCCACGCCGCATCATTTTCTTCTTTTTCTCTCTTCTCTTCCTTTTTTCTACAACCACAATATTCCACCTAGATCAAACATCCTCTTCATTTACACCTATATTATATTCGGTAATGTACAGCCATAAAGAAGATAGATTTTTTTTTTTTTCGCATTCAATTCTATCATTCAACCCAAAGAAAATAAGAAAGAAGAGAATAAAAATCAAGTTGAGATAGGGCATTTTAGTAATTTCAAAAGCTGATAAAAACAAAAAAATGAACTGCTTTGTTGAGCCTCAGTAGATTCGAACCTGGAACTAAATGAATGAATTGCATGCATACTCCCACTGTACCAACATTCCTTATTGTTATAACCAACATTAATAAAATTACATGTTTAACAAATTATGATATATTTATTTTATTTTATTTTATTTTATCAAGGTTATTACGTATATACACGACATAATGGGCTCAATCCAACTAGAAAGATCATGAAAAATACTCAGTGCAACTCTAATATGCCAATCATGAGATATCAAAACTCACATCACTATAAAATTTACTTGCAGGATTTAAATCCAAGTTGAACAAAATATTTTGTCTTGATTTCATTTACATCAAGGACTACAATATTTGAACATCTGAAGTAGGTAAAATTTATTATTCAATAATATCAGAATTTTATATATATATATATATATGTTTACTTGTAAGAATGTGCATATGAGATTTAACGACATTCTTATCGTTATGAATTAAGCCAATTATTCAGAATGAGTTTGTTTTAGTTGTTTTGTTATGTTAATAAGCACCCTTACATTTTAGTAAGAGAGTATTTTTTTATGTTTGAGGTGAAATAATACAAATACATGTTTATAATAAAGTGAAAACTTAATACATAAGATTGCATTAAAGTAGACTCTAGATTAAGGAAAACATGAAACATTAGCCATTAAACATAGGATAGTGGTATTTAACATACCAATAATGACTTACAGGATCAAGGGATTAAGCTTAGACTTAAGTTTGAGGGATTATAGCACATACTAAACTGATAAAAGCAAGTAATTTAACACAAGAAACCTAACATGGTGGCATGAACATACAACGCATGACTTAAAACATGCAACAATTTATTACGGTCCTAAGATGAAGGCATATAATGCCGGCGATAAAGATGACAATACCAAGTAAAACATAAAAACAATAGATTTAGATCATAACAGATGTAGAGTAAATATCTACATCTTCTCTAACTTAATGGACTTTACATGTTTTGTAATAGAGGTCACTAAAGAGCTAGCATCAGGAGCATTCTTCTTAGTATTATCATAGGCATTGGTCTTCTTAGCATAGATCTTCCTCTTGCCCTCAGTCGTCGGAACTGCTTTGATAGTCTTAGATATTATCATCTCATCAAGACCAATATTGTTTGAGTCTATTGGAATAATTTAGCTGAAATATCTTCTTGTGTCTCTTGTGCAATATAGGCTTTCAGTTGAGAAATGGTCAGAAAAATATCATAAATTTTCTTACCTCATGATTATGTGAAATAAAATAAGTATAATATGGTAGTAGGTAATACCTCTGGTTCTGTACCTTAGACGGCAGGTGGAATCTATGTATACCAAACAATATTTAAATAATATATTGTAATACTTTATGACACAATTAGTAGTATGATATCACTGTTCAAAAATGATAAGACTCTTGCTCACCTCTTCAGCAACCTCAACAAATTGTTCCGTGATGTTGGAACTAGGAAAGTCTTTGTTATACTAATTTAGCTTAAGCTTTAACAATAGCTTTCTTCCAACCAATTGATCAAGCTCATCAGGAAAACCATATGCACGATCATCCTACGCATGGACATTAATGAAAAATATAATACAGTAGACTATTTATGTATAGTACTTGAATATTCATGTGCACTCCAAATTTAACAACCTGCTCTAGAATAAGCTTCACCTTAGGAGACTTCTTATGGATAATTTAATATGCAAGTTTATCCTAGAACACGACTAAAGGTTTACCAATTACATTAGAAACCATGTAATGGATTTTCAACCTACAGTAAAGCATGTATGTAAAGTTATAACATGATCGAACTATCTCTTGATATAAAACATGAAATACTTAAAGAAGGTACTTTGGCTCAATAGATATAAGTGCTTTTTCTTTTTTTTTGCAATTTAGGCAATAGTAATTTCCATCCTTAAACTTTGGCTTTATGGCACAATTGCCACAACCATCATAAGTCCAACCATGTTTTATTTCTAGCTTGGTAACCTTGCAACTTATTAGAAAGCTTGAATCCTATATTAAGAAATTCAAAAAGTAAAAAAAAAATTAACTTATCTATGTCATTGTTTAGATCATTTTAAATAGTCCATTGGGATGCCTTTTGCATATTAAACTTTAATAATTAATATTCTTTTAAGTTAATAATAATCCAGCTAGTTGTTCATTGATGTCAGAAATATTGATCTTCTTGGTTGAACATGTAACATCCTAAAATTTTTAAGACTCTGATTTATACATTTTTAAGACTTTGATTTATTTTAAAATAAAATATCTATAATTAAATTAAATTTAAGAATAATTTGATAAAGGTCCAGAGTTTAAATTTTACTTAACAAAAGTTTAATTTTATTTTATTTTTAATTACCAAAAAAAATTACCAAAGTTTCCCCATGCTCTTGTGTTATAACAAAAAGGTTTAGGCCCTTCCTTGTAATTTTTTCCAAAGCATTAGATTAGTTATATATATATATATATATTCCAGCACGCAAGATCTGAAATGAAACCAAGAAATGAAAACAAAGAAAATGAAACCAAGAAACAAAATGCAAGTGCAAGGAATGAGAGAGGAGAGGGAGAAGAGAAGAGGAAGAGAGAGGATCCAAGAGGTTTTGCAGCCATTACGAGCTTAGCTACATGATAGAAAAACTTCCTACTCCAATCCTCTTCCTTCCCTCTTAGTTTTCTTGAGCTTTTAGAAGAGGTAAATTTTGAATTTTGATCTCAAGGCTTTGTTCTTGTAAGCTTTAGTTTCCTTGGGTCTTAAGGAGGTTGTTTTAAGTTCATATATGGTACTCTAATATTTTGAGTGGGTAATTGGATAACAAAGAGAGTTTTAGGGAAAAAAATCAAACCCTAAGGGATTGGGGTTTTCTCTTCAATGATTTAAACCTATTGATTGGGTTATAATCATGTTATTTGAGCCAATAAGATTTAAATCAAACTTTGGTTTTTATTGTAAAGGCTAATTGTGAAAATTGGTAACACTAAGTAAAGGTTTTGGTTGATTAAAAATTATATAATTTAAAAATTGGCCTAATGGTGACTAATAAATGATTTTGGTTATTAAGTGATACTATGTGAATGGCTAATATGGTTTTGGGATGTATTATAGCTTATTGATCCAAATTGTGTGATATGAGTTATAGTTTTCTTTTATGCTATTTTTCATGATAAGTGATGTAGATCACTTATATGGTGCAAGGGTTGTTGGTAGAATTTGTTTGGAAGTCAAGGGACAAGCCAAGTCATATTTTTGTACAAGGGGAACCTTTTTGGTGCAAAAGGATTAAGGTAATAGGGGAATTTATATTTCTTATTGTTTTATTTAGCTATTTTTTAGTAGATAATATTATCTAGTATGCATTACATGTTTTGAATAATTGAATGCAAATAAAATGTGTTTTAAAAGGGTTTATGGGGTATTATTTTAATTAGTATAAGATGCCCGTGCATTGCAAGGCAATATCATGGACAATTTTTTTTTGCTGGACATTTTATGGTAAAAAAAATTTCCATTTAGAATTTTAGGTACTTTAAATAAAAGAATATAAAAAGGAAAAACCATTCTTTAGGGGAGATATAATGTAATCAATGTTTCAACATATCAGCAAAAGAAGTCCTTTAGTAGTTAGCAAGACATATAGCCTTAGCTACACTATCTGAGACCAAAAATAACTTTTCAATGAATAACGTCCTAACCATAACATTTTTCAAAATAAAATTAATAGATACAACATTTATATAAATTAAAGAAAGACAATTCAATGTAAGCAAATTTTGTAAACTTGGAATAAAAATTTTATATAACTTCAACATCAATAAACTTTAAATTTATAATGACAAAGCAACCTTAACATTAGATCTTGACAAGTCAAAACAATAAAAATAAATAAATAAATAAGAACAATAATAGATGCCAATTGAAAACCATTGAATATAAAATCACCAATTAATTGAAAATTTATATTTTTGGGGATTTATCAGAACAATTAACAAACATGAATATACAGTCCATGAGAGTAAAACAAACATGAATATACAGTCCATGAGAGTAAATATTCAAATGCGGCTTATGCCACAAAGAGAAATGTGGACACACAGTCCACAAGGGCAAGTAACCAAATGCAGTTGAAGCCACGAAACAAACGTGAGTATGATGCTCATGAATAATCATCCCTCCGTTCCATGTGCGTTGGCCATCGCACGAGGCTAGCACCTCCTATAGTCACCTTGCTAGCTAGGTGTACCATGGCACGCCAAGGGCTAATAGAACTACCGTTAGCAACCAGTGTTTTGTATAAAATCCCCTTCAAATTCATTCCCAAACATGTGAAAAAATCACCACTATTAAAATACAATTTTTATTCTTGAAATCAAACTCACATGAATAGTTTTCAGGCATCAAAACTTGCCAAATAAAATTTCATATCCATTTTCATGCTTGCATTTATTGAATAATTCAAAATTACCAATGCTAGTGAAAATGACTTTTATCAATCTTGAAAGTATTAAGGGTAAAACATTCATGTGCCATGATATAAATATTCTTCACCACTATCTTATAACTTAAAAGTGAAGAAATTTAAATAACAAAATATTCACTAATCAACATACTTATTATTAAAATAATCTATATAAAAATAGAAAATTTCAGCAAGAAAAATAATTGATAATTTAGTTAGGACGCTATCCACTTACCTGTAAAGTTTTCAAGTGCATAACTTACTTCCAAACTAGTACTGAAGGTATATACTTTGTCCTAAAATTCCTAATATCCAATAGTATCATTGTTA
Organism: Prosopis cineraria; assembly: GCF_029017545.1. Classification (NCBI taxonomy): domain Eukaryota; kingdom Viridiplantae; phylum Streptophyta; class Magnoliopsida; order Fabales; family Fabaceae; genus Prosopis; species Prosopis cineraria. Next base: position 17,187,430 of record NW_026555343.1, on the reverse strand, counting down.
CTTCCCCAATCATGCTTTATCACACAAAATTATTTAAATCCAAAACAATTTAGAGAAATAAAGGAAAGAAGACTTTCACTTTTATCTTTTTCAACATTACATCAAATATCCTAATGATATCCCAAAAATGAATATCAAATTAGCTCTTAAATTGCGAACTCAAATATCTCTTCCAACAACCTCTAATTTCTTCTTTAACTTTCATCACAAAGAGCAAGTGCTTAACATGATTGTTTAATCAATAATGGCATATTTGTCATATATATTTGCCACTTTATCTCAAAATCTTCCTCTCAATGCTCAATCAAGTTCCTTTTCTCATTAACTCCCTTTCCAAAGGTTTTCCTTATATCTATAATTAATCTATTCACCTCCCAACACCTATCAAAGAGAATAATTATATTCTAATGATAGTTTATTTAATCAACAATATCCTCATCATATATATATATATATATATCATGCCATTATATAACAAAAATCCCCCTTGGTCATCTTCTCAAATACCTTGTGGCCATTAAACTACAAATCATTACCCAGCTTCTTCCTATACTATTCTACTCCCCAAAAATTCTCCAACATAAATATATAAATACATCAACTTCCCAAGTTCCATTCCTTTAACAAAATCAATATAAATTTTAATATAGCTCAAGTCCACACTAAATCACCTTCATTAGACTAAAATTCAGCTTAGTTCCACAACCCTTTTTTCCACAAACATGTGCAATAGAGGAAGAAGGAAAATTTATAATATCTCATGATCTCAACCCAAAATCACACGCACATAGCAAAGAGAAGAAAGATCGAAGCTCCTCACCTCAAGTAGCCAATGAAACACAAGCAAGGAAGAAGAAGAAATATCGTATGGCTAAATAGGGGAAAAATTCTGGCCATTCAAAAATCGAGGAAGATGAAGTCAATTGTACTGAAGAGGGAAGAAGAACTTGTAAGATGATCCTCCAACTCTGGTAGATCAAGCTCCTCACGCATCTACCGATAGTGCACCATCGATAGTAGAAAAGGCAGAACAAAGAATGAAATAGAAAGAAGATATTGAAGCACCCACACACAGCAACATGAACAGAACTCATGCACCTGTTGATGGTGAGCTGGCCGGCGGAGGAGGAAGGATGGAGAATGTCGGTGACTAGCTAGGATTGAAGAAGAGCAAAGGCGGTGATCTCTCTCTCTCTCTCTCTCTTTTCTAGATTTCTCTCTCTCTTTCTCACATCTGGTGTTTTCTCGAAAGTGAAATGGGAATGGGAATAAAAAGCTGATTAAGTAGAATTGTAAAAATTACAATAAAAAGCACAAGGAAAATTACAAGAAATGATGCAATGAAAATTACAAGAAATGGCATAAATTTTTTTTAACAAAACAAAATTGAACTTTTGTTTAGTAGAATTTGAACTTTGGACCCCTAAAAAAATATTACTAGTAGGAGTTCTAATAATTAACCACTCTCCACTTGCTATAAAACTAATTTTAAATTTAGGATCATTACAATAGTAGTGCACATGAGACATATTATATGCTTACATATGGGGAATACAAGCAACATCATTGATAGAATGGATTTACTCGAATGTAAGTATATATGAGCCTTTAAATTCTTGCATTTAATTATCCCTCATATTTAATTTTTAAAATTTTATTTATTTTAGTGCTGTAGGCATCTAGGAAGGACAGAATATGGATATTATGTTATTCATTACATATATGAGATAGTTCAAGTTAGGAGTACTAAAAGATTACAAGAGGTATTTTGTTTTTTATTTTAGTTTAAATTTTTGTATTTAATTATTTAAAGTATTGTTTTGATAAATTTTATTATTTAGATTTTTGAAAATATAGAGCCTTATAATGCAGAAGAGATTGATAACATTCGAGATGTTTTGACTCAACAACTTTGTCAGAGTACTTTTCAAAGTGAAGAGAGGTTGAACAAAATTCTATAGTATTTTAGTAGTTGAACAATTGTATATATAGATTAATATATTAGTTATATGGAGAAAACATTATTTTAATTCATTTTATAAATATATAGTATAGTTAAATATTCATTATAAATTTGCTGGCTGGCTATTTGTATTGTTCTATAAATTATAAATTTTATAGGTTTAAAGTTATAGTTGTCAAGAAAAAGAAAATAATTTTTTTAAAAAAATTAACTTTTAACAATATACAGAAAACTGATGTTAAAAAATTTTTAACATCAATTTTTGCAAATAATAGACTTTCCACAATGATTATTTATTTTAACTGATGTGGAAAGTCCCCTTTGCACGTCAGTTATTACAAAAAAAACTGACATAGAAACTGGACTTTCCACTATCATTTTTTTTAACTAACCTTTATAACTAACATAAAATATCCAAGATAACCATTGTAAAAAGTCTATCTAGCAACAGTGTAATTTAAAAAAAAAAACAGTATCTAATACATAAATAAGTTTATAGTTGCTTAAGTCATGAAGAAAATCTAGCTATGCATCAGTAAACTTAATCCTATAGCAGTAAAACTAGAAACATTGGAGAATAAGTAGAAAAACAATATTAAACTAGATGAAATCACCAAATGTGGATGAATCTTCTTCCTCCAAGTCTTAGGTCAGTGCCTAGCCTTCAAAATCACCTCCTTTGGTCCAAAGAGCTTCCCAAAAGTTGAACTACTTGAAATCCTCATGTTGCTTTTCTATTTGAAAAACTTATGCTATGCATTTTTTGTGTGAAATCCATTATAGCGCCTATTGTAGTGGGCTTTATTTCTAGTTTAGGATTTGCCTTGTAATACTGACCCACTATAGTGGCTACTATAGCGGGTGATCATAAAAATTAAATTTCTTCATTAAATTCATTATATTTTCCTTGTCCACTTCTTTCAAGTTTTAGTAGAGTTTCCTAAAATAAAAATTATTCAAATTAACAAAATAAATTATTACAAGACAAAATCAAAACACAATATTTACAAGACAAGCTAACTAACACCAAAATGAACATTAAACACAAGATAATTAAATAAAAATAACTAGATGAGTCTCCAATTAACTAATAAAACTCCTCAAAATATATAAAAATATAGGGAGTCATCAAGTTTATAGAAAAATTAAGATTGTAAGTTGTATTTAATGAATTTCATTGGCACATGTAATTTTCCCAAAACAAACCTTATAAATTGGGACAAAGGAATTACATTACACTTTTGGACATTAGACACATTAATGGCATTAAAAAAAAATTCCAAAAGTTCAAAAGTTACATCCAATAGATCACCATCATATTTAGTGCCAAAATTGTGTGGCAACTACCTTAATTCATGTAAAAGGGGCTAGCTATGCTTTGTTACATCATGATGAAATGACTAATATGTAGACTTCTTTAGCTATAGGGTTTGCATGCAAGATTATAGAGAATCCAACTGTGCTAAGTTATACTATACTATGCAGCCTTGATACAATTTATAAACATCTATTTTGTTTCATTAACATTTATATGACAAAGGAACATATACCAATATACCCAATAAGAGGAGAAATTACCCATTTGCACTTGCACCAATAGCTACCTTTACATCAAAAACATTGCCAAAAAAAAAGTTAATAGTAGATTCAAAGTCAATTTATTCATTGATTAGGAAACTTGTTAGTCTTCCATATATATGCTACCTTCTTCATCAATACTATGCAACTAAAGAAGTTGGTTTTATGAAGTGTATTATGCCAAAACAGGGGAACATAACCACAGAGAACTAACTTACGATAATGTAAGACGAAATAAAAAACATTGATAACCTATTTGAATTTTGCCAAAAGTAGTAATTGTTGATTAGTGAATATTTTGTCAATGTCAAATAAAAAATAGAATATTTTATCAATGCATTATATGTGAGGGACCTTACACTAAAGAAGTAAAGCCTTTGATACCATCAAGAAACTTTTAGCACACAATTTCGACAATTGACATGCTCAAAAACTTGATAGAGATTTTACCAACTGTCATTTTTTGTACAAATGCTTTTATCCAATGGTATATGGTAAGCACAATGAGAAAAACTATTAGCTGGATCTTTTTTACATAGAGCTCCACAACTTGCAATAGTAACACGTGTACTTATCATAGGTTTATGTGGAAAATGAGGAAAACCAATTTTACTTATAGGTTAACCTTCTTTTCATAAATTTCAAAATAAAGTTTAATTCAATTTGCATTAAACTAAATACAATCATTACTACAAAATTATTGATATATGATACCATTAACAATGATAATTTTAAGAAAATCTGTCATTTAAAAGAGAGGCGGGCGATGGTTGCAAAATAAATGATGGGTGTTTTAAATACCATCATTTATCTCATCAACATATATGATGGGTGTCTTAACACCCATCATATAAGGCTTCAAATTCTGCCTCTAAAAAAAATTAAAAATTAATATTAATATAAATGACGGTCTTTTTAAACACCCATCATTTATATTAATGACATTATATGACGGGTGTTTTAACACCATCATATAATGTTTAAGTTTCTAAAATAAAAATAAAAATAAAAAAAGAGACTTTATGTGACAAGCATTTCAAATGCCCGTCATATAAAGTCAACATAATAGATGACGACCATTTGAAATGCCTGTCATATAAAGAGGAATAAATGACAGGCATTTAAATGCCCGTCATTTATTCTTGTTTAAAAACTTTTTTGTTCCTTCCATTTCATATTCTCTATTACGTGCTCGATGAACTCTCCTATCTTCTCTTCTCTACTTTCACATGGAATCACAAGTAAACCCACAAAGTGACTTCATTTCCATAGTCGACCATCAACCCCCACCTCTGTCATGTTTCCATTGTCGTCCTTGCTATCATTCATTGTGCCCTGAGTTTGCCATTACTTTTCGACCCATTTTCTTCCAAGGTACATTTTTTTTCATTTTTTCTAGGATTTCTTTCAATATCCTTTGGTTTTTTGTTGTGGGAATGATTTATTCATTTTTTTGGTAGAGTTTTATTGTTTAAATTTACGTAGTTAGCTTTCTGTGCATATTGTTGCTTGATTTTGATAATGTGGGTTGTCTAAATTGACAATATATGATGTGTTCTTGGCTTGAGGATGCTATGAAGGTTATGGGTAGCCTCAAAATAATTATGAGGATGAAAATGAGTGATCAAAATGTATATTCATGATGATTGTTTTTTTTTTGAATTTTGAACGAATTTTTTGAATAATGTTTTTTAAAATTATATGCCTTATTTGATTTGGATAGTATTATCATTAGAAACTTCATATTGAAATGTATTAGTGTACCAAATTTCATTACAATTGGAGTTGATTTAAGTGACCAAAAATGACACGCAATTTCTCTAAAAATTATAACTATTTTGTTGAGATTTTGACAATTGCTATAATGAATGATATTATCTTGGCATGAGATTACTACTGTAAGGTATGAGTAATATTAGAATGATAAATGAGTCAAAAGCAATGATTAGAATTGATGTTTATGGTATTTTTCTTTTTTTTTGTGATTTTGCAATGAATTTTTTTTTTTTTGAAATTGTGTATGGTTGAAAATGTCATTTTGTTGGATTTTGTTGCTGTTGAGATTGTGTATGATTGAATTTGGCTTATTGATATAAGATGTTAGGCTTAAAAAGTGAGTTTGAGCTTAGGAGAAGGGCTACTGGACAAAAATATGAGCTTGAATGGAATTACAAAGGTGAACCTATCAAGACTAACAGAAATAAATTTATTAGCTATATAGGAGTTATAGCAAAGGCAAATGTGCCATTACAATTAGGAGTTGGAACAATGTTAGTCTAGTAACAAAGAATTATATTTGGGAGCAAGTAGAGGTAAAATATTTTACTCATAATCATTATAATTAATTTTAATTACTTGACTACAAATCTAATTAATTTCTTTATTTTATAGTCAACGTTTGTAATTGATGCTAGTGGAATGAAATTTGTCATTCAACAAGCTGGAAAAGCAATGCAGACATTTTGGTATTTCATTGAAATGAAATACATTAAAAAATCGGCTGGAACCATTAGTGCTAAATTTCCTAAATTACTAAGGCCATTAGTCTCACAAGAATAATAGGATGAATTTATTGCCTAACATTTTGAGGGGCAATTCCAAGTAAGAACTATAATTTTTTATTATCAATATATATTTTTGATCTGCTTCTATGTGTTTTGTATAGGAATTGAGTAATCAAAAGAAAGAGTTGCATGAGAAAGATATATACCCTTACAAGAAAGGGCGTATAGGATATGTAGGAATTGAGCAGCAAATTGTATGTTAATATTTAAGTCATATAATTTTAGTTTATTTTCTTAATATGTGCACTATTAATGTTCAACTTTATTTAAATACATAGGTCAAGCAAGAGGGTTCAGGAGCAAGTTCTATTTCACATTATAAACTCTTCATACAAGCTCGGACCAATAAAGAAGGTAATATTGTTGATGAACATGTTCAGGAACTTGCTGACAAATGTGTAAGTATATTATTTTAATATTGTCATTTTTTCTTATAATCAATTAATAAACTTAACTTTCTCACTATATGTTACCCAGGCTGAGATAGAGAAAAGTGGCCTACTTAATGATAGAGATGTCTTGGGCAAGGCACTAGGTAATATTGAACACTCCAGTTGAGTTAAGGGTTATGGCTTTGGTGTCACAAAAAAACCAATATTTAGGACACAAAAAAAGACAAAGTTAACAAAGGACATAGGCGCAAGGGCTGAAATTGCCACACTGAGAGTGGAGCTAGCTAGGCAACGAGAATTGATTGATACCTTGTTAAAGGACAAGGAGAGGCGGGAGGGGGAGTTTCATATTAGTCTTGGTGGAAAAGGTAGTTTCAGTGTAATGTAGCCCATTAAAAATCTCCCTGAGGTAAAATAGTACTTATTTATTTCACTTATGTTTCACTATTTTTATTTTCAATAGCATGAATATAGTATATTACTTTTTAATATAGGGCAAGAATATACGTGAATTGTTAGCAAATAGCCTGAATCGTCACGTGGTTGCTATCGGTTGAGTGTTCAATATGCCTGGAGACACATTACATAATATGCCACTCCCTACATCCTATGTATGAGTTGCTATTAATATGTCTAAAGATCTCAACTATCTATTACCTATTCCCATCGAGGATACAGGGATTGTAGGAGAGGCAATGGATAGCTTTGCTAGATGGCAAGCTACCAATGTTAAGATGCCAAGTCCAAAAAAAGCTAATAAACATGCACAATCCAAGAAAAAGACTGTGCCCCGATCTAGGCTTTCCTCAAAAATTATCTCACATGTAGCAATACCTGAACAAGAGCCTCAATTGTCAAGCCAGCATCAAAATTTACTTCAGGCATATGCAATGATTCATAGGTCTAATCCTCCAATCTTGCAAATCCCATTCGAGGTAGGTATATACGGTGCACCATGATATGATATGCTTTCGCTCGATATTATAGATGAAGTACTACAACATGAGATGACCAGCCCCACTGTTCTCAGCTTTTATATATGATAAATTATCTTTCATTTATGAATAGTTAGTATTTTAAATATATACTAATCCTTTTGATATATTAATGGTAGGTGCTTGCATGAAAAATTTATTATCCCTCTTGGCCTGCAAACGAAGTTCATTTTTATTAGTCCCTATGAGGTTGGCACACATGCTTTAATTAAAAAGGACAAGATTTTAGATCAACCCAAGCAATTAAGTGAAAATTTTAAAGCAAGGGCTCAAAAGGGGACATTATTCTTAACACCATATTGCCAAGGGTAACCTACTTCTTACTTATATTAATGGATTTATTAAGAGTAATTTAGTCAATTAATTATAATTTTATAACACTTGTTAATGCTATCAGGGACCATTGGATGTTGATTGCCACTGAACCATATAGTAGCACTCCAAGAATATATTATCTTGATTCTCTTGGTGGCAAACCAGAGAATAAACAAATTTTTTAGAGTTGATTAATACATAAGTGCAAAAAATAAGTATTTTATATATTTATTTGTTTATTTCTATATTGACATATTTTTTCTTTTTTTTTATTAGGGCAATTGTGTTGTACCACACAAACACTAAACAAATAATTCCAAGGTCATTTACAAATTTCGATGTAGCCTACACTTGGAATATAATAAAGGTAATTAATATCATTTTTTAATTTAAATATTCATAATTTTTAAATGCATTAATATGTACTTATTGGTTCTTTAATTTGCAGTGCCCAAGACAAATGAAAAATAGCTTGGATTGTGGCTTTTGTGTTATGAGGTTCATAAAAGACATTATTATCCATAATAAGAGCACAATTTATGCGATGGTATGCAAACAATTAATGTTCACTTTATAATTGCTAACAAATTTAATTTATTAAAATAAATTTATGGTGGATAATTTATGTTTTATAGTACTATGATGATTCCTACATTGAAGAATTTAGGCAAGCACAAATAAATGAGGTAATTGAAGAGTAGTGCCAAAACATATTCCAAGTGTGGTCATTGCACAAAGATGAAAATCAATAGATTTAACGCAAGTAGGATTGGTGTTTATGGTTTTACTAGTTTTCACTCATTATTTGATATTAGTTGATAAATTACTTCATTGAAAAAAAATTTTATACATTGATTACTTGATAGATTAGAATAAGAGATTAGTGTTATTTCATTTTTTATTGATTATAATTCATTTTCAATTGATATTCATGTATAAAAATGTTAGAATTACTATTTGGTTATTATTTGTATATTTGTTACAGGGAGGCTGCTATAAATAATAGACCGTTATTTAAAAAAAACTATAGAATATATGACGGACAAATATTTTCCCATCATTTATTCTAACAAAAAATAACAGGCAAATATTTTCCTGTCATATATTCTTACCATAAATGACAGGCAAATATTTTTCTATCATTTATTACAACCAAAGAATATATGACAGGCGAATATTTACCCGTCATTTATTGCCTGGTAGAATAAATGATGGGAAAATATTTGCTCATCATTTATGGTAAGAATAACTAATGAGTATTTTAAACACCCGTTATTTATTCTTACAAAAGATGTAGAAAAATATATTTTAAATGATAGGTTATTTAACCGTCATTTATACAAAGGAATAAATGATGGGTAAATAACTGTCATTTATTTAGGAGGACTTTAAATGTCAGTGTCATAATAACCATCATTTATAAGTAAAAAAATCATCATTTATGTCGTTTTTTGTAGTAGTGAATTCAAATTTAGACCTAAACAAACTATGCTGACACAATAAAGCTCTATATATCTCAACATTATGAACAAAATTGTACACCAATCAAAACCACCACACCTATATTGATTCTACGCTCCAGAATGCCCATGGACTACTGCATCTCATTTTCATTCAAGGAATTTGTCTCAACACTCTAGACATGGAAGAAGCGTGATGTCGAGGAGCTCAAACTTAGTTGTGGACCATTTGTTTGTATGAAGAGAAGCTTTGTTAGGTTCAACAGTGACTTGAATTCAAGGATGTGGATTGTGGAGGATTCCAAGTCTATCCAAGAATGTGGTACTGGTATGAGGGAAGATATCTTTTGTTTCACTGCATATATGCAATCCTAAGATGCATGAGACTCACGAATCTTCCATGGGAGTATGCGGAATTTGGTTTCTTTACACTACCAGCCTACTATCTAGAAGAACTGAGGATTCATGCTCAGCATCTTCCTGTAAAGTTCCCTCAATCAGCAAATCAACCATTAATCATAAGGGACATTGCTAATAACACATACACTAGAGTTGCTCCTTGTATTAGAAATAGAAATCTAGATTCTATATCTGACCAAAGTAGCTACCAAGTCACCATGGATACTTCATCTTTATCTATTAGAGGAGAAGATCCTTCATTTGAGAAGAAACTTCCAAGCAGTTTAGAATTATGATATGATCTAGGGTTTGCGGATGATTAGTATTTAACAACTGTAATCAACCACTTATTATTAGCACTATTATGTAAGCTACTTCTTTGATTGGAATTACTCATACCCTTTGTGTTGCATTTATAAAATCTAAATACTCTGATCCCCAACACGTGTATAACTCTTTGGTTATGCATAAGCTTGGTCTATAAAATGGGTGTAGTCATGCCTTAGTGTCAATTTCAATTTGATCAATAATATGAATATGGACATGGGTTAGGGAGCTAGAGTGCCAACGTATATTTACAACTCCTACAATAATCTAAATTTTTTAAGTTTGAGTGTAAGAGTTGCTGTAGTTTAAAGCTTTTATCAATTCTTGAAATCCTAATTTAATGATGCAAATAATTAAAAGGTTTACTTATGATGAATTGTTTTACAAAATATGATATATGAAAAGCAAAATATGTTCTAGTTTCATTTTAAATAAAATTTATTTTATTCATATCTTTAATTTCCTTACATGATATATAATATATAAATAAAATAACAGAAGCTATAAATATAAGTCATACATGATGCTTGGGAGGAAACATATTTTATTTAACATACATTAATGATAATATTTGAAATGAACATCTAACGTACAGATTCTTTGAATTAAAAGGGTTAATTTTAGAAAAAAAAATATTTTACATAAAAGTATTTTATCAATCATTAACGCTCTACCGAAATTAGTGTGGTCCTATTGCTTCAAAACTTTAACATGTGCATTAAATGTTTCCCTATAATATTAACATTATTATTAATAAGTTGAGAGGAATCTTAAACAAAGATAGGCAGCAAGAAATATATGAAGAAGCCAAAGATCTAAGAGGAAGGACTGGTGGTTTTGGCTCGGAAAATAATCAAAGTTCTTGCTTTTGAGAAACTCGAAAAAAAAAAAAACAGGGAAGATAATTAGGCCGTAAAAATTGTACATTATTTTATGAATATTGATAAATATACTTTAATAATTGTACAGACCAAAATTCTATTAATGAACTTTGATAATTAGGCCATAATAATTGTACATAATATTTACCCTATAATAATTGTAAACTTTAATATGCTTCTTACATTGAAAAAAAAAATTTTCACATAAAAGTATTTTATGAATCATTAATGTTGTAACAAATTAATGAGGTCCAATTCCTTCAAAACTTTAATATTTTGCATTAAACTTTAGGGTTAATAAGCAAATAGGACCTTAAACTATTGCTCGAAAATCATCCTAGACCCTAAACTCATAAAATATACAAAATAAACCCTAAAATTTTAAATTTATAGCAAAATAAACCTTGATCATTAAATTTAACATAATTACCGTCCATGCGAGTACTATAATAGTTAAAGTTAAATTTGTAGAAAAATAAACCCTGAATAGTACCTACATGGATAGTAACGATGTTAAAAAGTTTACATTTCGCTATAAATTTAAAAGTTTATGATTTATTTTGAATATTTTAAGACTTCAAGGTTTAGGGCGATTTTCGAGCAAGAGTTCAAGGTCTTATTTGCTTATTAATCCTGAAATTTAAAAGTTACACTATATTATTAACAGGTATAACAATGCTCCTCATACTCATTAGGCAAAGCTTACTATTTATTTGGATTATTTTACTAAATCAAAACATTATTAAGAACATATATTATTCCAACATTAAGTAGGATTTTAAAAAAATGATTACACATGGACTAAACTATATAAGTAGACATGAACGATGGAGATTAAGAGTTAAAGTCTACAAACTAACTTATTCTAGCATATATTATATGATTTGATATGGAAGCAATTCTTTCCAGGTCTGAACTATAGAGTCCTGTCTCAACCTGGGGTTTACCATTTTACATCACACAATTAATCAATACAAAATCAGAGTAATAGTCCTTTATTTATTTTTAAAATTGTAGGATCCCAACTTCTTAAAATATATATTTAAATAAGAGGGCTAATGGAAGCATAAATACAATCAAATGACTCAAAAAGCCATAACTTCTCAACTTTGAAAAAGGCCATGTGTCCTAGTATGCAACACGTGTGCCACGACATGTGGCATAGAACCACATGCTCTATTTTTTACTATGTCATGCACCGCGATGGGTGTAATGTTCACCTTGACATTATCAAAATTCACCACACAATCACAACAAACAATCATAATTAGGAGCAAGGAGCAAGGATTGCTCCTAAGCTGACATTATATATATATATATAAAGGATTAAAAATAATAATTTTTTAGAAATAATTGTGGAATATTTGAGATCCCATAAAAACCCTTCAAATTTGTAGTTTGAGGTCAAACTTAATGATTTATAAAGGTAATGGAAGCATGAAAAAGTTTTTGAGAAGGAAAACACTTCAAAATAGGGCTAAAAATGTTATTTTTGAGTTAGCTTGTTGTAACATCCCGAAATTTTTAAGACTCAAGTTTATTTTAAAATAAAATATTTATAATTAAATTAAAATTAAGAATAATTTGATAGAGGTCCAAATTTTAAATTTTACTAAGTAAAAGTTTGGTTTTATTTGATTTTTAACTATGAAAAAAAATATCAAAGTTGACCCGGGCTTTTGTGTTATAATAAGAAATATTGGGCCCTTTCTTATAATTTTTCCTAAAGTGTTATATAAGCTTTTTAAAGAGAATAGAACGCAGAAATGAAAAAAAAGAGGAAAGAAGGAAAGAAACGCACGAATGAAATAAAAGAGAGGAAGAAGAGAGGAGGAAAAGAGGGAGTTAGGCTTAGATTTAGGAGGCTTTGCGACCATTGTGAGCTTGGCTACATGATAGGTAAATTTCCTACTTCAATCCTCTTCCTTTCCTTTGGTTTTCTTGAGTTTTTGGGAGAGAGAATTTTTGAATTTTGATTTCAAAGGCTTTATTTTTATAAGCTTTGGTTTCTTTGGGTCCTTGGGAGGTTGTTTTGAGTTTTTATATAGTGCCCTAATATTTTGAGCGACTAGTTGGATAAAAAATGGAGTTTTAGGGTAAAAGTTAAACCCCAAGAGGTTGAGTTTTGCTCCTCAATAGTTTAAGTCTATTGATTTAGTTTTAATTTTGCTATTTGAGCCCAATAAGATTTAAATTAAAGTTTAGTTTTCATTATAAGGGCTAATGGTGAAAGTTGGTGACACTAAGTGAAGGTTTTTAATTGATTAAAAATTATATGAATTGAAAATTAGCTTGCTGATGGCTAATAAATGGTTTTAGTGATTACGTAATACTATGTGAATAGTTGGTTTAATATATGGACCATTAGAATGGATTATGACTCATTGACCCAAGTTGTATGATATGAGTTATAGTCTTCATTAATGCTATTTGTCATAATAAGTGATGTGGATCACTTATATGTTGTAAGGATTGTTGGTGGAATTTGTTTGGAAGTTAAAGGACAAGCCAAGTTTTATTTTGAACAAGGGGAAACCCTTTTGGTACAAAAAGGTTGAAGTAACAGAAGAATTTACATTTCTTATTGTTTTGTTTAGCTATTTTTGAGTAGATAATATTATCTAGCATGCATTACATGTTTTAAACAATTGAATGCAAATAAAATGTTTTTGAAGGATTTATGGGGTATTACTTTAATAATAATGAATTTATGTTTACTATCTACTTAATAATGATGTGACTAGTGGAAATAAGATTATTAGAATACATTGTGATCAAAAAAGGAGGAGTTTCACTTAGGGAAGTGTAATTAGGTTTGATACCTTAGATAGGCTAAGGAACCACTTAAGAGATAAATTATGAGTGTTATACTACCTTAGAGTGTTGAAGTGGTCAATACTCGGGAAAGGTAGAAAAGGGTAGGAGGCATGATCTTAGCGTGAGTTCATCAATAAGGAGATGTGGTCTTTGTGATATTCTATATCAGTACTCAGTATTGCCTTTCATATTGTGGGTTCAGTACACTAAAGTGCTTAGTGGATTGAGTATTCGACACCTCTCAGTGGGGGAGGGAATTTGGCATATAAAGTGTGAGGTTGAGTGCCTAGGCTAAGGTAGCCCTCACATAAAGAGTAAGTCAGGCTGGCTCTATGAGGGAGTTAGCTTTGACTGCTCAGGGTTCATATCGAAGAGGCACAGGTGATTTGGTGGATTGGATCATGCCTTGGTTTATATTTTGTGCCTATGGAAGTATAGTGGGTATAAGGTTTACCTACAAGCTAAAGAGTGTCAGGGGGCATTCTATTGGTTAGGAAAGGCCATATCGGCCTATCTCATGCATTCAAGCATTTTAATTGGTTAATTATATGTTATTTTGAATATATATTTTTTATTTACTTGACTATGGCTTTCCTTGTAATAAGGAATATTGATTTCTCTGTTATTGAGACTGTGGTTGTCTCACCCCTTTCTTTACAATATTTACAGGTCCAAGTGAAGGATCCAGTGGTGGATGGGGAAAGGAGCAAAGCCAGGGGTTTGCTTGAGATTTGTAAAGAACTACAACCCCTTTCTTTTGAGCAAATCTATTGTAATGTATTTAGGATTAGGGTGCTAATAGGATGTAATTATGTAAATGTGTGTGTGAATACGTGTGGATTATATGGCTAGTGTATGAATTTTTATTTGCTTGTAGAGTTATAGCTAGGAAACTTGGTTATGGTATGTGGTTTTGATAGATTTATTTAGTAGACCAAGTTACTACTACAAATAGATATTTATTTTGATATATACTAGTACAAAAAGCATATTTCGCAACAGTTGAAAACCTCCTTTCGTGACATAAGAAGTGGTGTAGTGGAAACAAATGCAAAGTGGTTACATTGCAAATGGTGTGCTATAGGCAAACATACACCTTAGATAGAGAGAGTGGGTGTATGTGCCCCATGGGGAGCTCTGAGCCAATGAAAATGTTTAGCATGTATATTTATATAAATACATGGTATTTGGATTGATTTTTGACCACTTTTGTATGATTTGTGCATTTTAGGAGTTTAGGGTCCATTTTGAGAAATGGCACCCGAGTGGTCAAATTTTAATGTATAGAGGTTTTCCATCATTTGAATATTTTATTAGGTACTTTTAGTCTTATTTGATGTGTTCAAAGTGTTCCCACAAGTTTGTGACCATTAGGATGAGATTTGGACAATTTTGAAAATGATTTTTTTTCAAAAAACTATACTTTTGTATCCAGGTGTCTAAATCTCAATCCAACCGTTGGATTTCTCTAAAATTTGGTTCACAAGTAAAAATTTTTATAATCTTCGTATGCCATTTGGAATCACATCAATCAGACACTAAACAGAGAAACGATACACTCTGGAATTTAGTTTAGAGGTGCTGTCATGTTACTGTCATGACAGCAACAGGATTAATGTTAGGACATGCACGAATTTTGATCCAATTGTTAGATCTTTTTGAAATTTGGTCTTGTAGTATCCTTTGAATGTTATGTGTGGGCTCTAGAATAGCTCTGATCGGAGGTTAGATGATGCAATGGTGCACTCTGAAAGTTAGTCCAGAGGTGCTGTCATGACAGAACATGTCTAATTTTTAATCTGACCATTAGATCTTCTTCAAAGTTGGTGTACTATTAGTAATCATTAAAAATGATGTATGACCTTTAAAATTACTTCAATTGGAGGTCGAATGGCAGAACGGTGCCTCCCGAAAGTTGGCCTGGGAGGGCTGTCATGACAGCAATTTAATGCTATCATGACAACAGCTTTTTACCCTGCTTTCACCTAACTTGCTTTCATGCTCTATAGGAACCTATAATTTTTTTTAAAGGTTTAAATGTTTATTTTGTGATGATATATTTGTTTATTGATTTAAATGATTTATTTTCTAAGTTGGTTTTAGGATCAACTCCTTAACCATACTTAGTTTATTTGAATTGTGTGATTTTTGGATAACAATTAGGGCAAGTGTTACACTTGTGGTCTATCCACCACAACATGTGGCATAGAAAGGCAAATTTGGCTGCTGTAATGTACATCGCGACGCATGTGTCCATGATAGCAAAATGCTATCATGACAGTTTTTCAAGATAAATTTTGAACGTGCACCATTTTCGCATCCGATGTCTGATTGGAGTGATTCAAGCTCCCACATGAAGCTTATTCAATAAGCTAACTAATGATTCAAGTTTTGTTATGATCCAACACTATAATATAATTTTAAACACTCAGATACAAAAGTCAGTTTTTTAAAGCAATTTCAAGCATCCAAGTATCCAAAACTCAAAACTCATACCATTAACCCATTTTAAGGCTTGAACCAAGTCTAATAGAATAAAATACACTTGATTGAGCATTGAAACACACAAAAAAAATACCAAATATAAAATTTGGCCACTTAATGCCAATTTCACCCAATATGGCCAAAATATAAAATCAACACCGTATACACTATTTAGCATTTATTGCCATATAATACACCACATATATATTGTCACCACATGTATAAAATATTTCATGCACTTGTGTTAGTATTTTAGCCCATCACCACAAAAATCACTGCATATATACATCATATATAATGTTGGGCTAAAATACAAAATATCATAGTATAATACAAGTGCAACCAATCAAAATGACATGCATTCCTAGTTGGCAACATATAATATCATATCGTAAGTTTATGTACACCACTCAATCCAAAATTGAACATTACTATTCGTGATATATCAAATCTGCTAGTTCTTGCCCAATTCCTTTCCCTGCTCAAACTCAACGGTACAACCTATAAAATAATAACCACGGGGTGAGATAAAAATTTTAGTAACTAAAATAATTTATATTATTGATTGACATGCCAAGTTATAAACAAGACTTAAAATAAGCATAATAAACACACCATATAAAATCACCACAAGTTACATGCAAGATTATTAACCATCTGGTCCTTTAATACTCTCAACAAAACCGATAGGCTATATTACAGAATCAAACCACATGTATGATCCCCAAGCTCACCATCCATGGTAGGTCTACCCTGCTAAGGTGTCCTAAACTACTTATAGACTACTAGTTCCCCCTATTACAAGTAATTAGGGTGTCATTGCTCTAACATTGCATCCTCTGGATGCTAAAAAGCATAGTCTCTAACTCCGCATCCTTCTGGGTACTAAGGAGAGTAAGTCTCCAACACCACACCCTTTTCAGGCACTAGGAGAAATATGAGCTGTACCTGGCATCCTGAGGTGCCAGGAGTGCCATATGGAGTTAATCTCTACTAACTCTACTAGGGTGACCTCCCACTCTTTAATATGCTACGTTTCATTATATATCTCTACTTGACCATGTATAAACCACTTTTTAAACTAATATAATGAATATTACCACTTACTTCAAAAACATAACATTTTACAAATCAATACTCTATTCATTTTCTATAATAGTTAACTTCTACAAAATTCATACATATATACATAAGAAATCATGCAAGAACAACTTGAAATAACTTATATAAGAATAAATAATGCAAGTTATCTAGTTACCTCAACCCTTTTGTTACTAAAAGGGTTACTCATAATACTAAATCTCTTCTTATGTCAAGACAAGTCTTCCCACACTACAATCTACATCAATAAGTACTATATGTTAATTTTCAATTAACACAAGCACTATTAGCTACTAATAACATCCCAATTCTCCTACTTCTCACTCATATTCTCAATAAAGAGGCTTGTCAAGTTACAATTTGTTTACACAATCCCTTCAAGCCTCCCTCTAAATCTATCACAACATAACACTTAACATCACAACTTGTCACACCTCAAAACCCTATAATTAAGCTAGGGCTTGATCCAATTTTCACCAAACAACAATTTAACTTCATATTACCACTTATTCAAGGTTAAGAAACTTAAATCAATCCTTTAGAATCAATAGAAACCTTTAAAATATAGACCCATAGCTTAATCCATTTAGAGCAAATTCTCCCACTTCTAAATCCTATGGAAAATGAGATGAAAAGTAGAGAAGGGTAGGAAACTTACTTAAGAGTTTGAAGGCTCAATTTATCTTCTAAATCCTCCCAAAATGATGCCCTAGAAGTACCCAAAGCTTTCCCCTTCGTGTTCTAGGTCTCCCCCCACAAAAACTATCTTTTTTTAATGATTTTTAAAATTTTAACTTGTCTGCTGTGCTGTGCACCATAGCACATGCCATACAAGTTGTAGCTCACAACATAGCAAGCAAAATGCCAATTTTGCTCCCCCCGATGCCACCCGACTTGATCTAACTTCTATCCTATCTCAATTTAGAACCAAATATAACCTAAAAAGCTAATTAGGAACCCAAAAATATAATTAAATTAATTAATCATCTTTTTAACTAATTTATCCCTTAATTAGTCAATTTTTCTAGATTTGAAGTTTTTGGATATCACAGTGGGTACATCATGCATCGCAGCGCGCCTGTCTAAAATTCTGCTGTCATTTTGACAGCAAAAATGATGAACTTTCAGCATCCACCATTTTTACATCTGATGTCTAATTGGAGTGATTCAAGCGCCTACATGAAGCTTATGACATGCATTAACTAATAGAATAAGTTTGGACTTGATCTAATAGTCTAATCTAAAATTGAATGCTCAAGTGTAAAAAGTTACTTTTTCTTTCAAAAACTTACATCTTAAGTGCTCAATTCACATTTCTTGTCCCATTAGACCATTTCGAGCCTTGAACTAAGTTCAAAAGGACCACATACACCTAATTAACATTATAATACACATATATCACATCAATAGTTCATTTTGGCCACTCAAAGCCACATTACACACTTATGGTCTTATATGAGGAAGACACATATACAAGACATACTCATATATATAATTAGACTTATTCTCGCTTCAACCCTCTAACTATTACATATGGTATTTGATATGTCTGATGTTAATTAGATATATATGGTTCTTTTAAACTTGGTTCAAGGCCTGAAATGGTCTAATGGGACAAGGAATGAAAATTGAGCACCTAGGGTGTAAATTTTTGAAAGAAAAAGTGATTTTTTACACCTGAGTGTTCAATTTTAGATCAAACAATCAAATTGAGTCCAAACTTGTTCTAATAGTTAGTGTACATTATAACTTTGTGTGGGCACTTGAATCACTTCAATCGAATGTCGGATGTGAAAATGTCACATGTTGGAAGTTCATCATTTTTGCTGTCATTTAATTTCAAATAGGCACACTACGACACATGATGTGCCCACCGAAGTACAGGATGTAGTATGAAACAAGGTAGGTGGTTCTGTGCCGCATGTCGCAATGCAAGTGCTGCACGCTATAGTATATGGCCCATTTTTAAGGTTATAAAGTTGTGGCTTTTTGAGTCTTATAATTGTGTTCATGGTTTTGTTAGCTCTCTCATTTGAATATATGTTTTGAGAAGTTAGGATGCTGCAATTTTGAAAAAAAATAAAGGGTTATTGTTTTGATTTTATGTTTAAAGCACGGGTTGAGACGAGACTTTATAGTTCGAACCTAAGGACTTTACACGATGTATGTTAGTACATGTGCCATCTCAAATTCATTTTAATCAATACTCACATACCCGCTTGCATATACTTTCACAATACTCCTATTCTATCAGTTCACAATATAATACACATAGTTATATAAAAAAACTTGCAAACAATTTCACAAACAAACAAGTAAAAGGGTTACTCTAGTTACCCTTAATCCTTGCTACTAAGGGTTACTAATCACACTAAGCTCCTAAGGGCATAGATTCTCACGAGCAACTTCATAAGTGCTCAATCTACATAACACAGTGCTCTTTAGTCAATTCTTAACACATTTCATAAGCATTAATTTGGCTAAACTGAATCTCTTGACGCATAAATATGTAAAATTATTTGTCCATTCATAATTGACTTTTCATTGATCACAATTAACACCACTTATATTTCACAACTAACCTTACTTAAATTCACAAGTCACATTCTACAAGTTATTTTAATAATTATTTATTTTAATTACAAATAAAGACCATATCTCTATAACATTTCAATAATTCCAGGTTTTCTATTATCATTAATGCCTCCACAATGTTCTATAATTGTCCCTTTCCCTTGAAGTTATGTAAATGAAAGATTAAACTTTGCACTTAGTTATTAGTTATTATAATAGATTTCATCAAAACTACTCTTTTCAATATAACAAACCATTAATGAATATTATGAATCTTAAGTTATTATAATTATCTATTGTCTAATGTACTCTATAATTATATTTTTCTTCACGTACCGTGACGCTTCTTCATGATTGTTATGAATCTTAAGTTAATTGTGAACATGATTTTGAAAATTTTAGATGTTTAGAAAATATGGAAACAGTATTCCAATCTCTCTCCCCTTGTCTATTAATTGAAGCTTCTCCCTTCGATAACTAAAGCTTTTTTTAATTATTATTATTATTATAATTATTATGAGAATGTAGTCATGTACGATGCAAAAGAAATGTCAATTATTTTTATTCCAACCTCAATCAAACTTCAAATCAGAAAATAATCCAATACAATGTTTTTAATGTTAAATCACTTAAATTTGTTACATTTTCTATCAATGATTGATGATGGATGCCTTGGCTAACTGAGAAATAGTATAAGGGGAACAAGCAGTTCCACTGAAGCATTCCTTTGCAGCTATTTCATATGCGACTTGAGTTTGATGGCTATATTGATCAAATTTGAGATATTTTGATCTATCAGGACAAACTGGTCCATGGTCCACATAACAAGGTTCTTGCGTGTTCGTGATCCCTGTAATGTGAACAAACCCATATAAGAAAGCAAAATTATAATAACAATTCAAAGATTATTATTATTGTATAAAATGTAATTAAATAAAATAGTTCTATTTACCATATTTCTGAGGATTTCCCGTAATCTTGTTGTACACCTTGTAGACATCATATATGGTAAATATTGAACCGAAGAGTTCAGATTGTAACTTTTGCAACCTTTGAGGAAGTTTGTCCACGTAGTATCTTGATTCACAACCTTTTGTATAGTTTTGTGGCCCACACGTTGAAATGCCCAAAACTACAAATTTTCTAGCTCCGAGTTCATAAAGTGTCTGTGTAATAGATATTTAAATAATGAAATTGTGTCATGTTATCTATAAACAATAATATCTTAGAACCGAAATATACATCAATGTTTGCATAATATATAATACAAAGTTATTACATTTTAATATACTCTAATATTAGCTAAATTGTATACCATGGTCTTTTAATTTTATGCTCCCTTTGCTAAAAAATATAAGGCATCTATAACCAAATATCACTCCCTAATAAAGTAATTGCCTACTTTAAACGAACTCTATTTTTCATATTTACCCCTATTAAATACCCTACAATAAATATAAAGTTATTATTAATAGGAGCAATTTTGAAAAGAGACAATGATTACACATCGAAAGACTAAATACGCCTTATATTTTTTAACATCCAACTCTTCAAAAAATGCTTTACATCTTTGAACGGAAGGAGTAAAAGATTTTAATTTAATCTCTTAATTTTATAAAGTATCTTTTTAGTCCTTTAACCTTAACATCATTAATTTTAAATAATTATTTTTTTGCAATCATTGTTCTTTTTAAAAAATAAATTTAATATACTAACATTTGAAGAATAGATTTTTAATATTTGAAAGTTCTGTGTATGAATTTTTTATTGATAAAACTAACAGTGTTTTCTTTATAAGACTGAAAAAATATTTTATAAAATTAAGAGACTAAAACAAAATTTTATATAAAGTTAAAAGATCAAAAATATACTTCAATCCTCTAATATTTTACATAGATAACAAAAATCAAGATAATGTAAAACGTACCTTGATATGACCTGAGGTTTCATTAAGAAGGTAATCTGCATAGTCTTGAGGACAGTATTTGTTGGTGACATTTTTATTGCTCATCCTTTCGGAGTAATCGTTATTTCCAATAAGGACAAGGTACAAAGAATTGGCCAAGTTTTTCTGCAATTTCTCTTTGTCATTTATTGCCTTTGGGAGATCTTTTGTCACAGTTGATGTGAAGTATCCCACCTGTTTCGATAATGTCAAGCATTCTCCCTTCAACACAAAAAAGATAATTAATTAGATAGTTATCATATAAAGATAAAAATTAATTATTTAATTAATCACAAAATTAAAAGATTAATTTTAATTTCTTACTACTCCTGTCGTGTTTAAGATCCCACATGCTCCTGATGCGTAGCTTATTCCTGTCGTTATTTGACTTCTTTCAAAATCCGTGAGATTTAAGTATGCAGGAGGCATTGGTAAATCCAAATAAGTTGCTGCAAGGATAGAAACAAATGTCATAAGTGTTTTTACTATTTGGATAATACGCAATTAAAGGATAAAAGTTTAAAATTATTATATTATTAAAACAATGTTTCATGGAATAATTAGAGGAAATTTACAACAACTTCAAATAAATACTAGCTATTATGAAATATCATATAATCAATTCAAAAAACAACATTACAACCTGGTTTGTTGCTCATTCTTCAATTCATTTGGAGATATAAGATATGAAATGTTATGTCAATATTTAAAAGTCAAATGTAAAATTTTTTTGTGGATGAAATTAACGATATTAAAGTTAATAGATACTTTAGTTTTCATATCCCTTTCTTTTCAAAAATTCATGATCATTAAAGATAGAAAACAAAATTGATTTGAGAAGTTTACAATAGTTCAAAACTCACTCAGAATTAATTAAATAACTGAAAAAAAAAAAGCATTTGATTAAACCACTAACAAATTAACATACCAATAAAGTCAGCCATATTTTTCCCATTAGTGAATCGACCCGTTATATTATAAAGATCAATTCCATAAGGCCACCTATTAGCCTGTGCTGGTGTGTTCAAATGAGCATTGTTTCCGGCATCAACATGGGAATCACCAAACACATACAATGCTGACACCAAGCGATGTTGTTCATCACCATTGACATTAGTAATCAAAACTTGGTTAGCAACGAAGCAGAAAGATAGAAGAAAAAACAACACAGAGTTTTCCATGTCTTTCTGCTTCAAATTAATATGGAACCTTGTTTAATCAATCACGAGTGGCTTGGATGATTAGAGTACCATGAATGTTGTGTGTGTGTGTGTGTATACACAGAGAGAACTATGAGTATTTTTGGTAAAGGCAACCAAAAAAAGATAAGAGAGTTGAATTATAAGCGTATTTGGGATATAGATAAAAATGCTTGGTTATTATTTATTTGCATGTACAAAACCCATTTGTTAACCTCATATATAATAGCAAACAAGAATGAGAATGAATCGAATGTTAATATTAGTAAGATCTGTTATTATAATAATGCTAGGTTTTGCTAGAATCAAGGAAAATTGACCATGACATGATCGCACATTAATTAGCATGTAAGATCTGTTATTATTGTGTGGGAATCTTGTACTCAAGGAGATAGGTACGGGAAAGAGAAAATGGTTAAATATAGCTTTCTCTTTCTTAAGATCATCATTTTCTTGCATATTAATTGTAAATAATCAAAGAAATGCCATATTGGTTACAGTTTGTGAATAACACCACATGGTATTGTTATACTAGGTTAAAGAGCAAAAATATTTAGTGACTTTTTCTCCAAGATCACCTAGTATTTTTAATTGCGCGAATGTGCAAAAGCACCCATGAATTTATTTTAATGAATGCAATAATTCCCATTTTGTTAAATTTGACTAACATCCATTAATATTTACCCTTAATGAAAGAAGAAGAAAATACAAAGTGCAAAAATATTTGTAAATTTTTTCTCTAGGAGCTTCTGATATCCTAAAGTCAACAATGGTGACTGGGTACCCATTAATTTTATAAAATAGGCTAACCTTCCCAATTTATTAAGTTCTATTCTTATAACTATATGGTCAACATCACTTTATTTTAACATATTGGGAAAGGTTAGAGCTAGTGATTTGGGTCCAACTGGTAGGCCAACCTATAACATTCTACTTCTTCAAAGATAATTATTTAACTCTACCATAATAATTGAAACAAAACTCATCCTTCAAAAACATTTATGATGGTAAAAAAGTGTCTACTATAGTAGAAAAAACAAAAATACCATTTTGAAAATCCTAGATCCTATTCTAAAAATGAGAATTGAAAACCAATGTATTAAAATAAATCTAAAGTTTGGAAATGTGAATGGGCAATTATGTAACAAAGTGCACCATTCTTCGTGGCTAACATGTCATATCCCATAGTAGATGATTTATAGGAGAAAGTCCTTTACAGTGTGCATGCACCACAATTGATGTGTGTCATCCATCACAATGCATCGAGCCTGACAACAACATACTAGAATAAACATTGTTTTCAAATTTAAAAAAATGCATAACTTTTAGTACACAACCTCAAATTGAGTGATTCAAGTATCTACATAAATATTATAAGGAAAATTAGCTATTGGCTTTGATTTGACAAAAAACAAAATCATTAACATGACAAAGTTATCCACAAAAGTCCATTAAGGTCACCAAACACTTTTCTTATCAAACAATCCTCACAAATCAACTTCAAAGCCAATATTAGAGATGGGGCCACTTGACCACATTCTAAACTCACGAAGTAACTTATACAATTCACCATTTAAATCCACCAATTAGGTTATAACTGCCCAACACAATATATATATATATATATATAGCATAATAGTTCCATAAATTCATCAAAATCCTTATGCAACATTTGAGTATCTAACTTAATCAAAATATGACCATGAGTGTGACTAATTAAAAACAATGCTCATTTACCAAAAATGAATGCTCTAAGTTGGTAAAACACATTATAATCTAACAATATATATGGCCTAACACAAAAAAAATAGTGCTCCACATAGTACCTAGGCCATTGGTGCTTTTCTAGCCAAACCCTCTTTTGTTTATTAAAAATGTTAACCATAGGGAATGAGGTACAAATGTTCTGGTAAACAAAACTAAGATGCAATTATGCATGTCATGCAACTAGTCATGTTATTGCTAAGGGAAGCATGCAAAACATTTTCCAAGAAAAATATGCTCCAAACATTTTAAATAAATCCAAACAATTATTAATGCATGACTATTAACTTTATCTCCTCCTTTATCTAGACTTAAGTCCATACTTAGTGCTAACTAACTTGGCTAAAGCTATGTTAGGCCAAGCCTTGACAAGCCATTCATTAGGTCCAATGAGAGCATACCATGTGGCATCTAACAATTTTTGAAACAAAATCCTCTAACATCCTTTCAAAATTGAACAAGTCACGTGTACAAATTTATAAACCAAACACAATACCAAACAATATTCATAATTTGAACAAGTCATGTTCTTTCAAACATACTTATCATCACACATATGCATTTTCATCCCACTTGGCAATATTTTCACAAAAACAAAACATATTCTTATAGTACATTACTAAGCAATATTCTCCAAACAAATAATGGCACATAACCAATCAAACAAACACACATAATAATAAATTAGTAGTGTTTACCTTTGCTCCTTAGCAAAATACTTCCCCTTACAAGTGATAGATCACCATAGTCTTCACCCAACACAATCTAATAATTTCCAATGCTGAATATAATTACTGCATATTAAGCTCAAAAAGCTAATTACAAGTTAGGTAAATTAACCTCAACAACCAAATACTCCCCCATACATTTAAACATTTAAACTTTCTTACTTATATCACCATTACACTCATCACATCAATTTATGAGTTCCTAACATAGTTTTCAAATCCAAATCATCACCCAACCATGTAGGGTTTGAATTTAACCTATCCATTACAATAATCATTATCATAATCATCTAATATACACTTATTGATCCTAAAATAACCCTTAAGTATGTACCCAATGGCTAGGACCTCACTTAATACCAAACCCTAACATTTTCCCAATTCAAATTAGATAAAGAGAAGGATTAAGAGGTAGGAATAAGATTAGAGATGTTACCTTAGCCATTTTAGAAACCCAAATTCATGCATTTTAAGAATGGAAACCTTCAAACCCTAGTAGAGCCGACTATCTTCGCACCAAACCCTCCAATTTTCTCCTTTTTCTATTTTGTCCCGTGTCTATTCTTTATTTTAAAATATGATACGTGCACCATAGCGCATGGCATAGAGATAAACTTCTATCTCTAGCCCATGCTATTACACCTAAATCTGACCCAATACCCCATTTTAGACCCCAAACAACCTTAATTATCATTCTTAGGCCCAATTAAGTAATAATTACAAACCTAATTAACTCAATAACCTTAAATAATCCTCAATTGAATTTCTCATTTAAAATTTAGAATGTTACACTACTCAGATGAGCCTAAAAAACCATAGGACTAAGCTTGAGAATTTTCTTTACTTCAAGCTTATTTGAGTCACTTGAATAAACTCATAAAACCTAGGCCAAGCCTAATTCCAAATGAGCTTAGCTAGAATACCTAAATTCTTTTTTATTATTAGTAAAAATGAAATTAAAATTAGATGAAACTTTAATATCTTAATTTTTTAAGATAAGAATGAAAATTGGCTAAAAAAATAAAAATATAAAAAAACTATTTAACAATTCGAGTATTCTAGCAAGCTCATAAATGTTTAAAAGCCCCAGTTGTTAGGGCCGAGGTTAGTTATATGGCCTCTTGTATAATGTTAATCATGCGCCATTATTGACTTAAGGATACCAGAAGTGTCTGGAAAAAAAGTTTCTAGATATTTTTACATCTTATGTTTGCTTTCTTTTTTTTTAATGGTTAATGTTAATAGATGTTAGTTAAATTTAACAAAATAGAGATTGTTGCACCCATTATACCAAGTTCATGGCACTAGTACAAAATATAAAATTTATGGGGTACTTTCTACATCGGTTGGAAGGCAAACGGTGTAAAAAATAAAGGCGGTGGCATTTTTGTAATTATTTTGAATTATATGACACTTTTTACACCGGGTGTCCAGGCACCCGGTGTAAAAAGTGTTTTTTAAAATCCTTTCTTCCTTCCTCCATTCATCAGTTCCCTCTCCTCCTTCTCGCGCCCTCCCTCTCGTCTCCCCTTCGTCCGCCCACTTCCCCTCCCCCTCGTCTTCTCCCTCGCCGGACCCCCTCCCCCCCATCCGCCCAGCCCCTTCCCCCTCCCCCTTATCCCGCCTCCCCCTCCAGCTCCTCCCCTTGCTGCCCACTCCCCCTTCCCCTCGGTTCGTCCAACCCCCTCCCCCTCCCCCTCGTCCCGCCGCCCCCTCCCCTTCCTCCCCTCACCGCCCAGCCCCCTCCCCCTCGTCCCGCTGCCCCCTCACTCCCCCTCCTCCCCTCGTCGCTCCTTCCCCCTCCCCTCAGTTCGCCCGATCGCCCCCTTCCCCTCCCACTAGGTCTGCCCTCTCCCCCTCGTCCCGCCGCCCCTTCCCCCTCCCACTCCCCTTTCCTCGGCCGCCCCCTCCCCCTTCCCCTCGTCCTGCCGCCCACTCCCACTCCCCCTCTCCCCTTGCCCACCCCTTCCTTCTCCCACCCCCCTCCCCCTTTCCCTCCCTCTTGCCCCCCTCCACTACTCCTTCTCCCTCCCTCTCAGTGTTGAGCCGTTGCTGCAGCTGCCGCCACCCAGGTATGTGTTGAATATAAATTTTTAAATTTTATAATGTTAAAATTTAGTTTTTAATGATATTGATTGTTGCTGGGAGTGCTGTTAGTGGCTTCATAAGGCCTTAGGTTGTTGCATGTGATCATTTATTTGGTTTAAAATTGTTAATTTTCTTGTGTAAAATTTTCTAAAACTTTTGGGAAGTCCAATATTTAGGGGAGACTCTGTCAATTTTTTTTTGAATTTATTCTTTCCTCTAATTTTCTTAAATTTAGTTTTTAATGATATTGATTGTTGCTGGGAGTGCTGTTAGTGGCTTCATAACGCCTCAGGTTGTTGTATGTAATCATTTATTTGGTTTAAAATTGCCAATTTTCTCTTGTAAATTATTTTAAAAGTCTTAGGAGATCCAATTTTCAAGGGAGATTCTACCAAAATTTTTTCAAATCTTAATTTAATTAGGAACTTAGTTTCTTAAAATAGTTTGAAGATAATAACATTAGTTATATTCTTTAGGAGGTGACACATGGATCGTAGTTGGATAAATGCTAGACGAACGAGTAACGAGTATGATAATGGGGTGAAAGAATTTTTGAAATTTGCTAAGAAAAATGCTGTTGACAATAGTGAAAGGTTCTATTGTCCTTGTGTTAATTGTTTGAATGAGAGGAGACTAGGTGTTGTCGAAATAAGAGAGCACTTAGTTTGTGATGGAATTTGCAAAAATTATACAATATGGATTTGGCATGGTGAACGATTGAAAAATTATAGTAACACATCTCAATGTGTGGGAGTTGATAATCTTGATGATGAAGTAGAAATGAATAAAGATCGATTAGAGGACATGATCTGTGATATTGGGGAAGAGGCTTTTGAACAAGCACATGTGTATAATAACTTGTGCACTGATGCAGAGAAGCCTCTATACCTGGGGTGCACTGATTTTAGTTTGTTATCTGGGGTGTTAAAACTAGTTACCTTAAAGGTAAGAGCTGGGTGGAGTGACCAAAGTTTCATATGGTTGTTAGAGTTATTTCAAATAATGTTTCCAAAGGGCAATGTACTACCAAATCGTTATTATGATACCAAGAAGATCTTATGTCTAATGGGTATAAAGTATAAAAAAATACACGCATGTCCTAATGATTGTGTGTTATACAGAAAAGAGCTTGAAGGGGAGGAGAAGTGTCCGAAATATGAGGCACCACGGTACAAAGAGAAGGGGGCTCCTACAAAAGTCTTATGGCATCTTCCAATTATACCAAGGTTCAAGCATTTGTTTACAAATACTAATGATGCAAAGAACTTGATGTGGCATGCAAATGAGAGGATATCTGATGGAAAACTTCGACATCCAGCCGATTCTCCTCAATGGAAGAAAATTGATCAATTGTTTCCTGAATTTGACAATGAGCCAAGGAACTTGAGGCTTGGACTTTCTACCGATGGAATGAATCCTTATGGTAGTCTTAGTAGTATACATAGTTCATGGCCTATTCTTTTGGTGATTTACAATCTATCACCTAGGTTGTGCATGAAACGGAAGTATATGATGCTATCCATGTTGATTTCGGGATCAAAACAATCGGGAAATAATATTGATGTTTACCTAAGACCTCTGATTGAAGATTTGAAAGTGTTGTGGGAGGTAGGTGTGGAAGTATTTGATGTAAATCAGAAGGAGAATTTTAAGTTATGTCCTATGATCTTTTGTACTATAAATGATTTTTCTGCATATGGAAATTTGTCTGGTTATAGCGTAAAAGGTCATAAAGCTTGTCCAATTTGTGAAGAAAGCACAAACTACCATCAACTTCAACATGGAAGGAAGACAGTCTACCTTGGCCATCGGAGGTTTCTTAGACGAGATCACCCATATCGTAGATTGAAGAAAGCTTTTCATGGTCACCAAGAACACAATGATGCTTCGGATGCTTTGACTGGGGATCAAGTATATGAACGTGTGAAAAACATTAATATTGTCTTCGGTAAGACTAAAAAGAATATTGGTGCAAAAAGCATATGGAAAAAAAGGTCTATCTTTTTTGAGCTCCCATATTGGTGCAATCTTGAAGTAAGGCATTATATTGATGTTATGCATGTGGAGAAAAACGTGTATGATAGTATTATTGAAACGCTTCTGAACGTACCAGGTAAGACTAAGGATGGTGTGAATGCAAGATTGGATTTGAAATAAATGGGAATACGGGAAGACTTACACCCAAGAGCAGACGGTAAATGAACTTATTGTCCCCTAGCCTCTCATACATTGTGCAAATCTAAGAAAACAAGTTTTTGTGAGTGTTTACATGGAATCAAAGTTCCTTCGAGGTATTCTTCAAATATTATGAAGCTTGTATCTGTGAAAGAGTTGAAACTGGTAGGCTTAAAATCTCATAATTGCCATGTCTTGATGCAACAGCTATTACCTTTGGCTATTCGAGGCATATTGAAAGAAGATTTAAGACTTACAATAACTAGACTTTGTTTCTTTTTCAATGCTATATGCAGTAAAGTTATTGATCCCCGTAAACTGGAAGAGTTAGAACAAGAAGCTTGTACTATCTTGTCCCAACTTGAGATGCACTTTCCTCCTACATTTTTTGACATTATGGTTTACTTAATAGTACATCTAGTATGGGAGGTAAAATTGTGTGGCCCTATTTATTTGCGATGGATGTACCCAGTTGAGAGATACATGAAAATACTAAAAGGGTATGTCAAAAATCCATTTCGACCCAAAGCATCGATAGTTGAGAAATATGTTACTGAAGAAGCTATAGAGTTTTGTTCTGATTACTTGTCAAGTACAAAATCAATTGGACTTCCTAAATCTCGTCATGAGAAAAGGCAATATGGTCAAGGCACACGTGGAGTATCAGTGAAGAGCATAAATCATGATGAATTACAAGAAGCACATTTATATATCTTGAATAATATTGACGAAGTTAAAGATTACATAGCTTCTCATAAAGAACTTTTAAAGGAAAAAAATTATCGAATGAGAATGACAGAACAAAAGTTGTTGAAAGAGCATAATAGGACTTTTGTGAATTGGTTCAAGCAAAAAATTTTAAATGAAAGTGGTGTTTCTGAAACAGTTAAATGGTTGGCCGGAGGTCCTAACTTTGATGTTATATGTTGGAGTGCCTATGATATTAATGGGTATTCCTTTTATACAAAGTCCTTGGATGAGAAGAGTATGGTGCAAAATAGTGGAGTTATGATAATGGCTGAAGCCGTACACTTTTCTAGTTCAAAAGATATTAAACCTAAACTAGCATCCAGGACTTACTTTGGGGTTATTGAAGAGATTTGGGAGGTTGATTATACAAAATTTAGAGTTCCTGTTTTTAAATGCAAGTGAGTTGATGTCAATAGTATTCGTGATGATAATTTGGATTTACAATGGTTGATCTTAAAAAACTAACTTTTGGAGATGAGCCATTTATTATGGCAGACCAAGCTAAACAAGTTTTCTATGTCACAGATCTAGCAAATAAAAATTGGTCAATAGTACTTAAAGGAAAAAGGATGATTGATAGTAATGACAATCATAAATCAAATTTTGATATTTCTGAAACTCCTAACTTCTCAAGTAGGCTACCAATTTTGGATGTGGTAGATGAAGTAGATGATGAACATGCCATAAGAAGTGATCACCATGAAGGGATATGGGAGAATATCCCTATATGAGTTTAGTTTTGAAATTAAAGTATGTTAATTTAGTTCAATTAAATTTATGTTGTGGGATTGTTTTTCTTAATTATCTTATCTTTGATTATTTTTTTAATTAATTTCATTTATTTGAATTAATAGGAATATGGAGAATCAAGGTGATGACATTCAGAGCCAATCAATTGGTGATGTTGCTCCTAGTGGGGAGCTGAGTCAGGGCACCCCTAGTGAGGAGCCGAGTCAGAGCCAGTTTGTGAGGAGAGGGAGACATGGCACGCAATTAAGAGATCTGACATTAAGTAGGAGTGCTGGGCGTAGGTTACCAATTCAATTTGACCGGAGATGGAACCCGATAGGGCCACATAAAGCCAAGTTTGTTAGTTTTCTTGGCCTCCTATCACATACCAAGCCTCCTATTGTGTTTGAGGACTGGCTTGATGTGCCAGAACGTGTGAAGGAACAGATTTGGGAAAGCATTCAGGTAAATAATTAAAAATTAAAATTTTTTTATAGTTATATATTATTGGGCAATTATTGATTATTATCTTATGTCTTCATTGTAGCTCACATATGATGTTCCATCTAATCAAAATTGTTGATACAAGTTGATTTTTTACTGTGGAACACATTAGAGAAATTTTAAGACTGATCTTGCTAGAACATATATCTTTATTGAGGTGCCAGAGGGTCAAGCTCGTCCCAATCCTCTTGATACATACCAGTTCCTTGATGAAGATACTTGGGAAGAATTTGTCAGGATTCGGACTTCTGAAAAGGCTATGGTTTGTTAACTTTTAATTTATTTAATTTTTATTTAGATTTACTTCAATTATAAATCTAAAATTCAATTTATTAACAGGAAAAACGAGCTAAAGGGCGAGAAATTGCTCGGCAGAATCAATGCCCCCACACCCTGTCTCGTGGAGGTTATGCTAGAGCTGATGATATACTGATGGTAGAGGAACAGAAGAAGAGAGAAGAAGAAGCCAAGTCTGATCCTTCCATACTCCTTTCTCTACCATCACTTGTCTCTCGAGAGGAGAAATGGAGATATGGACATCAGTATAAGAAAGGAGGCTATACAAGTGAGACAGCACGGGAGATTGCCGAGAGGATTGTAAGTAAAATTATTATTCCTTATCTCTTTAAAGTTCTATACAATTATATATATTATTAATTAATATTGTTATTTTTATATTATAGGATACTCTTAAGGAGAAACAAACCCAAGGAAGCTTCATTCCAGAGGGCAGAAATGATATCTTAACAGTTGCTACAGGCAAGCCAGAGCATCTGGGTTGTGTGAGAGGCATTGGATATGGTGTGGGCATTAAGGACTACTTTGGAGCACCTACACGTCCCAATTCAGGAGGTGTAGTGACTAGAGAAGAGTTTGATACATTGATATCCACTGTGAGGCAGCAGACTAAGGATGAGTTTGAAGCTTCATTTGCAGCTCAGCTTCTACAAATGAAACAGAAAATGAAGGAGGAGATGATGAGCATGATGAGCTCACGACAAGAGACAACTGCTGAACCAGTTCATACGTCTCTTGCATTTCATAGTACAAAAGAGAGTAATATTCTTGAGCGTGTGTTAGAGGGTCCTTCTAGTGACAACATTGGTGAACCATGTGAGATATTTCTAGAAGATCCTGAAAAACGCTTGGTTGCTCTTGGTAGCATCTATAGCTTAGGGTCAACCATCCACCATAAGCAAATTCAAGATGATCAAGTAAGAGTGGTGGTTGCAGATCCAAAAGTGCCAGATGCTTTGGTTCCATTCCCTATTGATGAGGTGAAGACTGTGGTTGAAGCTGTTGGCAATTTTATCCTATGGCCCAAGAGACTTATAAATCTGGTTCAAGCTGTGGTACGAAATTTCATGAATTTTTATTATGTAGCAACTTCCTAATATATGTTTTTTATTAACTATTTCTTGTCTTTTTATTATGTATAAGCTTTCCTCGCCGAATCTCCCAAAGCTTCCACAACCCTCGTTGACTCCACATCAGTGAATGATCTTAATGGCGTATGATTAATCATTCGAATTCAAGAGTTTAGAAATGGATCCGGAGGTTGTGGGCAAGAAAGACATGATAGTGACAATTGAACGGGAAGATTTGGTTTGACTTCTGTTGAATAATCAGCTTACCACACCATACATTGAACTATTTATGATGTAAGTATATTTTTCTTTAATATAATTGCATTATTGTAAGTAAACTTAATCATCAAGTTTAGTAAACTAATATAATTGCATTGTTGTAGGTATCTTCATCGTTTGTGCATTACATCGGGCAAAGGTGATAAGTTTGGATTCCTTTACCCTCATCACATGACAGAGAAAGGTAATACTCCAGAGTTAAGGGCCGCGTACCTCTAACAGAGAATATGTGAAGTCAAAAAGGATGTTTTTATGGCTCCATATGTGCACTCGTAAGGATCAATTTATAATTCATAGTTTTTTAATATGGATTTACTTTAACTTGTATCATATTTAGCCAGGACCATTGGCAGTTATTTGTTCTTTCAATGAAGAGCAACATTGTCGTCTTTTTATGCTTCCTCCATTACAAACTTGGAAAAGAAATGAAGAAGACGATAGACTTGTAAGAATACTTTTCCTAAACTATTTAATTTAATTCTTTTTGAATATTTTTACTAACTTGGTAATCTTGATCATAGGGCAATGAGAATATATCAAAATGTAGTCTTACAAAAGCATGGACACGAGCTCAAGGACTCCACATGGATTGAGCCAAAGGTGATGCTATACTTTATTAATATGTTCAAGTATTAAGATTTCTTACTAATTTTTTATGATTTGTTCTTATATAGAGTCATAGACAACCGGTGAGGACGAACTTGTGCGGTCTATATGTCATGAGGCACATGCTCAATATTATCACATTAGGCATAATCGAATTTACAAAAGAGGTAAATATATATATTTTTAAAAATTTTATTTTATTATGTTATTTGAGATTGATTAATATGCCTACTTTATGAATCAAATTTTAGATGTTCGATAATTCAGATGCATTTTCTGAAGCTAAAATTGAAGACATCCGCATACATTGGGCAATCTATTTTGTGGAGAACTTGTGAGGTTTTTTGTTACTTTTAGACATGTTTTAATTTTGATAGTTGACACAATTTAGATAATTATTATTTTTCCTAATAGTTAAATAGTTTTGTATAGTTGATAAATACTTGATAAACAATTGTAAATGAATTGAGCTGTCTGATTTGGCAATTTTTATGCACAGGAATGGCAATTTTGACAATTTAGACAATTATTAGTTTTTTTAATAGTTAAATAGCTTTGTATAGTTGATAGATACTTGATAAACAATTATAAATTAATTAGGCTGTCTGATTTGGCAATTTCTATGCACAAGAATGGGTAAAATCAATAAAATAAATATAGTAAAAAAAATAAAATACTTTTTACATCGGTTATTACTACAACCATTGTAGAATATAATATTTTTTATACCGGTTACCATAATTTTTTATCAAAATTTTTTAACTTATATTTTTAAAAAAAATTTGAAAAGTACTATTTAAGAGATTATCTTTATTCATAAAATTATAAAAATTATAAAAAAATTAATATTAAATCTAAACTATACAAATTCTAAGGTACATGTAAATAATCAATTTATAAAATTATAAAAAATTAATAGTAAATTAAACTATCCAGATTAAATTTGTATTGTCTAAATAAATAATATTCAATAAATAAAAAGTATAAATTAAAACTTTAAATCTAGACCAAATTTGTTTTTATGGGACGAAATGGCGTGCAGAACTAATAAGCACCAAGATGCTTGTTAGTTTTCTATGCACTGAAAACAAACCTGACTAAACAAACCCCAAGGTCTAAAAAGCAAGTAACTCTATGGTTTCTAAACAAGTAGATAGCCCTACACATAACAATATAAAACCTTATGTGAAAAATCATATGGGAATTATAATTTACATACATAAAAAGAAATGATTTAACTTACTTATTGAACATTAACATTATATGTTTTTGGCTATCCAGACGACCTTTAATAGGATCAAGATACCATATCACGCCTCTATATAAATTGAGCACAAGCAGCATCTAATGAGTACTGTCACATGAGCACGCACTCACACACACATATTAGCATGTTATACAAAAACAACTAAATTAAAAAAATATGACTACTATTAAAAATGATTCACTCGTCACAAAATGGTGCCAAGAAAATTTGATTCTCTATAGTCACACATTAAGCTAGGTAATCAATGATATCATTTGTTTTTTCTTCCCATTGCTCATCATCTTTTACCCCCCGTCTATAGGGGGAGGTGGTGCAGGGATTTATCAAAATCACTATATCTATGAGGCCTTTAAGTGCTACCATTGTATTCTGCAAGTGCCGTAGACATCTAAATAATAATTAAATCAATAAAATATGTTAAATGTAAGTATATTATTGAAGATAGTTTATCAATAAATCTATACCTCATAAAATGATTACAAAAAGATGTATTCACCTTCGTATAGTTGATAACCTCTCTTGCAATCTCACTGTTGATGTTATCCTAAGTGCCAACATTACCATAAATCTTTTGCTCAAATGACATCATGATACCATTGTAGAATTTTGCATAATTATCCAACTTTTCACAATTCATTATGTAACATCCTAGGAAATTAACTTGGATTAAGTTAAGCTAAATGAGGTTAAGTTGTGGATTAAGGTGGTGTGCACCAAATAGATCTAATAGGTACTTTTGATTATGATTTTAGCCCTAGGTTCAGGGCAAAGTTGAGCTACTCGAACCATAAAATGGGAGAAAAACAAGGATAAATGGCTTTGTGCCACATGCCATAGCATGTGCACAGCATGTTGTAGTGTACAAGTCATCAAAACAAGATTCAAGTCTCTCTTTACCACATGCCAAGACACGTGTGGTACGCATAACGGTGCATGGTGAGATTTTCAATTTATTAGATACAAGTCTAACGTAAAAACCAAATAAAAGAAAGAGAGTTTGAGTGAGAGGGAAGGAGAAGACCAAAACAGCTCTGCTAGGCTTGGAATATCAAAGCAT
The DNA here is from genome assembly GCF_029017545.1 of Prosopis cineraria. Taxonomy (NCBI): domain Eukaryota; kingdom Viridiplantae; phylum Streptophyta; class Magnoliopsida; order Fabales; family Fabaceae; genus Prosopis; species Prosopis cineraria. The sequence continues at coordinate 17,151,122 of NW_026555343.1, read as the reverse complement.
TAGGAGTATTTTGAACTTAACACTAGAGGTAAGTTTTCTAAGCCTAAATCCTTCTTTCTCTTCAATTTTCTTAAGTTACGAAGTTAAAGCTCTGTTAGAAAAGTTAATTTTCAGTCCATAACAGCTATTAGTCAAGACCAATTGACTTTAATAGAGTTAATGAGAGTTATCTATATTATTTAAACCTATTTGATGATTTTGTAAGTATTTGGTTGGTGGAGGCCATTAGTGGTAAAAAAAATTGGCATTTATAAGGGTGGTTGGAGTTGTTAAATGCCATTAATGGTTTTTTAATTGTATATTGAGGATAGGGTGAGTTAAAGGAAGCTACTAAACCCTATGAGTATATTGAAAAGTGAGAAATTGTATTTTATGTGAGTTAGAAGGTTTGAGCTAAAGTGTTGCAATTTATCACAAAGGGGACATTAATGATTATCCTTGTGATTAAATGGTTGACTAACTATTATTTGCACCATTCGAGCTCAATGAAGCTTCTAAAGTGTTTATTTTGAGGGGTAAACATTTGACCGCTCAAAGTTTTGAGATAATAGGGAAAATTTGGTTATGTGTTTGTTTGTTAATTGATTATGTGTTGAAAGGAATAGCATGAAAACCAAATGATTGTAAGTCTATAAATTGTAGCAATGTGAGTAAACATGTGATATGTTAAGGTTGGAGTAATATCATGCATAAGTGATTATTTATATGGTTATATATGCATACATGTAAATGATGTTGTGAGTGAATATGGGAGTGTATGAGGATGCATATAAAAATGATATTAGAATTTAGATGCTACTAATGAATATGAATGTGCATGCTATGTGTTGAATAATTATACATCGCATGATCACATGAAGCGAGAGTTTGCCTATATAGAGAGGAGTAGATATTATAAATCCACATGATATTGATAGCTTATCGTTGAAATTGAAAGTCAGCTCAGCTACCAACTGTTGGAATTAAGAGGTAGCCATTGTCCTATAGTTATTGAGGAACTGCCCTACTTGCTCTTGAAAAGATTTGAACATAACTAGTTTCCACTAGTTCATGAAGACGTTGGGTTAAGGGCATGACATCCCATGGTTATTAGTAATGGGGGAAATTGTGAGTCACAATGTAGTAGCCTTGATCAGGCATCTCCTCATGAGTAGAAGGCTTGGGTAGTTTAAGTTCATAGACATAGCCCACTATGTAACTACTAGTTTCATGTTGAAGGTATTAGAAATGTATAAGAATAGTACTGATCATGCATTTCATATCCCAACCATGCATGGTTGTTATTATAGTGGTTTAATGTGATTTAATAGGAGAACTTTGTTATTAGTATTGTGACCCCATTATATGTGTTGGCATTTTTCTCTAATGTAAGCTATTATATGCCTGTGCTTGACCATATAGTTATTAGTATTGCAGTCATGGCAACACCTTGAAAAGTAAATCATCTTGTAAAAGTAGTGAAATTTCTATTTGCATCTATAATTAATTGACATATATTTGTATAGGCTAAAATGACCTTAGTTATTAAATGGTTGTACTTACCTCTCTTTCTTCAATATTATAGGGACAAGCTCATTGGATCAAGACTGGGGAAAATGAAAAGAGGCTTAAGATTGTGTTGAATTTTTATTGATAATTTACCAATTAGGTTGACATATGATTTGATTATTTACATTACTTTGTGAGATTGAATTGAATGTGTATTTTGTGCCTTGAGTTGTATATGATGTGGTTGCAAATATTAAATAAGGCCAAAATACTAATGTAAATAGAAAAATATGTAAATGAATGAATATTATAAATTATATTAGAATTTTGCTCCTTCTCATGTTTTTGTGATAAAGTGTTAAGTGTTGAAAATTTGATATATGTGTGAATGATTGGTTGCAGTGTATTGTACTAATCTTGTATAGTCTATTGGATGTGATCTAAGAGTTTGTGTAAGCTTTTGGCACTTGAAATGAGTATTCAACACCCTAGTTGTGTGTTAATGGTTAAAAAGAGTGTAATTGAGAATGGGTGTCCAACTTTTGACTAAAAAAGTGATCCAATGCCATTAGCTAAAGCTCAGAGAAAGCTTTCTGTAGACACCTAAATCACCTTAATTAGATATTAGATGGAGAAATGGGGCACATCAAAATTTCACTCGAAGAGATATCATATGACAGCTCTATTACTATAAAAAAGAATCATATTTTATACACATCACCCATTCATTTAGGTTGACCCATTTTAAATTTTTTATTCCCCATTTTAGTGTATTCATGGTGTCAAATGCAAGAAAATAGCCTAAAAGGTAAAATTGTGCACTAGAGGTATTTTGGTCCAAAATTGCACTTTTTATGAAAAATTTTGTTATTATTATGTTCCATGTGTTTTATGCCTAGAATAATTAATATGACATTAATTTTTTAAAATTAAATTCGGTTTGGGAGTTATAAAATAAAAAATACATTTTAAGGTTATCACTTTAATTTGTTGACCGAATTAGGGTTTTGTGTTTTTGCATGAGCTTTTGCTTGTCACTATCCTTGGATTCTAGCTCATTAATATTCTCCCATACTAGTTAATTAATTTTATATGAGAATTTAGTTATTAGGTCCCATGAACATTTCACTTTGATTTTATGTTCATTTTGTGACTTAGGTGGCATATGTGGACTTGCACTTTTGCAATTGGTTAAGAACCATGGAAGAGGGACAAAATAGACAAGATTAGAATCATTTTGGGGCTGGAAAAGGAAGAGAATAATCAGATCATTTGATAAGATAAGTGAGAATATTCTCACTAAAGATATTCCCTTTGAGCTAATGAGAGATAGTAATATATTTGAGCATGTGGGAAGTATGTATCTTACCTTAACCTTTTCTTTTCCTTTTTTTTTATTTTTCTCCCAAGTGGAAGATGACTACAAGCACAAAATCAGCTCATTTTCACCAACAAAGATTAATCCTAGCCACCACACACAATCTCTCACCACCTTTTTCAATTTCATTTTACATTCTCTCTCTTATTCTTCATTTTCTCTCATTTTTCTAGCCATGGCAGCCTTTCTTTCCTCCTTTTCTCTTCATCTAACCATTGGATCATCACCAATTCTCCTCTCCCTTTCCTCTACACATCCTTACCACTTGATCACCCATTTCTTGCTTCATTCTCTACTTGGTTCCATGAAAGGGTTTGGCTAACTTGAGCTTTTCATGGAGGACTTGAAGAATTTTGAAGGCTAAATCATTTTAGGTTCTTGGAGGAGCATGGAAACTCATGAACCACTTGGGTCATCAAATTTGTAACCCTTTTATTTTTCTCTTAATTTTTCTCCATTAATAGACTTGTAAGACCATAATATTAGATTGCTATATCTTGGCTTTACTAACATAATCTTGGTTGATATTTTTGTATTGAGATTGATTTGATTATTGTTAAATTTCATTTGGTATGTTGAGCTCTATAGTTTAGCTACTCTTGAATGTGTCATAATTTTAAATGTTCTTGAGTATTTTAACCTAGCTTATGTTTTATCATAATCTTGAAGAGTGTCTGTTGGGCATGCTTGTGATCTACTATATTAAAATTTTGACACTTTTTATACTAATCATTATAACAAAGCTTCAAAATTTTTTTGTAAAAATTTTAATATAACCTCCTCTATAAATAGGATCTTTTAAAATTTTTACAACATAAAAATTTCATAGAATATCGTATCAATCAGGACCTTAGCACCATCCAGCCAACAGATAGCATATATATTAAAATAGAAGTCCTAGCTATAGCTTATGTTGAACACCTAACCATACTTTTCAAAAATAAAATAAAAATAAGATACACAAGCATTTATAATTACATCAAAAGAAAAATTTCAATCAATCATCCACCTAGCATGTCTATAAGTTCTCAAGGGTCGGCAGAAAGATCAACATCAACTAAGGTATTTGAGATCAAAAATAATTTTTTAGTGAATAACATCCCAACAATAAAGAACTAATCATGAATAAAAAAAAGTTTAGAATAATTATGTACTTAACGAGACAACAGCTTCCATAAAAATTTAGTAAACTTTGGAATAAATTGGCTCTATAAAATTTAAATAAAATCTTAAACCATTGAAATATCATAACAATTATTATCACTTAATTTTAAGAAGGCACATAAATGAGATAAATACTTGTAAATAATTTACTAAATAAAAATCAATAGGATATAAAATCACCCAAATAATCAAATTCATAATTATAAGGACTTATCAAAACAATTAATAAATATGGACACACAATCCATGAGGGTAAATAACCAAACACGGCTCATGTCACGAAAATAAATATGGACACATAGTTCATAAGGGTAAGTAACTAAATATAGCTTTAGCTACGAAACAAACATGAACACACAGTTCATGAGAGTAATGCTACCCAAACATGGCTTGAAGCCATAAAAACAAATACATGTAATGAACCCATGAACAACAAACATGAGAACTAGGCTCACAAAATTCAAACTAGCTAGTGATTGATCAAGGCGCCAAAGGCTAATGAAACTATTGTTACCAACCAGTATTTTGTATAAAATCCTTTTCAAACCCAACTTCAAGCATGCAAGAAAATCATGATTATTCAATAAAATTTTTATCTTTAATGTCAAATTCACATGAATCATTCTTTGTATTAATCTAATATCTGACAAAATAAAATCTTATAATCAAAGTTCAAACTTATGTCTACTGGTTAACTAACATTTCAAATCTAGTAAAGTTAATTTCTCAAAATAAATTAATTTTTTAATCAACAAACATCCAATAATCATATTATTGCTATTAAATAATTTACAGAAAAACGTAATATTTTAGTAAATGAAATTTTTAATTAGAAAAATCAATTAGGATGCTATCCACTTATCTAAAATTTTTAGAGTTTAAGAATTCATCTCTCACTATCAATTAAATTCCTCTTCCTCTAAATACTCTATAAATTATATTAAGATTTTTAAATAAACTTTCTATAAATTTAATTATTTCCTCCTAACATTACCACTATCAAAATTTAGCTATAGTAAATTTTAAATTTAAACTTTACACATAACAATCCCTGTAGCTCATTATTCAAATAAAATACCATCTCCCCTTAGTCTTTTGTCAAAGTACCAACCATGCATCATTTCCAACCCACTTATGAGAGCTTCTAGTAATCTCATCTTTTATCACAAAACTTATCCACAACCATATTGTAATAACCCAGAAGTTAAAATTGAATAAAATTTTTTAATTATTTCAATTGTATTTTTATTAATTTTTAGAGCAAATATGCAAAAAGGAATCTCGGTCTAGTGGAAAATCATACTACCAATTTACTAATGAGTTTAAGTTCAAAGCTTAGTAGGGCAATAGAGATATTTTTTTTTTCTTTCCTTTGTTTAGCCTTTTAAATTATCATTTTGCCATCAGTTAGATTTTTTATTTTTCCCTTTCTCATTCCATTTGGGAAGGATAGTAGAGGAAAGAGAAATGAGATCTAGAAACTTTAGCTCCTTCTCTTCTTCAATTCTAGGATGCTTACAGGCATCCTCTATCCTTCTTCTTTACTCTACAATGTTGTCAGTGTAGGTGTATTAGAGAACACTGTTCATTGCTACTGTCATGAGTTTCTCCTTTTCCTTGCTCTTTCGTTATTCATTTCAAGCCCCACATATGTGTTTGATTTTGGTGTTGTCAAACCTTCATCCTTCTTCTCCATTCTTTTCGCTCATGGGTGGTGAGCACACAAAGAGCTGGTCTGGTACTTTTGGACGTCTGATTCATAAGTTTAGAGTTGGTCTATTACTGTCTTCTTCTCCCTTGTTTCGTTGATCTCTTTCTTCTCCTTCCCTTCTTTGTTGTCATTGATTTATGTAAGTAACTTTAACCTTTTCTTCTTGCTGTTTTGTGTAAGTGCGTGCTAAGATGATTAAGATTGTGGTATTTTTTTCTTCCCTGGATTACCGTGTTTATTGAGTTTGAAGGAGAACTTGATTTAAGTTGAAATTATAGAGAACAAGAAGATGATGGCTTGGTTTTGAACTTTATTTGAATCTGATATGATTATCAATGCTAAAGATTTTTGAACAAGTAGTTGGAGTTAAGAAGCTTCATTGAATGAGCTAGGAATTGTTGCCTATTAGGTGTTTGTTGTAAGGTCTAAGAGAATATCTCATCTTTATTAAATAATTTAGCTTTAGCTTAAGTAATCTGAGAAAACTTTGTGATGTAATTGATGATGTTTTAGAAAACTTTAAATCATTTAGATCGACCATATCGTGGTAAAGTTAGAAGGAAGTTTAATAAAATTATATTGCTTATTATGAGATGGGAAGAGAATTGGAATTATAGTGTAAATAATAGTGCTTGGAAGATGTTTGCTAATATGCTTATTAGAAAGAGTTTTGTTTGGTTATGAAATGTTTGAAATTTCATTAACTCTTATAGGGGCATACTCAATTTGGGTATTAATTATTTATGAATTTAACTTGAATTATATGAAGCATTTTGATTATAAAATTATGGTGAGACAAATTGCATTTTATAAAATTGTATAGATGATAATTATAAATGATAATGTTTAAAGATTTGATTTGGAAATGCCTTTGAGTTGCTTGATAAAAGGGGTGATAGGAGAATTTAGAATTTAGAGTGATTAATTATGGTATGTGTATGTATAATATTGATTAAGTTGATTAAGTTTTATTGCTTGCACTTGACAAGAGTTGGAAAGAGTTTATCAAACTTGAATATGCCATTGAATTTTCTTTTTATATTGGATAGGGTATTTAGAGGAAGGAAGGTTTGATTGGGTGCTAAGAACTGAATTTTAGTACTCAAGAACACTTCAGGTAAGTAGATAATGTCCTAATTGATTTATGAATAAAATTCTTTTTCCAATTTTTTTATGCAGATCATTTAATAATAATTGTATTATGTATTTAATACTTTGTTAATTAAATTATTTTTATCTTAAAAATTATAAAGAGATGTTAAAGGATATTTGAATTATGACGTGTATGTGTTTTTCCTTACAAAAGATACTTTTAAGATTAATGAAATTTTTTTATCAGCTTTGGTAATTTTAGTTTTGAATAAATGCAAGTATGAATATCAGTTATGAAATTTTATTCTAGCAAGTTTTTAATGCTCAAAATTCTTCATATGAGTTTGATTTCATGAATCAAAATTATATTTTAATAATAATAATTTTCTTGCATGTTTGAAATTGGATTTGGAAGGGATTTTATATAGAACACTGGTTATTAATGGCAGTCTCATTAGCCCTTGGTACACCATAATCAATGACTAGCTGGTTTAAACTTTGTGACCTCTATTCTCATGTTTGTTATTTATGAGTTTAATACCCACATTTGTTTTTGTGGCTTCGAGCCACATTTGGTTAGTATTACCCTTGTCGTTTGATTATTTACCCTTATAAATTATGTGTTCACGTTTGTCTTTATGGCATAAGTCATGTTTGGTTATTTACTCTCATGGACGATGTGTCCACATTGGTAAATTGTTCTAATAAATCCCCCAAAAATATATGAATTTTAATTAATTGGTGATTTCATACATAATGATTTTTAATTTAGTAAATATTGTTATCCTTATTTGTTTATTTAATCATTTTAACTTGTCAAGATCAAACGCTAAAGCTACTTTATCATTATAGATTTAAATGTTCTTGTTATTGAAGTTATATAGAACTTTTATTTTAGGTTTATAAATTTGTTTACATTGAATTGTTTTCTCATTTAAATTTTGTAACTATCATATTTTAATCATTTTAATTCTGTAAAATGTTATGGTTGGGACGTTATTCATTAGAAAGTATTTGATTTTGTCTTAGATAGCCTAGCTGACCCTATACCTTTGTTAGATCCTTGAAGGGACTTTGCTTCTGGATTGAAGTAAAGAAACTATTTTGGTTAAATTATATTTTAATGAAAATTTATTATTTGTATATTGTATTTTTATAAATAATATTTTAGGTGCTCCACATAGACAACAGTTAGAGTCTTAATCTTTTTATTGTGCTATTTGACTGTTGTTGAGGAGTGAAGCTCTCTTTTGTTAAATCAATATCATAAACTTGTATTGTAAATTTTAGGAAAATTCTATTTTCACGAGACATTCTACTAATTTTTTTAGGAGATTGGTGATTTCTAGCTTTTATAAAAGTATTGTATAGTTGTTTATTTATATTAATTACATATTCAAATAATATAATTAGAATTTTCTTGAGTTAAGGCTTTCGAATATGGAATATTATTCCTATGTTCGTGCTGGTCTTGTCTTATTTTCTGGGCGTGACACATATATTTCTCAAGAATTCAAATAGTTGATACTAATTTCATACCCAAATTTCCTTTGAAATCTTCAAATCAAGTTCATGAAGCAATAGTAATCAATTTTTGCAAGCTCAAACTAACTTCTTCCTCTTTGATTCTATTTCCTAAAATTTTCTAATATATCAGCACATGAAAATCAACTTCCTAAGTTCCTTTTTCTTCAATGAATAAATAAATCTCTACTGAAGAAAATTAAATCATCATCTTCCACATTTCACATAGCAACACTAAACCAAAATTTCAGCTTAATATTTAAATTTTTCTCTTCTCAAAAACAACATGGACATCAATAAACATATATTAGAATTTTGTAATTGCACATGCATAATTTCCTTCTTTTTCTCTCTTCTCTTCTTTCTCTTTATAGCCACAAAATTCCATCTAGACCAAACTTCCCCATTTTAACACCTATATTATATTCGATAATGTACAACCACAGAGAAGACATATTTTTTTTGGCATTCAACTCCATCATTCTACCCATTCACATGCACAACAACACCAACAATTGAAAGAGTTCAAAACTCCTCACCTCAGATTAACGACAACGTACACATCAGGAAGAAAAAAAAACAGAACCTATAGTTAAACAAGGGAAGAAGAAAACAGTAATAATTTAGCAACAGACCTCCAATAGGCAACCTGGAAACTTACATGCTTACCTTCCCATGAACTGGCTTAGATTACAACAATAAAAATAGAAAGGACCAAGAAGCATTATGGCATTAACCTATAGAAAATGAGTAGAGAAAATAATAAGAAATCAAGGAAGGAACTCATGACAGTGGCATGCTAAATGGTAGTTGTAACATCCCAAATTTTTAATCCTGTATTAATGGTTTGATTAGGGAACGAATTAGTGATTTAATGTGGGATTATAGTTTTGAACAGTGAAATATTATTTTGACTCATTGGAGTGTTATATAAATAGATATGAGCAGAAGAGTGGAATCCTAAAGTAATGCGTGTGAGCATAGTGAAGATTTCCCTTACTTTACCATATTCAATGACACATAATGTAGAAATCAGATTAATAAGGACGTGTCTACTTGTGGAAATAGAAGGGGAGACTAAGAGAAAAGGATTCTAGCGTGGAGAAAAGAAGGGATTCTATAAGGGCAAGAAAAATTAAGAGCAAGGATGACATTTCTGACCTGTTACTTATCGAGTAAGTCTCGTACTACCTTAACCTTTAATTCTACCCTGTTTCTTCTTAGTTTTAACTTGTGAAAAATTGAATTATTAGTAATTAGGTGTTTAATTGTGATAATTGGTACTTTTTGTCAATAGTGAAATTGACTTTTAATGCTAAATTTGTTTAGATTCTAGTATGTGATGAGTAAATAAGCAAAAAGCGATTCAAGTAAGGAAATGACACAAGTAAACCTTTCTATCAGATAGAAGGATTGAGGTAATCATATAGTTTGTTGTGTTTGTTAACTTTTATAACTATGTAAAAGTAATTATATAATTATGGTTTTTGTTAATTTCTATACATGATTTGATGTTGAAAATGGTTTTAGCATGAACATTAGCTTGTGAAATGAAATATGTAAGGTTATTGATTTCAATTGATATACATGTGTTATGGCATTCTGTGTTATGGAAATGTGAAGGAAAGTAGTGAAAATTGTGAAAAGAGCATGATCATAGGGTGTAGGAGTTCACCCAGGATATATGGGGTTGTGTGTGTATGGAGAAGTGAGTAAAAAATTTGTGTGGTTAGGCTAGCACCGTAGGACATTCAGTGCATCATTATACAGGTTGTTACCATGAGTACTCTAGTACAGCATATTATAAGACTATTATCATGGGACATCTAGGCAATCTGGCAACTCCCTAGTGCCCATTAGGGTGCATGAGAGTTGACAACACCTCTATCACAAGTGTGTGAAGAGGAAAACCATAATCCACTGAAAGTGTGCTCAACTCACCAAGTGATTGATTCAGGAAAGCCTATGGTTTTGTGCTTAGGAGCTTTGAAGGATCAGTAGATAGATGATCATACTATAGTGTAAAAGTGTTTGAAACATGATTTAGATGTGAAAGTAATGATTTAGCTATAATATACTACATCTATATGCTATACTATGGTTTTCATTACTTTGGCATGGTTATTTGTGGTAATAGACATTTAATAAACTATATTGATTATCGAGATTTTTATCTCACTCGTAGCTCGAAGGGAAAAGACATTAGCTGAGTTGAGATTTCTCACTAAGCCTTTGTAAGTTTTGGTGTAATGAAGTTGTTTTTATTAGTCATGAATGTAGATAACTTACCTTAGGATTCAAACTTATGCATAATATGTTGAATATGGTGTTTTGCTAGTTTTGAACTCCCTAATCCTTACTTATGTGTAAATTGTGAAATGATTGTGTGGACTAGTAGATGATTGTGAATATGTGTTATATGAGATGTATTGAAAGAGTATGTGATGATTTGGCCTTGTATAAGATTGGAAAGGAGAAATGTGATTTTAGTCTAAAAGTGTGAAATTAAGGGTTTACAAGCCAAATATGTGTCATACTGTACATGTATATGGTCAATCAGGCATGTATTGTCTATTAGGACATGGTCAAGGCCTAAAAAGTGGCTAATGACATTTGGTTTCGAATTGAGACTCTTGAATGATAAAATTTTGCCATAAAACAGTCAAAATGCACTTGGGTATCTAATTTTTCATAGAAATATTGAATTGAAATGAAACCAATGTCATTAGCTAGATTTCAAAATAAGCTTCATATAGGCATTTGAATCATCACAATTAGACATCAAATGTGAAAATGGTGCACATCTGAAGTTCGCACCAAGAATTTACATTTTGATAGCAATTTTAGGTGTGTCCACTTCAGTGCATGTATTTGCATGCCATGGTGCATGGCACAAAGTGAATAGCTGTGGTCTCAGTGCCACATGCCATGATGCATGTGACACGAGCCATGATGTAGGTCTAAATTTAACTTCATTTTACCGAAATGCACATGTTTTTCTTGGTATTTGATACCCGTATACATATTAGTTTCATTATTTGTAGGGTTTTATAACCCGAGTGATTTATAAAATAATTTCTCCCAAGTTTTTTAAAGTTTTCAAAGGAAATAATTTTGAATTGATTAGGATTAGTTATAATGGAGCATATGGTAATGTCATTAAGGGTATTACAGCAGCAAACATACCAACAATAGTGGCTCATGCAGACAATGATGCGATCGATAATTTAGAAGGAAGAAGGTAGAAATTGATAAATGACAAGGCAAGGGTTTTGTACTCTATTCTCTAACTCTCTCCAGTCTTAAATTGCCTGAACAAAATAAGAAATGAGAGAATAAAAATCTAGTTGAGATAGGGCATTTTGGTAATTTCAAAAGTTGATAAAAATGAAAAAAACGAACTACATTTTTAAGCCTCAATAGATTTGAACCTAGAACTAAATGAATGAATTGCATGCACAATTCCACTATATCAACATTCCTAATTGTTATAGTTGTTCCCAACATTAATAAAAACACGCGCCAAACAAATTATGATATAATTATTTTATTTTATTTTATTTTATCAAGGTTATTACATTCTCCCCCCTTAAAAATGCGATCTTCCAAATTTAAATTTGTGTTTATCTCAATCCTCAAATAAGTATGGATACTTAGCAAAAATATCACTTTCGACTTCCTATGTAGATTCATCCTAAGAATGGTTATGCCGTAACATTTTCACCGAAGCAGTTTCTTTTGATCGTAACTTCTTTACTTGCCTTTTTAAAATGACTAGAAGCACTTCTTCATGTAATAAATCTGGGTCTATCTAAATCCCTTAGGTTTCTATAACATGTGAATGGTTATATAAATATTTCTATGGTATTGACACATGAAACACCAGATGAATACTAGACAATTCAAGCGATTGTGCCAAATGATAAGAAACTACACTAACTCTCTTTAAAATCTCAAATGGACATATATACCTCAGGCTTAGCTTGCCCTTCTTCCTGAATCTCATTACCCCTCTCGTATGAGATACCTTAAAAAATACTTTGTCCCTACTCGTACATTCGAACTCATGATGTCAGTTACTAACATAAGATAGTTAATAACATAACACTTATGTTGACTTTGAGCTGCTATTAGTATTTCTATAATCATTGATGTAATCTAGCTAGCTTCTAATATTTTGCCTTAACTTGTTGACATGTCAAACAATGTGAAGCGAAGTCTGCTACATCCTTTTCCATGCCATCTCACTAATGTAATTGTTTCAAATCTTGGTACATTGTTATTGCTCTCAGTGAATGGTATATGCATAATGATAAGCTTATTCTAAGATGAGTCACTTTAAGTTTTCCTCTTATAGCACACAAATTACAATCATATCTTAATATCCCTTCTGGTCAACTTCAAACTTAGTGTTACATCCTATTGTGACTGCTTCTTTTAACTTATATAACTTTGGTGTCATCTATCTTCTTTCCCTAAGATTAAGATCCTTTTACTCCAAATATACTTAAGACTCTTATGATCAGTATAAATCTCATAAGTCTCATTATAAAGATAGTGACGCCAAGTCTTTAAAGCTAAAACAACCGCTGCAATTTCTAAATCATGTGTTGGGTAGTTCTGCTCATGCTTCTTAAGCTTCCTTAAGGCATAGCAATAACTCAACCATGCTATATTAAAACATAGCCTTAAGGAGATCACAATGGGGCGTCATTGACTCTAACACCATATCATAAGGACACTAAGGAGTCTCTCATCTCCAACACCATACCTCAATAAACACTAAGGAGATCTTCTCCAACACTGTACCTTTAAAGGCACTAAGGAGAATTATTTCCAACACAACACCCTAATGGGTACTAAGAAAACCTTGCCATATGGTCTTTATCATCTTCTACACTCAGGTGAACTCCTACCCCTTTGATCATATTTTCCCAAACCATTTAAGGTTCCCACTTCTTGCACATAATATATATATATATATAATACTTTTCATTACAAAACACATACTTCCATGCTTATTTCAATAAAAGTCATTTCACACATCACTCAATGCTATAAAACATGCTCAATTTAAAATCCTTTCATGTACTACATAGTATATTAATATACATTTACAATAAATAATCAAACAAAGGAAGTTATTTAGTTATCTCAACCCTTTGATCACTAGAAAGGTTACCCATGGATTTCAACTATCACACAAGCTTATCTCAAGCTTCCTTTCTCTACTCACACATCCAATATGCCAATGTGAACACATTTGGCAAATTTTAGTCATTTAGTCCATCTTGACTAAAAACTTATATTTACTACTTAGGGCTATATTCATCTGTAAACCCTTTTCCATTAATCCATTATAAGTCTATGACTACCTAATTACTACTTTACATCACCTCAACTAGTCTTATTTCACTCAAATCATATTTTTTCCCTAACTTTCTCTCTTTAAAGGCTAAAATTGAGCCTACGGGTTTAAAGCTCTACCGTCAGCTCTAAACTAGTCATAAAGCTCTATTTTAACTTTTAAAATCCTTTTTATTATAATTGGGCAAGAATTAAACCCCTCAAATTTCACCGATTCAATTTCTCTATAACTCATTTTCAGAGAAATTTATGTAGAATGAAAGATAAAGTTATATGTAGCTTACCTGGCAAGTTATCAATCCAAATCACCTTCTATTGCTTCAAAATAACTTGTCTTAGCTACTCAACCCTTTTCCTCTCTCTATCTCATATGTTTCTCAATTTTTCTCCTCTAAAATTTCACAACTTATGAAGGCAATTTTTGGTCCATGCACTGCAGTGCATGCAATACAAGCTACAGTTTGTGGCATAATGAGATTTATGCACTTGCTTTGACCCGAAATGCACTCCTATCACCCATATCTATTCCTACAACATACAAAAAAGTTAAAATACTAATTAATTATCCAAATCTCTAATCCTATACTAACTTTCACTTCTCCGTTGATTAATATCTAAACTTAAGATTAAGAAATTCAGGATGTTACAGGAGACGCGGCCCTATCATGAAGAGCTCTAAGAAGTCCTAATGGTCTAGAGCATAGAGCTTGACTCTGCCATAGTAGACCTAGGATATTGAATGATCCAAAAGATTACCCTAGACTAGGATAAGGGGCTATGGTCCTACTCTATCTAAAGCTAGGAAGTCTTGATGGTCTAAAACATAGAGTTAAGCTTTGCCATGATGGACCTAGGAGACTACCCATATAAAAATAACTCAGTTTAAGCAGTGGTATGGTAGGCCCTGTTCTTGGTGACAAAAGGGCTTAGTCCAGGTGTAGAGTTATCTAACGGGGGTGAAACCAAGACTACATTACATGAGCATAATGAGATTAATGAGAATGAATTCTTGTATATGCATACGTTATTATTTTATGACTCTACATGCTATTTTATTACTTGTTTATGATTTTTCTTACTAATAATTAATTAAGGTTACCTTCAAGTTACTGGAACATATGTCTTACTCCATTACTTTTGAATATAAGTGAAGAGAGCTTAAGAAGGTCGGGAAAAAAGGCAAGGAAAGAGTAGTCTTGACTAGTAGTTATATGACTATTATAGAGTAAATATGAATGTATAATGTGTTATCAAAGTTGAGTTGCCAACTAGAATGCATATATGTATATGACCTTGAGAAAGTCAGCTAGGATGTGAATCTTGCTTGTATATATATATATGTATGATATTGCATTGTGCCAAGGGTGCCCCTAAGGAGGGTAAGTAGGTAGGCCAAAATGTGAACAAGTAAGTATATGCTATATTGTAACTTGTTCTGCTAGTGTATATATATGTGTCCTTTGTGATTGATTATGAATTGAATGTGGTTTGTAATATCATGAAATTTTAAGACTCAAATTTATTTTAAAAAATAAAATAAAATATCTATACTTAAATTAAAATTTAGAATAATTTGATAGAGGTCTAGAGTTTGAATTTTACTAAGCAAAAGTTAGGTTTTATTTTATTTTTAACTATGGAAAAAATTACTAGAGTTGACTCGGGCTTTTGTGCTATAATAAAAAATGTTAGGCCCTTGCTTGTAATTTTCCCTAAAGTCTTATATCAGCATTTTAAAGAGCAAATTGGATGCAAAAATAGAAATGAAAATGCAAAGAAGTAAGGAAACCCATGAGAGAGAGAGAGAGAGGAAGAAGAGAGGAGAAAGAGAAGGAGTTAGGCTTGGATCTAGGAGGCTTTACGACCATTGTGAGCTCGGCTACACAATAGGTAAACTCCCTACTTCAATCCTCTTCCTTCCCTCTTGATTTTCTTCAATTTTTGGAAGAGGAAATTTTTGAATTTTGATCCCAAAGGCTTTATTCTTGTAACCTTTTGTTTTTTTGGATCCTCATGTTTTGAGTTTACATATAGTGATCTAATATTTTGAGTGGATAATTGGATGAAAAAAAGTTTTTTAGGCATAAATTAAACCCTGAGAGATTGGGTTTTTTTCCTCAATGGTTTAAACTTATTGATTTAGTCATAATTTTGCTATTTGAGCCCAATAAGATTTAAATTAAGGTTTGGTTTTCATTATAAGGGCTACTAGTAAAAGTTGGTAACACTAAGTGAAGGTTTTTAATTGATTAAAAATTATTTAAATTGTGTGATTTTTGGATAACACTCGGGGTAAGTGTTACATTCGGTATCAGTTTTAGGTTTATGATTTCTTTTTCCTACTTGGCACCTTAACTACATTACTCTTATACTCTTTCCCTTATGCCACTAACCTGGACTAATATTATTTTTCTTTCTCTACCTTGTTTCTTTAAGAGGGGGGAAAGGTTCGTATGTTTGTGGTTGTACACCTTTTAGTTATGATTTGGCTCGAAGGGGAAGAGGTAGATGGAGGAATGAGGAACGACCACCACCTCCACCTCCTCCGCCTCTACCTCCACCTCTACCACCACCACATGGGATGGATGCAGTCATGGCTAGGCTGCTTGAAGTAATGGTGGATATACAGCAAAATTTTAAAGGTTGTGCTGTTCTAGATTAGCATGTTGACCTAGGTGCTGGGTAGGGATCTTCTAGTGCTGTGGGAGTTCATGGACTGATTACTAATAACTAAGAGGATGACATATCTAAATCTTGAAAGGAATTCTCTCACTCTAATCCAACCACATATGATGGTAGTATGCTTGATGGGAAAGTTGAGGAGTGGTTGGATTGAATGGAGCAGTTATTTACTATAGTAAGGTGTACATCTGAGAGAGGGGTTATCTTAGCTACAATGTAGCTTATTGGTGAAGCCAAGTATTGTTGGGATTCTGTTAAGCCTACGGATAGAAGATCTATGACTTGGGCTGAATTTATGAAAGATTTTATGATTTTCATTTTCTACCAGCTTTTAGAGATGTGAAAGAGGTAGAGTTTCATGCGTTTCAACAGGGGGACTTAGATGAGATTTTTATGAGAAAATTCAATTAGCTGTGTAAGTTCTCAACATATTTAAAGGCTTTTAATGATAGCAAGTGGAAAGCAAAGTGGTTATTAGAAAAGATGAGGCCAGAGTACCGCCAGTAATTGTCTTTGTTGGGTGAGGCGACATATGATGAGATGTGTAATCATTTGAGGATTATCACTCACCGAGGCCAAGACACAGAGAGTAGTCAGAGTAAGGATACATGAGGTTGATTTTCTTCTAGGTTGGCTCCTATTGGCGGTATATCCAAGAGAATGGGTTTTAGCTCTGGTTCTTCTTCTAGTGGCTCCTTTAAAGCTGAGTCTTCTTCTACTTTTAGTAATCAAAATTTAAATAGGGGTTTAAGATTTCAAGGTAATCAAGGTAGTAATATGAGATCTAGGGGTTCTCGTTTCTCTAGGAATGCTCCAGCATATTCTTCACAGGCTAGTCAGGCCCCAATTCTGAGCACAGCAAGGTCACCTTACGATAGATGTGGTAAGGTTTATTTTGGTCGCTACTTTGCTTACTACAAGTGTGGAAAGTTAGGCTATTTGATTCGTGATTGGCCTAATTTGTATGAGAGCTCGGACTAAAGGAATGTGATTCTTGGTAAAGTGTATATAGTATCTCAGGAAGAGGCTAAGAAGTCATCGAATCTGATCACTGGTATGGTTTTTATCTATAGCCTTAATTTAAAATCTTTGTTTGACTGTGCTGTGATGCATTCTTTTATTTCTGCTGAGTACTTAGATAGAATAGGTATGCTTTTTGATGAGTTGCCCCATGATATAGAAGTTTCCTCTACTTCTGGTTTGGTCGGTCAATCCAGTATAGTGTGTAGGACTAAGATGACTTTTAATGGGTGATCGACTTGGGTGAATGTGATTAAATTACCTATGTAAGGGATTGATTTAGTCATTAGTATGGATTGGTTGATAGCTTATGGTGCTATCTTAGGTTGTGTGGCTAAGACAGTGACTTTAGTAGAAGTACCGAAGGTGATCAAGGAATACCCTGGTCATTCTTGTTTTCTTTCTTCTTTGCAAGTTGAAAGGTTGATTGAGCAAGGTTGTGAGGCTTACGTGATAGTGCTCGCTACCTAAGGATTTGAGTTAGGTAAAGTAGATGAAATTGATGTTGTTAAGGAGTTCCCGAAGTTGTTTTCAGAGGATGTGTCAAGATTACCTCCAGAGCATGAGGTTGAATTCTCGATTGACCTGGTATCGAGGACACAACCAATTTCAAAGGCTCCCTATAGAATGGCTCCTTCAGAGTTAGTTGAGTTGAAGAAGTAGCTTGAGGAGCTGTTAGATAAGGGATTTATTAGACCTAGTGTTTGTCCTTGGGGATCCCTTGTCTTATTTGTGAAGAAGAAAGATGGTAGTTTGAGATTATGTATCGATTATAGGTAGTTGAATAAGGTTACGGTAAAGAACAAGTACCTACTGCCTCGCATCGATGATCTCTTAGATCAGTTGGTTGGTGCCATAATTTTCTATAAGATTGATTTACATTCAAGGTACCATCAGCTGAGGGTTAGTGAGAAGGATGTAGAGAAGATAGCTTTTAGGACTCGATATGGCCATTATGAGTTTTTAGTTATGCCATTCGAGTTGACTAATGTGCATGTAATTTTCATAGACTATATGATCTGCATCTTTTGGCCTTTCTTGGATCAATTTGCGGTGGTTTTTATTGACGATATACTGATCTACTCTAAAGATGAGGAGCAATATGCCAGAAACTCAAGGACTATCCTAAGGTTTTTATGAGATCATAAGCTATATGCCAAGCTCAATAAGTACGAGTTTTAGGTGAGAGAGGTTAGATTCTTGGGACATATCGTGTCAGTAAATGGTATTGTAGTTGATCCGTATAAGGTTAAAGCAGCCTTGCAATGGGAGAGATTGAAATTGATAACAGAGATCTGTAGTTTCTTAGGGTTAACAAGTTACTACTAGCATTTTATCAAAGGTTTCTCTTAGATTTCTATGCCTTTGACTAGGCTCACAAGGAAGGATACGCCATTTATATGGGATGATAGGTGTGAGACAACTTTTCTTGAGTTGAAAGAAAGGTTAACAACAGCTTCAGTGTTAGTGATTTTGGATCCTCAAAAGCCCTATGACGTGTATACTGATGCCTCTCACAAGGGTCTTGGTTGTATTCTAATGCAAGATGAGAGGGTAGTGGCATATGTGTCTCGACAACTTAGGCCACATGAGGAGAATTATTTGACTCATGATCTTGAGTTAGCTGCAGTGGTCATTACATTAAAGATTTAGCGTCATTATCTTTATGGAACAGAGTTCAGGGTCTTGAGCGACCATAAAAGCCTCAAGTACTTGGTGGATCAAAAAGAGCTAAACATGAGACAGAGACATTGGATGGAGTTTCTTAAAGATTATAATTTTAAATTTAAGTATCATCCAGGAAAAGCAAATGTGGTAACAGATACTCTTAATTGCAAGACTTTACATGTAGCCTATTTAATGGTTTGGAAGCATAGATTGATGGAGTCCTTAGTTGAGACTTCTCTGGGTATAACTGAGTTCTTCTTGAATGGTCTTAAGACTACGGTTATTTCTAATGAATTTTAGAAAGAGATACAAGATGCTTAGCTTTAAGATTCGATTTTGTTAAAAATAAGTCAACACATTGAGAATGGTAAGACAATGGACTATTAGTTTAGTGATGATGGTATGTGGTTTTCAAGGATAGGGTATGTGTTCTTAACAATGAGTCTATTCAGAAGAAATTGTTGGATGAGGCACATCGTAGTAGCTACACCCTTCATCCCGGTGCTACTAAGATGTATCATGACATACAGCGTCACTAGTAGTGGCCAGGCATGAAAAAGGATGTCACAGAGTATATTAGTAAGTGTTTGACCTATCAAAAGGTCAAGATAGAGCACCAAAAGCCATTAGGGTTGTTACAGCCTTTAGAGATTCCTAAATAGAAATGGGACAGTACTTTAATGAATTTTGTATCTGGTCTACTAAGAACCTAGGCTAGTTTTGACTCTATCTAGGTAATTGTAGATCGTTTGACTAAGTCAGCACATTTCTTATCGATCAAGACCACCTATACGGTTGATAAGTATGCTAAGATCTATATTAAGGAGATTGTGTGACTACATGGGGTACCGAGAGATATTGTTTCAAACTGTGATACTCGGTTTACATCAAATTTATGGCAAGCTATGCAAAGGGCTATAGGCACAGATCTGAAGTTCAATATGTCTTATCATCCATAGACAGATGGACAAACTAAGTGGATGATCTTGATATTAGAAGATATGTTAAGGTCGTGTGCCTTAGAGCTTCAGGGAAGCTGGGATAAGCATTTGCCTCTAGCAAAGTTTGCTTATAATAACAATTATCATACCAGTATTCAGATGGCTCCTTATGAAGCATTGTATGGAAGACGGTACAGATCACCTTTCTGTTGGTATGAGTTGAGTGAAAGGACAATGATGGGATCGAATGTGGTAGATGAAACCACAAAAAAAATCAAATTAATCCAACAAAAGCTTCTTACGGTGTAGAGTAGATAGAAAAGTTATGCAGATAATCGTCATAAGGACTTGTCTTTTGAGGTTAGGGATCATGTGTTTCTTAAGGTTTCCCCATTGACGGGCGTTGGACGCTCAATTCAGGCTAAGAAGTTGTCTCCTCGATATATGGGTCCTTTTAAGGTTTTGAAGAAAGTTGCGCTGGTGGCTTATCAGTTAGCATTGCTACCTCAGTTAACGGGTCTACACAATGTGTTTCATGTGTCACAACTGAAGAAGTACCAGCCAAACCCGTCGCATGTGATAGAACCTGAGGAGGTTGAAATTCAGGAGAATTTAACCTACCGGACTGAACCAGATCGTATTACGGATGCTAAGGACAAGCAACTTAAAAATAAGACAATCCGGTTAGTAAAAGTGATTTGGAAAGGGACGGCTCCGGGAGATGCAATCTAGGAGACTGAGGATCAAATGAGGAAGGAGTATCCACAGTTATTTCCCTAGGTATGTTGCTCTCTTTGATTCATGAATTAACTTGGATTTTGGGGACAAAATCCTTTTTAAAGGCGGGGAGAATGTAACATCCCAAAATTTTAAGACTCAGATTTATTTAAAAAATAAAATAAAATATCTATAATTAAATTAAAATTTAGAATAATTTGATAGAGATTCAGAGTTTAAATTTTACTAAGCAAAAGTTAGGTTTTATTTTATTTTTAACTAAGGGAAAAATTACCAGCTATAATAAAAAATGTTGGGCCCTTTCTTGTAATTTTCCTCAAAGTCTTATATCAGCATTTTAAAGAGCAAATTGGACATAGAAATAGAAATAAAAATGTAAAGAAGGAAGGAAACGCATGAGAGAGAGAGGAAGAAGAGAGGAGAAAGAGAGGGAGTTAGACTTGAATCTAGGAAGCTTTACGATCGTTGTGAGCTTGGCTACACAATAGTTATTTCAATTCTCTTCCCTTCCTCTTGATTTTCTTCAATTTTTGGAAGAAGGAATTTCTAGATTTTGATCCCAAAGGCTTTATTCTTGTAAGCTTTTGTTTCTTTGGATCTTAGGGAGGATGTTTTGAGTTTCTATATAGTGATCTAATATTTTGAGTGGATAATTGGATGAAAAAAAGTGTTTTAGGCATAAATTAAACCCTGAGAGATTGGGTTTTGCTCCTCAATAGTTTAAGCCTATTGATTTAGTGATAATTTTGCTATTTGAGCCCAATAAGATTGAAATTAAGGTTTGGTTTTCATTATAAGGGCTAGTGGTGAAATTTGGTGACACTAAGTAAAGGTTTTTAATTGATTAAAAATTATATGAATTGAAAATTAGCCTAGTGATGGCTAATAAATGATTTTGGTGGTTAAGTGATACTATGTGAATGGTTAGTTTAATATATAGACCATTAGGATGGATTATGACTCATTGACCTAAGTTGTGTGGTATGAGTTATAGTCTTCATTAATATTATTTGTCATGATAAGTGATGTGGATTACTTATATGTTGTAGGGATTATTGGTGGAATTTGTTCGGAAGTTAAGGAACAAGCCAAGTCCTATTTTGTACAAGAAGAACCCTTTTGGTCCTAAAGGGTTGAGATGACAGGGGAATTTATATTTCTTATTACTTTGTTTTAGCTATTTTTGAATAAATATTACTAGCTATCATGCATTATATAAGATTAAATGTGCTTTATAAGGGGTTATGGGGTACTACTTTGATTATAGTGCAAATATGTTTTCTAATTATTTAACAACAATGTTTTTATGGAAATGAGATTTGTTTGCATGTATTGTAATCATAAATAGAAGTTGCACTTAAGGAAGTATAACTAAGTAAGGTACCTTAGATAGGCTAGGTACCTTAGATAGATTAAGGAACCATTTAAGGGAGATTTATAAATGTCATACTACCTTAGATTGTTGAAGTGGTCAATACTCGAGAAAGGTAGACACGAGTAAAAGGCATGATCTCGATGGGAGTTCACCAATGAGAAGGTGTGGATTTTTGATATTCTATGGCACACTGTCAGTACTCAGTGCTGTCTTACGTATTGTGGGCTCAGTGCACTAAAGTGGTTAGTGTATTGAGTGTTCGACACCTCTCAGTGGGGGAGGGAATCCGACATATGAAGTGTGAGATTGAGTGCCTAGGCCAAGGTAGCCCTCACATGGAAAGTAAGTCGGGCTGGCTCTGGGAGGGAGTTAGCTTTGACTGCTCAGGATTCACGTCGAAGGGGCATAGGCGGTTCGGTGGATTAGATCATGCCTTAGATTATGTTTTGTGCCTGTGGAGGTACAAATAGGTATAAGGTTTACCTGCGAGTTAAAGAGTGCCAGGGGGCATTCTGTTGGTCATGAAAGGCCATACCGGCCTAGGTCATGCATTCATGCATTTTAAATGGTTAAATTATATACTATGTTAAATTTATTATTCGTTTATTTGATTATGGCTTACTTTGTAATAATCAATGTAAATTTCGCTGTTACTGAGACTGTGGTTGTCTCACCCCTTTCTTTTCAATATTCTAGGTCCAGGCGAAGGATCCAGTGGTGGACGGGGAAAGGAGCAAAGCTAGGGGTTTGCTTGTGATTTGTAAAGAACTGCAACCCCTTTCTTTTGAGCAAATATATTGTAATGTATTTAAGATTAGGGTGCCAGTAGGATATGATTATGTATGTGTGTGTGAATATGTGTGGATTGTGTGTTTGTGTATAAATTTTTGTCTGTTTGCAGACTTGTGGCTAGGAAACTTGGTTATGGTATGTGGTTTTGATGGATTTACTTAGTAGACCAAGTTTCTATTACAAGCAGATCTTTGTTTTGATATATATGTGATTTTATAAGCAAATGCAAAGTGGTTGCATTGTAAAGGGTGTGCTATGGGCAAACATACACCTTGGATAGAGAGAGTGGGTGCGTGGGCCCCACAAGGAGCTCTGAGCCAAGTGAAAATGTTTAGCATATGTATTTATATAAATACATGGTATTTGGATTTATTTGTGACTACTCTTGTATGATTTGTGCATTTTGGGGGTTTAGGGTCCATTTTGGGAAATGTCACCCGGGTGGTCAAATTTTGATGTATGGGGGTTTTCCATCATTTGAATGTTCTATCAGGTGTTTTTAATCTTATTTGACATGTCCAAAGTGTTTCCACAGGTTTGTGACCATTAGGATGGGATTTGGACAATTTTGAAAATGAATTTTACCAAAAAGCTGCACTTTTGCATCCGGGTGTCCAAATCTTAATCCAACCGTTGGATTTCTCTAAAATTTGGGTCACAAGTAAAAAATTTTATAAGCTTCGTGTGGGCTTTGGAATCACATCGATTGGATATCGGACGGAGAAACGATGCACTCCGGAATTTAGTCTGGAGGTGCTGTCATGACAGCATTAAATTGCTGTCATGACAGCTACAGTATTGATTTTATAACCTACACAAAATTTAATCCGTCCATTGGATCTTTTCAAAATTTAGTATGCTAATAGTATTCTTTAAAAGTGACATGTGGGCTTTGGAATCACTCCGATCGGAGGTCAGATGATAAAATGGTGCACTCCGGAAGTTGGTCCGGAAGTGCTGTCATGACAGCTTTTTAGCTGTCATGACAGCAAAAATAATCAAATTTTTAACATGTCTAATTTTAAATCCGACCGTTGGATCTTTTTGAAATTTGGTATACTTATAGTACCCTTTGAATGTGACGTGTGAGCTTTAAAATCACTTCGATCGGAGGTCGGATGGCAGAACGACGCCTCCCAGAAGTTGACTCAGGAGGGTTGTCATGACAGCAAATTTAAATGCTGTCATGACAGTATCTTTTTATTTCTCTTTCGTCTAACTTGCTTCCGTGCGCTATAGTTAGAACCTATAATTTTTTTTAAGGTTTTAAATGTTTACTTTGCAATCGTATATTTGCTTAGTGATTTAAATGATTTGTTTCCTAAGTTGGTTTTAGGATTAACTCCTTAACCACACTTAGTTTATTTGAATTGTGTGATTTTTGGATAACACTCGGGGCAAGTGTTACAGCTTACTTGGAAATAATTAATCTAGATTTCTCTGTTACTAAGACTATGGTTGTCTCACCCCTTTCTTTTCCATATTTTCAGGTTTAGGTGAAGGAACCAGTGGTGGACGAGGAAAGGAGCAGAGCTAAGAGTTGTTTGTAGGTTGTAAAGAATTGCAACTCCTTTCTTTTGAGCAAATCTATTGTAATGTATTTAGGATTAGGGTGCTATTAGGATGTGATTATGTATATGTGTGTGTGAATATGTGTGGATTGTATGGCTTGTGTATGAATTTTTGTCTGCTCGTAAACTTGTGACTAGAAAACTTGGTTATGGTATGTGGTTTTGATGGATTTATTCAATAGATCAAGTTTTCACTACAATCGAATATTTATTTTGGTATATATGTGATTCCATAAGCAAATACAAAGTGATTGCATTACGAATTATATCTAAGGGCAAACATACACCTTAGATAGAGAGAGTGAGTGTGTGGGCCCCACGGAGATCTCTGAGCCATGTGAAAATATTTAGCATGTGTATTCATATATGTATATGATATTTGGAATGGTTTTTGGCCACTCTTGTGTGATTTGTAAATTTTGGGAGCATAGGATCCACTTGGGGAAATGACATACGGGTGGTCAAATTTTGATATAAGGGGTTTTTCTATTATTTAAATGTTCTATCAGGTACTCCTAGTCCTATTTGATGTGTCCAAAGTGTTCCTACAGGTTTGTGACTATTAGGATGAGATTGGGACAATTTGGAAATTGGTTTTTACCAAAAAGCTATACTTTTACATCCGACTGTTCAAATTTCAATCCAACCATTGGACTTTACTAAAATTTGAGTCACAAGTAAAATTTTTTATAATATTCGTGTGGGTTTAGAATCACTTTGATCAGACATCATACGGAGAAATGATATACTTCAAAAATTGGTCTGGAGGTACTGCCATGACAGCTATTTAATGCAGTCATGACAGTAAAGTGATTGAATTTACAACATGCAAGAATTTCAATTGTCTGTTGGATCATTTGAAAATTTGTTATGGTAATAGTAATCTTTAAAAGTGACATATGGGCTCTAGAATCACTTCAATCAGAGGTTAGATGATAAAATTGTGTACTCCGGAAGTTAGTTCAAAAGTGCTGTCATGACAGCAACTTTATCCAATCTTATAGAGTGTTCAAATTTTATTATGACTATTAGATCATCTTGTAATTTGGTACACTATTAGTATCATTAAAATTGATGTGTGAGCTTTAAAATCACTTCGATTGGAGGTTGAATGATAGAATAGTGCCTCCTTAAAGTTAGCTCGGGAGGGCTATTATGGCAGCAATTTAATACTGTCATGACAGCATCTTTTTATCCCACTTTTGTCTAGCATGCTTCCATGCGCTATAAGTAAAATCTATAAATTTTTTAAAGGCTTTAAATTTTTATTTTGCGATGGTGTATTTGTTTATTGATTTAAATACTATCCTAAGTTGGTTTTAGAATCAACTCCTTAACCATACTTAGTTTGTTTAAATTGTGTGATTTTTGAATAACACTCGGGGCAAGTGTTACAAAACAAGACTAGTATGACTTTGATTAATTATAAAGATATAAATCAAAGTCGTAGACACTTGAAAAAGTACAAGTGTTAGACCAACCAGCTATGAGAAAGCTATATGATGCAAGTTATAAGCTTATTTCATATGTAACCATATCACTAAGTCCTTTGTCTTGAGATCATCATGGATTCCTACATGATGACTACTAAACTTTAACTAATCAAAAGTCAACTTTAACCTAATGATCATAAAGCTTATGATTGAGTTTAGTGATATTCATGCAGAAGAATATGAGTGGTCAATATGTAATTTGTCCCTCACATTAATTGAGAGATACTACTAGGCCCCTCGATGAGTAAAACTGAAAAAATGTATGGTTATACTATATTACAAAGGGTTTTTTCATCATTATAATCAATCTACTTAGAGATTTCAATTTGAGACTAAATATCTTCATCAACTAGTGACTAATAAAGTGGACCAATTTGGACTTCTAGAAAGCATCTAATAAACTGGATTGAAAGAAGTAAAGTAAATCTATTTCTCTTCATTATTTACAAGTGAGGAATAACCATCCCACTAATATAATATATTCAATACATTACATGCCATATAAATTTATGGTGAGGTATAACCATCTCGTTTGATGACTGATACACACACACACACATATAAGGTAAAATGAGTGAGAAATTAAAAGAGTGTAAAATTAACTAAGAAAATAAAAAAATTGAAATAAAAATGTTTTCTTCTATAGAAAATAAACCAATTTAATTTTTGAAACACAAAAATTGAAATTAAAATTAATTATAAACTTAGAGGAAAAAAAGGGAAAAAAGTAAAATAAATTCTAGAATTAATAGTACCAACATTAATAATCACCATCATCCTTTCAATCACCTAATTATCACATCAATCTCAAATTTCAGGAACCATATCTCAAAATTATCAAAATAAAAAGTGGACCAAAATAATAATTGAAACTAAATTTTTACTTAAATGCTTTTATGATCTAAGGATCACAACAAAGAGAAGAAACAATTTTTGGATTTGCTTCCTAGGAAAATATACAAGAACATGATCAAAATTTAATAAGATTAGAAAGGACAAACACAAGAAAAAATTAAACAAAAAATGTCACCTTACTATTTATACACTCACTAGATGGGATCAATTGTAGTGATCCCTTCTTCCCCTTTCTATAACTTCGCATTAGTTGAAGAAGTCCCACCAGCATCACACCATAAAACTATAAAGTGAAGTTTGAAGATACAAATTAAAATATGAAATCTAAAATCCCAAGAATTATCAATGTTAGTTGGCAATATTGTCTCTCACCGGATACTTTGATATGAAGTACAATAGTTGTTCAACAACTTCAACAAGATGTTTCAACAGTGAAGCATGTACCAGGATGGAGGGTGGATGAGTGGATTTTGTTAGGAAGGTCAATGAATCATGTTTGATTACAGGGAGGTGGCATAAAAAGATTAAATAGGAATCAATGTAGTAGAAGCTGCCAAAGGGAAAGAGTGTGGCAGCAGACAGCAGTAGAGCTGGTAATTCGGGCGGGTCGGGCTTATTCAGGCCGGGCTCAATTCAGGCCAGGCTTATTCGGATCGAGCTTAAAGCATCCTACCCCTTCTAAAAAGCCCATATAGCTAAGCCCGGCCCTAACACCTTCGGGCTTCGGGCTTATTCGGGTTGGCCCGAATACCCGAAACTTTTTAAAAATATTTTTTCTGTATTTTTTGAATCAATTTTAATTTTTAAATAATTCTATTAATCGTAAAATATTATCTTAATTTTAAAAGAATAAAATAAAAAATAATTTATCAACTTTGTATTTAAGTAGCTCTGTTATTATTTTGTTGTATTATGTATAATTTATTCATGAATGTTTCCTTTACTTGTAAATTAATGTCTTAGTTGTTTAAATATTGCTCTTATCATAGTCATATATAAATATTTTATATATTTTAATTAAATTATATTATTTTAATTTTGATTAAGCTGATCCCAATTCAATCACAGTTAGACTACTAACTTAAAATTATTATTTTGATTAGTTCAAAGTTTTTAATAACTTTTAGGTAAATTGTCCTTTTTATTTTTATGAATATAAAAAAATTGTCATCATTATATTATATAAAAAAATTATTTAATTATGAGTAAAATATTATTTTTTTGAAATCATTTTTCTTTAACTTTTTATATTGTTTAACTCTTACATAAAAGGGATTTTTACTTTAATTTACTCTTAATTTTTAACCAAATCTAGCATGGACAATAACCAAGTAATTATTCAAGAATATTATTCTATTTATTATGTTTATCTAGTAGTAGAGTTGGAAATTCGTACATGCCTAAATTTTATTTTTAAAATTATTTTCAATTTTATTTTTACTTTAAAATTAATTCTCTTAATTTATAAAAAATATAAAATTATTTTTTTACATGCAAATGATTTATAGGACTCAAAATTTTTTTAACAAAAAATGGGTCTTAAAATATTAAAATCAATATTAAAATATATTTTAAATATTATTTTGTGATATTTTATTGATTAAAAATAATAAAAATATAAAATATAACTATTTTAAATTTTTTTAAAAAATAACTACATTAAAACACTTATATATATAGTATTTTGGTATAAAATGATATAAAACTTAAAAAATTAATTATATTTATCATATTTTATATATTTTTTTAAAAAAATTATTTTTTTATTCGGGTATTCGGGCCAAGCCCGAACCCGATCGGGCTTGGCCCGAATTTCCTCGGGCCTATTCGGGCCGCCCGAATAGGCCCGAACAATAAAAAAATAATATTTTTTCGGGCTTCGTCCTAAATTTTTCGGGCGGGTTCGGGCTGGCCCGTCGGGCTTGGCCCAAATTACTAGCTCTAGACAGCGGTGGAAGAATGAGTAGATGAAGAATTTAAAAAAAAAAATCTAGGACTTTGTACGGTTAGATCTAATAAATCTAAATAATTATATATTTTTATTAGTATATCTTTTTATATATACATATAACTTAAATATATTATTTTAAGAGATCGTTGGAGTACTAGAAAATCCTATTCGGTATGGGATAACAATCTTAAACACATCATAAGATGTATAACTTAAAAAAAAAATTAAAGTTAAGAATAACATTTTAACTTATTTAAGTTTAATTTTATTTAATCTTTTCGCTCTCTGTTAGGGTTATCATAATTCCAACCAAGTATCATATAATAACGATAAAAAGCTTATCTTCAAAATTATATTTTTTTATTAGAATAATTTTAATTTTCAAAAAATAAAATTTATTTTATCATTTTCATAAAAAATTGATCACTTGTAATAAAAATGATGTCAATGCCATACCCATGATCAACCATTCAATTGATCTAATTACATGATATCTTTTCATGAGTTCATGAATGGTTATAATCACCCAAAATTTTAAATTAAATAAATTTTTTAATTAATATTTTATTTAAATTAGTTTTTATGACAAGAGTGGTAGTTTAATAAAATTTATATTAGCAATTTTTTTAAGGCTCAGCATTAAGCAAAAATTTGATTTTATGTTGTTTTGAATTGAAGAAAAATTTTTGGATTCTTTCTTGTAATTTTTTCCTTGCGTCATTTTTTATAGTTTTCTCAATTCCCTTTTTTTTTTTTTCAAAATTTATATTCTCTCGCGAAACAAAGCATTGCGTTGCACCTCATTTTCTTTCTTTTCTTCACCAACATGAGTCCTCTGATTCTTCACCGTCGGTTTGTGTTTCTGCTCTTCACCATCAACTACTCTTCCGCCGTCGTTAGTCGCTGGCTACCCTTTTCCCATCAGCGCCGGTCTTCTTCAGTGAGGCAGAGCTGTGGATTTCTATCATGGTCCATCCTTGTTCTGTTTCTGATCTTTTCAGCTTCATCCTCAGTGTATAGGGCTTGTGCGTGTGAGTAAGCTTTAACTGTCTCTCCTTCTCAGCTGTGGGGTGTCGACTGTGTGCGTGGAGTTAGGCTTGAGTTCTTTCTCTAATTTTTTTTTTTTTAAGTCGGTGTTTGCTGTGTCTTTCTCTCTTCATTCAAGCAGCAAAATGGAAGTGATTCTCCTCTTTTTCTTTTTTTCTTCTTTTTCAGTACTATCCGTGAGTTGGAGTGTGGCTGAAGCTACTGAAATTGGCTTGAGGTAAGTTGCTAGTCATAGCTACATGAATCGTTCTCTTCTTTCCTGGCCGAAGAATGCATCCCTGCTTCTCTTAGTGGCTCTCATGAATTCTTTTGAATTTAAATGGTAATTTTGATTGATATTATGAATGATTTTAGTTGGTAATAAGTTGAATATTGATAATAGAATTAATGTTGGAAGTTGGTTAAATGATTGGATGATTATTGTAAGCTAAATTTGGATGCCCTCAAGATATTTGTGGAGATGCTTGAGTGAAAATTTAGGTGCTGTTTTGGATAATATTAAATGTTACTTTATTAATGTTGAGTTAAAGATTGATGAAGAGATTAAATGTTGAAAATTGTTGGGTTTTCTTGGAAGCTTGCCTCATAATTTAATTAATGGTGAATGGTCTCATAGTGTTTGTAAATTTGCTTGAAAAATTTGTTGGTAGAGATGAGACTGTTAAATTTTTATAGTAGAATCTAGATGAATTATAAATATTACTTGCATGAGTATATGTAAGTTTTGGAATTTTTAAAAATACTAAAATAGGAGAAAGGAATGTATAGGATGTTTGCATGGTATGTTATTAAATTTAAAGGAAGCATGTGAATGGGTAATATGAGTTATTATAACTTGTGGTTGAAGATAGATTACAAGAAGATATGAGGATGAATTGAGAATCATCGAAAGTTTAACTAACTCAAGTATACCTTGTGAGAAATAATTGTATGAGTAAAGTTAGTGGGTTTTATTATTAATATTTTGTATCTGTTGGGTCTTCTTATGGGCTATATAAGATGACCCAAAATGTCTTGTAAAGTTGGCTCAGTTTTAATAAAATAAGTTTTGATTCTTTCAATGGTTGAGGATCTCTAAGATTACATGGTACCAGAGCTTTGGTCCAATTACCTTCAACCCAAAGAATCAGACTGAGTTTGCTAGAAGAATGATTTCATAAGACCGATGGGACAAGAATCTATTCTCTCTATCGAGCTCTGTTCACTTGTTTGTAAGGATCGGTTGGTGTTTTAGCATATTATACTTGTCTAAAACAACTATGGGATGAATATTCCATGCTCGTGCCACTTCCATTCTACCAATGTGCCATGTCAAATGAATATGTCTAGATAGTTGATAAGCAACGACTATTCTAGTTCCTTATGAGGCTTAATGATGATTATCAGATAGTTCAGTCCCAAATTCTTTTGATGACTCCTTTGTAGACTGTGAATCATGCCTATTCCATAATATCACAAGAAGAAGATCAAAGGGGAATTTCTCATTCCTCACAAGGACATGCAACCCCTCTGAAGTCTACCATTATGGCTATGAGAGGTGCTCGACAAGGCAAAGGAGGTAAAGGAAGAGGATGTTCTTAGGATGAATGTAGCCATTACAAAAGGAAAGGTCACAAATGAGAGAATTGTTATCATCTTATAGGGTTCCCAACTAATTTCAGAGGTTACAATAAGCAAGAAAATCAAGTTAATCAGATAGAAGAGATAAATCAAGTCATCTTTCTTTGACTAAGGAATAGTATGATGGCATAGTACTCCAACTGTTGTAGAAAGAGAGTAATGAAATTGCAGTAGGCATAGTTAACTACATAAAAGAGAATGTGTCAAGTTTGCTCAATACTATTCCCTCTTCCATTTGTAAATATAACTAGATTTTAGACTTTGGGGCAACCTATCATGTTAGTAGTAGCCTTAATATACTTGATTCTGCTAGACCTTGCACTGGTCCTTTAAAAAGGATTAAAATGCCTAATGGAGATAGAATTGCTATCACCCATACTGGATCTGTGAGACTGTTTAATAATGTTATATTACATGATGTTCACTATGCCCTATAGTGTTGTTTTAATCTAATCTTAGTTTCTAAGTTGACTAAAATTACTAAGTGCATAGTCTTCTTTTATCTTAAGTTTTATACTTTGCAGGAGACCTCAGCTGGGAGCTCCTAGAAGATTAGTAAAATCAATAATGGACTATATTTGATTGGCAAAGACATAACCCTTGATAGTCTTATAGCTATGACACATAATGAACAGAGATCCATGTTATGGCATAAGAAGCTAGGCCATGCCCCCTTTAGAAATTCTTGGGCATTTAGATTCTTTGATACAAGAAATTAAACATCTTGATCATAATAAGTGTGTGAGGTTTGCATTAGTGCTAAGCAAACTAGACTTCCTTTTCCTTCTAGTACTTCAAAAGCTGATTGTATCTTTCAATTGATTCATATAGATGTTTAGGGCCCATATAAGCAACCAACATATAATGGTCATAGATATTTTCTTACTGTGGTTGATGATTTTTCTCGATGCACTTGGTTATACTTACTTAAACATAAGAATGATTCCATACATTGCATGTGAAATTTTATTACTTATGTTTATACTTAATTCTCTGCTTGCATTAAGAGAGTTAAAAGTGATATTGGCCTTGAATTTATTAACTCTAAAATGAAAAATATGTTTAATAGTGAAGGCATTCTACATGAAATCTCTTGTCCCTACACCCCTCAACAAAATGGAATTGTTAAGAGGAAACATAGGCATTTACTTGAAGTAGCCAGAAGTTTAATTTTTCATTCTCATATGCCTTTAAAATTTTAAGGAAAGAGTGTTAAAATTGCTGCCTTTCTAATTAATAAAACCCCCTCAAAGAGCTTAGGTTATAATACTCTTTATGAGCTTCTATAAAACAAACCACCAGATGTATCAATCTTAAAAGCTTTTGGTTGTTTAGCATTTGCTACTATTCTGAATTCCTCTGATAAATTCATGCCTAGAACTAAACCATGCATTTTTATGGATTATCCACCTAATTAAAAGGGCTTTATTTTATTTCATCTTAAAACAAAGAATTTATTTGTTAGCCGACATGTTACTTTCTTAGAAAGTAAATTTCCTTTTCATGACAAATATCTCTCTTCTTATAATACTTCTATACCTTTATCTGTGAATGACCCTTTCTTGTATGAGCATGATTCACCTGTGATTATTGGAGATCAAAATTCTCCTCAAAATCTTACAAATTCAAAACAACATTTCAGTCATCCAAACAATTTTATTCCACTGCGTAACTCTGACTTACCTCTACATGAAGAAGAGGAAAGAAATCTTACTCCAGTTGATACTGAAAATACACTCTAACCACCTCCAAAACACATTAGAAAGCCTCCATCTTGGCTGAATGACTACATTTGTCATGCAGATTCTAGTTATAAAGGTAGAAAGGTAAGATCTAAGTATCCTTTACATCATTACATGTCATATGCTAATGTTTCATCTATATATAAGGACTATTTATTGCATCTTGATGATGATTTATCTAAACCCTCTAGTTTTGAAGAGGCAGTAAAAAGTCAAAAATGGATAGGTGCTATGAGAGATGAAATAAAGGCTTTGGAAGATAATAAGACTTGGATAATTATGAATTTACCTAAAGGAAAGAGGCCTATAAGATGCAGGTAGGTTTTTAAAAGGAAATACAAGGCTGATGGGAGTTTAAAAAGGTGTAAGGCAAGACTTGTAGCTAAAGGGTATAGTCAACAAGAAGGAATTGACTATTTTGAAACCTTTTCTCTGATAGTTAAAATGGTTATGGTTAGGACTGTTGTTACACTTGCAGTTATGTATGCTTGGCTTTTATTTTAAATGGACGTGCATAATGCCTTTTTACAAGGGGATTTGCACGATGAAGTTTATATAAAAATTCCATAAGGATTTAGTCAAGTTGGGCCTAATAAGGTAGCCAAATTGACCAAATCTCTATATAGTCTTAAGCAAGCTTCAAGGCAATAGAATGCCAAGCTTATAGATGTGTTAATATAAGGGGGTTTAGCTAAAGTAAGTATGATTATTCTCTGTTTATTAAATAAAACAAGTCTAAAATCACTCTTATTCTTGCTTATGTTGATGACTTAGTTGTGACTAGTAACAATGTTCAAAGTATAAATACTATTAAGCAACATCTACATCAAAAGTTTAAAATTAAAGATTTAGATAATTTGAAGTACTTTCTGGGAATAGAGTTGGCTAGATTTGAAAAGGGTATTGTTTTGACTCAGCAAAAAGATGCTTTAGATTAAATTTTTGATATGGGTTTAAGTGGTACAAGGCCGCTTAGTGTTCGAATAGAACAGAATGTTTGTTTATCAGCTAAAGGGAGAATTACAGATCAAAGGAAGAAATAGAAAACTGATCACAGTATAAAGCAAAATAAGAAAGAAGATCTTTTCTTGAAAAATCCAGCTTCATATAGAAGACTGGTAAGTAAGTTATTTTATGTTACAACTATTCATCCTGATCTAAATTTTATTGTGCAGAATTTGAGTCAGTTTATGAGTGCACCAAGCAAATCTCACATGGAGGCTTTTGTGAGAGTTGTAAGATACCTCAAAAGATATCCTGGACTGGGCATCTTGCTATCTGTATCAAAAGGAAATACAATAGAGTGCTTTGTTAATTCTAATTTGGAAACTTGTAGAGATACAAGAAGATTTGTGACTGGCTATGCTGTGAAGTTTGTGAGATCTTTAATTTGCTAGAAAACTAAGAAATAGAACACAATTTCAAGATCCTCTGTAGAAGCAGAGTATCGTACTCTTGGATCTGCTATTGCAGAGGTGGTTTAGATCACCAAGATGCTGAAAGACTTGAACTTATGTAATATTGAGCCTATGCAAGTGTTTTGTGATAGTAAAGCTGTGATTCACATTGCTAATAATCCAGTTTTTCATGAATGGACTAAATATATAGAAATTGATTGTCATTTTATTAGAGAAAAATTACAACATGGCATTACCAGTTTACAACATGTTAGAACCAAGGAGCAGTTAGCTGATGTATTTACCAAAGCCCTTAGTTGTGAAGATCATGAGAGAATATTGTACAAGTTAGGAACCATTAATTTGTTTGGATCCAAACTTGAAGGCGAGTGTGAGAAATAATCGTATGAATAGAGTTAGTGGGTTTTATTATTAATATGTTGTATATGTTGGGTCTTCTTATGGGCTATATAAGATGACCTAAAGTGTCTTGTAAAGTTGGCTCAATTTTAATAAAATAAGTTTTGATTCTTTCAATGGTTGAGGATCTCCAAGATTACATACCTAAAACATAATTGGTTAGAATATTATCTTTAATATTGTTTGGATTGAATTTAAATATCACTATGTACTTGAAAAATTACTTGATAAATGATTTTAGAATTATGATTTATTTATCAAAAAATTAAGAGCATCACTAATACAAAAGAGATAAGTCAAGAGATACAAGCTTTAGAATCATTATATATATATATATATATATATGAAAGTAGGGTTAAAGGCTATGAGAGAATGCTACGTGTTCATTTTTAGGTTTGCTATAATTTTGTGCTTTGGGATGCTTTTCTTGCGATTATGTGCTTCGGAGTCAGGTTTGGGATTTAGTTTGAAATGATTTATTATTTTTTAATATATTTAAAATATATTATTCAAGTTTGGATTTAGATGCAAGATTAATTATTAACTTTTAGATGTATATAAAAATTCCTTTTTTACCCATTTAAAATTTAAATTTGATTATATTTGAATTTAAATTAGTATCTATCTATTTAAAAATTTAGAGAAAATAACCTTTGTTTAAAAATTTTCATCTGTCATCATGATTTTTTGAAAATTTTCGTCAATTCTAAAGATTTTTCAAAAACCAAGGTTCATATGGTTGAATATATATGTATATATATATTTATCTATTTAAATTTAAATTTAAATTAATATCTTTCTATTTAAATATTTAAAAAAAGAATCTACGTTTAAATATTTAGATCTATTCTCATGATTTAAAAAAAAATTGTATCATATAATAAAGTATAAATATCCTTTTATTTGAAGTCAAATTAATATCTATCTATCTAAATATCTAATAAATGATTATGGGTTTAAAAATAGTAAAGTACATATTTTTTTATTTACAAAAATGCATATAATCAATAATTTATGTTTAAAAATATTAATTTTGACACGTTGATATACATATTTAATATTTCATGGTTTAAAATATATTAATTTTGTTTATGATTTGCAATCATTTGAAAGTTTTTTATTAAACATTTTAGAGATAGGCTGCATCCGTTTAAAATATATGAACTTTCAAAATTTAGGGTCTCTTGATGCTCTGGATCGTATTGGAGAATAAACCATTCATACAAGATGAGCACCATATACTCAACTACTATAAATTTGCATCCCAAGACCGGTTATATCCATCGTTTTGGGTTACATTTTTTCAATATTTTAGATATTGTAGATAAGGAGGCAGGAGAAAACAAATAATAATTACTTAATAGGTATGCCACTAAACTTTCTAAATTTTTATTTGAAAACTCTATTTACCATGTTTAAGATAGTATCTTATCTTAAACTTTTTCTATCTATTTGAAAACTTCATTTAATGCACTTATATAATACCCCATCTATTCAAAAACTTTTCCTATCTTAAGCTTTATTTTTTAAAAACTTTATTTAATGAAACATATATGTAGCATTATATTTTATTTATATAAAGCATATTAAGTTAGACTTGCTATGTCGATACATGAAGGTTAAATAATTATATGTTGTTTATAATCGTACCTTAATAATTATTTATACATAGTAGGTTCCTTCATCGTTGTTTATTTTTCTAATTTATTTTATTTAATTAATTTATTCTACCTTGTAAATGTCACCAGCTTTAATAATTAAGAAATATATTATCAGTTTAAATGATCACTCAAGAGTAACAACAACATTATTTAAAAAGAGTATGAGATTAAACAATTATAATCCAATGCCATATATCTAAGATCTATGCAATATATAGTTGTATATTATATTATATAGAAGTACAAAGGCATATGAAATTTTCTCTATTTAAGAGATTATATATTAGATTGATTTAAAATTTATGCTTTTTTTCACTTATTTAATATTTTTTATTATTCTTCAATTTTTTATTTTCCCTTTTTTGTTTGATACATGTCAGCTTGATAATTTTAATAAAAATTTATGAGCCCTGCCTAATAATTCACATTCTGTTCATCCGTCACATATAGATTGAAATATCTGATAATTATGTATAAAAAGGTAGAGTTAAGTGCTACATGCAAATGACACTTTTTTTTTTTTTAAAAGATTTGTTGCAATTCTGTGCTTTGAGAGGCTCTTCTTGCAATTCTGTGCTTTGAAATCAAATTTGGAGCTAAGTTCAAGTTGATTTATTATTTTTATATGTGCATAAATTAAAGTATCTATGTTTGGAGTTAGGTTCAAAATGATTTATCATTTTATATATATTAAAAAAATTTATCTATTTGAAATTCAAATTTGATAATACGCCAACAATATTATATTTTTAGACATATATATATTTGAATTCAAATTAATATATCCATATTTAAATATGTAGAAGAAAGAAATTCT
Organism: Prosopis cineraria; assembly: GCF_029017545.1. NCBI lineage: Eukaryota > Viridiplantae > Streptophyta > Magnoliopsida > Fabales > Fabaceae > Prosopis > Prosopis cineraria. The sequence continues at coordinate 17,113,608 of NW_026555343.1, read as the reverse complement.
GTTCAAATATTTTGATCTATTCTCATGATTTCTGAAAATCTAGATCATCTAATAAATTACAGATTTCCATTTACTTAAATGCAAATTAATATCTAGCTATCTATTCAAATTTAAATATTTAGAAAAATATCATAAGTTTAAAAATTTTAATTCACGTTATCATTTTTGAGAAATATATATATATATATATATACATACAATGATTATGGGTTTAAAAATATTAACACTTCATTATGTATCATGATAGTGGCATTAGAATTAAAAATAGATATCATTTACGGAAACAATGGTGGCATTCCTATGAATTTCTATAATTGAATAAAAAATAGATATCATTTAGGACTTTAAATTCAGATTATTGTTTAATATATACTAAGTATCTGTCATCACACAAAAATATATTTAATGTCCATCATTATTTTAAAAAAATTCATTTTATCTCTCAATTCATCCTTATTCAATTATAAATTAATAGTGTCAGCTATGCATCACATTTCACCCCCTCTATTTTTTATATGTATAAAACAAATTGAATTTACTTGAAAGTATTAAATATCAATATTTTTTTATACAAGATTTAGTTAGGAATTCAATTCGGATTTGATATTGGAATTAAAAATCAATATAACAATTTCGCGCCAGAAAAAAGGATCAATTCAACAATCAGATTAATAAAAAGAACCATAATTTCCTCTATTTTACGTGGTATTCACCATTTAAATATATAAACTGTGCAATTAAATCAAAACCAAAACTTACTTGGTGATAGGTTGTAGCAAAGGAGGATATATACAATTGGCCAAAAAAAAGGGAGGATATTCAAATTTTCAACCTTTGGCATGCATGAATTTCTTTACATGAGTTTCAAATGTAGTTGAGTTAGTTTTTCAATATGCTAATGTAGGTTTTTGTGTTTATGATCTTCTTCAAAGTAAATATCATTTTTTTTATTTTATAGTTATACTCATTGTCTATTGATTATTGAATTCCTCCAATTATTTGAAAGTCCTTAATAAGGAGCCAAGGTCTATTCAGTCTTATGGCTTTGATTTTTTAGAGTTGTATGCATTTGAAAGAGGGGTGTTACTAACAAGAATTATTTAGTGAGTCTGCCATTAATATCTCACACAGACTTTTTGAACGCTCAAGATATTTAATGTCCCAATATCTCACATCGTATTAATATTTTTTGGATTATTAAAAATTTATATTATTCAAAATAAATTTTATCGTGGGAATAAATTGTTAACAAATTTTGAAAGAAACAGTATAAACCAAATTTAAAAAATTGTAGTATAAATAAAAATTCAATAAATAATTTTTTAATATACTAATTTTTGAGTCTATAATTTTTAATATAATATTTATTTTTGTACATAATGAAGATAATACATATCCTAACCTAATTAGAGACACTATAATCAATTTGATGTAATAAATTAAGTGTCTTGATGTTTAAAGAAAATATCATAGTTAAGTGTGTGTGTGTGTAAATTCTATTTTAGATTATCGAATATATAAGTAGAACTTTCAAAAATTGGATATGTAAATCATTATAGAATTATTAAATTTAGTGGTCTTTTCCTTGTAGTTGAAATCATTTGTTTCACAATTCCATGCTTTGAAAATTAGATTTGATTGTTTGTTTATGGATAGGTTTTCAAATAAATTTTTAAATATTTACATATATAAACTAGACCAATAAAATAATATTTGAAATTCAAATTAATATTTAGTTATGGAATAATTTTAATATTTTATAATATTTTAATGTATCTATGCAGTTTTATGGCATTCTCTTTCATTCACATTATTGGATTATATAATTAATTTATCTAATTTAATTTGAAAATATACCACACCTCCTCTAAAACGATACAGATTTGGAAATATTTTCATACGCATCAAGATAGTTGATCATGTTTTCGGAATCAAGTTTGGTACTCGATTTGGGATGATTTATTATTTCTATATTTACAAAAAATAAACTATTTAGATTTAAAGTTAGATTCATGATGATTTATCATTTTTTATATGTTTCAAGTTGCCTTTTATGTGGCTTTTTATTTCAAAAATCACGTTTGATTATTGGTTTATGGATGGGTTTGGGTTAAAATTTTAAATGTTCATACACACACACATATATAAAAAAGTAAAAAAAAAAATAGTTGTAAGCTGTATATATTTCAAATAAAATAAATTAATTTTATCTATATTCTGGATAAAATTACATGAAATCTAATATTCTTCAGTTAGAAAGATATCTAAATTAATAATTTTTAAATATCTTTTCTGTTCAAAGTCATGTATTATTTTTAAAATTTTACCAAATTAATCAAATTTCTAAAAATTTAGTTTAACTCTCATAATTCTTTAATCTAAATGGTGTTACTTTTTGGAATTTTTGTCAATGTATAAATATTTATTCTCAATATAATCTATTTAATGAATTTATGCGTGCTACTTTAAACAATTAATGGACTGGCCAGCATCTAATACCATTAAAAAAAATTTATACAAAACCTTTGCTTGATATTCGAATTATGAGTGGTTAAAAGATGTATGTCTTTAAACTATGAAAACTTAAATAAATTACTATTTGTCTAAAAATGCATATTTGAGATTCAAACTAGAATTAAGAAATGAGCAAGTAGAGCCCATATGAGCTTGTTCATTAAAATCATCTATTTTTCTAAAATATGAATTACAATATTCAAAATAAAACATAAGTAATATAAGTGTTGTTTTTAAAGTATATAAATGCATCCTGAAGTCTAATTTAATTTAAAAATTGAAACTATTATATTTTTTAAAGGCAAAAAAGGGATCTAAATTGGTGGCCTGTCAAGTTTAAATAGATTCAAATAGAATCTTAAATATATATATATATATATATATAACCTAAAGGAGTAGTTATAAGATGTATATATTCTCCAAATAAAATGAATTAATTTTTTCTATTTCCACGTAGATTTAAATCTTTAAATGAAAAAATATTGTGACATTGTGAAATATATAGGTTTGAATTCCCTTAGATTTAAATTGGAAAAAAATTACAGAAAATGCAATATTCTCCTAGGTGAAAGATATTTAAATTAATCATTTTTTACGTATTTGTCCTATTCAAAATCATGTGTATATTTTTAAATTTTATAGAATTAATCATACTTTATTAAATTTAGTTTAATTATAGTAATTCATTAAATAAGTAGTATAATTAACATTAAGTACTTTTGGTCAGTGTATAAATATTTGCACTCAATATAATAAATTATTTTATTTATGCATGCAACATTAATAATTAATAGACCAGCATCTAATACCATTGAAAACATTTATACAACATCTTTGCTTGAAATTCAAATTATGGGTGGCTAAAAGATGTATATCTTTTAACTATATACACTTAATGTTTGACCATCTAAAATTACATATTTTATATTTAAACTACAGTTAGAAAATAGGTGAGCACAGCCTATATGGGCCTAGCTATTATGGGCTTAAGTCCATAACCCATTTATCTCAAAATAGACTGATTTTAGAAGCCAGGCCCATATTTAATGTATTTATGGACAAGCATATAAGCCTATTTTAAAAAAATATCTTTAAAAAAATTATATGTAATATTTTTTTAATACAAATTTTTTTATGTTGTCAATTTAAATCCCTAAATTTACATCTTATTTGATCAACATATCTTACTTTGTATTTATTCAAATTGTTTTTTTTTTGCTTTTTAAATCTAATTAAACTAATGCATTGATTTCAATATTGTTAATATATTTAATCAGATTATGTTGTTATTGTAAGTTTAAAGTCCATTTAAAACCTAATTAATACTTTAAAGTAGGCTTTAGTAGGCCTAAAGCCTATTTAAGGCTTTAAAGCCTCACCAATAGCCCTATTTAAATTTGTTTTTAAATAGGCTTTTGAGTTTTAAGCTGAGTTTTCCTTGAGCCATGAAAAGAATTATTATATAAACTTTTGGCCAAGTTCACCCCTCTCGCCTACTACACAAGTTTGGGCATATTTGGATGCAGCCTAATCCATTATATAAATTTACCACTCTATAGTTATAAATTATATTTAGATGTGGATAGCAATGATGATGAATTTATATTGAACACAACGAAGCATGTAAAGATGGGGCAATGAATATATATGAAGATACAATGTGTTTTGTTCAATAAAATGTCTCTCTCAGTTTCATTTTAGGGTATTGTGTTTTTATGACTATTTTCATTCATTTTTATGACTATCGGTTCCAAATATAATTAATTTGTACCGATTATGCTTGCATTATTTCTTTTGTTTGATGATATTAAATTCAAAATTTTATTGGCGACCTTTTTATGGTAATTTTATAACTTTTAGTGCCAACCTTAGAAGATTAGATAATAAAAGTATAATGAAAGAAATACTAATTATCTAAAAATTATTATATCATGAAAGATTTTTTTTTTTGGGGAAAAATTTGGTCATAAATGATGGATGTCAATATTTTAAAAAGCTACCATATCATAGGTGCTTTACTAAATTTTCACTTACTATGAAAGGGAGGAAATTTTCTATTATGTTGACTTTTGTAATGACCATTAATAAAAGCCAAGGCCAGAGTTTATATAATGTCAGTTTGTACTTGCCTCATTTTGTTTTCTCACACGGCCAATTCAATGTTATTGTTTCTCATGATCAAAGAAGGGAATGTTTTAAAAGTATTAGTTCTTGATGAGGATGATCAATCTGTAGACAAAACTTTTAATGTTGTTTATAGAGAAGTTTTCAATAATTTGATTTAATTAGCTATAAATTTTTATTAATATGCTTCTCATTGTATTCATTTAGTTTTTACATTTACTTAACTTTAATATGCATATTTAATATTGAAAATGAAAATTACATAGCCCACTATGTATAGGATGATATGGAGTATTGGAGATGATATACTATAAATTATTCTTCTGAGAAAAATCTCCTACAAGATTAACAATTATTTATAAAATCTTTAGTTAATCATAAGTGATAAATTTTATAAAAAAAATTATTGTATATGGCTTGTGCATCGCACGGGTACTTTACCAGTTTTGAAAATCCTTCAAGTGAGTGGGTAGTGTTTCAATTAACTTATTACAAATTTTTAAAAAAATTTTACATTATTCCTTTATGAGTTTATAGATATTCTTGTTAATTTTAATTTTAGGATTCATTCAATTTTTTTACCTATCTAACTTTTATATTAACTATTTATTATGGTCCTGCTTTATATTCATTAAGAATTATGCTATTGTTGAAGAATATTTGGATCCAATACATTATTAATAGAATATTTATTCTAAACATTTTTTGTTTTTAAATTTTATGATTTGTATTATAGATTAAAGAAAAATGGTAATTTGTGCATGGAGAAAATTAAAAAGAAAATATGATGGTGGAATATTATATTTTAAAAAGAATAGTTTTCAATGAATGTTTCAACTCTATGCATCCTCGATTTGAATTAAGGGGATTGAGTTCAGAACACTGAATGTTAATGGTAGTTCTGTTAGCCCTTAGCACACTATGGTATATCTAGCTAGGAGGGTACTTGTAGGAGGTGCTAACCTCATGAACTGGCCAATACATGTAAAATGGAGGGATGGATATCATTGAGCATCATACTCATGCTTGTTTTGTGGGCTTCATACCTGTGCTTATTTTGTAACTTCTAGTCATGCTTGATTATTCAGTGGCTTTAAGTCACACTTGTTAGTTACTTACTATAAAGTCCCTACACATTTCGAGCTTTACCCTTCCACACTATATAATCAATAAATCAAAATCAGAGTGATAGCCCTTTATTTGATTTTAAATTATGGGATCTCAACTTCTTAAAATATATATTCAAATAAGAGAGCCAATGAAAGCATAAATACAATCAAACAACTCAAAATACCACAAATTCTTAACCTTGAAAAAGGGCTATATGCTAAGCATGCAATATGTGTGCCACGACATGTGGCACAGAGTCGCACGCTTGATTTCTCTGTGGCTTGTGTTGCAGTGCACCTATCTAAATTTTCTGCTGTCATTTGATAGCAAAAATTATGAATTTTCGACGTGCACTGTTTTCACACCCGACATTTGATTGGAGTGATTCAAGTGTCTACACGAAGCTTACAACATGTACTAGCTAATGGAATAAGTTTGAACTTGATTTGACAATCCAATCTAAAATTAGATACCCCGGGCACAAAAAGTCACTTTTTTTTCAAAAGCATACACCTTAAGTACTCAATTCTCATCACTTGTCCCATTAGACTATTTTAGGTCTTAAACTAAATCCAAAAGGGCCACATACACCTAATTAACATCATAATACACATATATCACATGAATAGCTTATCTTGGCCTCTCAAAGCCACATTACACAATTATAGTCTTATACGAGGAATATAAATATATAACACATTCACAAATACAATTAGACTTGTTTCATTTTTAACCCTCTGACTTTTACACATGGGGCTCTACCTTATCATATGGTAAGAAATCACAAACGTACTCAACTCATCTAAATAGGGCTTTACCTAACCATTTGTGTTAAGTTCTCAAATCATAACATAAGTCACATTTAATTCACATTTAATTCAAAATCAACATATATATATATATATGCAAGTGGAACAAGTTATAACACCATGTACTTGCTTGATTCACATTTAAGCCTACCCACATACCCTCCACTAGGAACCCTTGGCATAATGCAATATTATATACATATATACAAGAAAGTTTCACAATACAATCTACTTTCTCATATTCACATACATTTATGCATCTTAGTTGGCAACTCTATAAACAAATTTATATATTCATTTCATTCAAATGGTAGTCATACTATTACCAAGTGAGGTTACTCTTTCCTTGTTTCCTTTCTCGGCCTTCTCATACTCTCTTCACTTATGTTTAAAAATAATGGAGTAAGACGTACGTCCTAGTTACTTAGAGGTAACTCCAATTATCGGTTAATAAGCAAAATCATAAAAAAGTGATAAAGTAGCATGTGTATTAATAAAAACATTATCATATGCATATATAAGAAGTCATTCTTATCAATATCATTATGCTCCTACAATGCATTCCTAGTTCCCTTAGTAGAAAAATTTCTGTGCTCAGATTGGGGCTTCCAATCATAAGGAATAGGGCCCACCATACCACTGCTCATGCCAGGTCATTCTCTTTCCGTATGAGTGGTCTGTTCGTCATGGCAAAGCCAAGCTCTTTGCTCTGGATCATCAAGACTTTCTAGCCTTATACAGAGTAAGACCATGACCCCTTACCCTAATCTAGGGTAATTTAATGGATCATTCAATATCCTAGGTTTGTCATGGTAGAGTTAAGCACTACGCTCTGGATCATCAGGTTCTTCTCTTAGGTCCGTCTTAACAAAGTCAATTTCTACACGCTGGATCATTAATACTTCCTAGACCTCCTCATGGTAAGGCCACGTCCCCTTATCATAATCTAAGTTATATCTTGCGAATGTGATGCATGTTAGTGCACATGCCACCATAAATTTATCTCAATCAATACTCACACATCTGCATGCATATACTTTCACAATACTACTACTCTATCAGTTCACAACATAATGCATGTAGCTATATCAAAATACTTGCAAATAATTTCACAAACAAATAAGTAAAAGGATTACTCTAGTTACCTTTAACCCTTGCTACTAAGGGTTACTAATCACATTAAGCTCCTAGGGGTGTAAATTCTCACGAACAACTTCATAGGTGCTCAATCTATATAACACAGTGCCTCTCCATCAATTCTCAACACATTTCATAGACATTGATTCAGCTAAACCAAATCCCTTAACACAAAAAATAGATCAATTGAACCTTTTTAAATTCACTTGTCTATTATTTATAGTCATTAGCCCTATAAGCTACTCAAACAGCCATAATAACTTTCTAACAATTTATTCTACCCATTTTATCCTTTTAACCTAACATTTAGGCTATTTTGAGCTAGAACTCTCAAAACTCAACCATTCAACTCCATGCTAGTTACAAAACTTTAGTTCTGTATTAAATATCTCATTTTAAACCTATTTTTTTATTACAATACTGTAGAATCTTATGATTTGATTTCTCAACTGATGAAATTCAATGAAAAAGAGGTAGAATTGAAGCTTGGGATTGTGCGATACTTACTTAGCAAATTATAAATCAAAGCACCTAAGCTCTAACTATGGCTTGCCCTAGCAGAGATGGACTCTTCTCCCCTTCCAACTCTTTCACTTCTAATTTCACAAGCTAATCATGTTGGCTTTAAGTGATCCCTAGACGATGTAGCACAACATATGGCATGATGACTTTAATCTCACTTGTGCTTGTGCGTTATGTCCTGGACTGTCTTTCTTCCCTTCAATCTTATCAATGCAGCATGTAAAGAATACAAATTATTAACTTAACATCTAAATCACAATCAATCCCTTAATTATTAATTTACTGCTCATTAACAACTAGTTCTTGGGATTGAAATTTGGAATGTTATACTTACCCTTGTGGATTGTGTACCCACACTTATTAGTTATTTACCCTTGTGAACTGTGTTTCCATGCTTATTAATCATTCTGATAAAGTCTCACTAAAAGTGAATTTTTAGAAACTTATTATTTTTAAATTTATTTTATTAAATAAACTATTGTTTGATCATATATGATTTGATATGATAAATTACCTCCTAGATTGGTTTTAAAATTTATTGTTTTATATTAGTTATTCACAAATATTTTTTATCATTATTTGAATTCCTTTTATATATTTTTAATGAGTTGGACAATTCTTGATAACCTATAAAGCTCCAAAATTATTGGTTTAGTTAATGGTTATATTGTTAAGCAACTTCATCATTTACAGTTAGTAAAATAGGGGGTTTATTGATTATTCCATTGAATTGCAAACTAAATTTTATTAATTATTACTTTTACATGTTCTATCTATAATTTTCATTAGGATGCTACTCATCGAAATATTTCTTCAGTCTCAGATAATGTAGTTGACACTGCACCTCTTGCTAATCATTAAGGTGAAAGCTTGCTTCAATCATTTATTTTAATGTAAATATTCATTATATTATACAATGGTACTTAGTTCTCCACATATACCGTAGTTAGATTTTGGTCTTATTTTGTTATTATGTAATTTGCTGGCGTGAAGCTAAACTCCTTTTCTGGATTGACTAACAAGTTTATTGATTGTACAAATTTCAAAATGTCCTAATTATAGGGGAGGCTTTGCTTAAATTTCTATTGAATATTTAACACTTTACAAACTTTATAATTATAATTATATATATATATATATTATATGATTTATTGACTAGTATAATTTATCTATAGCTATTATAGCTTAATATTTAGATAACTAAGGCTTATGAAATAGAGTTTATCTTGTATTTCGTGCCAATTACAACCTTAGGACTAAAGAGTGACAATAGTATTTAGGGAAAATGATAATCATAGACCTTGTAAACATATCAATGGCGATTGAAGATCTCAAAATATTAAAATATTAGAGAAGAACCATGGTATTTATTTGCAATTATAAAATATTTCTAATTATTGAAATACCCATTAGAAATTTCTTATTGATAAACATGAAGCTAAATTTATCTTAGTCTTCTTTTGAACCTCTTCCATGCTTATTTGCCCAATTAGCTTTAACTAAGGATTTTGGTACAACTTAGTTTGAAATAAGCCTGTATAGATTGTTGGCAACAATTATAGATAGAGTGCCCACTCAGCATATTGTCATTGAGTATGATTGTGCATGCTATCTTAATGATGTAGTAATTGCTTGATTAAAAACAAGAGGGAATTTAAACATAAGATTGGCAGCAATAGAAGATTTATGAACCAGGGCAAATTCAAATGGGTGAAGGTTTAGCAATTAACATTGTTCTCTTTCGTCAAAAATAAGTCAACAAAAATTGAAATTAAAATATAATTTTTTATGGTAGCATGTGATGAAGGCAAGCAAAATAATAAAACATAAAGATTGTGAAATAGAAGGAATGTATGAACAAGATTACCTGATGCCCATCTTTTGGCACACCACTCTTTTTCACTTGGTCTCATCAAATGCCACTTAGGTATCCCAATCTCCATTTGTTAATCGCATGTCCCTCTTAACTTTGTTGACAATGGTTCTCCCATTTTCATAACCCATATTAGCAGGGCAAATTGGAGATAAAAATGATACAAAATTAAACCCATTTTCAAACCTTTCCCCTCAACTTTTTGAAGGCATCGATTTTTTTTTTTTGCAATTAGTAGAGGAAAAAAGCATCATTATGAGAGATGAGGCGCTATCTCAGAAATGAGAGAAGGATTCGAGGGTTTGCAATTAGAAGAGGGCAAAATAGAAGTGCGTTTGAGAGCAAGGCAAATAGAGGTTGCTAGCAAGTGCAGCTACCCTAGCTAAATGGAGAATGAATGATAACAGATGATAGAATTATGTTTTTTTAAATGTTTTTCATAGCCTTTAATTAATTTAAAATATTAAAGCCATTAAGATTTTTTTTACCATAAAAATAAATTTTGTCCAAAATATTTGTTGAAAATACAATATTGATATGGTGTCGAAAATACTTCTTTAATATTGACAACATTATTTTAGTGGCCAAAACTAATTATTGAAAAATGGACTTTTTTCAACTTCAAGTTGGACATATACAAAATATTAAGTTAAAAATGCTTTACATTTTTTTTAGTGTGAAAATCACTCATAAATTTAAGGAAGTTGATTGTGAATTTAAAGAAGCTCATTTATAAATATATGGAAAGTCAATTATGAATTGAAAGATAATTTCATGAATATATACATCATCATTTATGAATTTAAGTATAATGACTAGTGAAGTTTTGTAAAGTGATTTATGAATTTATAGAAAATCAACTATGAATGGTATTATTGCATTCTCCACAATTACATAGGCCGTGACATGTAATATAATGTGAGTACAGTATCATTCCCATAAAGATTTGTTTAAACAAGTAATCAAGCAAACGACTATGCAAATTCAATTTAGTTGAGCAAAACATAATTGGATGAAGTTGATTTAAAAAATCAAATTAAAACTTAAAAAATAAAGAAAAGCAAATGATTCTCAAACTTCAAGTATAAATTGGAACCTAGGATTATTTATTGTAATGCCCTCACTAATATTACTATATACTCCACTACAAAACTTCCAATTACTTTGGATATTTGAGTTGAAATTGTTGAAAACATTGGGATCCCAATAAAATATTTTCAAAAATCTTTATATAATTTACACAAGTATAAATCTTATTATACATAGTGAAAGCAATAAAGCATTATGCATCAAAGATCAAGAAAACATGTGCATCACTAAAAAAAAAGTAAAAATTGGCACCATGTGCCATAGCTTGTGCCACATGCGTCGTGGCATGTGGCATAGAGGCCACAGTTGCTTGCTCTGTGTTGCACCTCACGGTATGTGAGTACACGCGCTGCGGCGCACACACCTAAATTTGCTGTCAAATGATTGTTTTTGATATGAAATTCAAATGTGTGTCATTTTCACATACAAAGTCCAATTGAGATGGTTTAAGTGCCCACACGAAGCTTGTTTAGAAATCTAATTAATGACATTAGTTTCATCCCAATTCGATACTTCTATCAAAAATTGGACACTAAAGTGCACTTTGACTATTTTTTGTCACTCAAGTGTCGCAATTTGAAACCAATTGTTATTAGCCTCGTTTTGGGCTTTGACTAAGTCCAAATAGACAAAACACACTTAATTTTGCACAATGTAACACACATACACAAATTTGGCCTATAAATCATCCATTTCTCCCTTTGGACCAAATTCACATTTCATTTCTTTAATCTTATATATGGCCAAAACACTATAAATAATCTCCACCCATCTCATATTCACACATAATTACATCCATCCACTTGCCCAACTAGTCATTTCATCTTTCACACATGTATAAGGGCTAAAGGGTTCAAAATTACAAAACATACCACAATCATATCTTATGCACATGTACAAATCCCATGGCAACTTATGCATATACGAGACTAATATTAACTAAATTCATTGCACCATATCTTACAAAGACTTAGGTGAGGGATTATTAACTCAGCCTATGTCCTTTCCGTTTGACCCACTAATACCAAAACCTGAAAAATTAAATAACCATGGGTGAGATAAAAATCTCAGTGACCAAATATAATTCATAAAATGTCTATTACCACAAATAACCATACCAAAGTAACTAAAATCATCATATAGCACACACACACACACACATATATATATATATAGAGTATATTATAACTAAATTATCACTTTTGCATATAAATCACGTTTCAAATACTTCTACACCTTAGCATGATCAACTATCCACCGATCCGTCAAAGCTCCTTGACACAAAACTATAGGCTTTTATGGATCAACCATTTGTTGGCCTAAACTCACTTTTGGTGGTAGAAACACTCAGCTAAAGGTAATCTATTCCACTTACATACCATGGTTTTTCATCTTCACATACTTGTGATAGAGGTGTTGTTGACTCCTAACCACACCCTAACTGGCACTAGTGAGTTACTAGACTGCTCGGATATCCCATGGTAATAGTCCCATAATATGTTGTACTAGATTACCCATGGTAATAGCCTATATAATGCTGCACCTGATGTCTCATGGTGCTAGCTTGACTATATGAATTTTTACACTCACATATCTCCGCACACACACAACCCCAAACATCCTGGGTGAATTCCTGCCCCTTATGATTATGCTCTTTCACAACTTTCACTACTTATACACCTTTTCACAACATATATATTTATATATATATATATATATGTATTGAAATTAATAACTTTTCAAATTCATTTCATAATGCAAAACTCATGCTAAAACCATTTAAATAACAATCATGTATAAAACTCATAAATTCACAATTTATCATTTGATATTCACTTCTACATAGTTCTAATAGTTAATAAACATAATAAACTATATACTTACCTCAACCCTTCTGTTCGATTAGAAGGGTTATCCTTGTAACTTCAACCCTATTCAAGCTCCTTTCTCAAAATTCGTGCGTCACACACTATAATCTACACAGAATTGACATTTAAAGTCAATTTCTCTGTTGACCAAAAGTGCTAATTATCGCATTTAAACACTTACTCATTACCAAATCCACATTTCACACTTGATTATCATATTACCACTAATCACCCCTCATTTCAAGCTTTAACATTTTCTAGCAATTTTCTCTCACTACTCTCTCTCTCTAGATTAGGGCAATTCTTGTCTAGAGCTTTAAGACTTTATTATTTTGACTACAACAATTCACAAAGCACTAGTTTACTTTTAAAGAATCTTTTTATTACTATTAGGTAAGAAATCAACTCCTTAAAACTCCTAAATTTACTTTCTCATTGATTAAAACTAAGAGAAAATAGGATAGATTTGGAGGTTAAGGCAGTACGTGACTTACTCGATAAGTAACGAGTTGGTGACACCACTCTTGCTCTTGGTTTAGCTTGCCTTAGCAGATCCTTTTCTCTTCTCCACACTGGACCTATCCTCCAACATTTCTCCCTTTTATTTTTCAAGTTGGACATCTCTTTATTAATTTGATTTCTGCTCCATACACCGCGGTGCATCTATCACCTGCCATGGCACATGGCACAATGAGGAAAATCCTCACTATGCTCACACATTCTACTTCGAGACTCTGGTCTCCTACTCATATCTATTCATATAACATCCCAATAAGTCAATTAACACTTCACCTCTCAGAACTCTAATCCTACATTAAATCATTAATTCACCCCTAATTAATCATTAACGCAAGATTACAAATTCAAGATGTTACAGTTCTCCCCTCCTTTTAAGAATTTTGTCCCCAAAATTAAAACAATCATTAACTCACACATACCTAAGGGAATAACTAAGGGTATAGCTATCGTATCTTAGCTTCTGTCTCCCAGGTCGTATCACCAGGAATCATACCCTTCTAAAACACTTTTACCAGTCAAATAGTCTTATTTCTCAATTGCTTATCTCTCATATCCACTATTTATTTCAGTTCTGCCTTATAAGTCATATTTTCTCGCAAGTCTACTTCTTCAGGCTTAATCACATGAGAAGGATCTGGTTGGTATTTCTTGAGTTGAGACACGTGGAACACATTATGAAGCCCAGATAATTATAGAGGTAAAGCAATTCGCTAGGTAACTGGTCTGATCCTCTTCAAGACTTTAAATGGACCCATGAATCTAGGAGTCAATTTCTTAGCTCTAATTGATCTCCCAATTTATGTTACTGGCATAATTTTCAAAAACATATGATCACCTACTAAAAATTCCAATTGTCTCTTTCTTCGATCAGTATGGTTCTCTTACTTGCTTTAAGATATCAATAACTTCTGTCATATCAACTCAATCTTTTGAGTGGTCTGATCTACAATATCAGGTCTTACTGTGCTTCTTTCACTCAGTTTGGTCCAACACAATGGTGATCTACACTTCCTTCTATATAAAGCTCCATATAGAGACATTTGAATGCTAGAATGATAGCTATTATTGTATGCAAATTCGACTAATGAAAAGTAGCTATCCTAACCACCACGTAACTCTAACACACAAGAATTCAATATATCTTCTAAAGTTTGAATGGTTCACTTTGTTTGTCCATCAATCTGAGGATGATAAGTGATACTAATCTTTAAAGTAGTACCCATGGCTCTATGTAACGCTCCCCAAAACCTAGATGTGAACCTCGAATCTCTATCAGAGACTATATTTTTAGGAACTCCATGTAAATGTACAACCTCTCAAATATAGGTCTCAACCAACTTCTCTAAAGAATCACTAATCTTGATGGCTAAAAAGTGAGCTGACTTAGTCAATCGGTCAACAATCACCCATATAGCATCATGCCCTGACTAAGTTCTTAATAACCCAGAGATGAAATCTATGGAAATGCTGTCCCATTTTCACTTAGGTATTTCTAATGGCTGTAATGTTCCAACCAACCTTTGATGCTCTATCTTCACTTTTTGGCAAGTCAAACATTGTGCTACTATCACCTCTCTTTTCATTCCTAGCCACTACTAACAATGCTTAACATCCCGATACATCTTTATAGCTCTCAGGTGAATAATGTACTTGCTATAGTGTGCTTCATTCAAAATTACCCTTCTCAAATCTTCATTGCTAAGCATGCAAATTTTATCTCGATAAACCACGAATCCATCATCATTGAAGTGGAAATCTGCGTCTAGATTCAACTCAACCTCTTCTTAAATCTTAAGTAGATAATCATCTTCTAGCTATGCCATTCTCAATTTCTTCCAAAAATCACTACTGATTATAATAGTATAAACACTAACTAAAGCTTTCAATAGTGCATCTTGTTGAGAATCAATGAAAGATGCCATTAGATTATGTTCTCGAATCATTAAGCTAGCCATGTGTAGCGTCTTCCTGCTCAACGCATCAGCTACCACATTAGCTTTCCCTGGATAGTATTTCAATTAAAAATTATAGTCTTTAAGCAATTCCATCCATCTTTTATGTCTCATATTCAACTCCTTCTGATCCATTAGATACTTTAAACTCTTGTGGTTACTAAACACCTTAAACACTAACCCAAATAAGTAATGACGCTAAATCTTTAGTGCAAAAACCACTGCTGCTAGTTCTAAGTCATAAGCCAAATAGTTCCCTTCATGTGGCCTAAGTTGTCTTAATATATATGCCACTACTCTTCCATCTTGCATCAGTATACAATCCAAACCTCTTAGGAAAGCATCTGTATACACTTTATATGGTAATATCAGATTTAAAATTATTAACACAAGTACAGTACTTAATCTCTCTTTCAACTTCTAAACTGCAATCTCACATCTATCATTCCAAATGAAAGGTTAATCTTTTAGGTCAATTTTATCAATGGGGAAGTAGTTTGAGAGAAACCTTGGATAAACCTTTGGTAATATGTAGTTAATCCTAAAAAACTTTAAATCTCTATAACTAAACTATGCCGTTCCTATTTCAACATAGCATCAACTTTATAAGGATCAATAGAAATACCATCTGCTAATACCATATAACCTAAAAATCTAACTTCTCTCAGGCAAACCTCATACTTACTAAGCTTAGCATAGAGTTTGTTCTCCTTAAGAATTTGAAGGACAATTCGTAGATGTTTGGCATGTTGTTCCTCATCTTTTGAATAAACCAGAATGTCATCAATGAAAACCACAACAAAATGGTCTAAATATGGTTTAAAGATATGGTTCATGTAATCCATGAAAATCACAGGTACATTGGTTAGACTAAAGGCATGACAAGAAACTCATAGTACCCATAATGCAAATGAAAGGCTATCTTAGGTACATCTTTCTCAGAAACCTTCAACTAATGATACCCTGACCTCAAGTCAATCTTAAAAATGACTAAGGCTCTAGCTAACTAATTAAACAGATCATTTATCCTAGGTAAAGGGTACTTATTCTTCATCGTCACCTTGTTTAACTATCAGTAATTGATATACAGTCACAAATTGCCATCCTTCTTTCTCACAAATAACATCGGCAAACCCCAAGGTAATACACTCAGCCTGATGAATCCTTTGTCAAGCAAATCTTCAATCTGCTTCTTTAATTCATTTAACTTTGAGGGTGATATATGATAAGGGGCTTTAGAAATTAGTTCTGTACCAGGAACCAAATCTATTGAGAATTCAACTTCTCTTTTCAGAGGTAATCTAGACATCTCTTGAGAAAATACCTCAGGAAATTCACTTACCACTCCAATCTTCTCAATACCCCCATCCTATACACTGCTAGCTGCATAAACTACCATGTAAGTGTTACTCCCTTACTTGATTAGCTTCTCAACTTGCACAACTGATAGAAATCTAAGTTGGTCAGTAGAACTAGTTCCTACTAATGACACTAGTAAAGATACTAGCTTCTTGGCATAGTCTAGGATAGCGTTCTCAGCTGCTAGCCAATCTATGGTAACTATCACATCAATCCCTTTTATGGGAATGCAAATCAGATCGATTATAGATACTTGATCCTCAAATATAATCTCAATTCTCTGACATGCTTTACTAGTAATCACAAGTACAAAAATGACTTTTTACAGCAGTTAAAAATGACTTTTTACAGCGGTTAAAGAGACGATGTTGTTCCAGGGGATGTAGAAAGTCCCTCTTTTTACATCAGTTATAAACTCGATGTAAAAATTAAATTTTTTACATCAGTTATAAAGCCGATGTTGAAAATTATATACAAGAAAATTAAAAAAAAATTACTTAACTTTTTACACCGGTTCAGATCCCAACCGGTGTAAAAAGTATACTTTTTACATCGGTTATTATACAACCATTGTAGAATATAATATTTTTTACACCAGTTATGGTAATAACCGGTGTAAAAAGTATTATATTCTACAACGGTTGTGGTAATAACCGATGTAAAAAGTATTTTATTTTTTATACTATATTTATTTTATCGATTTTACCCATTCTTGTGCATAGAAATTGCCAAATCAGACAGCCCAATTAATTTACAATTGTTTATCAAGTATCTATCAACTATACAAAGCTATTTAACTATTAAAAAAACTAATAATTGTCTAAATTGTCAAAATTGCCATTCCTATGCATAAAAATTGCCAAATCAGACAGCTCAATTCATTTACAATTGTTTATCAAGTATTTATCAACTATACAAAACTATTTAACTATTAGGAAAACTAATAATTATTTAAATTGTGTCAACTATCAAAATTAAAACATGTCTAAAAGTAACAAAAAACCTCACAAGTTCTCCACAAAATAAGTTGCCCAATGTATGCGGATGTCTTCAATTTCAGCTTCAGAAAATGCATCCGAATTGTCGAACATCTAAAATTTGATTAATAAAGTAGGCATATTAATCAATCTCAAATAACATAATAAAATAAAATTTTTAAAAATATATATATTGAGCATGTGCCTCATGACAAATAGACCATACAAGTTCGTCCTCACTGGTTGTTTATGACTCTATATAAGAACAAATCATAAAAAATTAGTAAGAAATCTTAATAATTGAACATATTAATAAAGTATAGCATCACCTTTGGCTCAATCCATGTGGGGTCCTTGAGCTCATGTCCATGCTTTTGTAAGACTACATTTTGATATGTTCTCATTGCCCTATGATCAAGATTACCAAGTTAGTAAAAATATTCAAAAAAAATTAAATTAAATAGTTTAGTAAAAGTATTCTTACAAGTCTATCGTCTTTTCCATTTCTTTCCCAAGTTTGTAATGGAGGGAGCATAAAAAGATGACAGTGTCGCTCTTCATTGAAAGAACAAATAACTGCCAATGGTCCCTGCTAAATATGATACAAGTTAAAGTAAATCCATATTAAAAAACTATTAATTATAAATTGATCCTTACGAGTGCACATATGGAGCTATAAAAATGTCCTTTTTGACTTTACATATTCTCTGTTGGAGGTACGCGGCCCTTAACTCTGGAGTATTACCTTTCTCTGTCATGTGATGAGGGCAAAGGAATCCAAACTTATCACCTTTACCCGATGTAATGCACAAATGATGAAGATACCTACAACAATGCAATTATATTAGTTTACTAAACTTAATGATTAAGTTTACTTACAGCAATGCAATTATATTAAAGAAAAATATACTTACATCATAAATAGTTCAATGTGTGGTGTGGTAAGCTGATTATTCGACAGAAGTCGAACCACATCTTCCCATTCAATTGTCACTATCATGTCTTTCTTGCCCACAACCTCCGGATCCATTTCTAAACTCTTGAATTCGAATGATAAATCATACGCCATTAAGATCATTCGCTGATGCGGAGTCAACGAGGGTTGTGGAAGCTTTAGGAGATTCGGCGAGGAAAGCTTATACATAATAAAAAGACAAGAAATAGTTAATAAAAAACATAAATTAGGAAGTTGCAACATAATAAAAATTCATGAAATTTCGTACCACAGCTTGAACCAGATTAATAAGTCTCTTGGGCCATAGGATAAAATTGCCAACAGCTTCAACCATAGTCTTCACCTCATCAGTAGGGAATGGAACCAAAGCATCTGGCACTTTTGGATCTACAACCACCACTCTTACTTGATCATTTTGAATTTGCTTGTGGTGGATGGTTGACCCCAAGCTATAGATGCTACTAAGAGCAACCAAGCGTTTATCAGGATCTTCTAGAAATATCTCACATGGTTCACTAATGTTGTCACTAGAAGGACCCTCTGACACACGCTCAAGAATATTACTCCTTTTTGTACTATGAAATGCAGGAGACGTATGAACTGGTTCAGCAGTTGTCTCCTGTCGTGAGCTCATCATGCTCATCATCTCCTCCTTCATTTGCTCTTTCATTTATAGAAGCCGAGCTGCAAATGAAGCTTCAAACTCATCCTTAGTCTGCTACCTCACAGTGGATATCAATGTATCAAGCTCTTCTCTAGTCACTACACCTCCTGAATTGGGACATGCAGGTGCTCCAAAGTAGTCCTTAATGCCCACACCATATCCAACACCCCTCACACGACCCGGATGCTCTGGCTTGCCTGTAGCAACTATTAAGATATCATTTCTGCCCTCTGGAATGAAGCTTTCTTGGGTTTGTTGCTCCTTAAGAGTATCCTATAATATAAAAATAACAATATTAATTAATAATATATACAATTGTATAGAACTTTAAAAGGACAAGGAATAATAATTTTACTTACAATCCTCTCGGCAATCTCCCGTGCTGTCTCACTTGTATAGCCTCCTTTCTTATACTGATATCCATATTTCCATTTCTCCTCTCGAGAGACAGGTGATGGTGGAGAAAGGAGTATGGAACGATCAGCTTGGATTCTTCTTCTCTCTTCTTCTGTTTCTCTGCCATCAGTATATCATCAGCTCTAGCATAACCTCTATGAGACAGGGTATGGGGGCATTGATTCTGCCGAGCAATTTCTCGCCCTTTAGCTCTTTTTTCCTGTTAATAAATTGAATTTTAGATTTATAATTGAAGTAAATCTAAATAAAACTTAAATAAATTAAAAGTTAACAAACCATAGCCTTTTTAGAAGTTCGAATCCTGACAAATTCTTCCCAAGTATCTTCATTAAGGAACTGGTATGTATCAAGAGGATTGGGACGAGCCTGACCCTCTGGCACCTCGATAAAGATATATCTTCTAGCAAGATCAGTCTTAAAATTTCTCCAACGTGTTCCATAGTAAGAAATCAACTTGTGTCGACAATCTTGATTAGATGGAACATCATATATGAGCTACAATGAAGACATAAGATAATAATCAATAATTGCCCAATAATATATAACTATAAAAAAATTTTAATTTTTAATTATTTACCTGAATGCTTTCCCAAATCTATTCCTTCACACGTTCTGGCACATCAGGCTAGTCCTCAAACACAATAGGAGGCTTGGTACGTGATAGGAGGCCAAGAAAACTAACAAACTTAGCTTTATTTGGCCCTATCGAATTCTATCTCCGGTCAAATTGAATTGGTAACCTACGCCCAGCACTCCTACTTAATGTCAGATCTCTTAATCGCGTGCCACGTCTCCCCCTCCTCACAGACTGGCTCTGACTCGGCTCCTCACTAGGGGTGCCCTGACTCAGCTCCCCATTAGGAGCAACATCACCAATTGATTGACTCTGAGTGTCATCACCTTGATTCTCCATATTCCTATTAATTTAAATAAATGAAATTAATTAAAAAAATAATCAAAGATAAGATAATTAAGAAAAACAATCCCACAACATAAATTTAATTGAACTAAATTAACATACTTTAATTTCAAAACTAAACTCATATAGGGATATTCTCCCATATCCCTTCATAGTGATCACTTCTTATGGCATGTCATCATCTACTTCATCTACCACATCCAAAATTGGTAGCCCACTTGAGAAGTTAGGAGTTTCAGAAATATCAAAATTTGATTCATGATCGTCATTACTATCAATCATCCTTTTTCCTTTAAATGCTATTGACCAATTTTTATTTACTGGATCCATGACATAGAAAACTTGTTTAGCTTGGTCTGCCATAATAAATGGCTCATCTCCAAAAGTTAGTTTTTTAAGATCAACCATTGTAAATCCAAACTTATTATCACGAATACTATTGACATCAACCCACTTGCATTTGAAAACAAGAACTCTAAATTTTGTATAATCAACCTCCCAAATCTCTTCAATAACCTCAAAGTAAGTCCTGGATGAAAGTTTAGGTTTCATATCTTTCGAACTAGAAAAGTGTATGGCTTTAGCCATTATCATAACTCCACTATTTTGCACCGTACTCTTCTCATCCAAGGACTTTGTATAAAAGGAATACCCATTAATATCATAGGCACTCCAACATATAACATCAAAGTTAGGACCTCCAGCCAACCATTTAACTGTTTTAGAAACACTTTCATTCAAAATTTTCTACTTGAACCAATTCACAAAAGTCCTATTATGCTCTTTCAACAACTTTTGTTCTGTCATTCTCATTCGATAATTTTTTGCCTTTAAAAGTTCTTTATGAGAAGATAGGTAATTTTTAACTTCATCAATACTATTCAAGATATATAAATGTGCTTCTTGTAATTCATCATAATTCATGCTCTTCACTGATACTCCACGTGTGCCTTGACCATATTGCCTTTTCTCATGACGAGATTTAGGAAGTCCAATTGATTTTGTACTTGACAAGTGATCAGAACAAAACTCTATAGCTTCTTCAGCAACATATTTCTCAACTATAGATGCTTCGGGTCGAAATGGATTTCTGACATACCCTTTCAGTATTTTCATGTATCTCTCAACTGGGTACATCCATCATAAATAAATAGGGCCACACAATTTTACCTCCCTTACTAGATGCACTATTAAGTGAACCATAATGTCAAAAAATGTAGGAAGAAAGTGCATCTCAAGTTGGCACAAGATAGTACAAGCTTCTTGTTCTAACTCTTCCAGTTTACGGGGATCAATAACTTTGCTGCATATAGCATTGAAAAAGAAAAAAGTCTGGTTATTGTAAGTCTTAAATCTTCTTTCAATATGCCTCGAATAGCCAAAGGTAATAGCTGTTGCATCAAGACATGGCAATCCTAAGATTTTAAGCCTACCAGTTTCAACTCTTTCACAGATACAAGCTTCATAATATTTGAAGAATACCCTGAGGGAACTTTGATTCCATGTAAACACTCACAAAAACTTGTTTTCTCAGATTTGCACAATGTATGAGAGGCTGGGGGACAATAAGTTCGTTTACCTTCTGCTCTTGGGTGTAAGTCTTCCCATATTCCTATTTCTTTCAAATCCAATCTTGCATTCACACCATCCTTAGTCTTACCTGCTATGTTCAGAAGCGTTCCAATAATACTATCACACACATTTTTCTCCACATGCATAACATCAATATAATGCCTTACTTCAAGATTGCGCCAATATAGGAGGTCAAAAAAGATAGACCTTTTCTTCCATATGCTTTTTGCACCAGTATTCTTTTTAGTCTTATCGAAGACAATATTAATGTTTTTCACACGTTCATATACGTGATCCCTAGTCAAAGTATCCGGAGCATCATTGTGTTCTTGGTGACCATGAAAAGCTTTCTTCAATCTATGATATGGGTGATCTCGTCTAAGAAACCTCCGATGGCTAAGGTAGATTGTCTTCCTTCTATGTTGAAGTTGATGGTAGTTTGTGCTTTCTTCACAAATTAGACAAGCTTTATGACCTTTCACGCTATAACCAGATAAATTTTCATATGCAGGAAAATCATTTATAGTACAAAAGATCATAGCACGTAACTTAAAATTCTCCTTCTGATTTGCATCAAACACTTCCACACCTACCTCCCACAACACTTTCAAATCTTCAATCAGAGGTCTTAGGTAAACATCAATATTATTTCCCAGTTGTTTTGGTCCCGAAATCAATATGGATAGCATCATGTACTTTCGTTTCATGCACAACCTAGGTGATAGATTGTAAATCACCAAAAGAACAGGCCATGAACTATGTATACTACTAAGACTACCATAAGGATTCATTCCATCGGTAGAAAGTCTAAGCCTCAAGTTCCTTGGCTTATTGCCAAATTCGGGAAACAATTGATCAATTTTCTTCCATTGAGGAGAATCAGCTAGATGTCGAAGTTTTCCATCAGATATCCTCTCATTTACATGCCACATCAAGTTCTTTGCATCATTAGTATTTGTAAATAAATGCTTGAACCTTGGTATAATTGGAAGATACCATAAGATTTTTGTAGGAGCCCCGTTCTCTTTGTACCATGGTGCCTCACATTTTGGACACTTCTCCTCCCCTTCAAGCTCTTTTCTATACAACACACAATCATTAGGACATGCGTGTATTTTTTTATACTTCATACCCATTGGACATAAGATCTTCTTGGCATCATAATAATAATTTGGTAGTACATTGCCCTTCAGAAATATTATTTGAAGTAACTCTAACAACCATGTGAAACTTTGGTCACTCCACCCAGCTCTTGCCTTTAAGGTAACTAGTTTTAACACCCCAGATAACAAACTAAAATCAGTGCACCCTGGGTATAGAGGCTTCTCTGTGTCAGTGTACAAGTTATCATATACATGTGCTCATTCAAAAGCCTCTTCCACAACATCACGGATCACGTCCTCTAATCGATCTTCATTCATTTCTACTTCATCATCAAGATTATCAACTCCCACACATTGAGATGTGTTACTATAATTTTTTAATCGTTTACCATGCTAAATTCATATTGTATAATTTTTGCAAATCCCATCACAAACTAAGTGCTCTCTTATTTCGACAACACCTAGTCTCCTCTCATTCAAACAATTAACACAAGGACAATAGAACCTTTCACTATTGTTAATAGCATTTTTCTTAGCAAATTCCAAAAATTCTTTCACCCTATTATCATACTCATCACTCGTTCGTCTAGCATTCATCCAACTACGATCCATGTGTCACCTCCTAAAGAATATAACTAATGTTATTATCTTTAAATTATTTTAAGAAACTAAGTTCCTAATTAAATTAAGATTTGAAAAAATTTTAGCAGAATCTCCCCTGAAAATTGGATCTCCCAAGACTTTTAAAAAAATTTACAAGAGAAAATTGACAATTTTAAACCAAATAAATGATCACATATAACAACCTGAGGCTTTATGAAGCCACTAACAGCACTCTCAACAACAATCAATATCATTAAAAACTAAATTTAAGAAAATTAGAGGAAAGAATAAATTCAAAAAAAAATTTGACAGAGTCTCCCCTAAATATTGGACTTCCTAAAAGTTTTAGAAAATTTTACACGAGAAAATTAACAATTTTAAACCAAATAAATGATCACATGCAACAACCTAAGGCCTTATGAAGCCATTAACAGCACTCCCAGCAACAATCAATATCATTAAAAACTAAATTTAAACATTATAAAATTTAAAAATTTATATTCAACACATACCTGGGTGGCAACAGCTGCAGCAACGGCTCAACACTGAGAGGGAGGGAGAAGGAGTAGTGGAGGGGGGCAAGAGGGAGGGAGAGGGGGAGGGGGCGGGAAAAGGAAGGGGTGGGCAAGGGGAGAGGGGGAGGGGGACGGTTGAGGAAGGGGGAGGGGGAGGGGGCGGCCGAGAAAAGGGGAGTGGGAGGGGGAGGAGGCGGCCGGGTGAACTGAGGGGGAGGGGGGGGGGCCGCGAAGGGAGGAGGGGGAGCGGGGGCGGCGGGACGAGAGGAAGGGGGCTGGGCGGCGAGGGGGAGGGGGAGTGGGTGGTGAGGGAAGGAGCTAGAGGGTGAGGCTGGATGAGGGGGAGGGAGAGGGGGCTGGGCGGACGGGGGGGAGGGGGTCCGGCGAAGGAGAAGACGAGGGGGAGGGGGAGTAGGCGGACGAAGGGGAGATGAGAGAGAGGGCACGAGAAGGAGGAGAGGGAACTGATGAATGGAGGAAGGAAGAAAGGATTTTAAAACACTTTTTATATCGGGTGCCTGGACACCCGGGGCACCCGGTGTAAAAAGATAACTATTTACACCGAGTGCCTGTACACCCGGTGTAAAAAGATAACTTTTTACACCGGGTGCAAAAAGATAACTATTTACACCGGGTGTCGAGGCACCCGGTGTAAAAAGTGTCATATAATTCAAGATAATTACAAAAATGCCACCGCCTTTATTTTTTACACCGTTTGCCTTCCAACCGATGTAAAAAGTACCCCATAAATTTTATATTTTGTACTAGTGAATACTTCAGAGTCCAAAAGGTGTAGTCACTTTAATTATCATAGGTAGCTCTTTCAGTTCTAACTTTAATCTATCTACACATTATTCTGAGACAAATGAATATGTAGCTCCCGAATCAAATAAAGCTTCAACTTTATTACCATAAAAAAAATAATACCTCTAATTAAGTTTGAAGATGCTCTGGTCTCTTCTTGTCTTACAACAAACACTCATCTTGGGACCGTAGCACACTGCTCTGCCATCTCAACTCTACCTTTAGAACAATATTTGGCAATATAGCCCGGCTTCCCATACTTGAAACAAGACCAACATTTTCCCATGTGGAATCTATCGTAGATACTACATTGGGTTGACCTTCTAGAGCTAAAAGTAGGAGCAAGTGTGTTTGAGGCTTGCCTTGTAGGTTGTTAAGGCCCAATCTAACCCCAATACTCCTTGGTATAGACCCTCTCTGAACTGATCGAGTTTGAGAACCTCTACTAAAATTCCTCTTCCTAAAAGCTCCAAAACTATCCACCACTTGCCAAAAACTAGAATGAATGCATAAACAAGCATATAACTGGATTAAAAAATTAGAGAAATTGATACCAACTAATAATGTAAAGCCCTTATTGACATTACCATATGCTCAACTACATAATTTCTAATTACTTTGGATATTTGAGTTGAAATTGTTGAAAACATTAGGATCTAAAAAAAATATTTTCAAAAATCTTTATATGATTTACACAAGTATAAATATTATTATACACAGTAGAAGCAATAAAGCATTGTACATTAAAGATCTAGAAAACATGTGCATTACTAAAAAGTAAAGTAAAAATTGGCACCGTGTGCCGCGGCTTGTGCCACATGGGCCGTGGCATATGGCGCAGAGGCCATAATCACTCACTCTATGCTATGCACCACAGCATGCTAGTACCATGCGTTACGGCGCACACACCTGAATTTGCTGTCAAATAGCAGTTTTTAATATGAAATTCAGATGCACACCGTTTTCACATATGAAGTCTGATTGAGATGGTTCAAGAGCCTACATGAAGCTTGTTTTGAAATCTAACTAATGACATTGGTTTTATCCCAATCTAATATTTCTATTAAAAATTGAATACTAAAGTACACTTTGACCATTTTCTAACAAATTTTTGTCACTTAAGTGTCTCAATTCGAAATCAATTGTCATTAGCCTCTTTTTGGGCATTGATCAAGTCCAAATAAACAAAACACACTTAATTGACCATATACTTGCACAATATAACACACATACAAAAATTTGGTGTACCATCTTGAAAATTTTAAGACTCAAATTTATTTTAAAAATAAAATAAAATATCTATAATCAAATTAAAATTTAGAGTAATTTGATAGAGGTCTAGAGTTTGAATTTTTCTCAACAAAAGTTTGGTTTTACTTGAATTTTAACTATGGAAAAAATTACTAAAGTTTACCTGGGCTTTTATGCTATAAAAAAAATGTTAGGCCCTTTCTTGTAATTTTCCCTAAAGTCTTATATCAGCAATTTAAGAAGAAAAAAGAACACAGAAGTAGAAATTTAAAAGGAAAGAAATGCACGAATAAAAAACAAAGATAATAGGAGACGGTGGAGAGGGGGGAAAGAGAAGGAAGCTATAGCTCGGATCTAAGAGGCTCTGTGGCCATTACGAGCTCGACAACATGATAGGTAAGCTCCCTACTTAAATCCTCTTCCTTCCCTCTTGATCTTTTTACATTATTGGAAGAGAAAATTTTTGGATTTTAATCCCAAAGGCTTTATTCTTGTAAGCTTTTGTTTCTTTGGATCCTAGGGAGGATGTTTTGAGTTTCTATATAGTGATCTATTATTTTGAGTGGATAATTGGATGAAAAGAGATGTTTTGGGTATAAATTAAACCTTGAGAGATTAGGTTTTTCTTCTCAATGGTTTAAGCCTATTGATTTAATTTTAATTTTGCTATTTGAGCCCAACAAGATTTAAATTAAGGTTTAGTTTTCATTATAAGGGCTAACGGTGAAAGTTGGTGATACTAAGTGAAGGTTTTTAATTGATTAAAAATTATATGAATTGAAAATTAGCCTAGTGATGGCTAATAAATGATTTTGGTGGTTATGTGATACTATGTGAATGGTTGGTTTAATATATGGACCATTAAGATGAATTATGACTGATTGACCCAAGTTGTATGGTACGAGTTATAGTCTTCATTAATACTATTTGTCATGATAAGTGATATGGATCACTTATATGTTGTAAGAATTGTTGGTGAAACTTATTAAGAAGTTAAGGAACAAGCCAAGTCCTATTTTGTACAAGAGGAAACCCTTTTGGTACCAAAGGGTTGAGGTAACAGGGGAATTTATATTTCTTATTACTTTGTTTTAGCTATTTTTGAATAAATATTACTAGCTATCATGCATTAGATGTTTTAAAAGATTAAATGTGCTTTATAAGGGGTTATGGGGTAGTACTTTGATTATAGTGCAAATATGTTTTCTAATTATTTAACAACAATGTTTTTATGGAAACAAGATTTGTTTGCATATATTGTAATCATAAAGAATAGAAGTTGTACTTAAGGAAGTGTAACTAAGTAAGGTATCTTAGATAGGCTAAGGAACTATTTAAGGGAGATTTATAAATGTCATACTACCTTAAAGTATTGAAATGGTCAATACTCGGGAAAGGTAGACACGAGTAAAAGGCATGATCTCGGTAGGAGTTCACCAATGAGAAGGTGTGGACTTTTGATATTCTATGGCACACTGTTAGTACTCAGTGTTGCCTTACATATTGTGGGCTCAGTGCACTAAAGTGGTTAGTATATTGATTGTTCGACACCTCTCAGTAGGGGAGGGAATCCAACATATGAAGTGTGAGTGCCTAGGCCAAGGTAGCCCTCACATGGAGAGTAAGTTGGGCTAGCTCTGGGAGGGAGTTAGCTTCAACTGCTCAGGATTCACATCGAAGGGGCATAGGCAGTTCGGTGGATTAGATCATGCCTGAGATTATGTTTTGTGCCTGTGGGGGTACAAGTGGGTATAAGGTTTACCAAAATGTTAAAGAATGCTAGAGGGCATTCTGTTGGTCATGAAAGGCCATACCAGCCTATGTCATGCATTCATGCATTTTAAATGGTTAAATTATATACTATGTTAAATTTATTATTCGTTTATTCGGTCATGTCTTACTTTGTAATAAACAATGTAGATTTCTCTGTTACTGAGACTATAGTTGTCTCACCCCTTTCTTTTCAATATTTCCAAGTCCAGGCGAAGGAACCAATGAAGGATAGGGAAAGGAGCATAGCTAAGGGTTGTTTGTGAATTGCAAAGAACTGAAACCCCTTTCTTTTGAGCAAATCTATTGTAATGTATTTAGAATTAGGGTGCCAATAGGATGTGATTATGTATATGTGTGTGAGTATGTGTGGATTGTATGGCTTGTGTATACATTTTTGTTTGCTTGTAGACTTGTGGCAAGGATCTTGGTTATGGTGTATGGTTTTGATAGATTTATTTAGTAGACCAAGTTTCCACTACAAGCAAATATGTATTTTGATCTGTATGTGATTTCATAAGCAAATGCAAAGTGGTTGCATTGCAAATGGTGTGCTATGGGTAAAAATGCACCTTAGATAGAGAGGGTAGGTACGTGAGCCCCACAGAGATCTCTGAGCCAAGTGAAAATATTTAGCGTGCGTATCCATCTAAGGATTGCAGATTACCGAGGCCGAGACACAGAGAGTAGCCAAAGTGGGGATACATGAGGTCAATTTTCTTCTGGGTTAGCTCCTACTAGTGGTGTATCTAAGAGAATAGGTTTTAGCTCTAGTTCTTCTTCTGGTGGCTCCTTTAGAGTTGGGTCTTCTTCTACTTTTAGTAGTCAAAATTTAAATAGGGGTTCAAGATTTCAAGGCAATTGGGGTGGTAATATGAGATCTAGGGGTTCTTGTTTCTTTGGGACTGCTCCAGCACATTCTTCACAGGCCAGTCAGGCCCCAGTTTTGAGCACAGTGAGGTCACCTTGTGATAGATGTGACAGGGTTCATTCTAGTTGCTACTTTGCTTGCTATAAGTGTGGAAAGTTAGGTCATTTGATTTGTGATTTCCCTAATTTGCATGAGATCTCAGACCGGAGGAATATGATTCCTGGTAAAGTGTATACAGTATCTTAAGAGGAGACTAGGAAGTCATCGAATCTGATTACTAGTATGGTTTCTATCTGTGGCCTTGATTTAGAAGCTTTGTTTGATTTTGATGTGACACATTCTTTTATTTCTACTGAGTGCTTAGATAGAATGGGTATGCCTGTTGACTAGCTACCCCATGATATAGAAGTTTCTTCTACTTTTGGTTTGGTTGGTCGATCTAGTGTAGTGTGTATGACTAAGATGACTTTTAATGGGTGATCAACTTGGGTAAATGTGATTAAATTACCCATATAAGGGATTGATTTAATCATTAGTATGGATAAGTTGATAGCTTATAATACTGTCTTAGATTGTATGGCTAAGACAGTGACTTTGGTAAAAGTACCAGAGGTGATCGAGGAATACCCTTGTCACTCTTGTTTTCTTTCTTCTTTGTAAGCTGAAAGGTTGATTGAGCAAGGTTGTGAGGCTTATGTGGTAGTGCTTGCAACCTAAAGGTCTGTGACAGGTAAAGTGGATGAAATTGAGGTTGTTAGGGAGTTCTCGGAGGTGTTTTCAGAGGATGTGTCAGGATTACCTCCAAAGCATGAGGTTGAATTCTCAATTGACCTGGTACCAGGGACTCAGCCAATTTTAAAGGCTCCCTATATAATAGCTCCTTCAGAGTTAGCTAAGTTAAAGAAGTAGCTTGAGGAGCTATTAGATAAGGGATTTATTAGACCCAGTGTTTCTCCT
This sequence comes from Prosopis cineraria, assembly GCF_029017545.1. Lineage (NCBI taxonomy): Eukaryota > Viridiplantae > Streptophyta > Magnoliopsida > Fabales > Fabaceae > Prosopis > Prosopis cineraria. The sequence continues at coordinate 17,083,354 of NW_026555343.1, read as the reverse complement.
TGGGGATCCCCTGTCTTATTTGTGAAGAAGAAGGATGGTAGTTTAAGATTGTGTATTGATTATAGGCAGTTGAATAAGGTTAAGATGAAGAACAAGTACCCACTGCCTCACATCGATGATCTCTTGGATCAGTTGGTTAGTGCCACAATTTTCTCTAAGATTGATTTATATTGAGGGTACCATCAGTTGAGGGTTAGTGAGAAGGATGTGGCAAAGACAGCTTTCAGGACTCGACATGGCCATTATGAGTTTTTGGTTATGCCATTCAAGCTAACTAATGTGCCTGCAATTTTCATAGAGTATATGAACCGCATCTTTCAGCCATTCTTAGATCAGTTTGTGATGGTTTTTATTTATGATATACTAATTTACTCTAAAGATGAGGAGCGGTATGCCAGACACTTGAGGACTATCCTAAGGTTTTTGCAAGATCATAAGCTATATTCCAAGCTCAGTAAGTGTGAGTTTTAGATGAGAGAGGTTAGGTTCTTAGGACATATTGTGTTGGTAAATGGTATTATAGTTGATCCATATAAGGTTGAAGTAGTCTTGCAATGGGAGAGACCGAAATCAATAACATAGATTCGTAGTTTTCTAAGGTTAACAAGTTACTAACGACGTTTTATTAAAGGTTTCTCTCATATTTCTATGCCTTTAACTAGGCTCATAAGGAAGGATAAGCCATTTATCTGGGATGATAGGTATGATATAGCTTTTCTTGAGTTGAAAGAAAGGTTAACTATAGCTCTGGTGTTAGTGATTCTGGATCCTCAAAAACTCTATGACGTGTATACTGATGCCTCTCATAAGGGTCTTAGCTGTGTTCTAATGCAAGATAAGAGGGCAGTGGCATATGTATCTTGACAACTTAGGTCACATGAGGTAAATTATTTGACGCATGATCTCGAGTTAGCTACAGTAGTCTTTGCATTAATGATCTGGTGTCATTATCTTTATGGAATAGAGTTCAGGGTCATAAGCGACCATAAAAGTCTCAAGTACCTGGTGGATAAAAAAGAGCTAAACATGAGATAGAGACGTTGGATGGAGTTTCGTAAATATTATAATTTTGAATTTAAGTATTATTTAGGGAAAGCAAATGTGGTAGCAGATGCTCTTAGTCGCAAGACCTTACATGTAGCCTATTTAATGGTTTAGGAGCATAGATTGATGGAGTCTTTGGTTGAGACTTCTCTGGGTATGACTGAGTTCTCCTTGAATGGTCTTAAGACTACGATTATTTCTAATGAATTTTTGAAAGAGATACGAGATGCTCAACTTCAAGATTCAATTTTGTTAAAAATAAGTCAAGACATTGAGAATGGTGAGACAATGGACTATTGGTTTAGTGATGATAGGTATGTAGTTTTTAAGGATAGGGTGTGTATTCCCAACAATAAGTCTATTTAGAAGAAATTGTTGGATGAGGCACATCGTAGTAGCTACACCCTTCATCTCCGTGCTACTAAGATATATCATGACATCAGCATCACTAGTGGTGGTCTGGTATGAAAAGGGATGTCACAAAGTATGTTAGTAAGTGTTTGACTTATTAGAAGGTTAAGATAAAACACTAAAAGCCATCGAGGTTGTTACAGCCTTTAGAGATTCCTAAATGAAAATGAGACAGTATTTCAATGGATTTTGTAACTGGTTTGTTAAGAACCCAGGCTAGTTTTAACTTTATCTGGGTAATTGTAGATCATTTGACTAAGTCAACACATTTCTTACCAATCAAGACCACCTATACAGTTGATAAGTATGTTGAGATCTACATTAAGGAGATTATGCGACTACATGGGGTACCAAAAGATATTATTTTAGACCATGATCCTTAATTTACATTGAATTTATGGCAAGCTATGCAAAAGGCTATGGGTATGGATCTAAAGTTCAGTATATCTTATCATCCACAGACGGATGGACAAACTGAGTGAACAATCCAGACATTAAAGGATATGTTGAGGTCATGTGCCCTAGAGCTTCAGGAAAGATGGGATAAACATTTGCCTCTGGTGGAGTTTGCTTATAATAACAGTTATCATGCCAATATTCAGATGGCTCCTTATGAAGCATTGCATAGAAGACGATACAGATTGCCTCTCTATTGGTATAAGTTGAGTGAGAGGACAATAATGGGACCAAATGTGGTAGATGAGATGACGTAGAAAATCAAATTAATCCAATAAAAGCTTCTTACGGTGCAGAGTAGACAAAAAAGTTATACAGATAATCATTGTAAGGACCTGTGTTTTGAGGTTGGGGATCATGTGTTTCTCAATGTTTCCCTATTGACGGGCGTTGGACGCTCAATTCAGGCTAAGAAGTTGTCTCCTCAATATATGGGTCCTTTTGAGGTTTTGAAGAAAGTTGGGCCGGTGGCTTATCAGTTGGCATTGCCGTCTCAATTAGCATGTCTACATAATGTGTTTCATGTGTCACAACTAACGAAGTACTAGCCAGACCCGTCGCATGTGATAAAACTTGAGGAGATTGAAATTCAGGAGAATTTAACCTACCAGATTGAACCAGATCATATTATGGATGCTAAGGATAAGTAGCTTAGAAATAAGACAATCTGGTTAGTAAAAGTGATTTGGAAAGAGACGGTTCCAGGATATGCAACCTGGGAGATTGAGGATCAAATGAGGAAGGAGTATCCACAGTTGTTTCCCTAGGTATGTTTCTCTCTTTGATTCATGAATTAGCTTGAATTTTGGGGATAAAATCCTTTTTAAAGGAGGGGAGAATATAACATCCCAAAAATTTTAAGACTTGAATTTATTTTAAAAATAAAATAAAATATCTATAATCAAATTAAAATTTAGAGTAATTTGATAAAGGTTCAGAGTTTGAATTTTTTTCAGTAAAAGTTTGGTTTTGTTTGATTTTTAACTATGAGAAAAATTACCAAAGTTGACTTGAGCTTTTGTGCTATAATAAAAAAAAATGTTAAGCTCTTTCTTGTAATTTTTGCCAAAATCTTATATCAACAATTTAAGAACAAAAAAAAAACGCAAAAATAGAAATTTAAAAGGAAAGAAATGCACAAACAAGAAACAAAGAGAAGAAGAGATGATAGAGAGAGGGGAAAGAGAAGGAAGCTACAACTCAAATCTAGGAGGCTTTGCGGCCCTTGCGAGCTTGGCTACACGGTAGGAAAGCTCCCTACTTCAATCCTCTTCCTTTCCTCTTGATTTTCTTAAATTTTTGGAAGAGAAAATTTTTGGATTTTGATCCCAAAGGATTTATTCTTATAAGCTTTTGTTTCTTTGGATCCTAGGGAGGATGTTTTGAGTTTCTACATAGTGATATATTGTTTTAAGTGGATAATTGGATGAAAAGAGGTGTTTTGGGAACAAATTAAACCTTGAGAGATTAGTTTTTTCTCCTCAATGGTTTAAGCCTATTGATTTAATTTTAATTTTACTATTTAAGCCCAATAAGTTTTAAATTAAGGTTTAGTTTTCATTATAAGGGTTAACGGTGAAAGTTGGTGACACTAAGTAAAGGTTTTTAATTGATTAAAAATTATATGAATTGGAAATTAGCCTAGTGATGGCTAATAAATGATTTTGGTGGTTACGTGGTACTATGTGAATGGTTGGTTTAATATATGGACCATTAGGATGGATTATGACTGATTGACCCAAGTTGTATGTTATGAGTTATAGTCTTCATTAATGCTATTTGCTATGATAAGTGATATGGATCACTTATATGTTGTAGGAATTATTGGTAAAACTTATAGAGAAGTTAAGGAACAAGCCAAGTCCTATTTTGTACAAGAGGAAACCCTTTTCGTACCAAAGGGTTGAGGTAACAGGAAAATTTATATTTCTTATTACTTTGTTTTAGTGATTTTTGAACAAATATTACTAGCTATCATGCATTACATGTTTTAAAAGATTAAATGTGCTTTATAAGGGTTATGGGGTACTACTTTGATTATAGTGCAAATATGTTTTCTAATTGTTTAACAACAATATTTTTATGGAAACAAGATTTGTTTTCATATATTGTAATCATAAAGAATAGAAGTTGCACTTAAGAAAGTGTAGCTAAGTAAGGTACCTTAGATAGGTTAAGGAACCATTTAAGGGATATTTATAAATATCATATTACCTTAAAGTGTTAAAGTGGTTAATACACGAAAAAGGTAGACATGAGTAAAAGGCATGATCTCGGTAGGAGTTTACCAATAAGAAGGTGTGGACTTTTGATATTTTATGGCACACTACCAGTACTCAATATTGCCTTACGTATTGTGGGCTCAGTGCACTAAAGTGGTTAGTATATTGAGTGTTCGACACCTCTCAGTGGGGAAGAGAATCTGACATATGAAGTGTAAGGTTAAGTGCCTAGGCTAAGGTAGCCCTCCCATGGAGAGTAAGTTAGGCTGGCTCTAGGAGGAAGTTAGCTTCAACTGCTCAGGATTCACGTCGAAGGGGCATAGGCAGTTTGGTGGATTAGATCATGCCTTAGATTATGTTTTGTACCTATAGGGATACAAGTAGGTATAAGGTTTACCTGCGAGTTAAAGAGTGCCAGGGGGTATTCTGTTGGTCATGAAAGGCCATACCGGCCTATGTCATGCATTCATGCATTTTAAATGGTTAAATTATATACTATGTTGAATTTATTATTTGTTTATTCAATTATGGCTTACTTTGTAATAATCAATGTAGATTTATCTGTTACTGAGACTATAGTTGTCTCACCCCTTTCTTTTCAATATTTCCAGGTCCAGGCGAAGGAACCAGTAGAGGACGGGAAAAGGAGCATAGCTAGGGGTTGTTTGTGAATTATAAAGAACTACAACCCCTTTCTTTTGAGCAAATCTATTGTAATGTATTTAGAATTAGGGTGCCAGTAGGATGTGATTATGTATATATGTGTGAGTACGTGTGGATTGTATGGCTTGTGTATGAATTTTTGTTTGCTTGTAGACTTGTGGCTAGGAAACTTGGCTATGGTGTGTGGTTTTGATGGATTTATTTAGTAGACCAAGTTTCCACTACAAGCAAATATATATTTTGGTGTATATGTGATTCCATAAGTAAATGCAAAGTGGTTACATTGTAAATGGTGTGCTATAGGTAAAAATGCACCTTGGATAGAGAGGGTGGGTGCGTGGGCCCCACAGAGATCTCTGAGCCAAGTGAAAATGCTTAGCGTGTGTATTCATATATGTATATAATATTTGGAATAGTTTTTAGCCACTCTTATGTGATTTTTGGATAATACTTGGAGCAAGTGTTATATTTGGTCTGTAAATCGCCCATTTCTCCCTTTAGGCCAAATTAACATTTCATTTTTTTAATCTCATATATGGCCAAAACACTACAAATAATCTCCACCCATCACATATTCACATATAATTACATCCATCCACTAGCCCAACCAGTGATTTCATCTTTCACACATGTACAAGGCTAGGGAGTTCAAAATCATAAAACATACCACAATCATATCTTATGTACATGTACGAATCCTATGGCAACTTATACATATACAAGACTAATATCAACCAAATTCATTACACCATATCTTACAAAGATTTAGGCGAGAGATTGTCAACTTAGCCTATATCCTTTCCCTTTAACCCACTAGTACCAAAACCTGAAAAATGTAAATAACTACGAGTGAGATAAAACTTTTAGTAACCAAGTATAACTCATTAAATGTCTCTTACCACAAATAACCATGCGAAAGTAATTGAAATCATCATATAGCGCATATATATAGTATATTATAACTAAATTATCAATTTCACATATAAATCACATTTTAAATACTTTTACACCTTAGCACGATCAACTATCCACTGATCCTCCAAAGCTTCCTGACACAAAACTATAGACTCTTCTAGATCAACCACTTGTTAACCCGAGCTCACTTTTGGTGATAGAAACACCCGATCAAAGGTAATCTATCCCACATATAGACTATAGTTTTCCCTCTTCACACACTTGTGATAGAGGTGTCGTTGACTCCTAACAGTACCCTAACGAGAATTAGGGAATTGCCAGACTATTAAGATGTCTTATGATAATAGCCCCATAATATGTTGTACTGGATTACCTATGGTAATAACCCGTATAATGCTACTACACCAGATGTCCCATAGTGCTAGCCTGACCATATGAATTTTTACACTCACATATCTCCACACACACAACCCCACACATCTTGAGTGAACTCCCACCCCTATGATCATGCTCTTTCACAACTTTCACTACTTACACACCTTTTCACAACACACACACACACACACACACACACACATATATATATATTAAAATCAATAACTTTTCAAATTCATTTTATAATGCAAAACTTATGCTAAAACTATTTAAATAACAGTCATGCATAAAACTCATAAATTCAAAATTTATCATTTGATATTCACTTTTACATAGTTATAATAGTTAATAAACATAATAAACTATATAGTTACCTCAACCCTTCTGTTTGATAGGAAGGGTTACCCTTGTAACTTCAACCCTATTCAAGCTTCTTTCTTGTAATTTGTGTGTCACATACTATAATCTACATAAAATTAGCATTCAGAGTCAATTTCTCTATTGACCAAAAGTGCCAATTATCGCATTTAAATGCTCAATCGTAACCAAATCCACATTTCACACTCGATTACGCGCATTACCATTGATCACCCCTTATTTCAAGCTTTAACATTTTCTAGTAATTTTCTCTTACTGCTCTCTCTCTAGATTAGGGCAATTCTTGCCTAGAGCTTGAAAACTCTATTACTTTGACTACAACCAGTCACAAAGCACTCGTTTAATTCCAAAGAACCTTTTTATTATTATTAGATAAGAAATTAACTCCTTAAAACTCTCAAATTTACTTTCTCATTAGTTAAAATTAAGAGAAAATAGGGTAGATTCTGAGGTTAAGGTAGTAAGTGACTTACCCAATAAGTAACGAGTTAAAGACACCGTATTTGCTCTTAATTTAGCTTGCCCTAGTAGATCCTTTTCTCTTCTCAACACCAGACCTCTCTTCCCACATTTCTCCCTTTTATTTTTTGCGCTGGACACATCCCTATTAATCTATTTCTACTCCATGCACTGTGGAGCACCTATCACCCATCACAGTGCATGGCATACTAAGGGAAATCCTAACTATGCTCACACGCTCTACTTTGAGACTCCGCTATCCTACTCATATCTGTTCATATAACATCCTAATAAGTCAATATAACATTTCACCACTCAAAGCCTTAATCCCATATTAAATCACTAATTCATCCCTAATCAGTCATTAACGCAGGATTAGAAATTTGAGATATTACATTTATCCCCCTTGCATTTCATAACACTAAAATTACTCCTCTCATAAATGTTTTTGATGATGATAACTGCTAACCTAAATTTTTAAAAATATTTGAACAAGCTCTCTCAAGTCATGAATAAGTGTTGAGTTAAATTACTTGCCCAATCTCTTGTCATAATTAATAAAATCAAATTTTAAGCACTAACCCTAATGCGACTATACAAGGCTAGCAAGTATATCTCTACCTTACTAACAAAACTATCTATTTAACAAGCAAACTTTAAGTTCTTGCACTATATTACCCAAGTTCTACACTTAACCTTGCTATTTCAAGCATCAATCAAGTAAATCCAATACTTAAATGGTAGCCAATCACTTAGAAGCATTAAGAAAAGAGTGAAATAAATACATATACATTATTAATCACAAAAGAGAGGAGGAATTTAGTGTTAATCCATATAAGATTTTCAAATAATCTTAAAATATTTTTTAGCTACTCATAATCATCCACAAGCTATAGATGCACAAAATATTTAGACCCATTTTAGATTACAAGAGAGGAAAGGGAAGAGGAACAAAAAGCTAAAGAAAATGAGCTCCAAATGTCCTTAAAGCTTTAATCTCTTGATCCCAACTCTTTCAATTCCTAAACCCTAGCACAACCAAGCTCTAAATGTGTCTTAAAGTATGAAGAATGTGTTCTAGGTTGACTTAGTAACACAAAAGTATCCTACCCAATCAATTTTGGATTAATAAAATGCAATGTTTTTTCAACAGTAGCAAAAGTTGCAAACAAAGTCATGGCTTTGGATAGTTTTGCAAACTTCTCCAATTAACGTGGTAGCTATTTTTGCATATAATTTCTTCATCCAAAAATTTTCCTAAAGCATCAACAAAAATCCATAAATGCATTTAATTAAACCTCAAACCAAAAAAACTCAAAATCAACACAAAAGTATTGAATTAAAAACAAATGTGTAAACCAAAAGTAAGATGCATATTTTCCTAATTTGGCCAGTCAAAACATACAATTGAGCCAAAATAAATTAAAATCTAAGAAAAATATGCTCAAATGACATGAAATTCTAGAGATTATCATGTATTTAGAAACATGAGAAGGCTCCAAACTATTGATTTACAATTAAGACTATTCATGTATATTCTTTCACAATTGACATTCTACATATTTACAAGTGACATTCCTAAAATACACAATTGATCATCTTTAAATTGCAAGTTATGCATAAATTTATAAGATTATGTATTCAACTGAATTTTCATAAATTTACTTGTATGATCTTCCTAAAATTTGTAAGTGATTAGTATGTTTAAATCCACAAGTGATGATACATAAATATGTAAAATTATTTGTCCATTCATAATTGACTTTTCATTGATTCACAATTAACACTACTTATATTTCACAACTAACTTTACTTAAATTCACGAGTCACATTTTGCAAGTTATTTTAATAAGTATTTATTTTTAATCACAAATAAAGACCATATCTCTATAACATTTCAATAATTCCAGGTTTTCTATTATCATTAATGCCTCCATAATGTTCTATGATTGTCATTTTCCCTTGAAGTTATGTAGATGAAAGATTAAACTCTGCATATAGTTATTAGTTATTATAATATACTTCATCGGAACTACTCTTTTTAATATAACAAACCATGTTATATCTATTATCTAATGTACTCTATAATTATATTTTTCTTTGCGCGTAACGTGACGCTTCTTCATGAATGTTATGAATCTTAAGTTAATTATGTGCGCAATTTCGAAAATTTTAGATGTTCAGAAAATATGGAAATAGTATTCTGATCTCTCTACCGTTGTATATTAATTGAAGCTTCTCTCTTCAATAACTAAAGCCTTTTTGTAATAGCCCAGAAAAATAATAATAATAATGATAATGATAATAATAATAATAATAATAAATAAATAAGCAAATATATATATATATATATATATAAGTTGGTGTTTTCATAGTAGTTATATTAATTTTTGATCAAGATAATCAAGAAGAAGAGTTGGTTTAGTGGTAGCTGAGCTAGACTTTCATCAGACAGGTTCAAGGTTCGAACTCTCTCAAAGCAAGAAAAGGATTTTATTTTTCTATTTGTTTTCATTAAAATTACTATTTTACCCATCAGATTCTTTTAAATAAATGGAGAGCAGTAGATTAGGGGAAGGGTTTCATTCATTTTCTCCATTCCTCTTCTTCCTCATTTGAAAGTTCCAGACTGAGAGAGAGAGTGAGAGTGCACTGAACCTTCATCCAGTTTCTCCATCTCCTCTTCCCACTGTTCAAGTTGTTGGCTGTGTGATGGATCACTGTCTTTTGGGTAAGGAGTTCTTAGTTCCCCATTCATTTCTATTCTTCATATTTCTCGATGGGTGCTATCGGATCCTCATCCTCTTCCATTTGTTCCGTTCGAAAGTTGTTAGCACGCGAGGAGCTGATCTAAGATTTATGGAAGTCTGATTCTTGAGCTGGAAGTTAGGGTGTAGCTGTCTTCTTCTCCCCTATTCAGTCGCCCCTTCTCTGTTTCTTCCTTGCCGTGTTGTGTATGATTTGAGTTGAGGTAATCCATTTCTTCACTGTTCTGTTATTACATGAGTGATTGGGGATTGGGATTGTGAAATCTCTCCTTCCTTTCTTTGCTGTTGTGAGTAACATGGAGAATGAAGACTTAAATATTTTTTTTCTTGAATTAAGACTAATTATTAATCAATTAACTGGAATTGTGAAAGCTGATTAATTACATGTCTATGTTAGAAATTTTGGGAAATGGAATTGAGTAAGAAGAAGGTTGATTATAGTTGAAGCTCAAATGTTCACAAAATGTTTGGTAGACTATTGAAGAGAGTGTTGTTATTATAATGGCTTGATCCTTATATATGATGATGATTATTGCTAATTAAATAAATTATTGTTGGAAGACATTTATCTTTTATGGAATTTGGGAAGGTTGATTAGGTTACATATCTATTTTGTAAAATTTTGGGAGATGGAATCAGGGAGGAAAATGAGTGATTCGAATTTAACAATTAACGTGTGATAGGCATTGGACAAAAATGTCTATTAAAAGGAGTTTTATTTAATTATAAAATTTATGAATTTTACCAATTATTATGATGATGCATTTGGTATGGCCTCTTCTAAGTCAACTTAGCCTTGTATTGAATTTTAACTATGTAGTTATTGGGTGGTTAACTTATTTTTGAAAATGGCATTGTCGATGATTTATAAATTATGGTGTTGACTCATTTTAAGGTGCATTTAAGGTGTTTGATAAAGTGGGTTGTAGAATTATGTTTTTTTTAGAGTTGGGTGTGCACTCATGTAATATACATAGCTTGATTAAAAGTTAACTACTTTTGGTTGCGTGGAGTTGGAAAGACAAGTATAGTATAAACAAAGCTTTGAATATATATATATATATATATAAAGTATTGTAAGGGCTAAAGAACTTTAGTTAAATATTGAATTGACTAAACAATATAGTGACTATAATGTTGTTATGGAAAAAGGAGTTTAGTAAATGTGAATAAAGGTCACCAAAATTCTATATTATTGAATAGGGAATTTGGAAGAATAAAATCTTGATTGAGGTAGTAAAGGAGGATTCAAGCTTTAAAAAGGAAAATTTTTTACACTTGGGAGTATTGCAGGTAAGTGGATAGCGTTTTAACTAATTTTTTTAATTAAATTTTTCTTTACTAAAATATTACGTTTTTTTTAAATCATTTTAATAGCATTAATGCGATTATTGGATATTTGTTGATTAATATTGTTTTATTTTGAGAAATTAGCTTTACCAAATTTGAAATGTTATTTGATCAATTAAATCAAGCTTGGACTTTAATTATGAGATTTTTATTTTATCAAATATTGGATTGATACAGAGAATGATTCTTGTGGGTTCAACTTTGAAAATTTTTTGATTATTTGATAAATGCAAGCACGAGCATTGGATATGAAATTTTATTCTAGCAAATTTTAATGCTTAAAAGTATTCATGTGAGTTTGATTTTGAGAAGAAGAACTGTATCTTGAAAGTGCTGATTTTCTCATATGTTTGAAAATGATTTTTTTAAAAAAAGGGGACTTTATACGGAACATTGGTTGCTAACGGTAGTTCCGTTAGCCCTTGACGCGCCATGGTACACCTAGCTAGCAGGGTGTTCATAGAAGGTGCTAATCCCTTGCGATGGCCAACGCACATGGAACGGACGAATGGTTACTCGTGAGCATCGTACTCATGTTTGATTTCGTGGCTTTGAGCCGCGTTTAGTTATCATTACCCTCATGGATTGTTTGTCCATGTTTGTTTTATGGCTTTGGCCGCGATTGGTTACTTACCCTTGTGAATTGTGTGTCCACATTTGTTTTCATAGCATAAGCCGTGTTTGGTTATTTATCCTTGTGAACTGTGTGTCCATGTTTGTTTAGTGTTCTGATAAGTCCCTATTATATGAATTTTATTTTTTGGAAATTTCACATCCCATTGGTTTTAAATAATAAATTATTTATTTTTTTATTTGCTTCCTTGCAATCAAGTGATAATATTATTTGATACGATATTTTAATGGTTTGATATTTTTATTTAAAATTTTATAGAATTCTTTTATTTCAAAAGTTTATTAAATTGTTATGAAGATCGTTGCCTCTTGAAATTGCAAAAATTATTTCAACTTTATTTTATTCTTGTTTAATTATTTATTGTTGGGACGTTATTCACTAAAAAATTATTTTGGTCTTAGATTCATTAGTTGATGTTGATTCTACTACCGACCTCTAAAGGGCATATGGCTATATTGGATGGAAATTTTATTTGGTATTGTTACCTCTTGATGTAAATATTTAAGATTCATGTATTTTAGCTTAGAAGTAAGATTAGTTGCTCCAGATAAGCTATAGTTAGAGTTTTATTTTATATATATATATATATATATGTTGTCTGTTAGTTGGAAGGAGCTGAGCTCTTGATTGATACAATGTTTAGAAAAATTTTTGTTTTGTAAAAATTTTAGGAGATCCTATTTATAAAGGAGGGTCTGTCAAAATTTCTACAAAAATGTTAAAACTTTGTTATAACAATTAATAACAAAAGTTTTAAAATTTTAATATAATTTGATTAATAATTTTTTGAAAACTAAAATGAATTTTCATTTTAAGGCTTACGGGAATATGCAATGTGGTTTGCACCCGTGCCGGTCACCCTCTATTTTTGGGGCGTGACACTTTTTTTAATTATTATTGTTATTGTTATTATCATTATTATTATTATTATTATTATCAGAATGTAGTCATGTACGATGCAAAAGAAATGTCAATTATTTTTATTCCAACCTCAATTAAACTTGAAATCAGAAAATAATCCAATACAATGCTTTCAATATTAAATCACTTAAATTTGTTACATTTTCAGTGATTGATGATGGGTGCCTTGGCCAACTGAGAAATAGTATAAGGAGAACAAGCTGTTCCATTGAAGCATTCCTTTGCAGCTATTTCATATGCGACTTGAGTTTGATGGCTATATTGATCAAATTTGAGATACTTTGATCTATCGGGACAAACTGGTCCATGGTCCACATAACAAGGTTCTTGTGTGTTTGTGATCCCTGTAATGTGAACAAACCCATATAAGAAAGCAAAATTATAATAACAATTCAAAGATTATTATTATTATTATTATTGTATAAAATGATATAATTAAATAAAATAGTTCTATTTACCATATTTTTGAGGATTTCCTGTAATCTTGCTGTACACCTTGTAGACATCGTATACAGTAAATATTGAACCGAAGAGTTCAGATTGTAACTTTTGCAGCCTTTGAGGAAGTTTGTCTGCGTAGTATCTTGATTCACAGCCTTCTGTATAGTTATGTGGCGCACACATTGAAATGCCCAATACTACAAATTTTCTGGCTCCGAGTTCATAAAGTGTCTGTGTAATGGATATTTAAATAATGAAATTGTGTCATGTTATCTATAAACAATAATATCTTAGAACCTAAATATAGATCAATGTTTGCATGATATATAATAAAAAGTTATTACATTTTAATATACTCTTGTATTGGCTAAAGTGTATACCTTTGTCTTCTATAATTTTATATAAGAGTTTAATTTAGTCTCTTAATTTTATAAAGTATCTTTTCAATTCTTTAACCCTAACATCATTAATTTTAAATAATTATTTTTTCAATCATTGTTATTTTTAAAAAATAAATTTAATACGTTAACATTTGAAGAATGGGTTTGTAATATTTAAAAGTTCAATGTATGAATTTTTTGTTGATAAAACTAACAGTGTGTGGGTTATAAAACTAAAAAGATACTTTATAAAATGAAGGGACTAAATAAAATTTTATATAAGGTTAAAAGATCAAAAATATACTTTAATCCTCTAATATTTTGCATGCATAACAAAAATCAAGATAATGTAAAACGTACCTTGATATGACCTAAGGTTTCATCAAGAAGGTAATCTGCATAGTCTCGTGGAGTGTATTTGTTGGTGACGTTTTTATTGCTCATCTTTGTGGAGTAATCATTATTTCCAATAAGGACTAGGTATAAAGAATTGGCCAAGTTTTTCTGCAACTTTTCTTTGTCATTTATTGCCTTTGGGAGATCTTTTGTCACAGTTGATGTGAAGTATCCTACTTGTTTTGATAATGTCAAGCATTCTCCCTTCAATATAAAAAAGATAATGAATTATATGGTTGTCATATAAAGATAAAAATTAACTATTTAATTAATTACAAAATGAGAAGATTCATTTTAATTTCTTACTACTCCAGTCGTGTTTAAGATCCCACATGCCCCTGATGCGTAGCTTATTCCTGTTATTATTTGACTTCTTTCAGAATCCGTAAGGTTTAAGTATGCAGGAGGCATTGGTAAATCCAAATAAGTTGCTGCAAGGATAGAAACAAATATCATAAGTGCTTTTATTATTTGGATAATATGCAATTAAAGGATAAAAGTTTAAAATTATTATATTATTTAAGCAAACAATGTTTCAACTATGTTTGGAATAATTAGAGGAAATTTACAACAACTTCAAATAAACTAGCTATTATGAAATATCATATATTCAATTCACTTAACAATATTACAACCCGGCTAGTTGCTCATTCTTCAATTCATTTGGAGATATAAGATGCAAAATGTTTTGTCAATATTTAAAAATTAAATGTAGAAATTTTTGTGGATGAAATTAACAGTGCTAAAATAAAAAGATACTTTAATTTTCATATCCCTATCTTATCAAAAATGCATGATCATTAAAGGTAGAAAAAAATTTGATTTGAGAAGCTTACAACAGTTCAAAACTCGCTCAAAATTAATTAAATAACTGAAAAAAGAATTTAATTAAGCCACTAACAAATTAAACATACCGATAAAGTCAGCCATATTTTTCCCATTAGTGAATCGACCTGTTATATTTTGAAGATCAATTCCATAAGGCCACCTATTAGCCTGTGCTGGTGTGTTCAAATGAGCGTTGTTTCCAGCATCAACATGGGAATCACCAAACACATACAATGCTGATACCAAGCGATGTTGTTCATCACCATTAGCATTAGCAATCAAAACTTGGTTGGCAACGAAGCAGAAAGACAGAAGAAAAAACAATACAGATTTTTCCATGTCTTTCTGCTTCAAATTAATATGGAACCTTGTGTAATCAATCACGAGTGGCTTGGATGATTAGAGTACCATGAATGTATATATAAACACAGAGAGAGAGAGAGAACTATGTGTATTTTTGGCAAAGGCAACCCAAAAAAAGATAAGAGAGTTGAATTAGCGAACGTATTTGGGATATGAATAAAAATGCTTGGTTATTAATTATTTGCATGTACAAAACCCAATTTTTAACCTCATATTTAATAGCAAACAAGAACGAGAATGAATCAAATGTTAATATTAGTAATGAGAGATCTGTTATTATAACAACACTAGGTTTTGCTAGAATCAAGGAAAATTGACAATGACATGATCGCACATTAGTTAGTATGTAAGATCTATTATTATTGTGTGGGAATCTTGTACACAAGGAGATTGGGTATGAGAAAGAGAAAATGGTTAAATATAGCTTTCTCTTTCTCAACATCATCATCATTTTCTTGCATATTAATTGTAAATAATCAAAGAAATAAACCATATTGGTTATAGTTTGTGAATAACACCACATGGTATTATTATACTAGGTTAAAGAGCAAAAATATTCAGTAACTTTTTCTCTAAGAGCACCCAATGTTTTTAATTGAACAAATGTGCAAGAGTACCCATGAGTTTGTTTTAATGAATAGATTACCCATGATTTTTTTTTTAATGAATGCAATAATTCTCATTTTGTTAAATTTGACTAACACCCATTAATGTTGACCATTAAAAAAAGAGGAAGCAAACATAAAGTGAAAAACTATTTATAAATTTTTTTCTAGGAGCTTTTGGTATCCTAAAGTCAATAATAGTGAATGGATACCCATTAATCTTATAAAATAGGCTAACCTTCCCATTAATTTTATAAAATAGTCAACAATGGTGAATGGGTACCCATTAATTTTATAAAATAGGTGTCACTTTATTTTAACGGATTAGGAAAGGTTAGAGCTAGTGATTTGGATCCAACTGATGGGCCAACCTGTAACATTCTACCTTTTCAAACATAATTATTTAACTCTACGATGGTAATTAAAACAAAACTCATCCTTCAAAACCATTTACTATGGTAGAAAAGTGTCTACCATGGTAGAAAAACAAAATACCCTTTTGAAAATACTACCATGATAGAAAAGAGTCTATTAGAGTATAAGAAAGCTAAACCAACTTAGTAAAGTCTTGCCATGATAGAAAAGGATTTTCCTCAATGAATAGAAACAATTTCAAACCAACTACCATGATTGAAAAAATTAAACTTAGTAAATAAGTCTACTATGGTAATTAGGCAAAGTTTATTAAATCACAATAATGTACCGAATGGGATCCCATTCTAGAAACAAGAATTGAAAACCAAGGTATTAAAATAAATCACACTTAATAGAAAAATTAAGTCCCTAGAGTAATGTAGTCAAAAACAAGTTTATTGAGGGTAAAAGAGTCCAAAGGACTAAATCTAGAGTTTGGAAATGTGAATGGGCAATTATGTAAAAGAGTACACCATTTGTCATGGCTAACATGTCATATGTCATAGTGGATGATACAAAGGACGAAGTCTTTAACAGTGCACATGTGCCGCAATTGATGTGTGTCATCTATCACAATGCATTGCGCCTGACAACGACATACTAGAATGAACATTATTTTCAAATTTTAAAAATGCATAACTTTTAGCACACAATCTCAAATTGAGTAATTCAAGTACCTACATAAAATCTTATGAAGAAAAATAGTTATCAGCTTTCATTTGACAAAAAAATTCATTAATATGACAAAGTTATCCATCAAGGTCCATTAAGGTCACCAAACACTTTCCTTATCCAAACAATCCTCACAAATCAACCTCAAAGCCAATACTAGAGATGGGGCCACTTGACCACATTCCAAACTCACAAAATAACTTATGCAATTTACCATTTAAATCCACTAATTGGGTTATATCCACCCAACATAAGATATATATATATATATATATAGCATAATAGTTCCATAAATTCATCAAAATCCTTATACAACATTTGAGTGTTTGAATTTATCAAAATATGATCATGAGTATGATTAATTAAAAAAAATATGGGGTAACCATGCTCATTTACCATAAATGAATGCTCTAAGTTGGCAAGTACACATTATAGTCTAAATACATATATGGCCTAACACAAAAAAATAGTGCTCCACACACTACCTAGGCCATTGGTGCTTTTCTAGCCAAATCCTCTCTTGTTAATTAAAAATGTTAACCATAGGGAATGAGGTACAAAGGTCCTAGTAACTAAAACTAAGATGCAATTATGCATGTCATGCAACTAGTCATGTAATTGCTAAGTGAAGCATACAAAACATTTTCCAAGTAAAACATGTTCCAAACATTTCAAACAAATCCAAACAATTATTAATGCATGACAACCAACTTTATCTCCTCCTTTATTTAGACTTAAGTCTATACTTAGTGCTAACTAACTTGACCAAAGGTATGTTAGAAGCCTTGACAAGCCATTCATTAAGTCAATGAGAGCATACCATGTGGCACCTGACAATTTTTGAAATAAAATCCTCAAACACCCTTTCAAAATCAAACAAGTCATGTGTACAAGTTTATAAACCAAACATAATACCAAACAATATTAATAATCCAAACAAGTCATGTTCTTTCAAACATAATTATCACCATACATATGCATTTCCATCCCACTTGGCAATATTTTCATAAAAGCAAAACATACTATCATAGTACATTACCAAACAATATTCTCCAAACAAATAATGGCATGTAACCAATCAAACAAACACACACAATAACAAATTAGTAGTAGTTACCTTTGTTCCTTGTCAAAATACTTCCCCTTACATGTGATGGATCACTATAGTCTTCACCTAACACAATCTGTATAGTTTCTAATGCTGAACATAATTACTATATATCAAACTCAAAATGCTAATTTCACTCTAATCTTAGGGTTAGGTTAATTAACCTCAACAGCCAAACACTCCCCCAAACATTTAAATATTTAAACTTTCTCACTTATAACACCATTACACTCATCACATCCATTTATGAGTTCCCAATATAGTTTTTAAACCTAAATCATCATCCAACAATCTAGGATTCAGATTTAATCTATCAATTACAATAATCATTATCAAAATCATCAATATACACTTATTAATCCTAAAATAAACCTTTCATGTACCTCATAGCTGGGACCTCATATTGACACCAAACCTTAACATTTCCCAATTCAAACTAGATAAAGAGAAGGATTAGGAGGTATGAATGAGATTAGAGATGTTACCTTAGCCATTTTGGAAACCCAAATTCATGCATTTTAAGAATGAAAACCTCCAAACCCTAACAGAGCCAACCATTTTCACAACAAACCCTCTAATTTTCTCCCTTTTCTATTTTGTCTCATGTTTGTTTTGTATTTTAAAATTTGATAAGTGCACTATAGTGCATGGCATAGAAGCAAACTTCCATCTTTGGCCAATGCTATTGCTTCCAAATCCAACCCAATGCTACATTTTAGACCCCAAACAACCCTAATTATCATGCCTGGGCCTATTTGAGTTATAATTACAAACTAATTAACTCAATAACATCAAATAATCCTCAAATTAACATAAATCCTTGAATAAATTTCTCGTTTAAAATTTAGGATGTCACACAGCTCGAATAAGTCCAAAAACTATAGGACCAAGCTTGAAATTTTCTTTACTTCAAGCTTATTCGGGTCATCTAAATAAACTCAAAAAATTTAAGCCAAGCCCAAATCCAAATCAGCTTGCCTAAAATACCCAAATTCTTTTTTATTATTAATAAAATAAAATTAAAAGTAGATAAAACTTGAATATATTAATTTTTTAAGATAAGAAAGGAAATTGGCTAAAAAATAAAAAAATAAAACAAAACTATTTAACAATTCAAGTATTTCGGGTAGCTCATAAATGCTTAAAAGCCCAACTTGTTAGGGCTGAGGTTAGCTATATGGCCTCTTGTATAATATTAATCATGCGCCATTATTGACTTAAGGATTCTAGAAGCTAAGTGTCTGGAGAAAAGATTTCTGGATATTTTTGTACCTTATATTTGCTTTCTTTTTTTTACTAGTCAATGCTAATAGATGTTAGTCAAATTTAACAAAATAGATATTGTTGCACCTATTATAACAAGTTCATGGGTATTCATGTACTTTTGTTTACTTGACGATACTAGGTGTTCTTGGAGGAAAAATTACTAGTTATTTTTTCCCTTTAATCCTATATAATAATTAACTTGATATTGTAATATTATACAAGGTAACTCTTTATTTATACAATCTATAGTTAAGGTGCTTAAATAAATTAAGCCTATTAGTAGGAGTCTTTATTACTAGAATTTAAAGGGGACTAACGGGTAGATGATAGAATTTTGCTTCACCCCCTATATGGTTTTAAAAGTAAAAAGAATGTGAAAAGGAGGGAAACTAGCTAAATTGGTGGGAATCAAAGAGGATGTCATGCCCTAACAACTAATAAGATAATAGGAAAGCTTAACAACAAATGAAATGGAAGAAAAATTGAAATCTTGAACCAAAAGGCTTCAAATTAAACATCGACAAAAATCACCACCAAGAGCTCAACATGTAAAAAAAAAAAAAAACCTCATTTGGCCCTGAAAATCTCACCCTAAACCTAAATAGGAATCATCTTCAATGCTCATCACTGTGATGAGCTTTGCACTATCTTGATCAAAATTTGGATGGTCTAGATTTAAACCTTGTAATTTATATATTTTTTATATGTATTAAAACAAAATTTTATAAAAATAATAAAATTATTTTAACACATTGGTTTATTTCTAATATGAACAATCTAGATTTAATTTAGATGGTCAAAATTTAATATTAATTTTATATAATTTTTATAAATTGACTACTCTAAATTGTCCAGATTTAAAATTTTTAACTTATATTTTTTAAAAAAATATTTTTTGAAAAGTAACATTAAAGATATTATCTTTGTTGGAAAAAAATTATAAAATTTATAAAAAATAACATTAAATCTAAAGTATCCAGATTCTAAAGTACATCTAGATAGTTAATTTATAAAATTATAAAAATTTTAATATTAAATTAAACTATTTAGATTAATTTTGTATTGTCCAGATAAATAATAAACATGTATATTTAAAATTTTTATTTTAATAAATAAAAATAGAAAAAAATATAATTTAAAACTTTAAATATAGATGAAATTTGTTTTTATGGGATAAAATAGTGTGCAAAACTAATGAGCACCAAGGTGCTCATTAGTTTTCTATGAACAGAAAACAAACCTAACTAAACAAACCTAAAGATCCAAAAAGCAAGTAACTCTCTATGGTTTTTAAATAACTAGATAGCCCAACACATGATAATATAAAAATTTATGTGAAAAATCACATCAAAATAATAATTTACACACATGCAGAGAAATTATTTAACTTGTTGAACATTAACATTATATGTTTCTGGCTATCTAGACGACCTTTAATAGGATCAAGATACCACATCATGCTTTTATATAAATTAAGCACAAGTAGCATCCAATGAGCCCTCTCTCTCTCTCTCTCTCTCTCTCAAATATGACTACTACTAAAAATGATTCACTCATCACAAAATAGTGCTAAGAAAATATGATTCTCCCTAGTCGCACACTAGGTTAGGTAATCAATGATATCATTTGTTTTTTTCTTTCTGTTGCTCGTCATCTATTACCCCCTGTCTATGGGGGGAGGTAGAGTAGGAATTTATTAAAATCACTATATCTGTGAGACCCCTAGGTATTACCATTGTATTATATAGGTGCTGCACATATCTAAATAATAATTAAATTCATAAAGTGTGCTAGATGTAAGTACATTATTAAAGATAGTTGATCAATAAATCTTTACTCATAAAATGATAACAAAGACATGTACTCTCCTTCGTATGGTTGATAACTTCTCTCAAAATCTCATGGTTGATGTTACCCCAAGTGCTAACATCACCATAAATGTTTTGTTCAAATGACATCAAGATACCATTATAGGATATCTAACTTTTCATAGTTCCTTGTGTAACATCCTAGGAAATTAACTTGGATTAAGTTAAGCTAAATGAGGTTAAGTAAAGTTAAGCTAAATTAAGTTAAGTTGTGGATTAAGGTGGTGTTTGCTAGAGAGGTTTAATAGTACTTTTAGTTGTGATTTCAGTCATAGGTTCAAAGCAAAGTTGAGCCACCTGAACCATAAAATGCAAAAAAAAAGGATAAATGGCTTTGTGCCATATGTTGTGGCACGTGTATAGCATGTTGCAATGCACGAGTCACTAGAATAAGATTCAAGCCTCTCTATACCACATGTCATGGCATATGTGGTAGGCACCACAGTGCTTGGTGAGATTTTCAATTTATCAGACACAAGTGTAATACAAAAACTAGATAAAAGAAAGAGAGTTTGGGTGAGAGGGAAGGAGAAGACCAAAGGAGCTCTGTTAGGGCTTGGAATATCAAAGCATAGGGAGTATTTTAAAGCTTCTTAACACTATAGGTAAGTTTTTTAAGCCTAAATCCTCTTTTATCTTCCTTTTTCTTAAGTTAAGAGTTAGGGTTTTGCTAGAAAAGTTATTTTTCAGTTCATAATGGCTATAGGTCTAAACCCATTGAATTTAATAGGGTTAATAAGAGTTGTTTAAGTTATTTAACCTTGTATTGATGATTTTGTAAGTATTTGGTTGGTGGAGGCCATTAATAGTCGAAAATAGGCATTTATGAGGGTAGTTAGAGGTGTTAAATGCTATTAATGGTAGTTTAATGGTATATTGAGGATAAGGTGGGTTAAAGGAAGCTAATAGATCCTATTGGTAATATGTTGAAAAGTGAGAAATTGTATTTTATATGAGTTAGAAGGTTTAAGCTAAAATGTTGAAATTTATCACAAAGAGAATATTAATGATTGTCCTTGTGATTAAATTGTAGACTAATTATCATTTTCACTATTCTAGCTCAATGAAGGTTTGGAAGTGTTTATTTTAAGAGGTAAATCTTTGACTTCTTAAAGATTTGAGGTAACCAAGGTTTGTTTGTTAATTGATGATGTGTTGAAAGGAATAGTATAAAAACCAAATGATTGTAAATTGATAATCGATACAAATTATGGTAATGTGAGTAAAAATGTGATATGTTGAGATTCGAGTAATGACGTGTGTAAGTGATTGTTTCTATTGTTATATATGTATATATGTAAATGGTGTTGTGAGTGAAGATAGGAGTGTATAAGGATGCATATGAAAATCATACTAGAGATTTGCATGCCATTGATGAATATGAACATGCATGCTACGTGTTGAAAAATTATGCATAGGATGATCATATGAAGTAGGAGTTTGCCTATAGAAAAAGGAGTAGATGTTGTAAATCTATGTGGTATTAGTGGCTTACCATTAAAATCAAAAGTCACATTGGCTGCCAACTGTTGGAATTAGGATGTAGCCATTATTCCATAGTTATTAAAGGATAGTCCTACTTTCTCTTCAAGGGAATTGAACCTAACCGGTTTCCACTGGTTCATAAGAAGTCTAGGTTAAGGGCACGACACCCTAAGGTTATTAGTAATAGGGAAAATTGTGAGTTACAAGTGTAATAGTCTTGGCTGGGTAGCTTCTCATGGGTAGAGGGCTTAGGTGGTTTAAGTTCATATGGACATAACCCATTATATAGTTACCAGTTTCATGTCAAAGATATTAGAAAGGTATAAGGATGACATTGATCATGCATTTCATATCCCAACCATGTATGGTTATTATTATAATGGTTCGATGTGATTTAACAGGAGAACATGGTGGTTAGTATTATGACCCCATTATGTGTTTTGATGTTTATCTCTAACATAAGTTGTTATATGCTTGTGCTCAACCACATGGTTGTTAGTATTGCAATCATAGAAATAACTTTATCTTGTGAAAATAGTAAAATTTCTATTTACATCTATAATTAATTGACATACATTTGTATAGGCTAGATGAACCTTGGTTATTAAGTGGTTGTACTTACGATAGAACACATTTATTACCCACTTTTATTAATGTTTTATCACCTTTAAGTGCACACATTGCATTAGATTTAAAATTTTGCCTAAGTTTCTAAGTGTAATGCATTAGGGGTATTTTGGTTCAAAAAATAAACTTTTGAGAAAGTGTATAAGAAAAATTAAAAAATTTCATTTTATGTCCAGTTGATAAGTGGTAAAATTATATTTTTAAAATTTATTTTAGTTTGGGAGTAACTAAATAAAAAGTCAACACTTTCTTAAGTGTCTTAGTTTGACCTAGTTTTCGGTTCACCTTTGTATGAAAATTTTATATAATTTTGTATAGCCTAAAACTTGATTATTTTAATTAATTCTCTCTTATAATTATGAATTTAATTCTAGAAATTAATTAAATTTTATTATATCACATGTTATTTGATTGAATTATGTGATTTATGCGATATAAGTGGCATGTGACTTGTGTATTAATTATGCAATTGAGGTCAACACTCCTTGAGGTCAAAGCTGATGGTTTTCACGTGAATTAGGCTTTATTTGGGGATTAAATTAGCTTAAAAATGTAGATGACACATGGAAAATTACACACACATTGAAATCATCTACCAACTAATAGGAGATTGCCACCTTGCAAGTGTGACAAGGCTCCCATTCTTATTTTAATTTATTTTCCTTTAATTAAGCTTCAGCTGATGGGAAAAACTTAGGAGCACATCCATTTAGCCCCAATTCAAATCCAACACTTATTTCATTCATCTTTCACATTTTCTCTCTCTTGTTCATAGTGTTTTTCATTTTTTCTCTTTTGTTCTTCATTTTCCAACACCCTAACCTCTATTTTCAACCACCAAATATTCACAAAACTCATACCATTCTTCTCCTCTCTTCATTTTCATTCCATCTCTTCCATTTTCACAAGGATTGGAGCTCATTTCCCTCATTTAAGAGCTATGGAGTTTGGCTTTCAAAAGCAATCATTAAGGTTCTTGGATATGATGAAGATTGGCTAATTTCTTTGGTGTAATCCTAGAGAGATAAAGATGGAGGATGAGTCTTGAGCTTCAAATTGGCTAAGTTCTTTTGTTTCCTATCCTCTTCTCTTTTTACTAGATGGTCGGATTCCTTAATCTAGGGTTTAATCATCTTAGCTTATAAATTCTAATTTGAATTTGATGTTGATGTAAAGATAGAGGATTGTTTCATTTAATTTCTTCCTTGGACAGCCATGATTGAATTTTGCCACTCTTTGTTTGGCACATAATCGTGTGTTTTTTAATTAGTGAATTACTTGTGTCAATATTGCATACTCATGTCGTGTTAATGCTTGTGTCGTTAAGTAGCTTGACATAATCTTGTGGTTACTCACATACTAGTTTTGACCATGGCTGTTGAGAGGAGATTTTGAGTGAATCACTTAGCTAATTTCTACACCAATTAGTTAATTGAAATAGAAACTTTAATCTAAGACCTAAGGAAGTTAGCTAATTAGGTTAATTAGCTTAAGATAATTTTCTTAAGTAATGACAACTTTAGTTAAGAGGAAAGGGAAGCTTAACTTAGCCTAATCATGAGAAGATAATGAGTCTAAAATCAACTAATATCTAGGATTCCATTATTGTAAAAAGGAAAGTTCATTTCACTCACTCTCACTAGCATTTTAATTACTTGCACATTAGGTAATTATTTTAGATAATTAGCTAGTTAACTAAATTTCTACAAATTTTGGTTGATTTATTTCACTAGATAACTTTCAATTAGACTTAAAACCATTCCTTAAGAGATGATCTAGGGTTGGCCCTATATTGCATTAGGGTTATCTTTAGTTTAATTTTGAGGATAAGTGACTAATCTTACCTCTCTTTCTTCAATATTATAGGGACAAGCTCATTAGAGCAAGATCAACAAAAATTACCAGAGGCTTAAGATTATGTTGAATTTTTATTGATAATTTGCCAATTAGGCTGACATATGATTTGACTACTTACACAACTTTGTGAGATTTAATTGAATGTGTATTTTGTACTCTGAATTGTGTATGATGTAATTGTAAATATTAAATAGGACCAAAAAACTAGTGCAAGTAGGGAGATATATAAATGAATGAATATTATAATTTATATTAGAATTTGGCTCCCCCTCATGTTTTTGTGATCAAGGGGTTAAGTATTGAAAATTTGATATATGTGTGAATGATTGGTTGTAGTGTATTGCACTAGTCTTTTATAATCCATTAAGTGTGATTTAAGGGTTGGTGTGAGCTTTTAGCACTTGAAATAAGTATGGGACACCCTATTTTTGTGTTAATGTTTAAAAGGAGTGAGATTGGAAATGGCTGTCCAACTTTTTACCAAAAAAGTGATTTAGTGCCATTAGCTAAAGCTTAGACAAAACTTTCTATAGATATCTAGATCACCTCAATCAGATATTAGATGCAGAAATGGGCACATTGAAATTTCGCTCTAACGATTGTCATGTGATAGCTCTATTACGATAAAACACATGCAATACACAACGTGATAAGACACATATTTTGAACACTTTATCCATTCATTTGGGACCCATTTTAAATGTTTCATTCCCCATTTTGGTGTATCCATGGTATCAAAAGGAAGAAAATTGCCTGATGGGCAAAATTGTGCACTATGGGTATTTTGGTCTAAAATCACATATTTTGTGAAAAATTTGGTTAATATTGTGTTTCATGTATTTTATGCCTAAAAGAATGAATATGAAATTAGTTTTTCAAAATTCAATTTCGTTTGGGAGTTATAAAATAAAAAACACATTTCAAGATTGTTGACTTTGTTGACTGAACTAGGGTTTTATGTGCTTGCATAAGCTTTCACATGTCACTACCCTCGGATTCTACTTAATTAATATTCTCCCATGCTAGTTAATTAATTCCATGTGAAATAATTTAATTATTAGGTGACATGAATATTTGACTTTGATTTTATGTTTATTTTGTGACTTAGGTGGCATATATAGACTTAGACTTTTGCAATTGATCAAGAACCATGGATAAGGGATAAAATAGGAAATATTGGAATCATTTTAGGTCTAGAAAAGAGAGAGAATAATCAGATCATTTGATGAGATAAGTGAGGATATTCTCACTTAAGATATTCCCTTTGAGCCAATGAAAAATAGCCACCGATTTGAGCATGTGAGAAGTTTATGCCTCACCCTAGCTTTTTCTTTTACTTTTTGTCTTATTTTTCTCCCAAGTGGAAGCTGAATACATGCACACAATCAGATTATTTACACAAAAAATGATCAACCCTAGCCATCACACATAATCTCTCACCACCTCCTTCATTTTCATTTTACTTTTTCTCTCTTATTTTTATTTTCTCTTATTTTTTTAGCCATGGCAAGCCCCTTCTCTCCTCCATTTCACTTCATACCATTGGACCATCACCAAATCACTGCCATTCTTCTCCTCTTACTCCCCTCTATACATCCTTACCACTTGATCATCAATTTCATGCTTCATTCTCTACTTGGTTCTATGGAGGGGTTTAGCCAACTTGAGCCTTTCATAGAAGAGTTGAAGAACTTTAAAGGCTAAATCATTTTACATGCTTGGATAAGGATGGCAGCTCAATGAACCACTTAGGTTGTCAATTTTATAACCCTTTTTATTTTTCTCTTAAGTTTTCTCCATTAGTAGACTTACAAGACCATAATGTTGGATTGCTATGTCTTGGCTTTACAACCATAATCTTAGTTAATATGTTTGCATGGAGATTGATTTGAATACTGTTAATGTAATAGCCCAAAAAAATAATAATAAATAATAATAAGCAAATATATATATATATATATAAGTTGGTGTTTCAATAGTAGTTATATTAATTTTTGATCAAGATTATCAAGAAGAAGAGCTGGTTTAGTGGTAGCTGAGCTAGACTTTCATCAAGCAGGTCTAAGGTTTGAACCCTCTCAGTACAAGAAAAAAGATTTTATTTTTCTATTTGTTTTCATTAAAATTACTATTTTACCCATCATATTTTTTCTAAAAACCAGAGAGCAGCAGATCAAGGGAAGGGTTTTGTTCATTTTCTCCATTCCTCTTCTTCCTCAATCAAAAGTTCCAGACCGAGAGAGAGAGAGAGAGTGCACTAAACCTTAATCCAGTTTCTCCATCTCCTCTTCCCGCCGTTTAGGTCGCTAGCCGTGTGATATATCACTGTGTTCTGGGTAAAGAGTTCTTAGTTCCCCATTCATTTATGTTCTTCGTGTTTCTTGATGGGTGCTGTCGGATCCTCATCCTCTTCCATTTGTTCCGTTCGAAAGTTGTTAGCACGCGAGGAGCTGATCTAAGATTTGTGGAAGTTTGATACTTGAGCTGGAAGTTAGGTTGTAGCTATCTTCTTCTCCCTTGTTCAATTGCCCCTTCTCTGTTTCTTCCTTTTTGTGTTGTGGATGATCTGAGTTGAGGTAATTTGTTTCTTTACTTCTCTGTTATTACATGAGTGATTGGGAATTGGGATTGTGAAATCTCTCCTTCCTTTCTTTGTTGTCGTGAGTAACATGGAGAACGAAGACTTAAATATTTTTTTTCTTGAATTAAGACTAATTATTTATTGATTAACTAGAATCATGAAAGCTGATTAATTACATGTCTATGTTAGAAATTTTGGGAAATGGAATTGAGTAAGAAGAAGGTTGATTATAGTTGAAGCTCAAATGCTCACAAAGTGTTTGGTAGACTGTTGAAGAGAGAGTGTTGTTATTATAATGACTTGATCTTTATATATGATGATGATTATTGCTAATTAAATAAATTATTGTTGGAAGACATTTATCTTTTATAGAATTTGGGAAGGTTGATTGGGTTAAATATCTATTTTGTAAAATTTTGGGAGATGGAATCAGGGAGAAAAATGAGTGATTTGAATTTAAGAATTAATGTGTGATAGGCATTGGACAAAAATGTCTATTAAAAGGAGTTTTAGTTAATTATGAAATTTATGAATTTTACCAATTATTATGATGATGCATTTGGTATGGCCTCTTCTAAGTCAACTTAGCCTTGTGTAGAATGTTAACTATGTAGTTATTGGGTGGTTAACTTATTTTAGAAAATGGCATTGTCAATGATTTATAAATTATGGTGTTGACTCATTTTAAGGTGCACTTAAGGTGTTTGATAAAGTGGGTTGTAGAAGTATTTTTTTTAGAGTTAGGTGTGCACTCATGTAACATACATAGCTTGATTAAAAGTTAACTACTTGTAGTTGTGTGGACTTGGAAAGACAAGTATAGTATAAACAAAGCTTTGGATATATATATATATATATATAAAGTATTGTAAGGGCTAAAAAACTTTAGTTATATATTGAATTGACTTAAGAATATAGTGACTATAATGTTGTTATAGAAAAAGGAGTTTAGTAAACGTGAATAAAGGTCACCAAAATTCTATATTATTGAATAGGAGATTTAAAAGAAGAAAATCTTGATTGTGGTAGTAAAGGAGGATTGAAGCTTTAAAAGGGGAAATTTTTTGCACTTGGGAGTATTGCAGGTAAGTGGATAGTGTCCCAACTAATTTTTTTTAATTAAATCTTTCTTTACTAAAATATTATATTTTTTTGGAAATCATTTTAATAACCTTAATGCGATTATTAAATATTTGTTGATTAATATTACTTTTTTTTTTGAGAAATTAGCTTTACCAAATTTGAAATGTTATTTGATCAATTAAATCAAGTTTGGACTTTGATTATGAGATTTTTATTTTATCAAATATTGGATTGATACAGAGAATGATTCTTGTGAGTTCAACTTTGAAAATTTTTTAATTATTTGATAAATGCAAGCATGAGCATTGGATATGAAATTTTATTCTGGCAAATTGTAATGCTTAAAAGTATTCAAGCAAGTTTGATTTTGAAAAGGAGAACTGTATCTTGAAAGTGGTAATTTTCTGGCATGTTTGAAAATGATTTTTTTAAAAAAAAGGGACTTTATACGAAACATTGGTTGCTAACGGTAGTTTCGTTAGCCCTTGGCGCACCATGGTACACCTAGCTGGCAGGGTGTTCATAGGAGGTGCTAGCCTCGTGCGATGGCCATCGCACGTGAAACGAAGGGATTGTTACTTGTGAGTATCATACTCACGTTTGATTTCATGGCTTTAAGCCACGTTTGGTTATCATTACTCTCGTGGATTGTGTGTCCACGTTTGTTTCGTGGCTTTAGCCGCGTTTAGTTACTTACCCTCATGGATTGTGTGTCCATGTTTGTTTTCGTGGCATAAGCCGCGTTTGGTTATTTATCCTCGTGAAATGTGTGTCCACGTTTGTTTATTGTTCTGATAAGTCCCTATTATATGAATTTGATTGTTTGGAAATTTCACATCCTATTGGTTTTAAATAATAAATTATTTATAATTATTTATTTTTTATTTGCTTCCTTGCAATCAAGTGATAATATTATTTGATACGATATTTTAATGATTCGAGATTTTTATTTAAAATTTTATAGAATTCTTTTATTTCAAAAGTTTATTAAATTGTTATGAAGATCGTTGCCTCTTTAAATTGCAAAAATTGTTTCAACTTTATTTTATTCTTTTTCAATTATTTATTGTTGGGACGTTATTCACTGAAAAATTATTTTAGTCTCAGATTCTTTAGTTAATGCTGATTCTATTGCCGACCTCTGAAGGGCATATGGCTATATTGGATGGAAATTTTATTTGGTATTGTTACCTCTTGATGTAAATATTTAAGATTCATGTATTTTAGCTTAGAAGTAAGATTAGTTGCTCCACATAAGCTATAGTTAGAGTTTTATTTTAATATATATATATATATATATGTTGTCTGTTGGTTGGAAGGACCTGAGCTCCTGATTGATACAATGTTTAGGAAAATTTTTGTTTTGTAAAATTTTTTGGAGATCTTATTTATAAAGGAGGTTCTGTCAAAATTTCTACAAAAATGTTGAAACTTTGTTATGACAATTAATAACAAAAGTTTTAAAATTTTCATACAATCTGATTATTTTTTTTTGAAAATAAAATGAATTTTTATTTTAATGCTTACGGGAATGTGCAATGTAGTTTGCACCCATGCCGATCACCCCCAATTTTTGGGGCATGACAGTTAAATTTCATTTGGTATGTTGACCTATATATTTTAACCACTCTTGAATGTTTCATAATTTTAAATGTTCTTGAGTATTTCAAGCTAGCTCATGCTTCATTTGTTGGATAGGGAGGTACAGTGAAAGATTAACATTTTAAATTTTCTATCTTGATATGAACCAAACGAAATTATTTAAGGTGGGAATAAGAGTTACCCTTTTTTCATGCTTCAAGTGCGCTATCTTCAAGAGTTTGAATCTCAAGAGCTAACAACATAGATCTGCTCCCTCTATCGATATCCACACAAACAACTCTCTAACTCAAATAACATGCTACCGCTTCCAATAACCATTTATCTTTGAATATCAATTTACTTTTCCTCTAGGGTATTTCATGACTCTTAAAGTGTTTGACTATAACATTCTGAATTTTTTAATCCTAAGCTCAGAGATTAATCAAGGATGAAGTAAAAGTTAGTGTGGGATTAGAGATCGAATAATTAAATAATATTTTAACTTGTTTGTGTGTTGTATGAATAAATATAAGTGATTGGGGTGCATTTTGGGTCGAAGCAAGTGCGTATGGTGAGAATAAATTTCACTGTACCACGCGCCTCGACTTGTGGCACAAAAATGTTTAAAGGGGAAAATTCTTTTACTTATCAATACAAGTAGATAACTAGTACTCTTCAAAAAAAATTCAAGAGTAAAAATAACCCAATTTTTTTAAAAAAAATTTAAACATTTTACATTGGTTAAATGGTTTAATAGGTGTAGAAAGTCAACAATTTTTTAAAAAATAATTGAAAATAGTCTACATTAGTGAAGCAGCATAACTGATGTAGAATACCAATGATTTTTCAAATATAATTTTAAAAAATTATTTTAAACTTTATATAACCGTTAAAAGTATAATTGAGGTAGAAAGTCCATAATTTTTTTAAATTAAAAATATTATACACCAATTAAGTAGCTCAACTAGTGTAGAAAGTTAGAAACAATTTCTTTTGATTGACATAAAAATACCAATATCCATACTTTTTACACTGGTTACGTTTTAATCGACATTAAAAATTGATGTAAAATCTATTTTTTTGTGCTAGTGCTAGCATATTATTTGAATAGGGTAGAGAAATTGGTTGGATTAGGCTAACCGGAAGCATGAGCTCGGGCTCATTAAAAAACTTGATTTTCAAATATAGGAAAGGAAAAAAAGAGTGCACAATTAATAAAAAATATATAAGTACAAAATACATTAAAAGACTTGCATTTTTTTTTCACTCAGCACTCAAATTTTTCAATTCAAGTGCTAAGGCATTCAGCGTCCTCATAAACGTGCCATCTTCTCTGAGAGCTTTAATAGCACCTTCTTTAAACACTTGAATTCTTTTGCTAATTTGTTTTCCTTCATCACCTTTCATTACACTCTTCACAATTCTTGAAACTTTCTCCTTCCTCACAATTTCATTATTATTTTCGTTCTCTTTCAGCCATACAGCAATCTTCAATTTCTTAGTTAGAAACACTGCA
Organism: Prosopis cineraria; assembly: GCF_029017545.1. NCBI lineage: Eukaryota > Viridiplantae > Streptophyta > Magnoliopsida > Fabales > Fabaceae > Prosopis > Prosopis cineraria. Next base: position 17,051,687 of record NW_026555343.1, on the reverse strand, counting down.
TTCATTCTTTAAGTTCCAGCCACGTGAGACAAGACCCCACCAACAAACTCATGTTTTAAGACTTCAATTTGTAGGGCCCATGATGGGACTACAAAACCTTGATCTTTGGTTTTCTCAGTAAACCCTTCCAGCAAGTAGTCAAGTGGATCCTCCTTTTCGCCATTGAGATAAGACAAAGAAGTGAATTCACTTGGAGCCCTAACAACCCACAAGAATTTTTGGCCACTCATCTCTATCCCTAAGGCTAGTTCTTGATGTTGGTCATGTGACAACGTTCCCTTACTCCCAAAAGAGACGTATAGAATGGAGTTTCATGGCTGATCATCTAACCATGTCAAACAATTTGAGTCTGACTCATTTATGGTAGCTGACTCAGTTAGTAAATGGGGCCCAATGTGTAAAGAAAAGGGTATTTGTCATTATTTTCTTGTATAGCAGTTATTACCTCTTGTACCAAATCTATAAAGCTGTTCACTATGATACCATCTGCTAGCAAAATAACTGCTATACCATCCTTATTTATGGAAATCTAGAAAGTATGTCATAATCTAACACACATACCAAGATATCTACGAGTCTATATCTAATGGTTAGTCATGGCTTACCTTAAAATCAAACTCCTACTTGACAAACTGGTATTTACTCCTCCATGCAATGCATAGAGAGCATTACCAACAGAACAAAAAATTGATGAATTACTTCATAATTAAAAATGATTCCACATCATACAAACTTACAAATAAATATATAATTACAAGTTCATAATACAAACATGTTTATTCAAATAAGTAATAATACAAAGTCATACTGAAATATTACTCATCTTTAACTTAAATCTTGAAAAATTTCTCAAAAAACAACATTTGTAGTGGTTGTTTTGGCTTGTTTATCACTACCATGCACCAGAATTTTCAGCCCATCCATACTTTTAACTCTGCTAAGAGGAACATATAGCTGCCCCTGTGTGAAAACTAATTTTGGTAGATACAATCCAACATGTTGTAATGATTTCCCTTGACTCTTGTTAATTTTCATAGCAAATGAACAGGCGATGGAGAACTATCTTCTTTACATACAAAATGGCCATCTATTATCAAAAAGATTCATATCAATTCTATGGATAAGAATATTTTGATTTGGATTTGAGCCAATTAATGTAATGGCTTCTATCATGTTATTTTCAAGGTTATTAATTCTCAATTTAGTACCATTGCATAAACCTAATGCTTGATCAACATTCCTTAGAAGCATAATAGGAGCACCAACCTTCAATGTTAATTTATAAGGTGGTAACCGAGAGCAACTTATTGAATTCAAAAACTCAGTTGTGTATACCTTCAAAGCAATCAATGTCTTGTGTTGATTTTCATTTTGTGTCACAACTCAAAAAATTCAATTGGACCTCCAAGCAATAAAAAACATAGACAATTGTTCAATTGATTAACTATCCCAATAGTAGGTATAAGGATTACTCTATCATTAAAGTTTTCAGTATTAGATAAAATTTCTAACAAATCTAAATATATTTCAAAAACTATTGCATGTAATGAATCTTTATAATTTGTTATCAATAATTGTGAAGGTATATCAATTTCAGCTATCATGAGTGGTTTACTATGAGTATTTGGAAGTGATATCTTCAATACTAATAGATCTTATTAATAAATATTGCAGATTTATTTATTAATTAAATCTTATTAATAAATAAATCAGCAATATTAATAAATGTATGGTTTACTATGAGTATTTGGATGTGATATTTGCCAAGTTTTTTTTTTCAAAGAAAAAAAAACAGCCCATCATTATTGTCCAAGATGCAAAAACTGCACATATCCATCAAGTCCAAATAATGTACAAACTTTGTTAGGCCCATACCACCTATATATATGACATCATGGGCTCAGTCCAAGTAGAAAGATCATGAAAAGTACTCAATGCAGCTCTGTTAAGCCAATCATGAGATGTTAGAACTCACATCACTATAAATTACTTGCAGGATTTAAATCCAAATTGAACAAAATATTTCTTCCTAATTTCATTTACATCAAGGACTACAATATTTGAACATCCAAAGTAGGCAAAATTTAATATTCAATAATATCAAAATTATATATATATATATACACACTTGTAAGAATGTACAATATGAGATTTGACGACATCCTTATCATTATGAATTAAGCCAATTATTTAGAATGAGTTTGTTTTAGTTGTTTTCTTCTGTTAATAAGCACCCTTACATTTTACTAAGAGAGTTTTTTTTTTTTTTTTGTTTGATGTGAAATAATGTTGATGAATGTTTATAATAAAGAGAAAACTTAATACAAAATATTGCATTAAAGTAGACTTTAGACTAAGGAAAACATGAAATATTAAACATTAAACATAGGATAGTGGTATTTAACACACCACTAATGACTTACAGGATCAAAGGATTAAGCTTAGACTTAAGTTTGAGGGATTACAGCACATACTAGATAGATAAAAGTAAGCGATTTAACACATGAAACCTAACATGGTGGCATGAACATACCACACATGACTTAAAGCATGCAACAATTTATTAAGGTCCCAAGATAAAGCCATATAATTCCAGCGATAAAGATGACAACACCAAGTACAACATAAAAACAATAGATTTAGATCCTAACAAATGTAGATTAAATATCTACATCTTCTCCAACTTAATGGACTTCTCATGTTTTGCAGCAGAGGTCGCTCAAGAGCTAGCATTAGGAGCATTCTTCTTGGCATTACCACAGGCATTGGTCTTCTTAGCATAGATCTTTCTCCTGCCCTTAGTCAAAACTTGTCACGCCTTAAAATTTAACGTGATTGACACGAGATTTATGCACAAACATACATCCTTAAAGTCTTGCTTAAGAAAAGATTATAAATTAGTACATCTAGCACACTATCAACATGATTATATGTATCTAATTTTACTTTTCATATAAATAAAATTTCACTTTTTTTGAATAAAAATTTTAATAGTACCTCTCCTAAAAGTAGAATCTCTCGAATCTCTATAACATAAATTTTACAATATACATTTGGCAATACAAAGCTCAGCTCAACAACAAATAGACAATATAACAAATAGAATTAGGACCCTAACTATAGCCAATGTAGAGCATTCTATATTATATTTCCAAAATATACTACACAAATTCTAGAATTTACATAAAAAGGAACATATTATCGTAACAGATCTACTAGTTAATTCAGCAATGAACCTCATCAAAGATCAGTAGGAGATATCATGTTAGTTATGCTATCAAAGATCAAACAAAATACTTTTTAGTGAATAACGTTCCATACATAATCTTTAAAAGCATAAAAATAAATAATTTGCATCAGTTATGAAAATTAAAGAGAAAACAATTCAATACAATATAATTTTGTAATCTTGGAATAAAATTTCCTATACAACTTCAATTGCGGGAACCTTTAGATCTTTATGACAAACTAACATTAACATATAATCTTGAGAAGAAAAGTAGATTAAATGAATACCATTTAAAAAACATTATAATATAAAATCATCAATTAATTAAAAATTTGTATTTCTTGGGTATTTATTAGAATAATTCACAAACGTGGACATACAATCCATGAGGGTAAATAACCAAATGCGACTTATGCCATGAAGATAAACGTAGACATAGTCCATAAGGGTAAATAACCAAGCACAACCAAAGTCACGAAATAAATATGGACACACAGTTCACATGGGTAAGGCTAACCAAATACGGCTTAAAGGCATGAAACAAATGCGAGTGTAAGACCCACGAATAACAAATACAAGAATGTAGTTTATGAAAATCAAACTAGCTAATCATTGACCATGGCGTGGCAAAGGCTAATAAATCTGCCGCTAGTAACCAGTGTTATGTATAAAATTTCCTTCAAATTCATTTTCAAACATGCAAGAAAATCATTACTTTTAAAATAAAATTTTATTTTTTCAATATCAAACTCACGTGGTTTAAAACATCCATCCTTTCAAATATGAAAATTCTCAACTAATGTCTCATTAACTTCATCAATTTTTATAATTGTCTTTATTAAATAAAAGAGCACTAGAATTTGTAAAAGCATTTTCATCAATCTTATAAGTACATATCATGACAACTTCAAGAGCTAAAGAAATTTAATTAAAAATAATCAGTGCTAGAGAAACACATATTAATGACTATGAACTGTTGACAATAATATTTGATAAAAGAAAATGTGCAAATGTATAAATTGATTAAGACGTTATTCACTTACCTAAAGGTTTTCAAAATTTAACTTGCTTCCAAACCAATTTTCTTGCAACAATACTTGGCCTTTAATTTCCTAGTGCCCTAATAATATGACAGTCATTTTCCTATATACATTTTACAATTCAAAATATATACTCCAAATTAATTCAAATAAGAAAGTTGCATCAATTATTACATAAAAATTCCAAGGACTAACACATTAATAGCAATTTAGCTCATGAATTATCAATCAAGATACCTATTCCAAAAATCTTTAATTTCAGCCTCAATTTCCATGATAATGTGTCCTGTATAATATTTTAACTAACAACAATGCAACTATCACAAGTACCTTGCCATCATATGTCAAATTCCTTTAACAAGTATTTTACCAATCGGTTTGCAAGCACTATTGTTTAAACCATGATACAAAGTTCTCTTCTCCCCCAATCTCCTTATAATATATAATAGGACTTTACTAGACTTCTCACAATTCTAATAAACTTCCTTTTCATACTCTCTCTCTCTCTCTCTCTCTCAAACACACATGCACGCACGCACGCAGAGACAGAGAGATTTACAAAAAAAGTTATTTGAAACTTTAGACCAAGATTTACATAAAGGTTTCTCTATAGTCATTGCTAATGACCCAACCTTTATCACTTATTAATCCAAAATACTTCTATAACTCATTTTACCGAACACCTTAAGTGCAAACCAAGAATAAGCCATGAATTAACACCAAAATTTATAAATTACCAATAGCAAAATTCTCAAAATTTGATTACCCACACAACAGCTTCATAAATAAAATTCTCCACCAAGCTTAGGTTAACTTCATGAATAACAGCATCCACACCAAATGCATTCTCATAAAAATTAAGGGAATTTCGTTTCATCAAACATCTGGAAAGTAGTAATTCTCAAATAGATAGCAAGCTAACTCCCCTGCCAAGAATTAACTAATTAAGTTTAAAGAAGATCCAAATCTACTTCCATCCTCTTCAAGCTTGAACGAAATGATTATAGTGAAATAGCATATTAAAATCGTGCTCTTAAAACTTGATTTTCTTTTTTTTTAGCTTGATTAGATCCCATCATTTCTCCCATTCACGAACAGAACCAGAAAAGAGGAAGGGATTCAAAGATCTCACCCCGTTAATGGTAGATAAACCAAGAAGAGGAAGCTTAAGTCGCACGGCCATGGAGGAGGAAGAAGATGAAGAAGGTCCGATGCATTCCATCCCCCGGAACGAATAGAGGAGATGACCAACAGCAACGACCCCATAGCAATGCACCATAGAGGAGATATACGTGAAGATGAGTGATGACAGGAAGGATTTTCAACTACCATAGTCTTCGATGTCGACAGTAAGAAGGAGATGAGTTCGTCAGGACCCCCCAGCAGGGATCGACGATAGCACAACAGAGGAGGGAGATTTTGTCACACACTTACAGCTTACTTGAGCAGAGGAGGACAAAGGAAGGAAGCTCCAGCACTTACACGATGACCGACGATGAACGGAGAGGGAGATTGGAGAAGACGCTGAGAGTCAAAGTTGGAGGCTCATTCACTGTCCATTTGAAGGTGCATCCACGGGAAAAATGAAGGAGAAAAGGAAGCTTCCCGATTCCTATCCGATTCTTCTCTATATTTATTTATTAGATTGAAAACAAAAAAAAAAAAATAGAAAGAGACAAAATGGCAATTTAATAAGGGCTGTAATCACCAATAAAAATCCTCCCTTTTTCACTTATAAGATTCGAACTTAGCACCTGACACTTTAACATAATTTCCATTAGACCAATGTTTCTCTTTGGTATATCTAATTCAAAAATCAATAAAATATAACTAAAATATTTATTATAAATTATAATTTTATCAAAATTTATGGGAACTGCTTTGATAGTCATAGATATTGTCATCTCATCATCAAGACCAATATTGAAATAATTTTAGCTAAAATATCTTCCTGTGTCTCTTGTGCAATATAAGCCTTCAGTTGAGAAATGGTCAGAACAATATCATAAATTTTCTTACCTCCTGACCATATGAAATAAAATAAGTATAATATGGTAGTGGGTAGTACCTCTGGTTCTGCACCTTGGACAGCAGGTGGAATCTATGTATACCAAACAATAGTTAAGTAATACATTGTAATATTTTATGACACAATTAGTAGCGTGATATCATTGTTCAACAATAATAAGACTACTACTCACCACTTTAGCAACCTTTAACAAATTGTTCAATGATGCTGAAATTAGGAAAGTCCTTGTTATACTAATTTAGCTTAAGCTTCAGGCACAACAGCTTTCTTCCAATCAATTGACCAAGCTCGTCATGAAAATCATATGCATGATCATCCTAAGCATGGACAAATATATTAATGAAAAATACAATATAGTGGACTATTTATGTACAGCAATTGAACATTCATGTGCACTCCCAATTTAACAACTTGCTCTAGAATAAACTTCACCTCAGGAGCATTCATTATGGATAATCTATTGCGCAAGTTTATCCCAAAACATGACTGAAGCTTTACCAATTACATTAGAAACCATGTAATGGATTTTCAACCTACAATAAAGCATGTATGTAAAGTTATAATATGACCGAACAGTCTCTTGATGTAAAACATGAAACACTTAAAGAAGGTACTTTAACTCAATAGATATAGGTACTTTTTTGCAATTTGGGCAATAGTAATTTCCCAAATTACTATTATTGGAGGAGTGAAAAGATTTTTATTGGAGAAGACTTTAATGGGCATGTTGGGAGGGAAGCTGGTCAGTATACGAGGGTGCATGGTGGTTTTGGTTTTGGAGAGCTAAACAATGAAGGACAAACTCTTCTTGATTTCTCATTGGCGTATGATTTTAAGATTGCCAACACTTGTTTCAAGAAGAGAGATGAGCATCTCATCACTTACAAAAGTGGAGTCTCAAGGTCAAAGATTGATTTTCTTTTGGTTAGGAACACAGATAGAAGACTTTGTAAAAATTGCAAGGTGATCTCCGGAGATACTGTAACGACACAACATAGGGTCCTAGTCCTTGATGTGTGTATTATGAGTAAAATCCAAAAGCGTCGACAAGTAGTAGCATCAAGGATTAGGTGATGGCAATTAAAAGGTGAAAAGTAAGATATTTTCAAGCGAAATCTTTTGGATAAAGGAATTTGAGAATCTCAGGGAAGTGCTAACATCATGTGGGAGGATATGGCTAAAAAGATACGGGAGGTTGCAAAAGTAGTTTTGGGAGAATCAAAAGGTTCTGGTCCGAGAGATAAGGAGTCTTGGTGGTGGAATAATAGTGTACAGGACAAAATCAAGTATAAGGAGAACTGTTTTAAAGCCATACATTTGTGTAACAATGAGGAAAATTGAGAGAGGTACCGTATGGCTAAGAAGGAAACTAAGAGAGCTGTGGGTGAAGCTTGTTCTAAAGCTTTTGAAGAATTTTATAAGAGCTTTGAGACAAAGGAAGGAGAATGAAACATTTATAAGATTGCCAAGAGTAGGGAAAGAAAATCAAGGGATCTAGAACAGGTAAGGTTTATTAAGGATGAAGAGGGAAGAATTTTAGTTACAGATGATGAAATTAAAAATAAATGGGAAACATACTTTTTCAAACTTTTCAATGATGGAGAGGGTTCATCTAGTAACTTGGAGGATTTGCTAACTGGTGAAGGAGAACAAAATTTGTCATTCTATCGAATAATATGTGATAAAGAGGTAAAGGAAACTCTTAAGATAATGACAAATGGTAGAGGCAACAGACCTGATTGTATATCTATCGAAGCATGGAAATGTTTAGGTGAAGAAGGGATGAGATGGTTAACTAAGTTATTTAATGTGATCTTACGGTCCAAGAAAATGCCTGATGAGTGGAGAAAAAGTACATTAATTTCTATTTATAAAAATAAAGGAGATATTCAGAATTGTACTAACTATAGAGGGATTAAACTCATGAGCCACACAATGAAATTGTGGGAGAAAGTAATTGAGCACAGGTTGAGATTGGAGACAAGTATTTCTGAGAATCAGTTTGGTTTTATGCCAAGTAGATCAACTACAGAAGCGATTTATCTACTAAGGGGATTAACAAAAAAGTATCATTGTAAAGATAAAGATTTACACATGGTTTTTATTGATTTGGAAAAAGCTTATGACCGTATACCAAGAGAAATGCTTTGGAAAGCGTTGGAAAAAAGGGAGTATGAATTGCTTATATTAAATCCATACAAGATATGTATGAGGGGGTAAAAACTAGTATAAGAACGCCTAGTGGTCAATCAAAGGATTTTCCTATAAAGATTAGACTACATCAGGGATCATCTCTGAGTCCTTATCTGTTCAACTTGATCCTAAATGTTTTGATGGAACATATTCAAGGGGAAATTCCCAAATGTATGCTCTTCATGGGTGATATAGTTCTTATAGCAGAGATAAGAGAAGAGGTTAATTGCAAACTTGAGTTATGAAGGAGGACATTAGAGTCGAAAGGTTTCTATCTGAGTAGGAGTAAATCTATATTGTAAATTTGGTAAGAGACTGTTCGACAATAATTTGGAAGTGAAATTGGGAGATCAAATTATACCTCAAGTGGAAAAGTTTAGATATTTGGGAGCCATTATTCAAAATGATGGCAAAATCAGTGGAGATATTTCAAATAGGATTCAAGCTGGGTGGTTTAATTGGAGAAAAGCTAAAGGAGTTATTTGTAACCGTAAGGTGCCTAATAAACTTAAAGGAAAGTTTTATCGCACTGCTATCAGATCGACAATGTTATATAGTAGTAAATGCTGGGCTCTAACGGGACAGCAAAAGCATAAAGTTAAAGTAGCAGTGATGAGAATGTTATGATGGATGTGCGGACATACACGTAAAGATAAAATTCGAAATGAGCACGTATGCAAAAAAGTGAGGGTAGCACCTATTGAGGAAAAAATGGTAGAAAATCGGTTGAGATAGTTTGGGCATGTACAAAGAAGACCAAGGGAGGCACCAGTAAGAAGAGTGGAACATATAACTTTGAGTCCGATTAAGAGGGGTAGAGGAAGGCCTAAGAGAACACTCTTGGAAGTTGTTAAACACGATCTCTTAATTAATAATATTCTTAAAAGCTTGATAAATGATAGAGTACAATGGCATCTTGCAATTCATGTAGCCGACCCCACCTAGTGGGATAAAGGCTTGTTGTTGTTGTTGTTGTTGTTGTTGTTGGGCAATAGTAATTTCCATCCTCAAACTTTGGTGCTTTGTGGCACACTTGCCATAACCATCATAAGTCCATCCATGTTTTGTTTCTAGCTTGGTAACCTTGCAACTTATCAAAAAGCTTGAATCCTATATTAAGAAGTTCGAAAAGGAAAAAAATTAACTTATCTATGTGATCATTTAGATCACTTTAAATAGTCCATTAGGATGCCTCTTGCATATTAAACTTTAATAATTAATATTCTTAATGTTGATAAGAATATAGCTGATTGTTCATTGATGTCAGAAATATTGATCTTCTTGGTTGAATGCAAAAGACTATCAGCAGATGATTGACTGGATTGAGATAAAAGTGCTAGCCTAACTGTACTCAAGACAGGGGTTTGAACATCTACAGCACTGTCATGATAAATGATTAAAATTTTAGAACAATCACTTTCTAAAATATATGTCTAACATTATGAATGTATAAATGACAAAATCTTTCAACAAAGTCTTTCACTTCCTCAATGTTTGGATTGAAAATAACTCTCGTAGCATAAAATGAGCTACAAATATGAGGAATTCCTGCATAAACCATGTGTGTGTGATGAAGTTGCATGCATAATGAAGCATTAAGAGTTAAGTTCCATGAGCAAATTTATAATTTGAAATTACCAAATACATCAAATCCAATCCTTTTAAGGTTGATGATAGCTATTTTTGTGTTTTCTAAATGACTTTGATATGCATTTGTGGCACATTTATCATATAGTACACACTATTGAGAATTAATGTTGGGTTAGGCTATTAGTTTGTTTTAGTCTCATGTTTTTGGGCTTACTTTGGGCCTACGTGCCTTTTATTTGTTCTCCACTTTCCTATTCCTATATATATTTAGTTCATTGCTTCTTTTATGTGAATGAAAACATAAGCCCAAAAGGCTCCAAAAATGAACACTTTAATTATTTAGAATCTTTGTATTTTTATCTTGGTACTAAAGCGGGGCAAATCTTCCCTAACATAAATCAACCTCATCAGTAAATCCTAATCTTTCTTCTTTCATCATTCTTGAATCGATGCCCCTACCTTTATCCATCCAACATTCAAGAAGTTACCTTAGTCACTCCACCATTGCTAGAGTAATGAACTATGCAACCTAAAGCTAAGCAATGAGGATGGCTCTTCGAGCCAAGAACAAGATTGAAATAATCGAAGTTGGCACATGTTTGGATAGCAAGAGCTGACAACATAGATTTGCTCCCTCTATTGGTATCCACACAAACAGCTCTCTAACTCGAAAAGCGTGCTAGCGCTCTCAGCGTCCGTTCTTCTTTGAACGTTAATTTTCCTTTCTATAGGGTGTTTCGTGGCTCTCAGAGTGTTTTTGCAGTCAAAACTTTTCTAATTCTCTCTTTGCCTTCATAAGGACGTCCCTATTTATATATAGTATATAGATAAGAGTTTTTGTCTTCCACTTAAAAGCTCACGAAAATTTAATTAAATTTATCTCATAAATTTAATCCATAATATCATACCTAATTTGAATTTATCTTATAAATTCAAATTATAAAACTAACATGATATTCTCTGTTATCATGTTAGTTATTAAATTTAATCTATTATATAAAATTAAATTTAAAACTAACATAACATAATATAATATAATATAATATATATTACATATACATATTATATTTTATATATATATGAATATAAATATATGCACATATATTTCAAATATATATATATATATATTATATTATCTATATTTAATTTTATATATCATATACATATATCATATATATATAAATATATGGATATATATATATATATATATATTTCAAAAATATATATATACATATACATAATTATATTTTGAATTTTTATATTTCATATAAATATATATATATATAAATATTTATCAAATAAATATTCAAATATATATATATATATATAATTCATTCACCCTATATTACATTCATTGAATTTAGACATATTTCATATTCAACAAACTTGGACATTATAGCTCAAGTTGGACCGTTCTTATGTGCAACCCTATAAGCCTATATGAAATTGGCAGTGGGCTAATTATGCTATTAGCCCATAAGTTACAAGTGGCCTCTAGTAAGATATTGGAACTACCTAATTCACATGGAGATTGATGATCCAATGCAACCTATCATGCAACCAAATCACATCCCTTTTGTCACACAATATTTCGGTCAAGTATGAGACATGGAATTGTTATTCTCCTTTACTTGACTATTACTTTCTCGATCTCTGAGTAGACTAATAATAGCAATGGAAAAACCTTTTTATTGTAGAATGGCCATATATTTTCTCAGTCTTACTCACGAGGGGCGTAGTAATATTTCTCACTTAATGTGAGGGATAAATTCCATCTTAACCACTCATATTCCTCTGCATGAATATCAATAAACTCAATCATAACCTTTATGATCACCCGATCAAAGTGACTTTTAACTAGGTCAAAATTCAGTGGTCATCATGTGGGAATCCATGATGATCTCAAGTCAAAGAGTTTAGTGATATAGTTACATATGAGATAAGCTTATGACTTGTACCATGCAGCTTTCTCATAGCGGGTCAGTCTAACACCTTGTACTCTTTCAAGTACCTATAACTTTAATTTGTATCTCTATAATTAATCAAAGTCATACCAATCATGTTTCATCTATGATCTCTCAAAGATAACCGACTAGGGACATTTTGAACAATCACTAGAGTTTGTCCAGAGATATAGTTATCACACTGAACATGCAATTGTTATGATAACAAAAGAAAAATTCATTAAATAACAACGTGCATAATATAATGATTGGCCCTGGGGCACAATTTCCAACATCCTCCCACTTGCATCACCTTCTCTGAAGAAGTTCATATTGTCTAGGAAGATCTTTGTGAGCGATTTGATGTCATAGATGGAACAAAAATTTATAATTTACCCCGTCTCATCAATTCGTTCAATTAAGAAGGTATGATTGTATCAGTATATTTTACAAGGCTTAAAGAATTATGGGAGGAATATTTAACTTTAATCCCTCTTTCCAGTTGCAAATGTAATTCATCTGTCGAATACAAGAAAAATATGCAACAACAAAGACTCCATCAGTTTCTTATGGGTCTTAATGAATCATATCATACTGTAAGAAGTCAGATCCTACTTATGAAGCCTCTACCCACCGTCAATCAAGCATACTTAATGGTTTCTCAAGAAGGAGCTTAATGTTTGATTTCTTCTTTTGCATCTGAATATTCTGCTATAATGACAAGAGGTAGAGGAAGATATGGGCAAGGATAGGCCAAAGGAAGTCAGTCTGATGAATGCTCACACTGCCATAAAAGGGGACATACCAAAGATAGTTGTTTCCATTTAATTGGTTTCCCCTCAAATTTCTAAAAGGGTAGAAGTCGTGCTAGTGGCATTTAATTTAAGCCAGCTAATCATGAAGAAACTCTTAATCCTTCTCATTCCTCTAAGTCACAACATGAAGCTTTATCTAAACGCCAAATCCTTTCTTAAAAGGAATATGAACAAATCATAGAGAACTTAAGCAAAGAAATTAAGGCTCTTTCTATCAAACCATCCACAGTACTTGCAATTACTTCAAATGACTTAGGTGAACATGAGTCTTCAGGTTTGATTTTTCCTTCCTTATCATCCACACACAAAGCCTGTGCACATTGGCTATTAGATTCAGGAGCTAGCTATCACATAGTAAGTAATCTATCATTCCCAGATCAATTTGAAAAATATACAACACACATATTAAAGACTAAGGTTCTAAAAAAAAGAATTAAGGTTCGAAATGCAACCAAATTAACTATAACACATATTGAAAGTATTAGCTTATTTAATGACATAATGCTTGATAATGTTTTATATGCACCAGGGATTTGCTATGACTTAATTTATATTTCTCGATTTACAAAAGAACACAACTATGTTGTTGCCTTTTCCCTAATGTCTATATATTATAGGATCTCTCCTATCATGCCCAAAAATAACATGACCGGCATGGGATAAATGCATAGACACATATCCCTAAAGCCTCAATTGAGAAAAGTTTTGAATTAATACATTTGATTCACTATCAACTTGGTTATATATATCTAATTTTACTTTTTACATAATCAAAATATCAAACTGTTTGTAAAAATTTTAGGAGCACCTTTCCTATAAGTAAGATTTCCCAAATTCTCTATGACAAATTTTTTTACAATTTATACCCAATAATACAAAGCTCTACTTCTCAGCAATAAATAGACCACATAACAAAGAGAATCAAGGCCCTAACTATAGTCAATAGACTTAACTATTGAGGAGTAAAATCCAACCTCTCGGGGTTTAATTTGTGCCCAAAACACCTCTTTTTAATCTAATTATCCACTCAAAACATTAGATCACTATATAAAAACTCAAAACAACCTCCCAAGAACATAAAAAAACCAAACCTTACAAGAATAAAGCCCGTGAGATCAAAATTCAAAATTTACCTCTTTCAAAAATTGAAGAAAATCAAGAGGGAAGGAAGAGGATTGAAGTAGGGAGCTTACCTATTATGTAACTGAGCTCGTAAGGGCTGCACAACCTCCTAGATTCGAGCTTTAGCTTCCTTCTCTTTCCTCTCTCTCCACCATCTCCTCTTCTCGTGTGTTTTGTTTTTTTCTGCATTTTACGTTCAGTTTCTCTTTAAAAAAGCTGATATAAGACTTTGAAAAAAAGTACAAGAAACGGCCTAACATTTTTTATTATAGCACAAAAGCTTGGATCAACTTTAGTAGTAGTGGACCTAGAGCAGATAAATGAAAAAGAATAGATGGCTAAATGTAGCCATAAGTAGCAATTAAGTGTTTCTGGTCAATTGGACCAAATGACTGAATCATATTAATTGTTGGTATATCACATGTGTGAGTTAAGAAAGGAAGCTTGTGACAAGCTATAATAGTAGTTGATATTCACGGCTAACCTTTTGAGTGATAAAAGGGTTGAGATAATCAAATAACTTTTTCTGTTTGACTATTTAGTGTAACTATACGTGAATATGTTATATAGTGCATGAAAGTTTTTAAACTAGGCATAATTTATGGTATTTTGTGAATATTGCATGAAATGGCTTTTGATCAAATAAAAGTATTAAAACATGTGATTTCATATGATATGCATATATATATGTTATGTATTGAAAAATATGTAAATTGGTGATTGGGAACTTATGAATGGTTCAAAAAGCATGATCATAGGGTGAGAATTCACCTAAGTGGAGATATGGTGTTAAGACCATATGGCATATTCTCCTTAGTGCTTGATGGGGTGTAATGTTAGAGAATTATATCTTTTTAGTGCCTTTTAAAGTGTGGTCTTGGAGATTTGGACTCCTTAGTGTTTGTATGATATGGTGTTGGAGTTAACGACACCCCATTGTGTGTATTAGGGCAAACTGTAGTCTAAAAGTGAGATAGAACATATTTGGTCAAGTGATTCTACTACTAAAGGTGATCTCAAGGTAAATGAGCATATATACTACTCTAAGGTGAGCCTATAGTTTTAAATTAGGATAATTTGGAGGTTCAGTTGGTAGTGATCATGCTGCATATGTTGGAAAGTGGTAGAAAGTGGAAAATAAGCAGAAAAAGAGTGAATTGAAATATGTGGTTGTGATTTGGAATGAAACATATGTATATGTTATGTTTAATTGCATAATATGTTATCCTTTCATATAGCTACATGTGATAGTTGTCAGTAGTGAGTTATTCCATTACTAAAATTTTTATCTCACCCCCGTGGTTACATTTTTGTAGGATAGAGTAGTGATCAGGGTAAGGGAAAAGAGTTTTGACTAGTATAGTATTGTCATAGTCATATGGAAGCTCTGAGTTTGTGTTATGAACTAGTTTAGTGTGAATTTTGTATGTATGAGTTACCATAAGAAATTGCATGCATGTTTAATTTATGTTTCATGGAAACTATAGTGATTTTTATGAATCTTAACCCATGTGTAGAATTATGTGATGAAATAAGTAATTAGGGCTAAGATTAAGTAGTGAATATGATGTGAATATGTAAAGTAGTGACTTTGTGGTGGAATTGCGGTAAGAAAGGCCAAATGGGTCAAAAATGTGACAAATTGTGAAATATTCAAAAATGTGGAAATTGGCCATTGAGAAGTCAAATTTTGGTGTATATGTATATATGTGATATATTATGGTCAATCAAATGCAATAGGTCCTTTTAGACTTAGTTCAATATCTTGTGTAGTCTATTGAGACAAAAGGATTAATTTGACTACTTGGATATCTAAAATTTTCAAAAAAGTAACTTTTTTCACTTGGGTGTCTAAATTTTGATCAGGCCATTAGATTATGTCTAAGCTATCTCATTGGTTAGCTTATTAGATAAGCTTCATGTTGGCATTTGAATCACTCTGATCGAATATCACATGTGAAAAGATGCATGCCGGAAGCTCATCATTTTACTATCAAATAAAAGCAAAAAATTTTGGACTAGTGCACCGCGGCATATGGTGTCTCACACCATAACACATGATATAGTGAAGATCTAGGCTTGTGATTTTCTGCCACATGTTGCGGTGTATGGCCTGAAGTAAAAGGGGTGAAACAATTTTTGGAATTTGCTAAGAAAAATGCTATTGATAGTAGTAAAAGGTTCTATTGTCCTTGTGTTAATTGTTTGAATGAGAGGAGACTAGGTGTTGTCAAAATAAGAGAGCACTTAGTTTGTGATAGGATTTACAAAAATTATACAATATGGATTTGGCATGGTGAACAATTGAAAAATTATAGTAACACATCTCAATGTGTGGAAGTTGATAATCTTGATGATGAAGTAGAAATGAATGAAGATCGATTAGAGGACATGATATGTGATGTTAGGGAAGAGGCTTTTGAATGAGCACATGTGTATGATAACTTGTGCACTAACGCAAAGAAGCCTCTATACCCAGGGTGCATTGATTTTAGTTTGTTATCTGGGGTGTTAAAACTGGCTACATTAAAGGCAAGAGCTAGGTGGAGTAACCAATGTTGCACATTGTTGCTAGAGTTACTTCAAATAATGTTTCCGAAAGGCAATGCACTACCAAATCATTATTATGATGCCAAGAAGATCTTGTGTCTAATGGGTATGAAGTATAAAAAAATACACACATGTCTTAATGATTGTGTGTTGTATAGAAAAGAGCTTGAAGGGGAGGAGAAGTTTTCAAAATGTGATACCACAGTACAAAGAGAAGAGGGCTCCTATAAAGGTTTTATGATATCTTCCAATTATACCAAGGTTCAAGCATTTGTTTGCAAATACTAATGATGCAAAGAACTTGATGTGGCATGCAAATGAGAGGATATCTGATGAAACCTTTTCATGGTCACCAAGAACACAATGATGCTCCGGATGCTTTGACTAGGGATCAAGTGTATGAACGTGTGAAAAACATTAATATTGTCTTCAGTAAGACTAAAAAGAATACTAGTGCAAAAAGCATATGGAAAAAGAGGTCTATCTTTTTTGACCTCCCATATTGACACAATCTTGAAGTAAGGCATTGTATTGATGTTATGCATGTGGAGAAAAATGTGTGTGATAGTATTATTAGAATGCTTTTGAACATACTAGGTAAGACTAAGGATGGTGTGAATGCAAGATTGGATTTGAAAGAAATAGGAATACGAGAAGACTAACACCCAAGACGAGAAGGTAAATGAACTTATTGTCCCCCAGCCTCTCATACATTGTGCAAATATGAGAAAACAAGTTTTTGTGAGTTTTTACATGGAATCAAAGTTCCTTCAAGGTATTCTTCAAATATTATAAAGCTTGTATCAGTGAAAGAGTTGAAATTGGTAGGCTTAAAATCTCATGATTGCCATGTCTTGATGCAACAGCTATTACCTTTGGCTATTCGAGGCATATTGAAAGAAGATTTAAGACTTACAATAAATAGACTTTGTTTCTTTTTCAATGCTATATGCAGTAAAGTTATTGATCCCCGTAAACTAGAAGAGTTAGAATAAGAAGCTTACGCTATCTTGTGCAAACTTAGGATGCACTTTCTTCCTACATTTTTTGACATTATTGTTTACTTAATAGTGCATTTAGTAAGGGAGGTAAAATTGTGTGGTCTTGTTTATTTACGATGGATGTACCCAATTGAAAGATACATGAAAATACTTAAAGTGTATGTTAGAAATCCATATCGAGCTGAAGCATCGATAGTTGAGAAATATGTTGCTGAAGAAGTTATGGAGTTTTGTTCTAATTACTTGTCAACTATAGAATCAATTAGACTTCCTAAATCTCATTATGAGAAAAGGCAATATGGTCAAGGCACACATAGAGTATCAGTGAAGAGCATGAATCATGATGAATTACAAGAAGTACATTTATATATCTTGAATAATATTGATAAAGTTAAAGATTACATATCTTATCATAAAGAACTTCTAAAGGCAAAAAATTATCAAATGAGAATGACAGAACAAAAGTTGTTGAAAGAGCACAATAGGACTTTTGTGGATTAGTTCAAGCAAAAAATTTTGAATGAAAGTGGTGTTTCTGAAACAGTTAAATGGTTGGCTGGAGGTCCTAACTTTGATGTTATATGTTGGAGTGCCTATGATATTAATGGGTATTCCTTTTATACAAAGTCCTTGGATGAGAAGAGTACGGTGCAAAATAGTGGAGTTATGATAATGGCTGAAGCAATACACTTTTCTAGTTCAAAAGATATGAAACCTAAACTAGCATCTAGGACTTACTTTGGGGTTATTGAAGAGATTTGGGAGGTTGATTATATAAAATTTAGAGTTTCTGTTTTCAAATGCAAGTGGGTTGACGTCAATAGTATTCGTGATGATAAGTTTGGATTTACAATGGTTGATCTTAAAAAACTAACTTTTAGAGATGAGCCATTTATTATGGCAAACCAAGCTAAACAAGTTTTCTATGTCACGGATCCAGCAAATAAAAATTGGTCAATAGCACTTAAAGGAAAAAGGATGATTGATAGTGATAATAATCGTGAATCAAATTTTGATATTTTTGAAACTCTTAACTTCTCAAGTGGGCTACCAATTTTGGATGTGGTAGATGAAGTAGATGATGAACATGCCATAAGAAGTGATCACCATGAAGGGATATGGGAGAATATCCCTATCTGAGTTTAGTTTTAAAATTAAAGTATGTTAATTTAGTTCAATTAAATTTATGTTGTGGGATTGTTTTTCTTAATTATCTTATCTTTGATTACTTTTTCAATTAATTTCATTTATTTGAATTTATAGGAATATGGAGAATCAAGGTGATAACACTCAGAGCCAGCCCACTACAAGCCAATTAATTTGTGATGTTGCTCCTAGTGAGGAGCCGAGTTAGAGCTAGTGTGTGAGAAAGGGAAGACATGGCACATGATTGAGAGATCTAACTTTAAGTAGGAGTGCTGGGCATAGGTTACCAATTCAATTTGACCGGAGATGGAATCCGATAAGGCCACATAAAGCCAAGTTGGTTAGTTTTCTTGGCCTTCTATCATGTACCAAGCCTCCTATTATGTTTGAGGACTGGCCTAATATGCTAGAACGTGTGAAGGAACAAATTTGGGAAAGTATTCAGGTAAATAATTAAAAATTAAAATTTTTTATGGTTATATATTATTGGGCAATTACTGATTATTATCTTATGTCTTCATTGTAGCTTACATAGGATGTTCCATCTAATCAAGATTGTCAACACAAGTTGATTTCTTACTATGGAATACGTTAGAGAAATTTTAAAACTGATCTTGCTAGAAGATACATCTTTGTCGAGGTACCAGAGGGTCAGGCTCGTCCCAATCCTCTTGATACATACCAGTTCTTTGATGAAGATACTTGGGAAGAATTTGTTAAGGTTCGAACTTCTGAAAAGGCTTTAGTTTGTTGATTTTTAATTGACTTAAGTTTTATTTAGATTTGCTTCAATTATAAAATCTAAAATTCAATTTATTAACAAAAAAAATGAGCTAAAGAGCGAGAAATTGCTCGGCAGAATCAATGTCCCCATATTCTGTCTCGTAGAGGTTATGCTAAAGCTGATGATATATTGATAGCAGAGAAACTGAGGAAGAGAGAAGAAGAAGCTAAGTCTAATCCTTCCACACTCCTTTCTCCACCATCACCTGTCTCTTGAGAGGAGAAATGGAGATATGGACATCAGTACAAGAAAAGGGGCTATATAAGTGAGACAGCATGAGAGATTGCCAAGAGGATTGTAAGTAAAATTATTATTCCTTGTCCCTTTAAATTTCTATACAATTGTATATGTTATTAATTAATATTGTTATTTTTATATTATAGGACTCTCTTAAAGAGCAACAAGCCCAAGAAAGCTTCATTCTAGAGGGCAGACATGATATCTTAACAGTTGCTATAGGCAAGCCAGAGCATCTGGGTCGTGTGAGGGGCGTTGGATATGGTGTGGGCATTAAAGACTACTTTAGAGCACCTATACGTCCTAATTCAGGAGGTGTAGTGACTAGAGAAGAGCTTGATACATTGATATCTACTGTGAGGCAACAGATTAAGGATGAGTTTGAAGCTTCATTTGCAACTCAGCTTCTACAAATAAAAGAGCAAATGAAGGAAGAGATGATGAGCATGATGAGCTCATGATAGGAGACAACTGCTGAACCAGTTCATACGTCTCTTGTATTTCATAGTACAAAAGGGAGTAATGTTCTTGAGCGTGTGTCAAAGGGTCCTTCTGGTGATAACATTGGTGAACCGTATGAGATATTTCTAGAAGATCTTAATAAACGCTTAGTTGCTCTTGGTAGCATCTACAGCTTGGGGTCAATCATCCACCACAAGAAAATTCAAGATGATCAAGTAAGAGTGGTGGTTGCAAATCCAAAAGTGCCAGATGCTTTGGTTCCATTCCCTACTGATGAGGTGAAGACTATGGTTGAAGCTATTGGCAATTTTATCCTATGGCCCAAGAGACTTGTGAATCTGGTTCAAGCTGTGGTATGAAATTTCATGAATTTTTATTATGTAGAAACTTCCTAATATATGTTTTTTATTAACTATTTCTTTCCTTTTTATTATGTAGAAGCTTTCCTCACTGAATCTCCCGAAACTTCCACAACCCTCGTTGACTTTGCATCAGCGAATGATCTTAATGGTGTATGATTTATCATTCAAATTTAAGAGTTTAGAAATGGATCTGGAGGTTGTGGGTAAGAAACACATGATAGTGACAATTGAACGGGAAGATTTGCTTCGACTTCTGTCGAATAATTAGCTTACCATACCACACATTGAACAATTTATGATGTAAGCATGCTTTTCTTTAATATAATTGCATTGTTGTAAGTAAACTTAATCATCAAGTTTAGTAAACTAATTGTAGGTACCTTCATCATTTGTGCATTACATCGGGCAAAGGTGATAAGTTTGGATTCCTTTGCCCTCATCACATGTCAGAGAAAGGTAATACTCCAGAGTTAAGGTCCGCGTACCTCCAACAGAGAATATGTGAAGTTAAAAAGGATGTTTTTATGGCTCCATATGTGCACTCGTAAGGATCAATTTATAATTAATAGTTTTTTAATATGGATTTACTTTAACTTGTATCATATTTAGTAGGGACCATTGGCAGTTATTTATTCTTTCAATGAAGAGTGACACTGTCGTCTTTTTATGCTCCCTCCATTACAAACTTGGGAAAGAAATGAAGAAGATGATAGACTTGTAAGAATACTTTTACTAAACTATTTAATTTAATTTTTTTTGAATATTTTTACTAACTTGGTAATCTTGATCATAGGGCAATGAGAACATATCAAAATGTAGTCTTACAAAAGCATGGACATGAGCTCAAGGATCCCACATGGATTGTGCCAAAGGTGATGCTATACTTTATTAATATGTTCAATTATTAAGATTTCTTACTAATTTTTTATGATTTGTTCTTATAAAGAGTCATAGACAATTGGTGAGGGTGAACTTGTCTGGTCTATATGTCATGAGACACATGCTCAATATTATCACATTAGGCATGATCGAATTTACAAAAGAGGTAAATATATTTTTAAAAGTTTTATTTTATTATGTTATTTGAGATTGATTAATACACCTATTTTATGAATCAAATTTTAGATGTTCGACAATTCGGATGCATTTTCTGAAGTTGAAATTGAAGACATCTGCATACGTTGGGCAACCTATTTTGTGGAGAACTTCTGAGGTTTTTTTGTTACTTTTAGACATGTTTTAATTTTTATAGTTGACACAATTTAGACAATTATTAGTTTTTCTAATAGTTAAATAGTTTTATATAGTTGATAAATGCTTGATAAACAATTGTAAATGAAACGAGTTATTTGATTTGGCAATTTTTATGCACAGGAATGAAAATTTTGATAATTTAGACAATTGTTAGTTTTTTTAATAGTTAAATAGCTTTGTATAGTTGATAAATACTTGATATATAATTATAAATGAATTGAGTTATCTGATGTGGCAATTCTTATGCACAGGAATGGGTAAAATTGATAAAATAAATATAGTATAAAAAAATTAAATACTTTTTATACCAGTTATTACCATAACCGATATAAAAAATATTATATTCTACAGTGGTTATGGTAATAACCAGTGTTAAAAGTCCACTTTTAACACCAGTTGGGATGCCAATCGGTGTTAAAAGTTAAAGTAAATTTTTTTTATTTTCTTGTATGTAATTTTCAACATCGGCTTTATAAGCCATGTAAAAATATTAGTTTTTACATCGGGTTTATAATCAATGTAAAAAGAGGGACTTTCTACACCCCCTGGAACAACATCACCTGTTTAACCACTGTAAAAAGTCATTTTTAACCACAGTAAAAAGTCATTTTTATACTAGTGCTATTATAAGTTTTGACAATAAAGTTAAGACCACTAGCTAACCGTCTTAGTATATCAAAAACATTGGACTTTTCGTGATCCTCCTTTACCCTAAACCAAAGTGGGAAATATTTGTTGCGCTTAGCAACCATTTCTCAGTCTTTTTAGGATTTTGAACCTTTAATTCCTCTTAATGTGCGATTAAGTAATTCTAAACTTCATTGGTGTTATTCAAAATTTATAGATGTGCTTGTTACACTTCCTCACATATCGTAGCCTTTACTTTCATCCCTCTTGTGTCCCCTGCCCATCAATTCTCATACCCTCGTGGCGAGACTTAGGAACTCCAATAGATTTTACTTCTAGTAAGTAATTGGTACAAAACTCAACAACTTCCTCAATAACATATCTTTTAACAATACAGGTCTCTGGACAATAGGAATTCTTTACATACCATTTAAGAATTTTCATGTACTACTAAATTGGATACATCCAATGTAGATAGATAGGGTCGCACAACTTTATTTCTTTCACTAAATATACAATTAAGTGTACCATCATGTCAAAAAATGATGGAACAAAATATATTGTCAGTTGACATAAGGTAATAACAACATCATTTTACAAGTCATCTAATTTCTCAGGATCAATGACTTTGCTACAAATTGTATTGAAGAAGACACATAATATGATAATTGACTTTCTCACCTTTTCTTCCATCATATCTTAAATTGTTACTAGTAACAATTGTTTGATTATTAGTACATGGCAATTATGAGACTTCAAACAAACTAATTTTAAATCTTTCATGGAGATAAGGTTCTTGACATTTGAAGAATATCATTGTGGCACCTTAATATCACGTAAACACTCACAAAAACTTTTTTTCTCTCTTTTTGACAAACTTGTAGGGCTGGACTCATGTAAGTCCTCTTTCCTTTTACTCTTAGACCTAACTTTGTTCATATTCTTAGGTCAAGCAAGTCCATTCTTGCTTTGACTCCATCCTTGGTCTTCCCTTTACATCTAATAGTGTTCCAATTAGACTATTACAACATTTTTTCACATGCCTCACGTCAAGATTGTGCCTCACCTTAAGGCTACTCCAATAAGGGAGATCAAAGAAGATAGACCTCTTCTTCCATGAATTATTTTGAGATTGTTTCTTCTAGCTCTTACCAAATATCATATTGATATCTTTCACTCATTAATAGACTAAGCTTGCTATTAATAGTGGTCTCGTCTTTTAAGAGCCAATGAATTTCTTCTTTTATCTATGATAAGGGTGATCTCGTCTCAAGAATCTTTGGTAACTAAGATAGACTGTTTTCTTTCCATGTTTCACTTGTTGATGGGATGTGTTCTCTTTACAAATAGAGCATGCTTTATGTCCCTTAACACTGTATCAAGATAGATTTCCATATGCAGGGAAATTATTTATTGTGCAAAAAATTATAGCTCGTAATTTGAAAGACTCATTCTCGTATGAATCTAACACATCTACACCTAACTCCCATATCATCTTCAAATCTTCAATCAATAGAGCCAAGTAAACATCTATATCATTTCTTAGTTGTTTTAGGCTTGATATCATCAAAGACAGTATAATATATTTGTTGGTTAGGGAGGCACAATAGAAGATTAAAATTTTAAAGTCCCTATCTTAATATGGACTAAATGAACTTGTTTGAATCAAGGTGGATAGAATAGTTACATTTTAATTTTTCAAACTTGGCACATGTTCTCTTCTAGAATTTGGATCTCAAGAGCTGACAACATAGATCTACTCCTTCTACCAGTATCCACACAAACAGCTCTCTAACTCGAACAGCGTGCTAGCGCTCCCAGCGTCCGTTATTCTTTGAATGTTAGTTTCTTTCTATAGGTTGTTTCATGTCTCTTAAAGTATTTTTGCCATCGAAACTTTTCTCACTCTGTCTTCCTTCATAAAAGACATCCCTATCTATATATAGTATATAGATAAGAGTTTTTGTTTTCTACTTAAAAGGCCCACGAAAATATACTTAAATTTATCTCATAAATTTAATCCATGATATCACATCTAATTTGAATTTATCTTAGAAATCCAAATTATAAAACTGACATGATGTTCTCTCATATTATGTTAGTTATTAAATTTAATCTATCATATAAAATTAAATTTAAAACTAATATAATATAATATAATATAATATATATCACATATACATATTATATTATATATACACAAATATATATACATATATATTTCAAATATATATTATATATTTAATTTTATATATCATATTACATATATCATATTTATATCTGATATATATATACACATTTCAAATATATATATATATATATTAAATATATGTAATTATATTTTAAATTTTATATTTCATACAAACATACATATAAATATTTATCAAAAAAATATTCAAATATATATATATATATATATGTATATATAAAATTCATTCACCTTATATTACATTCATTGAATCTAGACATATTTCAAATTCAATGAACTTGGACATTATAGTTCTAGTTGGACTGTTCTTGTGTGCAACCCTGTAGGCCTATATAAAATTGATAGTCGGCTAATTACGCTATTAGCTCACAAGTCACAAGTGGCCTCTAGCAAGACATTGTAGCTATCCAATTCACATGGAGATCGATGATCTGATGTAACCTATCATGCAACCGTATCACATCTCTTTTGTCATGTAATATTTTGGTCAAGTATAAGACATGAAATTGTCATTCTCCTTTACTGAAACACGCCATCTATTTTCCTCTTATTAGCATTCCATCTCATGTTCTTTGCCTTGAATTCATTAGAAAATAGCCTTTTAAATCTCATTATTATTAGAAGATACCACAGCACCTTTTTTGGAGGCCTTTTAGTAATCAAATCATCACCACCATTCATCTCTTTCACTTTGTAGCATGATGCTTCCCAGATTGGATACACATCCAACTCTTCAAAATCATTTATGTATAACATAAAGTCATTGGGGCAAGCATGTATCTTTTGATACCCCAAACCTATTAGATACTTTTTTTTCGCCTCATAGTAACTATTTGGAAGTTCATTGTGCTCTAAAAGCATCTCTTTAAATAGTTTAATCAACTTAGTGAAACTCTTGTTGCTCTACCCATATTTTGCTTTCAAGTTGAACAATTTTAACACAGCTATTAATCGTGTATATTTTGTGCACTCTAGACACCAAGGCTTTTTTGAATCATTACACAAGCTATCATATTTGTGTACTTTCTCAACACCTTTAACACCAATATCACTCAACATATCTTCTATTCAATCAAACAAATCCATATCATCATCATCCTCATCCTGTGGCACTTCTAGATTCTCCATGCAAGACCTATTGTGTAAACGCTTTGTAGAAACCAAAACAAATTAGGTAATTTAGCACTTAACACATGGACAATAGAATAAAAAATTTAGTCTACCCCTTCTCATATTCATCACTTGTCTATAAAGCATCTATCCAAATACAATTCATAATCACCTAATTAAAATATAAACAACTAGTTTATTTTTTAAAATTAAAAAAAATTGACAGCATAACAACTTATAAATTGACATTTCTTGGGCATTAGCCCCCCATTTGACCAATTTCAACAAATATGAATAGATAATCAACAATTATAAATTCTAATCAACAACCAATTCAAGGCTTTTCACTCATTCAAGCTAAAAAATAATTACCTAATTAAAATATGCAAATCTCAAAGAATGACATAGTTAATTCAAGATTTAATTTTTAGGTAATTATTTGATAATTAAAATATCAAACAAATAATTTCTCTATAATTTATATAAAATAAATTAAGAAAACTATATTGGATATTGATAATATCTTAATGTCTAATCCATAGAAGCTTCAAAAATTTATAGGAGCTTAAAAAAATTATAGCAAGTTGGACATGCAAAGAAAGGAAAAGGCTAAAAATGATTTATAAATAAATATTTACCAGGAGGGGCAAGCTTTAAGCTTAGAGGAGGTGCTTCAATGAGTTGGAGGCTGAGCTGGAGCAATGGAAGTTAGTGGTTGAGCTAAGGGAAAGACATCATGCATAGAGGAGTTAAAGGTGAGCTAAGAGGGGAGTTGAGTGGTAGAGAAGGCACGAGTTTTAGGGCTAAGGAAGAGCGAGTTAAGAAGAGCGAGCTGAGGGGCGGTGGAGGTGTGAGCTTAAGAATGGTGGAGGTATGAGCTGAGGGAGCAAAGAAGGT
The DNA here is from genome assembly GCF_029017545.1 of Prosopis cineraria. Classification (NCBI taxonomy): domain Eukaryota; kingdom Viridiplantae; phylum Streptophyta; class Magnoliopsida; order Fabales; family Fabaceae; genus Prosopis; species Prosopis cineraria. The sequence continues at coordinate 17,025,087 of NW_026555343.1, read as the reverse complement.
GAGAGCTGAGGGGCAGTAGGGTGTCGAGTTATTAGGAAATGATTAAAAAAACTAAAATGTTTGAGAAGGGGCTAAGCTAAGGGTAAAGGCCATATAATGATAGTTTCCAAGGGAACTGCCATTATATTATTAGTTTCACGATAGGCCATAAATGGCCTCTCATGAATTATGTAACATTATTAATGACATGTCTACTTGGACCTTACTTGGGTATCATGAGGTATTGATCATAGGATATCACAATAAGTTGATGCTTAATGATTTTTTTAAAAATTTCTTTTTTTAATGATTAGCTAATGATATCACGATAGGCACATTAATGCTTATCATGACATCCAATGAATTTTAAATAAATCATTGACCATAGGATATCACGACAGGTAATAAATAGCCTATTGTGATACCCAATAATTGTTTTTTAAATTTTTTTATGATGAGCTAATGATATCATGATAGGCCATAAATGGCCTCTCGTGATATCAATAGCTGATAAGTAAAAAAAAAATTGAAAAAGAAATTTAATATATCATTGGATATCACGTGATATCCCAAGCTAATTGAAAAAAAAAAAGAATCTTCTTTTAAAACATGATTGGATACCATGATAAACTCAAGATACCATGAAAGGCCATAAAAAATGGCCTGTCACTAGTGCAAAAAGCATATTTTGTGACAGTTGAAAACCACCTTTTGTGACACGAGAAGCGGTGTAGTAGAAACGGGTGTAGTTGTAAGTTTATAGCTTTCGCAACAGTTAGATGGAGTAATGTGGAGAAAAATATAAACTTTTCACGACAGTTATAATAACAACTATCGCAAAATGATGTCTGAGAAGGGACAAATCAACGGACTTTTTCATGATAGTTGTCACATAACTGTCGCAAAAAGTGTTGCTTTTTGCGATACTTGTTACCACAACTGTGGCGAGAAGTGTTATTTTTTACGATAGTTTAATACACAACTATCGCAAAAAGTAACATTTTACCACAATTTTACATACAACTATCGCGGTATGTGTCTTTTTTTAAAAAAAATGCGTATTTTGTATGCTTTAAATCCCTTACTTACAAAAAACTTGCATTTAAACATAAACAACATTCCAGAGACAATTTCAAACATATCCATTAAAATTTCTACATATCCAATACAAGCATCTATCCAATTATCTACTCTAACTTATCAATTCTAAAAAGTAAGTAGACCACATATTCCGTATATGCCTTAGCTCTTATCTGGAAAATCGCTCTAAACTGTTATAATGCTACATATCAATAAAAATATGTGCATGCATATTAATTCAAGTATAGGTAAAGTGTAAAATATAAATTATTTTTAAGAAATTATTACCTTATCAAATGAGTGGGTAATGCCTTGAGTGATGATTTCATACATGAAAATCATCACATAGTAACCACACTCGACACTTCCTGGTTGTCGAGCACACTATAAAAAAAATTAAAATCAGTTTTATTCATTAAATTAAGATTATAATCTTTATTCTAATTTGAAAAAGAATTTAAAATACTTACTTGTATACGCACCCACTTGATTTCATTTTGTTCTTATCAACTATATCCCCCATCCTCCAATAATGATGTAAAGATCTATTTTTCAAATATAAACACTTAGAATATATTAAAAAGATGCTAATAATATCACAAAATAATTATTTAAAAAACTTACGATTCAAACAATGACTTCATATTGTCGCTTACTTCCCATTGTAATGAACAAAACCAATATATAGTATTTTCACGGGGACAGATAATAGGAAGCATCCAATGATTGCTACAAAATATTAGTTTATATTAATATCACATAATTATGCAAATATTTTATAAATAGAGAGATGAATAGGATATTTGATACCTTTCAACAGTTGGTGCAAAAAAACACCTCTTCTTTAGCTTTTTCATCGCACTTCCAATATAAGATGCTTTTTGATTCAATTTCCCAACTGATGTTAAGAGTGAGAATAAGAATCCATAATAACGAATGACATCAAGTTGAATGCACATTTTATGGAGGAATCTTTAATAATAACAAAAATATTAACAATAAATAAAAGTAAGAAATATTAAATTAGAAATAAAAATAAACACTTACATGATAAAAATTTGTATTATTGATACGTCCAACCACTCCATAATAACGAAAGTATTAATATCATTTTTGGCAACTTGAAAAGTAATATCCTTCCCAACAATGTCTTCACTTACTTGTATTTCATCAGTAAATTCATTCATATCAACAATCATGGAAGCTAACTGTTTCAAGTCATCTCGAACCGGTTGGGGATTGGAACCCAGTGATTCTTTTAATTGTTGAAGTTCCTAATTAATATATAATCAAAATGAGAAATATCTACCATATTAATTAAGAAATATTGAAAATTATAAAGTTTTCATACCTCTTCAGTAACTTGTTGAACAAGCCTTCTCAACCAAATAATAAAAGTTTGTTGAGCTTGTCCTACTATTTGCACCTCCTCAGGAGGAAATAACACAGGAGCATTAGCATCGACGACCACTTCAACAATTATCTTTACTTGATTATCTTGTAACTACTGGTGGTGGACTGTAGTTGAATAGTTATACAATTTTGCATATGCAACTATACGTTTTACAGGATCATCCAAATAAATTATGCACGGCAATCCTTGATCTAAAAAGTTAGGATCATACTCTGGTTGTGGAACACCACCAAATGTTTGTGCTTGTTGAGATTGCATATGCATGGAACTGATCATTGATTGCATTTCCACCATCAAACTTGATTTGCATTCTGCTATCATCTTAATAATTTATTTTTCTTAATAATTTTTAATTTGATCAACTGTATATATCATGATAGTTTGTTATTGGCCTGTCGTGAATTTTGTTTTTAAGTAAATTTCTTCCTTTTTAATTCTAGTAAGCAAAGCGTTGGGTTTCATTTTCACGATAGGTCATTATCCTTTATTTTTTAAATAGTTTCTGCTATTTTTAAGTGTATCAATATCATCTAATTTATTCATTAATTTATTTATATATATAACTTAAATTTGAAATACTTATTAATTAAATTTTTTTATAATTATAACAACATTTGTTTTGTTTAACTGTGATTATAATTGCATAGTTTTTAACTTTAATTACTAAAATTTCCATTGAATATATTATAACCACAATTATTTCTATAACTATGGTTAAAAGTGTGTCATTAAACTCTCTTTTGTACTAATGTCAATTAATGGAAAATCCAAGAAAGTCTCATTTAAGAGCTACTTTGAACACTATTAAGTATTTAAAGAAAAATCCTAGACAAGGCTTATTTTTTCCTTCTACAGGAGACATAAAATTAGAAGGTTTTTATGATTCAGATTGCACTACATGTCCTAAATCATGAAAATTTGTTAGTGGTTTCTTGGTTAAATTAGGAAGAGCTCTAATTTCATGGAAATCTAAAAAGCAAGGCACAGCTTCAACGTCTTCTATTGAGGTAGAACACCGAGCTACGAGTGGTATAATTTCTAAATTAGTTTGGTTGAACAGATTGCTCACAGATTTACATATTTTTAATCTATCTCCTATTATTGTTCATTGTGGTAGGAAGGCTACTATTCAAATTGCTTCAAATCCAATCTATCATGAGAGGACAAAACAAATTGACATAAATTGTCCTTTCATGTAAGAGAAAGTACAAGATGGGTTGATTAGTCTTAAACATGTAAAAACCAGGGAACAAGAAGTGGATATTCTAACTAAATCTCTTGGGAAGAGTGCTCATGAGTGATTGTTATCCAAGTTGGGTACCTTAAATCTTTTTGGGTCCCACTTGAGGGGGAGTGTTGAGAATAAGTGTTGGGTCAAGCTATATTAGTTTGTTTTAGTCTTATGTTTCTGAGCTCACTTTAGGCTTGCATGCCTTTTATTTGTTCTACACTTTCCTATTCCTATATCTATTTGGTTCATTGCTTGTTTTGTGTGTACGAAGACATAAGCCTTAAAGGCTCTAGAAATGAAAACTTTGATTATTTAGAATCTTTATGTTTTTATCACACACTCAATTCTCCTTACAAAATTATATGTAAAAAATATCTCTATTGCCATATAATTAAACATGTTGAAAACCATTAACTCTTTTATTGTATAAAAGAAAATCTCAATTGACTGTCCATTAAGGTCATGTACCACTTGTTTTTTCCCTCATTGTTAAGATGATACTCCTCTAGTGCTCCAATTGATTTCATCAAGCCAATGAAATAAACAATGGAGTAAGTTACATTTCAATGCAAATTTTCTAGTTGTATTATAATATTATTAGCTACATAGTTATTGACATAAGTAAATATTCCTATAAGGTATGCAATAGGATCCCTCTCTAATAGTTGGATAATATCACTGATTAGAAAAAAGTTAAATGAGTATGATGATATCTCAACAACTTCTTCTTTGACAAAAGTTTGTTGATTGAAAGTTACCTAGAAAGGAAATCATAATATAACACATTACCAAGTTATCTATGAGCCTATATCCAATGGTTAGTCATGGCTTACCTTAAAATTAAACTCCAAAGTGACAAACTTGTTACAATATAAGAGGCTTAATTAGTTGAAAGTAACTAGGATGAAAAGAATGAGAGCAATTTTGTGATAATAATGTTATTTATGCCAGGATATTCTATCCTCAAACCTCCAAATTGGGGTTTAGGAAAAAATAGGTTTAGGATACCTAAGGTTAACTTTAAAGGCCATCCCAAGTAAATCCATTCCCTTTTACAAAATTATTCCACAAATAGTGGTATAAAACTTCTAAGTCATCCCAGTTTGTTCTAATCCATCTCAATAACAACTCCCTAACATTGCCTTATAATATTCTTCTTCAAACTTCCAATATCTTACAAATTGTGATAGCTAACATTATGAAAAAAATTTTCCTTTAGTTTTTAAAAACAAAACATCCCAAAAAAAAACTTGTTAATTGCTTTTCCCTCACAGAATGTATTCCATCCCATCCTTTTTACAAAGACCTATTAATTATTTTAAGTATATTAAAAAATTATTAGTTAAAATTAGTTAAAGCATGTTTAAAAGTACCTTCAATAAAATTTATTAATTACATAAGGCTATTTAGTTAGTTAGGAGTTTGCTTAGCTAGATAAAGAATTAATATTAAAAAAAGGGCATCTTGAAAAAATTAATGTTTAAAATAAAAGATCTTATATTAAGGATTATGAGGATGGGCTTTAGGGAAGTGACTTATACTAAAGACTATGAGAGACGTCTTATAATCTAAATACTTTTCATTTATCATGAAAAATGTGATATGTTTCCTCTCATTATTTCACATAGCCATATGTAATGGCACACTTTAAAATCTCGAGTGATTAAAAAAAACTATAGGGATTTATTTTTAATTAAGTTAATGCAAATATAGTTTTATTTACAAATATCTTAGCAAGTATTATACTAGAAAAAGTATTTTGAAACATAAATTGTTATGAAATTTTAATTTTTATATTTATTACCAAAATATCTTTGTCATTGAGAATATGATATGTTATATCAAAATTATTTTGAATTTATAAAATTTAGTGTTGATGGATTGGTATGGTGTGGAAAGTTATGGATATTGAATTTATAAAGAACAATTTTTTATTGTGCATTGGTGTTCTTCCCTATTGGAGACCATTCTATTTGATTTTATCTAAGAAAATTGTGGATGTTAAAGTAATACACAAGAGCTATTTTCTGTATATGACAGCTTTGACTTGTCATATATACATGAATAAATGACGCATATTAAAATACCCATCATTTATTCCCCTTTTTAATTAGTTTTTAGTCTCATTTTTCATTCCCCCCATTTGTCTTCTCACGTATTCTCTCTTCTCCACTTGCACACAAAATCGGTAGAAATTTTTCAATCTTTCTTCGTTGTTGCCATCGACCACCTTTGTCCAATCCGACATGAAAGTGTCACCACCTATGCTGGCTGTTGCCCTCTCATTTGCTTCCTCTTTATGTTTCATCCTCTCTTCTCTAAGGTACATGGTGTGTGATTTCTATGATTTTTCTTCATTTTCTTCTAATATCCTTAGATTTTTAGATTATGGGATTGATTTATTTAATGTTATGGATTGTTTTATTTGTTGATTTTTTGTTTAAATTTCTCCTCATTTGTTGCCCATTTTGATATTGTGGGGTGTTGAAAATTGTTAATATTTGATGAGTTATTGACTTGAGAATGGTAGTAGATGATATACTTAGCCTTAGGATGATTATTAAGATAAAAATTAGTGATAAAAATAGAATATTTATGATGATTATATTTTTCTATGAATTTTGACTGATTTATTTCAATAATTTTTAATTTAAATTTCGTGCCTTGTTTTGACCAAAATAGTTTTATCGTTCAAAACTACATATTGAATGTACTAGTGTGCCAATTTTCATTATAATTGGAGTTCATTTTAGTGACTGAAACTGACACGTGGTTTCTCTAAAAATCATTACTATTTTATTGATATTTTTACATTTGGTAAAGAATGATTTATTCTTGGCTTGGGATTGCTAATATAGGATATGTGTAGCCTTAGAATGATCAATGAGACAAAAAAGATTGATTCACAATTATGTTTGTAGCATTTTTCTTTTTTCTATGATTTTTGAACAAATTTTAGATATAATTTTATAACAATTAGAGTTAATTTGAAAACGTTATTTTGTGATAATTTTGTTGGTGTTGTGATTATATATGGTTGAAATTAGTTTGTTGAGTGGGATGCCAAGACTGAAAAGAGGGTTTTACCTCGAGAAATACTATTTTTTATGCCGTTATGTTGTTGAATTTTTTTTGGCGGTTGAAGGAATATGTGAATGCTCATGCATTGTGACTCATGATTCATTGATTACTCTATAAGATATTTAAAGTAGTCAATTTTTTATTGATAATCTTTCTATCATTCCTTTCCTCTCCATATTCATGAGTCACTGATCATATTTCTTTGAATGAATTATCTTTTAGATTAAAAAGTTATGGATAAAGAATGAATGTCTTTCAATTAATTAAGCAAAGAGTACTTGAATGGTGTGAAAGAGTTTATGAGGTTTTCTCTTAAGCATGTAAAAGACCTTAGAATCAATGTACCTTTGTGTAAGATGTGGTCTTTTGAAGCAAATTAGTGCATCTAAGGTGGAAGACCATTTAGTATGCTATGGAATTGATGAAAATTATAAGTGTTGGCATAAGCATGGAGAGACTAGAGAGGATGAGTGTACTAGTAATTGGGAGTATACAAGAAGATTTGAATCAAATAATTATAATATAGATACTTATAAGGGTGATTGTCTTGAAGAGATGGCAAATGCAATTGAAAGGGAACTTAAGGATTGTCCTAAAATGTTAGAGATATTGAAAAGCAACGTAGAGAAGCCCTTATATACTGGTTGCATTGAATTCAAAAAGTTGTTAGTGGTGTTAAAATTATACAACTTGAATGTGAGCAATGGAAAGAGTGATAAGAGCTTTACAGAAAATCTTATACTTATAAAACAACATCTACCTGTGAACAAGGAGTTTTTAAGGACTATGTATAAGGTAAAACAAATGCTACACTGAATTTGCATGAATTATGAGAAAATACACACCTGTCATAATGATTTCATATTATTTAGAAGTGAATATGCATCATTGATGGAGTGTCCAAAATATAATGCCTTATACTACAGAGAGAATGAGAAGAGTCTAGAGAAGGCATTATAGTACTTTTCAATTGTACCTAGATTTAGACAACTATAAAGTAGTGTAAAGGATGTAAGAAAAATTGACATGATATGTGGATAAATGGATCAAAGATGGGAAGCTTTGGCATCTAACTGACTCTTCTCAATAGAAAAAAATTAATCATGATTACCCAAACTTTAGAGAAGAAGATAAAAACCTTTGCCTTGTATTATTTACTGATAGAATGAATCCACACGGCTTCAAAGTCAATCACAGTACAGGCTAGTTATATTGATAATTTACAACTTACCTCTATCATTATGTATGAAACAAAAATATATGATGCTATCCATTCTAATTAAGGGTCTAAAACAGTTGAGAAATGACATAGGCATATATCTGGTTCAATTTAAGAGCATTGTTGTTTGGCATAATCAATAATTTCCAGCATATGGTAATTTGTCAGGATATAATATCAAAGAAAAACTCGGATGTCCAATTTATGAAGAAGCACACATTCAATGAGATTAAAACATGGGATAAAGAATGTCTAACTCAAACATCATTGATGGTTTCATCCTAATCATTATTATTGGCACCTAAAAAAAATTTCAATAGGAATTCAGAAGAAAGTAAGGCACCTTTGCCACTAATAGGTGAGCAACATTTTGATAAGGTGAAGAATTTGAATATCGAGTTTGACAAACCTTTTGCAAAGAATCTTGGGACATGCAGGTGGAAGAAAAGATCTATTTTTTTAACCTACCATATTAACAATCCTCATTTATGAGACATTTTTTTAATGTCATGCACATTGAGAAAAATATGTTCGATAGTTTGATTGGTACATTACTTCCTATTTCGAGAAAGACTAAAGATGGCATCAAGGCAAGACCTTATATGATTTCTATAGGGATAAGGGAAGAGTTGGCCTCACAAGAGAAGAGAAGTCTCACATTTCTTCATGCAGTGGCTCATACACTATCTAGAAAAGAAAAGAAGACTTTTTTATGAGTTGCTTGCTACTATTAAAGTTCTAGAGGGTACTCTTCAAATATTAAGGGCCTTGTATTATTGAAGGATTTGAAGTTGAAGGGTTTAAAATTACATGATTGCCATGTGTTGATAGAAAATTTTATTTTAGTGGCTATACATTCTATTTTACCCAATATAGTTCGAACCATGATCACAAAATTGTTTTTCTTCTTCAAGTCTTTATATAGTAAAGTGATTGACCTAACAAAATTTCTAAGATTACAAAGCCAAATTGTGTTAATCATAGATGAACTTGAAATGTATTTTTCACTTACATTCTTCAATATAATGGTGCACCTCACTATTCATCTAGTTAGAGAGATACAAATGTGTGTCCTACTTTTCTTGAGATAAATGTATCCCTTTGAGCATTACATGAAGATACTAAAAGAATATATGAAAAATCAGAGTCGGCCTGAAGGTTGTATAGTTAAACGATACATTTGTGAAGAGGCAATTGAATATTGTACTGAGTACTTATCAAATGTCAACTATATTGGTCTTCCGACTTCTCGGCATGATGGTAGAACTGATGGAGAAGGAATTATGGGCAATAAAGTAGTTACATTCTCTAACTTACAATGGGAACATGCATATTTATATGTATTACACAACTCTATAGAGGTTGAGGAGTATGTCGAGATGCATATGGCCAAGCTTAAGTAGGATAACCCTAATAGATCATAAAAATGATCTTAAAGTTGATGACTTGGGATTCTTAATAGTGGATCTTAATAAAGAAGTTTATAAAAATGAGCCTTTTATTTTGGCTTCATAAGCTCAACAAGTGTTCTTTGTTCCAGATCTGGCTAAAGTAAATTGATCTATCATTTAATTGAACAATCAAATAAATGAAGATATGAATGATTTTATAGTTGAAGATGATCCATTAAGGGAGATATCATTTGAAAGTTACTTAGTTAAGGATGAAGCCTTTTATATAAGAAATGATCAAAATGAAGGTATTTGGATTTTAAAGAAAAGAGGTAGAAGCATTCGAGCAAAGATAAGAAATGTATAAGAAAAAGAAAAAGAATAATTTAAACTTGTAGGTCACTTGTTTTGTGTGATTTATGTTTTTATTGTTATTTATTATGTGCTATATTTGTTTTATAATGTGTAATTTACATTAAACCTGTAAATTACTTATTATGTGCTTTATTTTTTATATTATTATTTATTATTTATTTTGTTTTTCTACTTTTGTAGGTAAATGGCTTCTCAAAGAAGTATTGGTCTCAGTGGACCTAATAGTGCTAATCCTAGCGTTGAGATAAATGACTAGCAAATTTAGCAAGAAGCAAATCAAATAATAAGAGGATTGACATTGATAGCCAAGGTGAACAGAAGAAGAGCTGTTGGACAAAAATATGAAGTTGAATGGAATTTCAAAGGTTAAGCTATCAAGACCAACAGAAATCAATTCATTTGCTTTATAGGGGTTATGGCGAAAGCAAATGTGCTAATTATAATTAGGCACTGGAACGATGTTAGTCTAGTTATGAAAATTTATATTTAGGAGAAAGATAAAATACTTTACTCACATCATTGTAGTTAATTGAAATTACTTGATTGAAAATCTAATTAGTTGTCTTGGTTTATAGTCGGTGTTTACAATTGATACTAGTCGGATGAAATTTGTCATCCAACAAGTTGGAAAGGCAATGCGGACATTTTGAAATTTCTTGGGAGTGAAATACATTAAAAAATTAGGAGAAAACATTAGAGATGATGTCCCTAACTTGATAAGGCTATTAATTTCACAAGAACAGTGGGATGAATTTGTTGCTCAATGTCTTGAGGGACAATTTCAAGTAAGAACAATGAGATGAATTAATTTTCTATTATTGTCAATATATTTAATTTTATTGATATGATTCTATGTGTTTTGCATAGGAGTTGAGCCACAAAAAGAAAGAGTTACATGAGAAAGATCTATACCCTTATAAGAAGGGGCGTATAGGATATACAGGAATTAAGCAACAAATGGTAAGTTAATATTTATACTATATAATTTTAGCTTAATTAATGGACATATGTACTACACTCACATGCAAATTTATTTAAATTCGTGGATCGAGTGAGAGGGTTCAAGGGCAAGCTCAGTTTCACATCACAGAATCTTCATAGAAGGCCAAACCAATAAAGAAGGAAACATTATTCATGAACATGTTCAAGAGCTTGCATACAAACGTGTAAGTACATTAACTTAACATTTTTTTATACTCAACCAACTAATTTAACTTTCTTACTATATATTGCATTGGCCAAGATCAAGAAAAGTAGCATGCCTGATGATGATGTCTTGGGCAAGGTATTGGGTAATCCCGAACACCTTGGTAGAGTTAGGGGATATGGTTTCGGTGTTTTGAAAAAAAGAAAACAAATATTCAGGTCATTGAAGAAGGCAAGGTCAACAAAGGATGTGGGTGCAAGGGTTGAGATTGCCACCGTGAAAGAGGAGCTATCTAGGCAACAGGATATGATTGAAGCTTTGCTAAAGGACAAGGAGAGGCAGGAGGCAGAGTTTCATATTAGTCCTAGCAAGGAAAGGTAGTTATAGTGTCATGCAGCCTGTTAAAAATCTCCCTGAGGTAAAATATTATTAATTTATTTCACTTATGTTTCACTATTTCTATTTTCTATAACTTTAATATAGTATATTACTTATTAATATAAGTTGAGAGCCTATGTGAGTTATTACAAAATAGCCTGAATCATTATGTGGTTGCTATCTGTCAGGTGTTTAATTTGTTGGGAAACATGCTGCATAATATGCCACTCCCTACATTTTATGTACGTGTTGCTATTGATGTGCCAAAGGATTTAAACTATCTACTAACTATTGCCACTGAGGACACATGGATTGTTGGAGAGGCAATGGATAGTTTTGTTAGATGGCAAGCTAGTTAAGTTAGTATGCCAAGTCTAAAAAAAACTAGCAAAGATGCACAGTCAAAAAGAAAAAGATAATACCCTGATCTAGACTCTCCTTTAAAAAGGCAGTCTCCCATAAATTTGTGCTTGAATAAGAGCCTCAATTGCCAAGCCAACATAGAAATTTACCCCAGGCATATGCAACAGTTCATATGTCTAATCCTCTACTGCTACAAATCCCATTCGAGGCTCGTATATATGGCAAAGACCGATATGGTATGCTTTCACTTGATGTTATTGATAAAGTGCTTTAACATGATATGACCAATCTCACTATTCTCAACTTCTACATATGATAATTTATTTCCATACATGAATAGTTAATATTTTAAATATCAAGTAATCCATTTCTTGTATTTATAATAGGTGTTTGTATGACAAATTTGTTGTCCCTTTTGGTCTACAAATGAAGTTCATCTTCATTAGTCTTCATAAAGTAGGTGCACATGCCTTAATTAAAAGAAACAAAATTTTAAAACAAGCAAAGGCATTAAGCAAAAATTTCAAAGGAAGGGCTTGAAAGGGAACATTATTCATAATACCATACTGTCAAAGGTAATGTAATTCTCACTTATCTTAATAATTTTTTATTTTTAAGTTAATGAATTAATTATAATTTTGCAACACTTGTCAATACTATTAGGAACCATTGGACACTGATTGCTGCTGAACCATTCAGCAACACTTCAAAAATATATTATCCCAATTCTCTTAAAGGGGAACCAAGGAGGATATAAATTTAATTAGAGTTGATTAATATGTAAGTGCATAAAGTATTTCACATATTTATTTAATTTTTTAAATTCCATACTAACATATTTTTTACTGTTTCATTAGAGTAATTGTGTTATACCGCACTAACACAAAATAATCAATTCCAAGGTTCTTTATAAATCTTAATACGGCCTACACTTGGAATATAATTAAGGTAATTGGAATCATTTACTAAATTGAAATTTAATGCATTAATACATATTCATTGATTCTTTAATTTTTAGTGTCTAAGACAAAAGAAAAATAGCTTGGATTGTGGCTTTTGCATCATGAGGTTCATGAAGGATATAATTATCTATAATGAGAGCATAATTTCCAAGATGGTATGTCAACAATATTAAATTTTAAATATTAATGTATTAAAATTAATATATGATGGATCATTTTCATATTATAATACTATCACAATTCTTATATTGAAGAATTCGGGGAAGCAGAAATAAATGAGGTAATTGAAGAATGGTGTCAATACATTTTTCAACTGTTGACCTCATACAAAGAAGATCGATAGAACTACCTTGAAGAAGGAGCTAAGAAGTTTATATTTTTAATAAGTAGTTTATTTTTGAAAATAGTTTACTTTATGTAATTACATTTGTTTATTGATTAATTGTGAAATTGAATACAATAAATTTCATTGATATTCAAGTGACGCATATTAACCATCATTTATGAATTAAAAGAACCATCATTTATTCCTTTTTTTGTAGTAGTGATACCTCATTTGCAAATACTTCTAGAAATTCATTCATCACTTAAATTTCATTAATACTACTACTGCCATTGCCTTCCATCGTGAAGAAAACTGTACAGGCCTAACAGCCTTCAGAAACCAACTTCTCAGCTTTCACCACTAATAATAGCCTTGGCTAATTGATGGCTAATGTAGAAATTACAGTAGGTATCACATGAAATGATAGTAACACCATCTTTTTGACTCAATCTAAGGTAGCATTATTCCCTCCTAACTAGTCCATCCTAATAATAACATCTAATCCTTGTATAGGAATCAGGGTTAAATCTATCATCGAAGTTCTTCCTTTAAAGCATAACTTAACTTTTCTACACACCTTACTGGTCTTATCTATAATCTAGAAGGCGTAGACACTTTAAGCACATATGGTAACTCATGCACATGAAAATTTAACTTCTCTACATAATCATGTGATACAAACAAATGAGTTTCTCCCAAGTTAAATAGAGCCTCAACTCCTTGCTTGCAGATAGAAACTGTACTTATGATCAAATTCGGTATTGTCTAAGCCTCCTTTTGGGAAATAGTGTAGACTCGTCTTGGCACTACTAGCCATTGCTCAGAAGCTTCCCCTCGATTCTTGGGACAATCCCTCATAAAATAGTTTATGCCACCGCGGTTGTAGCATGCCCAACACCTTCCAAAATGACTTTTCCCATAAGTCGCACACACAGGTGAGCATGCAGTGCTCACACAAGAAGTAGGGGTAATAGCAATTTGACTTAATTGCTGTAGAGCTCTAAAATCTATAGCCCCACTAAACCTCCTTCCTTAGCCAATTACTCCTTAAGACTGTAGTCCTCTACCAAACATCCTCTTACCTAAGGAGCCATAACTACTGGCATCAGAATTACTTCTCTTGAATGTTACTCTAGTTAGGCCTAAGGGAATGGAAAATCACCTATAGTTATCTCTTCTCTTCTTAATATCTGCCTCCCGATCTTGTCTTATAGCTATATGAAGCTGCTTACAAGTTTTCTCATATGTAGCTTCTACCAATAAGGCAATCTACCTTCTATACTTAAGTTACATCTTTCTATCAACCTCTTAGCTCTCTATTTACTATCGTCTTTCGCCTGCAGGTATGTCACAGATTTAGAAAGCTGGTTGAACTTCTTTCTAAATGACATCTAAATCTCTTTGCTGAAAAGCATACAATTCTGCCTCTTTCTTATCTCTAAATGTCATAAGGAAGTGATAGTCAAAGAATCTTACTTCGAATTACTCCCAGCTAAATCGATTGCTACTGGAGGTCTCACCAAATGCCACCAATATTTGGCATCCTCTATCAATTGTATCGTGGCTAACACCAATTTTTACTTAGAGGGGCATGGAGCAACCTCAAAAATGGTTTCCATCCTCTCTATCCAGTTCTCGATATCTCCCTCTCTCATACTTCCATTAAAAGTTAGTAGATTCTACTATGAAAAAGTTCTCTAAACTCAGTTTATATGAACCTCCTGATCTTCCCTACTAGTTACTGGCCTACTCCCTAAAGCATGGGAGGTTATTGGCCCACTAAACTTTACCTCAAGTTGTTATTTAGTTTTTACTTTCTCTTTAGCCTTCGGCCTTGCCTCTTGTTCTAGCCTCAGCTCCTTGTGATCCTTATTACAATTCAAGGCATCATAGCTTGCTAGACTTCTCTGAATGTCTAGCATCACTTCCAACATGCATGCTATAATAGGGTTATTACCTTGAGGTTGTTCCAATGGCACCTTCGAATCCTGCGTATCCTAAGCAAGCTAAGCCCATGTGTGTTGTGGAATTCTACCATGTCTTCTCATAGTTCTATAGTGATGCTACAATAATAGCCATAATAGCTTCATGTACCTTTCTCCTCTCCTTTAGAATAAAGGTAGAAAATCAGTAAACAGGTGTTAGAGGCTAAGAAAGAATAATAAATGTATAAAAGTTGCCAACTAATACAATGCGATGCACAATAGATCAAAACTAGTAAAACTAATACAAAACTATAAAGTCCCATCTCGACCCATGCTTTACCATTCCACATTACACAATTAACAATATAAAATTAAAGTAATAGTCCTTTATTTATTTTCAAAATTGCAACATCCTGACTTCTCAAAGCATATATTCAAATAAGAGGGCTAACAAAAGCGTGAACACAATCATACAACTCAAAAAACCATAATTTTAAGACCTTAAAAATGGAACATGTGTCATAGCATGCAACACATGTGTCGCAACATATGGCATAGAACCACCTGCCCTATTTCACACTGTGTCTTGCACTATGGCAGGTACATCATGCACCGCAATGTACTTGTTTGAATTTCTATTGTCATTTTGATAGCAAAAATGACAACTTTCGATGTGCGCCATTTTCATATCCGACATCCAATTGGAGTGATTCAAGTGTCCACATGAAGCTTACAACATATTCTAGCTAATGGAATAAGTTTGGACTTAATTTGATAGTCTAATCTAAAACTAAATACTCAGATGTAAAAAGTCACTTTTTCTTTTATAAACTTACACCTTAAGTGCTCAATTCTCATTCCTTATTCCATTAAACCACTTTGGGCCTTGAATCAAGTCCAAGGGAACCACATAAACCTTATTAATATCACAATACATATATATCACATAATTAGCCCATTATGGTCTCTCATAGCCACATTACAAACTTTTGGTCTTATATGAGGAAATCATATATATAACACAAATTCACATATAAAACTAGACTTATTCTACTTTCCATTCTCTGACTCTTACATATGGAGCTTTGCCTTACCATATAGTCAAGAATCATAAATGTACTTGACTCTTCTAAATGGGGCTCCACCTCACCATTTGTATCAAGTTCTTACCATTTGTGTTAAGTTCTCATTTCACCACATAAAACACATTCAAATCATAATTAATCATAATCAACACATATATATACACTAGTAGAACAAGTTACAATACAACATATGCTTGCTTGTTCGCATTTCGACCTACCCATGTACCTTCCTTAGGGGCACCCTCAACATAATGCAATATCATATATACATAAAAGTAAGATTCACATCCCAATAGACTTTCTCAAGTTCACATACTTACATGCATCCTAGTTGGTAACTAAACTTTAAAAACACATTATACATTCATATTTACTCTATGGTAGTCATACTACTATCATTTGAGGCTACTCTTTCCTCGCTTCCTTTCCTGGCATTCTTAAGCTCTCTTCACTTGTGTTTAAAAGTAATAGAGTGAGACATACGTCCTAGTAACTTGAAAGTAACCCCAATTACTAGTTAGTAAGTAAAATTATAAACAAGCGATAAAGTAGCATATATAGTTATAAAATAGGAACTTGCATATACAGGAATTCATTCTCATCAATCTTGTTATGCTCATGTAATGCAGTCTTATTCCCTTCGATAGAGTAAACTTTGCACCCAGACTAAGCCCTCCAGTCGCTAGGAATAAGGCCCACTATACCATTACTTAGACTGGGTCATTTTCATATGAGTGGTTTCCTAGGTCTATCATGGTGGAGCCCAGCTCTACGCTTTAGATCATCAAGACTTCCTAGCCTTACACAAAGTAGGACCACAGCCCCTTACCCTAGTTTAGAGTAATCTTGTGAATCATTCAATATCCTAGGTCCATCGTGGCAGAGTCAAGCTTTATGCTTTGGATTATTAGGATTTCTTCTCCTAGGTCCGTCTTGACAAAGTCAAGCTCTATGCTCTGGATCATCAGGACTTCTTGGACCTCCTCATGGTAAGGCCGTATTTCCCTTACCATAATCTAGGGTATATCTCATGGATGTGATGCATGTTAGTACATGTATCACTTCTTAAATTCATTTCAATCAATACTCACACACTCACATGCATATACTTTCACAATGTTACTACTTTATTAGTTCATAATACAATGCATGTAGTTATATTAAAATACTTACAAACAATTTCACAAACAAACAAGTAAAAGGATTACTCCAGTTATCTTTAACCCTTGCTACTAAGGGTTATCAACCACACTAAGCTCCTAAGGACATAAATTCTCACAAGCAACTTTCCAAGTACTCAATCTACACACAGTACCTCTCAGTCAATTCTCAACACAATTTATAGGCATTGATTCAGTTGAATTAAATCCCTTAACATATAAAATAGTTTAATTAAACCCCTTTTCGATTCACTTATCCATTGTTTATAGTCATTAGCCTTACAAACTACTTAAATAACCATAATAACTTCCCAACAGATCCATTCACCTAAAATCTCACAAGTGACCAAACTTTTAAGTCACTTTAAGCCTAAATGCTCAAAACTCAAGAATTCAACTCCATATTAGTCACAAAACCTTAGTTTTGTATTCAATATCCTATTTTTACCCTCTCCTTTAGATTACAACACCTCAAAATCTCATAGTTTGATTTATCAACCAATGAAATTTAATAAAAAAGAGGTAGAACTAAAGCTTGGGATTGCGCAATACTTACCCAGTAAGTTACTAATCAAGTCAGACTCTTGAGCTTTAGATAATGCTTGCCCTAAAAAAGTTGAACACCTCTACCACTCCAGATGCATTTTTGATAATTTCACTTCTAATTTCACAAGCTGATCACATCAACTTTGAGTGATTCCTAGTTATTATGCCACAGTGCACACAGCTTCCACCACAGCACATGGCAAAGTGAGAAAATTCTTACTTGTGCTCACATAGTTTATCCTTAATTGCCTCTATACCCTTCAATCCTATCAATGTAATACCCAAACAATACAAAACATCAACTTAACATCCAAACCACAATCAATGCCCTAATTACTAATTCACCCTTAATTTGCAACTAGTTCCTGGGATTGAAATTCAGGATGTTACATGGGTTTCCTTTGCCAAGAAATCATTTTCCTTTACCAAGCTAAAATTGCATAGGATTTAGGACTTGTGAGTATTTTGTACATTTTATAGGATCTCTTGGTAATTAAATTATTTACCAAGGACCTTTAAGTGATTTTCCTAAAAAAATGATGTAGGATTGTCTAGCTTGAGCAAAGGACTAAAATAGGTATCACAACTCAAATAATAATTTTTCTTTGTATTTTAAGAAAACTATACCCTAGTTCATATAGTTTCATTCAATTTTGATTCCAATCTCTATACTTTATTTTCTTAAAAAGTAGTCCTCATACTTTACACTTTTTATGGCCTTAATCCTTTGACAGCTTTGTAGACCTTGATGTGACACAAAAAAGGTTAAAATAAAGGTCATATAAGGCTAATGGAAACTACATGTGGCTTTAGGCAAGCAAAAAGTTGGATCTATAGTGGCTAGAAAAAATAAAAGGAAAATTAAATCTAAGTCTCACATAAGAAATTTTATTACCAAAAGGTCCCATAAAATTCACAAAATACTCTCAAATCCTAAATCCCGCACATTCACACATTGACAACTGATTACAAGTTGTAAATGGCTATTACTCAATTGTCAACGCCCTTAGTTAAGTTGTCAATACACAAGATTTGAGACTTGAGAGTATTTTGTAAATTTTATGGGACCTCTTAATAATAAATTCTCTTCTATGGGATCTAAAAATAATTTTTCCCAAGAATAAAATGCAGAGGGTCTAATTAATGCTGTAGATTACTGTTGTAAATGGTAGAGAATGAATAGTTTGGAGTTTGTACACAAGGGGAGACCACATCACATGACAATATAATTCATTATAGTGTGGTCCACTTTATGCATAGACCCATGTTCTCTTTCGTAAATGCTATGCACATATATGCTTTACATGAGAGGAACTAAAGTTTGAATAACAATCCTTTCCCTTTTTTATTACATTATGTATGGTTTCATTTGTGATAAGTAAGAATACTTGTCAATCAATTAGATCAACTAATATCTTTATATGGATGAACAGCATTACTCGAACCCAGTTCTTAATTCATAGCAAACACGCAAGAGAAAAGGGAACAGAGAAAGATAGTGAGCTATTTTTCTAGATTCAGAGAATGAATGTTAAAAACACCCCCTTATGGCATTTAGTCCCTACACTGGCACACAAATTTACGATATGAATAGTGAGAAACTATTGCCTTCCATAATACAAAAGGGAATATTACATTTAATCTCAAACATAGCCAAAGTTTCATTTTCTTGAATTAAAAAAATAAAAAATTTTAAGCTTTAGATGATGGTTGTTTCAAAGCTTAAGCCAAGATATACACATGTATCATAAATTCATACAAGTGATAACAAACAATGTCATGTTCTTAAGTTAGCATAATATAATAGCACTATTCATTATAATACCAAAAAGGGGAAAGGAAAGAGCTATACAACAATGCTCTTCACTCTTGAGTTTTGTACTGATTATTTATTAGAAGTAAAATTTGTTAGAGTTCTTGAGTCTCACCACGAGGGTATGAGAATGGAAGGGAAAGGGACATAAGGGATGAAAGTAAAGCCCATGATATGCGAGGAAGTGAAACAAGCACATATGTACATCTTGAATAACACCAATGAAGTTCAGGATTACTTAATCGCACATCAAGAGGAATTAAAGGTTTATAATCCTAAAAAGACCGAGAAATGGTTGCTAAGTGAGCACAACAAACGTTTCATACTCTAGTTTAGGGCAAACGTAAAGGAGGATTAGGAAAAGTCTAATGTTTTTGATACATTAAGGTGGTTGGCTAGTAGTCCTAACTTTAATGTCAAAACAAGGATTGGATATGACATTAATATATATTCATTTTATATAAAAGATCAAGATAGCAATAGCACTATGCAAAATAGTAGGGTGACAGTAATAGCCGAAGCAATATGTTTTTCTAGTTCGAAAGATAAAAATCCAACATTAGCATCTAGGTCATACTTTGGAGTCATTGATGAAATATGGGAATTTGATTACTTCAAATTTAAGGTGTCCATTTTCAAGTATAGGTGGATTGACCTTAATAAGGCAAGTCATAATAAGGAACCTTTTATTATGGCTACTCATGCAAGACAAGTTTTTTATGTCACTAATGCAACAGATAAAAATTTTTCTGTAGTTCTATTAGGAAAAAGTCTCCTTACTCATGATGAGAATGATGAATCAAGTTTTGATATTGATGAGATTTCACCTTTTATGTTGGCCCAACCTGTGTTACATGTTAAAGATGAAGAAGATAACATATATAATGTGAAAACTAATCATGATGAAGGTTTATAGGAGATTAAAATACAGTTATAATGGTAATTAATATTATAGTGTTAGAATAGTATTTTCTTTCTTTATACTTTTATTTTTACAAAAGTTTAATTAAATTTATTTTTTTATACTAATTTTATTATCTTATTTGTTTTAAGAGTAATATAGAGAATGTATCTAGCACCTCTACTGATAAAGACAAGCCTAAGAAAAGTAGAAGAGGAGTCACACAACTTACTAAGTTGGCCTAAATTGATAGGAAGATTCACCTTGATTTTGATGAGATAGGCTTGATAGAAAAAAAAGGAAATCTTTTTAAAACTTATGTCGGACTTGTAGCACGTCAAAAGATTAGCATCCTAGAGGATGAATGAGATAATGTAAAAGAAAGTGAAAGAGTTAAAGTTTGGGACACTCTACAAGTACATTTTTAATTGTTAGTAAATTCATAAATACTTTTTAAGGTTATTATATTCATATCATATCTTTTTTTCTATTGTATTGAATTATTATTTGTTACTAAACACATTATTGGTATTTATTATTTGTAGATTACTTATGACATGCCTGACACTTTCGAGCACAAGTTGCTTTCATATGCTGCAAGCTGATGAAGGGATTTCAAATCCAAATGTACTAGAGATTACGTGTTTCTCAAGGTTGATGGTGAAAATGAAGATGGCAGGACAATGATACTAATAAACAACAACCATATGATAAGTATCCTTTCATTGATTATGAAAAAAAATTTGTTGAGAGTAGATATGATCCCAAATTTTTTGTAAGTGAAAGAAAAATAGATATTCAATTGTTATTATTAAATTTTTATTTTTAATAAATACTTCTTATTGTTTTTTAATAGAAAAAAAGTAAAAAGGGTCAAGAGCGTCACAAGAAAAACCCATACAATCATACCATATCTCAAGAAGGATACAAACATGTTTACAATACAATACTTTAAGAGAAGTAAGAAGCTAAAAAACAAGTAGCAGGGGTTAATGATATTAGAGATATTTCCCCTCCATCTCCAATTAGTCATGCTGAGGTGTGGAAGAGAGGGCGAATGAATAAAAAGGGATAATTTATTACTACTGAATCTAGAGAAGTGGCTGCGAAGATTGTAAGTATATTTCAATAGTTACATCTAGATTATAAGATTTAAATATACTAATTGCATTGGTTGCTTGCATGTTATTAGATTCTCTTACAGGAGCAACCTCTTAGGGGACCTTTAATCAACTGGCAGAAGGATATATTGACCACAGCCTTGGGAAGTGAAGAGCATCACGGTTGTGTTAGAGGAGTTCCAAAAGGTATGAGTATAATACAATATTTTAGACTACTACCCTCTAATAGTGTACCGATATACCTAGTGGAAAAGATGATAGCAGAATGCAAATCAAGCTTGATGATAGAAATGCAATCAATAATCAGTTCCATGCATATGCAATCTCAACAAGCACAAAAATATGGTGGTGTTCCACAGCCAAAATATGATCCTAACCTTTCAGATCAAAGATTGTTGTGTATAATTTACTTGGAAGATACTATAAAACATATTGCATATGAAAAAGTGTATAACTATTCAACTATAGTCCACCACCATCAACTACAAGATAATCAAGTAAAGATCATTATTGAAATGGTCATGGATGCTAATGCTTCTGTGCTATTTCCTACTAAGGATGTGCGAATAGTAGGACAAGCTCAATAGACTTTTATTATTTGGTTGAGAAGGCTTGTTCAACAAGTTATTGAAGAGGTATGAAAATTTTATAATTTTAAATATTTCTTAATTAATATGGTAGATGTTTCTAATTTTGATTATCTATTAATTAGGAACTTCAACAATCAAAAGAATCACCAGGTTCCAATCTCCAACCAGTTTGAGATGACTTGAAATAGTTAGCTTTCATGATTGTTGACATGAATGAATTTACTGATGAAATACAAGTAAATGAGGAAATTGTTAGGAAGGATATTACTTTTCAAGTCACCAGAAATGATATTAATGCTCTCATTATTATGGAGTGGTTGGATGTATCAATAATATAAGTTTTTATCAAAGGTTCCTCAACAAAATGTGCATCCAATTTGATGTCAGTCGTTATTATGGATTCTTATCTCCACTCTTAACATTAGTTGGAAAACCAAATCAAAAAGTATTTTATATTGGAAGTATAATGAATAAGTTAAAGAAGAGGTATTTTTTTTTGTACCAATTGTTGAAAGGTATGAAACATCCTATTCATCTCTCTATTTATAAAATATTTGCATAATTATGTGATATTAATATAAACTAATATTTTGTAGCAATCATTGGATGCTTCCCATAATTTGTCTCTGTGAAAATACTATATATTGGTTCTGTTCATTACAATGGGAAGTAAGCGATGAAATGAAGTCATTATTTGAATTGTAAGTATCTTGAATAATTATTTTGTAATATTAATAGCATCTTTTCAACATATTCTAAGTATGTATATTTGAAAAATAGATCTTTACATTGTTATGAGAGGTTGGGGGATATAGTTGACAAGAAAAAAAAATGAAATCAAGTGGCTGCCTGTATAAATAAGCATTTTAAATTCTTTCCCAAATTTTAATAAAGATTATAATATTTGATTTGATGATTTGAATTGGTTTTAATTTTTTTAACATTGTGCTTGACAATAAAGAAGTGTAGAGTGTGGTTATTATGTGATGATTTTCATGTATGAAATCATCACTCAAGACATTATCCACTCATTTGAGAACGTAATAATTTGTTAAAAATAATTTAGATTTTACACTTTACCCTATACTTGAATTAATATGCATGCACATATTTTTATTTATATACAGTATTTTAATAGTTTAGAGCTATTTTTCAAACAAAAGCTAAGACATATACAGAATATATGGTCTACTTACTTTTTAGAGTTGATAAGTTAGAGTAGATAATTAGATAAATGTTTGTATTGGATATGTAGAAATTTCAATAGATATGTTTGTAATTGTCTCTGGGCTGTTGTTTATGTATAAATGTTGGCTTTTGTAAGTAAGGGATTGAAAGAATACCAAATACGCACTCTTTTTTTAAAAAAATTGCACATACCGCGATAATTGTGTATTGAACTGTGGTAAAATATAACATTTCACAATAGTTATCACCAGAATTGTCACGAAAAGATAAACTTTTCATGACAGCTCTTACTCAAACTGTCACAAAAAGTTTAATTTTCATGATCGTTTTGGTGATAACAGTCACGAAAAATTCCCACAATAGCCTATTTCCAGACTATTTTTCACAACAGATGTTATTATAAGTGTCATGATACAAGTACAATGACAGTTGTATTAATAACTGTCATGGTAAGTTAATGCTTTTCTCCACAGTCCTTATGAGACTGTTACGAAAGGTGTCAACTTACAACTACACCTATTTTTACTACACTGCTTCTTATGTCACGAAAGTTAGTTTTCAACTATCGTGAAATATGCTTTTTGCACTATTGAAAGTCTTCATGATAAATGACAGGTGCTTGAAACACCCATCATTTATTGTTTGAATTTTTTTCTTTTTGGAAAAACTAGATTTTAAACATTATATGATGGGTTTCAAAACACCCGTCATTTATTTGAAAATAATAAATGATGGTTGTGTGAAAAACCCATCATTTATTTGAAAATAATAAATGATAGGTGTGTGAAAAACCTGCCATTTATTTCCTGACCATCACTCCCGTTCTCATATATGACGTATTTTCTTTTAACCATCATTTTTGTTGGCATCTTATATCGAAACTTTTGTAGTAGAATCAGTTTTAATCATCATAACATTACTGAGTCATCAATAGGCAATACGTATTCCAATTTCAATCCGGTCCCCAATTACTGCTGGCGTGAAAGTGTTTTGATAAACCTAATTAAATTTTGACGAGGAACGACAGTGCCCCTTATTTTCCATAAATAATTAGAAAGTAACATCAGACATTACTCATTAATTACTTCGCTAATTCATTATATAGACCACATCGATTTTTCATTTTCCAAAAATGCAGACCGCTTCATATAAATTATATACAAAATGATTCAAAACAACCTAATAATTTTAAAAATATTGCAGTTATTTGAATAAAGGTTAAAATTAATATTTAGTTTGGATTAACTAATAATTTTTATTAGAGTGTGGCGATTTTCTTGCATGTTTAAATGAACCAATAAGATGTGGAACGTAATATTATTCTTCTAACTATCAAATTACAAACAACCAATTTCTATGTATATATAATTCCATAATTTTATACTATTGTTATAAGAGATACATTGAAGGATATAACACACGCAGTTTCTAGGGGTTCCTAAGGACTTAAGGAGGCAAGAAACCATGAAAATAATTTACTGAAGGGAAAAAAATACTAATTAATTATTAGTTGAAAGGATGTATAATATTTTTACCTTGCCACAAATATTTTTCATTCAAATGCTAAATTTGAGACAGTCCTTGTAGATGAACCATCTTCACCAAGTGCTCTAAGAGCAGCATCCTTTAACGCTTGAATTCTTCTTCGAAGTTCTGTGCCTTCATCACCTTCCATTGCTATTTTCACAACTCTAGCAACTTCTTTTCTCTCTACAATCCCATTATTATTCTCATCATCTTTTGGCCTCAACGCAACCTTAAATTGCTCAGTTAGCATCACTGCGTTCATTCTCTGATCTGCAAATAATGGCCATGCGATCATTGACTTTCCATAGAAAATAGCCTCAAGTATTGAGTTCCAGCCACAGTGAGTCAAGAACCCACCAATAGACTCGTGTCTCAAAATCTCAATTTGTGGGGCCCATGATGGGACCACAAAACCTTCACCCTTGGTTCTCTCAATGAACCCTTCTGGCAAGTAGTCAAGAGGGTCATTCTTTTTTTGTGTAGTCAAATAAGCTGAACAAGCATCCCCACTTGGAGCCCTCACGACCCATAAGAACTTGTGGCCACTCATCTCTAACCCTAAGGCAAGTTCGTGAAGCTGGTCCTGTGACAATGTTCCACCACTCCCAAAACTAACATACAACACAGAGTCTTTAGGTTGACTGTCTAACCACATTAAACACTCCGAAGCTGGCATGTTTATGTGCTTAGACTCGGTCCGCAAAATAGGACCCACAGGATAAATATGAGGGAATTTAGAATTACTTTGTTGTAGAGCTATTATTGGCTCTGGTTCAAAATCTAGAAAGCTGTTCACTATGATACCATCTGCTAAACGAAGTCGTTTGAACATGTGAAGGACTGTTTTGTACGTTTCACAAGATCTTTCAAGATCAGGTCCTGGAAGATCCTTACCTCGAAAACTTATGCAACCTGCAAGAAATTTAAGAACTTAATATTCTCTAACCCTCTAAATTCACAAAAAAAATCTAAGTAACATATATCCAAAAAAAAAAAGCTTCGCAACCTGGAAGCTCCAGAGGTTGTGATAACTCTCGGAATCCACCAGTAGGAACCATAAGCTCGGGAAGATGGAGGGAAAATGACAGTAAAGTAGCCGAGGAAAAATAAAAAACATACGACTTGAGGTTGAGGGAGGTTGAGGTTGAATTGCTTTGCAATGTCCAATGCATCAATAGAGAATGGATCGACAACCATAGCGACAAGACGTGTCTGAGAACTGAAAGAGCTCAAAGCTTTATGAAGAGATTGAAGAGAGAGTATAACAGTGCGGTGGATCTGTGTTGCAGAGTCGAATCCTTTGAGTTCATCGGCATTGACATGTGGAAGAACAGTGAAGTGTATATGTGGTGGGAGAGATTCGAAGATGGAGAGCGTAGATGGAGAGGGAGGGCCAAGCGTGGGGATGAAGAAGGTGATGTGGAAGTGAGGGTGATGAACGACGAGTCGTTTTGAGAACTCAATGAGTGGGATGAGATGGCTGAAGCCTGGAGATGGAACCATGACGATGCAAGGGTTATTTCTCTCCATAGTAGAACGATACTTATGAGAGCACCGATTGTCTCTTGACTGATAATTTGTTTTTTTTTTTGGCCTTTTCCTATGGGTATATATAAAGGATTTTTCTTTTTTACAAAAAAAAGGAAGATTTTGTTGGAACTTGAAATTAACCAAGAAAGAAATTAGAAAATATGACAATAAAATTCATGTGAAATATATAAATTACAATTTTATCCATTTAAATGTCGTAATTTGTTTGAAGTTCCTAATGATTATCCTGTCATTAATAAATTTATATAAATTATCACATTAGTCCTGTTAAAAATAAATAACTCATAACTTTTCTTTTTATATTCGGAACTTTTCTTTTTATGATTGCAACAATGCAACAGCAAATAAGAAATTTAATATGTGAAGTTGTAATTTACTATTGTATTGTTGCGAATATAAAAAGAAAAGTTATAAATTATTTATTTTTAATAAGGATAATTTAATAATTTATATAAATTTATTAATGATAAAAAAGTCTCTAGAGACTTTAGAAAAAATTATAACATTTTAAGGAACTAACTTGTTATTTATATATTTCAGAAAGATTTTATTATTATTATTTTAATAAATTACTTCCTCCTATCCAAAATATTGGATGCTTTACAAAACTCAATAGCATTAAACTATTTTTTCAAAAAAATGCTCTTATTAAGTATATTGCAAACAATATTATATAAAAAAGAAATTAAAAATAATTAAGATAGACGGTAGTGATAATTTTATTGATGCAAATCAATTTTTAACTATTTTTCTTACTTTTTTTTTTGAGGTAGTTAAATTGTCTTACAGCCTGTTCATATAATCAATTTTTAAGGCAAAATAATTGATTTTAGAAAAAGTTATCCAAACAGTCAAAAAATTGAATAATTAATTATTAAGTTAAAATTACATTTTAAAATAAACTTTGAAAGATTGATTATAAATTTAATTTTATTATAATATTTTACTTCTTAAATAAAGTTTAACAAATTTGATATATCAAATATAACTTTATCAATAATTTAGGTTTAAAAAACAATATCTTTTATGATAATTTGTACAATAATTAATTTTAAAAAAATAATATCTAAATAAATTGTATTATAATATAATTAATTATAATCAAAATTAATCATATTAAATAATTATTTTTATAATTAATTATATTTAATTGAAATCCGGACGAGCCCTTATATTTTGAAATGTTTGGAATCCGTGGACCCATTAATTAAGTCGGAGGAATCATTAAAAGCTGGTGGAGCCACACATAAATGCACGCACCCACATTCTGGAGAAAAAAAGAATTAGTGGGCCAGATATGTCCTTAAACCACAACAAAAAAAATTTTATTCTAGGATTTTTTTCTCAAAATACGAGCAAAACTCTGAAAGCAATTGCTAGGAAAAATTGTGCCAATTATCGTCCGTAAAGATTTGTGCTGTCCATATCACGAAGGCTAGCTTCCACAAAAAATTAATTGCTTCAACATTTACTAAAGAAAAAGACAATTGCCCTACTGTGCATCAAAATGAATAGCGCATACCATATTGGCACTTCCTGCGTGGACTTATCCCACAAACAATCTATATGCTCCTCTTGTAACTTTTTATCAATGTGAGACTTCTATACTCTTCAACATTTCCTTATCTGCCCACTACTTATTGTTCAATTTTCTATTTTACCTGAGCTTGTGTTCTTTGAGTAGAGGGCTCAAGTGTCATCATAACATTCCCTTTCTTGTGTGGGAATTAAGAAGGAAATTACATTAAGCTAAGGCCTATATTTTTCTGATCCAACGGTAAGAGGAGGGTAACCTAGAAACAAATATCCTAACGAGCATTGCATTTGGTGAAACGCATTAATAGAAAGAAAAACATGAACATGATGAAGATAGTAACATTATAAAATTTAAGTAGGATTAATTAAGCAACTTAACAGGGGTAAAATAGTAAATTGATACTTGAGAGTTAATTTGGGTTTATTAAGTACAGCTTGTGGATGACCATTAGTCTAATTAATGGACCCTATATGGGATTAGGCCACATTGGGCACAAATTAATAGGCAAAAATTAGGGTTTCCATTTTTGTGCTATCCACTACCGCAGATGAGTTAGATTTTTAAATCCCAAACTTGCATTATAACTAGTAGAAATAGAAAGAGAGAAAGGAAAAAAAAAAGGGGGGGGGGGGAATTTGAGAGGAGGGCAATTTTTCTCTTCTACGGTCTGGAGCATCCGGCCATTGTTTTGTGGCTTTTAATCATTTGGGTAAGCTTCTCTCCTCCCTCTCCTATGCGTTTTTCAGTTACGTTGGTTCTTAGGGGTGGCTTGGTGGAGTCCAAAAATGGGGTGAGTTCTACCCAAGTTTCTAACTAATGTAATGAGTGTGTTTAATATTTATTTTAATTGACTAATATAACATCTTAATTTAAATTTTAAAAGTTAATTAAAGTTAATAGAAATTAGAGTGAACATTTAAGGATAATTAAATTAATTAGAAGATGATTATTGGGCTTAATATAAAATATAAGTTTGAGTTAAGATTTTTAGAAAATGAAAACATAATCATAATGAAGATGATAATGATGAGAAAGAAATATAGAAAAGTAAAAAAAAAAAAAAAATGTTGAGGAAGCCAGGCACGGAAAATTCATTGTGGGATGAGAGAGAGAGAGAGAGAGTAATAGGGAAAGAGACGTTGGATCGATCCATAGCCAACAATTTTAAATTCCATCAAAATGCAAAATTGTCCTTGTCATTTCTTCTTGTCTTCTCCAGCCAGACCCTGTGAGCGACAGTGGGCGAGAAAGTAGCTCGCCGGTGAGGAATTTTTGGAGCTAGGTTATATTATAAGATATTTTAGACATGATTTTAAACCTTTTTTTAAAATATAAGTGTTTTAAATATTTTTTAATCACATATTCTCTTTCATTTTTAATTTTAAGATGGTGAAAAACCTCAGCTTGGTAAATTTTGAGTTTTTAAATATTTCAATTGATTATTTAGTTTTTAATGGAGCTAATTAATGTTATTGGAATAAGAGTTTTTTATGGTTTAGATTTTCCCAAATAATTAATTTGAAAAATTAAAGCTAGATTTTAATTGAGAAAATTTTGAGTTATGATTTTGATAGTGACATGTTTCGAACTTAATGATTTATTCTGGGTTAGTGAAGGTTATAATAAAGATTAAATGGATTGGTTTTGAGGTTTATGATTGGATATTATTTAAAACAAAAAACAACTCTAACAGGAATTGTCATGAATTGGCAAGGCATATAAATAATTTCATGCAAATGATGTGTAATTAGGGTAAGACAAGAAGATAATAGCCCTAGCTATCTCAACCCTTTTCTCATAAAGGGAAAGCGGTGGGCAAGCTTCTAAACCTTGATTCAACTACAAATCCAATCGGGAGATTTCACAACAAAACAAATTTCTTCTATTTGCACTGCATATGCAATACACTAAAGCTCCATTTAGTTACTAGAAATGAATGAAATAGAATGAATTTAAAAAATAAATATAAAAATAAACTAAATCATTCTTTTTCTATTGATAAATATAATAAAATTTATTAACATATACTACAAATGTGAAAATCATCACATTCTCTAACAATCTCATGAATCATGATTCTCAACCACATAAACTAAATTACGCATCTCCCTTATGAATTTAATCATCTTATTTTGACTTTTATTGTTTTCAATCCATTTTATTCCATTTTTTTAGTAAACAAATGGTAATTTCTTTAGTATATACTGATGAGATCAAAGAGAGCAAAGCCGAGAACTATCATATACCATTTTCTAGTTTCTGCAACCAAACAAATTAAAGTAATTCCCTTGGTTGACATCCATTTAGAATCTCCTAGATATATAAAATAAAAACAAAACATGAAATAAAAAAATAATTTCAAAGATATTTATATAGAAATATCCTTGACATATGCTCCATACAATCCTTTATTAAGATGCCTTCTAAAAATAAAAATTGGTTCAAATTTTATGGTCCGTAGTCAAAATATTAAATTATTCTTTTTAATCCCTAGAATTTAAATCTTTCTTGTAACTTGAACAAGTATGGTGAAGCTTCCATTAATTAATAACGCTATAATTGAAATATTGTCATGTTTTTTCAAATTGAAATATTGAAGTTCCTTTAAACCTAATAATTTTTTAATCTGCATGAAAATTATTCGAAACACCTTATATAAGGCACAAGAGGAATTATTTTTTAAATACTTAAAAACGGTTACTATTAAGTTCTACTAACAAGACTACAAGAGTATAATAAATATCACCTACCGATCCTTATATAGTGAGAGAATCTTCCGTCTATATAATAGAAGCCATGGCACATGAATTCTAATTCAATATATCTTTATGCACTACATGTGATTCTCTTCGCAAGACTCATTTGTTTGATACCACTTATTTGAATAGGGAAGAGAAATTGGTCGGATTAGGCTAATTAGTGGAATCACGAGTTCAGTCAGGGTCATTATAAAAGTTTGTTATCAAATATAGAAAAGAAAAACGATCGAGTACACCACGAAGCATAAATATATAACTACAAAATACATGGAAGACTTGCATTTTTTTTTTTAAATTAAATGCCAGTCAGATTTTTCAATTCAAGTGCTAAACTATCCAGCGTCCTCATAGAGGAACCATCTTCTCCAAGAGCATTAATAGCAGCTTCTTTAAACACTTGAATTCTTTCGCTAATTACTTTTCCTTCGTCACCTTTCATTACACTCTTCACAATTCTAGAGACTTCCTCCTTTCCCACAATTCCATTGTTAATTTCATTCTCTGTCGGCCTTACAGCAATCTTCAATTCCTCAGTCAGTAACACTGCGTTCATTCTTTGCTCTGCAAACAGTGGCCATGCAATCATTGGCTTTCCATAGAACACACTCTCAAGCGTTGAGTTCCAACCACAGTGGGTCAAGAACCCACCAACGGAATTGTGTTTCAGGACTTCAATTTGTGGGGCCCATGATGGAACCACAAGGCCTTGATCTTTGGTTCCATCGATAAACCCTTTCGGCAAGTAGCTAAGTGGGCCCTCCTTTTCGGCACTGAAAAAAGAAGTGGATTCACTTGGAGCCCTAATGACCCACAAGAACTTTTGGCCACTCATCTCTAACCCCAAGGCTAGTTCTTGAAGTTGGTCATGTGACAACGTTCCCCTACTCCCAAAGGAGACGTATAGAACTGAGTTTCTAGGCTGATCATCTAACCATGTCAAACAATTTGAGTCTGACTCGTTTATGCTATCTAACTCAGACAGTAAAATGGGGCCCATGGATAAAGAAGTGGGTACTTATGATTACTTTCTTGTATTTTAGCTATTACCTCTTGTTCCAGACCTGTGAAGCTATTCACTATGATACCATCTGCAAAGTGGAGTTGTTTACAAATGTGAAGAATGGTTCTGTAGGATTCACTCGATCTTTCATGAACTTCAACTGGAAGATCCTTGCCATGAAAAGTTATACAACCTGTAGGAAGTTTTATTAGGTAGTGTTTAGATTAGTATGTTTAGATTTTTAGATTTAAAATCTTAAATTTAATTTAAAATTCATGCACTTAAAATTTCTTGTTTGTAAATAAAAAATTTCAAATTCAAAGACAATGAAAAAAATGAGAAATGAAAATGAAAAGAAAATCTATTTGACTGTATAGCTAGCATTTCAAATAACTAGCTTAAGTGCAGGATGGATTTAAAATTATAAATCCAAACGGTGGATTTGACCTGAATTTAAATTTAAATCCCATACATCTACACATAACATTACTTAATTCTTGATTATTTTAGATCAAAATAAAATTTCTAGTAGCTATTTATTTTAAACTGATTTAGTGTGTGTGTATATATATATATATATATAGTTCACCTGTAAAAAAATATAGAAGAGAATTAAATCATATAGGAATTAAATCATATGGGAATTAAAGAATAATCAGTAATAACCTGGAAGTTTCAAAGGTTGTGATAGATCTCGGAAACCAGTAGAAACTATCTTTTGATCCTGGTCAAGATCGGGAATATTGAGACAAAAACACAGTGAAGAAGCTCCTGAAGCATAGTAAACGTACGACTTGAGGTTGAATTGCTTGGCAATTTCCAATGCATCCACTGAGAATAAATCAGCAATCATAGCAACAAGGTGAGTTCGAGAACTCAATGAGGTCAAAGCCTGACGAAGTGATGGAAGAGAGAGAATGACAGTTTGGTGGATTTGTGTCGCTGGATCGACGGCGCTTTGAGGGATGTCGTTTTGATTTACTTGTTGAAGAAAAGTGAAGTCTGTGTGTGGTGGGAGAGATTGGAGAATGGAATGTGTAGCTGAGGGAGGGCCAAGTGTGGGGATGAGTAAACTGACATGAAAATGACGGAGGTGAACGACGAGTCGTTTTGCAAGCTCAACCAGTGGGATGAGATGGCCAAAGCCTGGACATGGAACCATGACGATGCAGGGATTTCTTAATTTCTCCATCGAAAGATAGATGATTATATGATATCTTCAGGGTCTTCCTCTTTACTGAACGTTTCTTGGCTATAGATTGATCTCTGCTGATAGCTTTAGTTTGAATCTTCTTATTTGAAGAGGAAAGGAACGGTGTAGAAGACAAACAAGAAGACGACAAAATTCGAAAAGTGAGAAAGATGGCACAAAATCAAAAAGTTGAAGTTAACGTGTGCACGTGCGCGCGCGTGTGGTATCCCCCTCAAGCTTCCTATACTAGCAAAACTTGTTACAGCAAGCATATGCGCATGAAAAACGAAAAAAATCCAAAAAAAAAAAAAATCCCCTAATTACTTTCCCCCTCACAAAAAATGTGTCTCCATCACAACCTTTGTTATAAAGGATCCGTTAATTATTTTTCGTAGATTAAAAATTTTATTATTTAAAATTAGTTAAAGCTCGTTTAAATTACCTTCAACAAAATTTATTAATTACAGAATGTTGTTTAGACAGCTAGCAGCTTGTTTAGATAAAGATTAATGTTCAAGAAACGTGTATTCATAGTCAGAGGGAATTTATAAAAATTAATAAATATTAATTAGTTTATATTTTTAATATTTCTTTTTTAAAACTTTTGATCTTTCTCTTAAAAAAATTTAACTTAAAAGTCATTATATTAAAATTGTGTATAGTTTTATATAATATTTTAGAAATCCTTTAAAATGTAAAGTGACATCACATATCTTTACATCATTTTTTAAATATTATAAGGTTTAGATATTCAAAATAATTTTAATTAACGTTATATAGAAATTAAATAAAAAATATGTCTTCATACAATTGCTCAACTTCCATTCAATTTAATTGAAATTAAATAATGTGCATAATATTAATATTAACTATTAATTTTATTTTTAGAAGTAAAGATTTAATACATAACTAAAATCTTTTAATAAACTTGGAAATTATATATTTTATTTTTGTTTAAACACATCAAAAAAAAAAATACAAATAAATAATGAAGAGGAAGGAAGCCTACACACACAGAGAGAGAGAGAGAGAGAGAGAGACCCCACCACTGACAACAACGTGATTCCGCCCCGTTCATAATTGATATTCTAAAAAAAAGATCTAATTAATAATGTTAAGGACATTTAGGAGGGGTCTAAAGGTTCAAATACTTTCATTTAAGATCTAATAATAAAAGATCCTGTCACTGTTTCATACGTACGAGTGAACTCTTAATTCTCCTTAGATGCAAATGTATGCTCGGTCAACTTAACGAGTTGACTTACATTTTTTTATAACAATGCATTAGAGACATGTGTAATGGCACACTTCAAAATTAAATCTGATTTTTTTATTAAAAAAGTAAAAGTATTAACTTTGATGTTAATGCAAAATAAATTTATATTTAAAAATACGGTTTGTTAGAGCATGAATGAAGAAAGCGAATAAAAGAATGACATAGTGATACTAAATGAATACTCAAATCTATTTCCAAGTGCACAGTGCATACAAAGGGTTCGTGTATTTATAGAGAGATTACTCCAATACAAATGAGACACGACGTGTTATATTCAAAATAATCTAGAAGCTATTGTGCTTGTCATGTGATATTGGTAGTTTGTGTGGATGGTCTAATATGCCCTTGCGAGTCATATTGGATTAGAAGAACTGTAAGATTCGATCGAATGTTAGTAAATCAAGAGGAGGGAAGGGGCTTGGTTAAAATGTCAGCCAGTTGATCCTTTGAATATGCATGAAGAATGTTGAGAAGTTGGGCAGCTAGTCATTCTCTAACAAAGTAATAATCCAAGGAAATGTGTTTAGCTTTGGAGTGAAAGACATGATTAGCCACCAGGTAGGTAGCTCCTAAGTTATCACAATTAAGAGAAGGGGTTGTGGTAGAAAAATTCCAAGTTCATGGAGAAGATTTTAGAGCCTGATAAGTTCACTGCTGGTAGTAGCAATGGCTTTATATTCAGCTTCTGTGCTGGATTTGGAAAAACTGTGGGTATTTCTTGGAAATCCAGCGTCTGTAGAAGGAGAGCCATCTAGATTACTCCCCAGTCAGCATCAAAGAGGGTAGAGAGGAATAAATTGGAAGAGGGACGAATGTGTAAGGCTAGATGAGTGGTGCCATGCAGATATTAAAGGATTCATTTAATATCAGTCCAGTAGGTTTCTTTTGGTTAGTGCATAAATTAGCATACATGATTAACTGCAAAGGTGATGTCTAGCCTGGTGAAGTTAAGATATTGCTGGCTACCAACAATAATTCTATAAAAGGCAGGGTCAAAAAAATTCAGGCTATCCAAGAGAGATAATTTGGAATTAGGTGCCACAAGAGGTGAGACAGAGTAGGCTTTGGATATTTTGGATTTAACCAATAAATCTTCAATATATTTCCATTAGGAAATAATTAAACCATGAGTGTTAGATAGAGCTTCAACACCCAAAAAAATAATGTAGAGAGCCCAGATCTTCAACAAGAAAAGATGAACTAAGGACAGTAATTAAATCTTGAATAACAACCATAAAAGAACCAATGACAATTAAATCATCAACATAGACTAGAGCATAAACAGTGTAGAGATGATTTTTGCAAATGAAGAGAGAAGAATCTGACCTAGAGGAAGAGGAACCCAAGTGATGGAATTTGGAGGTTGATAGGGAATTAGTTACTTATCCTCAAAATTAAACTAAAGCTAACCCTAATACAATATAAGGCCAACCCTATGTCATCTTTCAAGGAATGATTTTAAGTCTAATTGAAAGTTATCTATTGAAATAAATCAACCAAAGTTTGTAGGAATTTAGTTACCTAGCTAATTATCTAAACTAATTACCTAATGTGCAAATAATTGAAATGCTAGTGAAAGTGAGTGAAATGAACTTTCCTTTTCACAATAATGGAACCCTAGAGATTACTTGATTTTGGACTCATTATCTTCTCATGATTAGGCTAAGTTAAGCTTCCCTTTCCTCTTGACTAAAGCTGTCATGACTTAAGAAAATTATCCTAAGTCAATTAACCTAATTAGCTAACTTCCCTAGGTCTTAGATTAAAGTCCCTATTTCAATTAACTAACTGGTGTAAAAATTAGCTAAGTGATTCACTCAAAATCTCCTCTCAACAGCCACGATCAAAACAACAATGTGAGTAACCACAAAATTATGTCAAGCTACTCAACAACACAAGTATTAACACCATAAGATTATGCAATATTAACACAAGTAATTCACTAATTAGAAAACAAAAGATTATATGCCAAACAAAGAGTGGCAAAATTCAGCCATGATTGTCCAAGGAAGAAATTAAATGAAACAATCCTCTCTCTTTACATCAACATTAAATGTAAATTAAAATCTACAAGCTAAGATGATTAAACCTTAGATTAAAGAATCTAACCATCTAGTAAAAAGAAAAGAGGATAGGAAACAAAAGAAATTAACCAATTTGAAGCTCAAGACTCATCCTCCATCTTCATCTCTCTAGGATTCCACCAAGAAACTTAACTAATCTTCATCATCTTCAAGAACCCTAAGTTGGAAGCTTGTTGACCAAAATTCATGGAACTTGGGATGAAGAAAATGAGCTTAGAACCTTGTGAAATAGGAAGGGATGGAACGAAAATAAAGAGAGGAAAAAAATGGTGTGAGTTTTGTGGAGGTTTAGCAGCTGAAAATGGAGGTTAAGGTGCTAGAAAATGAAAAACAAAAGAGAAAAAATGAACATTATGAACAAGAGAGAGATAATGAAGGAGATGAATGAAATGAGTGTTGGATTTCAAAATGAGGTGTATGGACGTGCTCCTAAGTGTTTCCCATTAGCTGAAGCTTAATTAAAAAATAAGAAAAGAAATTAAAATGAAAATGGGAGTCTTGTCACACTTGCAAGGTGACAACCTCCTATTGGTTTGTAGATAATTCTAATATGTGTGTAATTTTTCATGTGTCATCCACATCATTTAAGCTGATTTAATATCTCAAAAATAGCATAAATCACGTGCAAATGCTTAGCCATTAACCTCAAGGAGTGTTGACTTCAATCATCGAATTGATGCACAAGTCACATACCACCTATGTCACATATATCACATAATTCAATTAAATAGCATGTGATATAATAAAATCTAATTAATGTCCAGAATTAAATTCATAATTAGAAGGGAGAATTTATTAAATTAACCAAGTTCTAAGCTGCACAAAATTATATAAAAAATTTCACACAAAGGCAAACCGAAAACTAGGTCAAACTAAGACACTTAAGAAAGTGTTGACTTTTTTATTTAATTACTCCCAAACCAAAATGAATTTTAAAAATATAATTTTATTACTCATCAACTGGACACAAAATGAACTTTTTTAATTTTTCTGGTATATTTTCTCGAAAGTTTATTATTTAGGCTAAAATATCCCTAGTGCACTGAACCTAGAAACTTAGGCAAAATTTCAAATCTAATACAATGTGTGCACTTGAAAGCAAATCATTAATAAAAGGGTCCTAATTAATAAATAAAAGTGAGTAACAAATGTGTTCTATTAGAGGTTAGTCATGCAAACCATGCTTGTGGGGCTTGTTTGAGGCCATAAATGGCTCAATTCAGTTTGAAGACATGGTGAGAGTGTTAAGGATGAACTAAGCCTAACAGTTGTTGCATATATACGTCCTCTTGAAGAAAGCCATGAAGGAAAGAGTTTTAAATATCAATCTACTTGATGCACTAGTTGTTTGAGATAGCTATTGTGAGTATGAGTCATATCATAATAGGATTCATGATTGGGGAGAAGGTATCACAAAAATCAACTCTAAGCTGTTGATGAAATCCTTTAGCAATAAGACGGACTTTGAATTTCTCTAAGGTACCATCAGCCTAAAATTTCTTACAAAAAATTCACTTGCAACTAACAATATTCATATTGGGTGAGTATGGGACTAGAACCCATTTGTTAGTGGAAAGCAAAGCTTAAAACTCAACAAGCAAACCTTGATACCATTCATGAAAATTTAAAGCCTGAGAAACAAAAGAAGGGATAACAATTGTGGTTACTGAAGTGCAATAGGCTCAAGGTGGCGGTGCAGATAAGAAATAATCAAAAAGTGCTTTGGGTTTGTAGATACTGGCTTTTGAGTATATGATCATATGGTGGGTGGGTGGTGGAGGGTGAGATGGTAAGGATGAGTTGTCATTAGCAAAGAGTGATGAAAAGGGTGTGAGAGAGAGGATGTCAGGAAAGGAATAGGAGATGAGGATGAGGAAGAGGGGGACAAATAATGTAAAGTCCCCAGGTCTAAATTATAAAAGTCTCGTCTTAACCCCTGCTTTACCATTTCACATCACACAATCAAAAATACAAAATTAGAGTAATAGTCCCTTATTTGTTTTAAAAATCATGGGATCCTGACTTCTTAAAACATATATTCAAATAAAAGGGCTAGCGGAAGCGTAATATAGTCAAACGATTTTAAAAGCCACAGCTTTATAACCCTGAAAATAGGCCATACGCTGTGGTGTACAACACATGTGCTGTGGCATCTAACATAGAACCATGTGCTCTATTTCATACTTTATCATGCGCTACGGCGTACCTATTTGAAATTTTGCTGTCATTTTGACAGTAAAAATGATGAACTTCCAAGGTACACCATTTTAACATCTGACATCTGATTAGAGTGATTCAAGCACCCATACGAAGCTTATAACATGTACTAGCTAATGGAATAAGTTTGGACCTAATCTGATGGTTTGATCTAAAATTAAACACTCGGGGTGCAAAAAGCTGCTTTTTTAAAAAAAACTTACATTCTAAGTGCTCAATTCTTACGCCTTATCCCATTAGACTACTTCAAGCCTTGAACCAAGTCTAAAAGGACTATATACACCTAATTAACATCATACATATCAAATGTCACATTAATAGCCCATTTTGGCTTCTTAAAGCCATATTATACACTTGTGGTCTTATATGAGGAAAAACATATATATAACATAAAAAACACATATACAACTAGGTTTTTTCCACTTTCAACCCTCTGATTCTTAAATATAGGGCTCCACCTCACCATTTGTGTCAATTTCTTACCATTTATGTTAAATTCTCATACAATCAATATAATTCACATTTAACTCACAATCAATACACAATCATCACACACACACACACACACATTAATGGAACAAGTTACAACATTATATGCTTTCTTGTTCACATTTAAGCCTACACATGTACCCTCCACTGGGGCACCCTCTACATAATGCAACATCATATATATATATATATAAGCAAGCTCCACAATACAACTCACTTTCTCATATTCACATACATATATTTATCCTAGTTGGCAACTCAACTTAAATAACACATTATACATTCATATTTACTCAATGATAATCATAACACTACCAATCAAAGCTATTCTTTTCTTGCTTCCTTTCTTGACCTTCTCAAGTTCTCTTCACCTGTGTTCAAAAGTAACGAAGTAAGACATACGTTCTAATAACTCGGAGGTAATCCCTATTACAGGTTAGTAAACAAAATCATAAGCAAGCGATAAAGTAGCATATATATAGTCATAAAACAGTAATATAGGAATATACAGGAATTTATTCTCATCAATTTGATTATGCTCATGCAATACAGTCTTGGTTTCCCCTAGTAGAGTAAACTTTACACCCAGTTAGACCCTTCACTCATAAAGAACAAGGCCTACTATACTATTGCTCAGACTAGGTCATTTTTGTATAAGTGGTCTCCTATGTCCATCATGGTAGAGTCAAGCTCCACACTCTAGATCATCAGGACTTCTTAGCCTTATACAGAGTAAGACAATGGCCCTTTACCCTAGCCTAGGGTAATCTTATAGATCATTCAATATCCTAGGTCTGTCGTGGTGGAGTCAAGCTCTATGCTTTGGATCATTGAGACTTCTTCTCCTAGGTCCATCTTGAAAAAGTCAAGCTTTACACTTTAAATTATTAGAACTTCTTGGACCTCTTCAAGATAAGGCCGCATTTCCCTTTACCATAATCGAAGGTATATCTCACAGATGCGATGCATGTTAGTACACGTGCCATCTAAAATTCATTTCAATCAATACTCACATACCTACATGCATATACTTTCACAATATTGTTACTCCATCAGTCCACAATATAATACACGTAGTTATGTCAAAATACTTATAAACAATTTAACAAACAAACAAGTAAAATGATTTTCTAGTTACCTTTAACCCTTACTACTAAGGGTTACCAATCACACTAAGCTCCCATAGGTGTAGATTCTCACGAGAAACTTTCCAGGTTCTCAATCTACATAACACAGTGCCTCTTAGTCAATTTTCAACACAATTCATAGTCATTCATTTAGCTAAATCAAATCCCTTAACACATAAAACAGTTTTAAAGAACCCTTTTCAATTCACTTATCCATTATTTATTATCATTAGCCCTATAAGCTATTCAAACAACTATAACAACTCCTTAACACATTCATTTCACCAATTTCATCTTATTGACCTAACTTTTAGGCTATTTTGAGCCTAAATGCTTAAAACTCAACTATTTAACTCTATACTAGTCACGAAACCTTAGTTCTGTATTTGATATCTCATTTTAACTTTTTCTTTTAGATAATAACACCTTAGAATCTCAGGGTTTGATTTCTCAACTAATGAAATTCAATGAAAAAGGGGTAGAATTGAAGCATAGGGCTACACGTTACTGACTCAGCAAGTTACAGATTAAAGAAGACTCTAGACTTTAAGTTATGGCTTGCCCTAGTAGATCCATAACTTGCCCACCTCTCATGCACATCTTCCCCTATTTCTCTTCGTCTTTCATGATCTGACTTAACCTTTAAGTAAAAATTCTACACCATGTGCCATAGTGCACGTAGCTTTTGTTGTTGTGCATGGCATAGTGAGAAAAATCTTACTTGTGCTCGCGTTAACCCTTGGATCATCTTTCTACCCTTCAATCCTATCCTTATAATACCCAATCAATACAAATCATCAACTCAACATCTAAATCACAATCAATCCCCTAATTACTAATTTATCCCTGATTAGCAACTAGTTTCTAGGATTGAAATTCAAGATGTTACAGCTAACAAGTAGGGAAAGGTGAAGTAGGGTTAGGTAAAGGATATAGGTTAGAGTTTAAGGGCCCAATAAGAGAAGGTAAATTAAGATGGAGCATAGGATGGGGTTGATTATGATTGGGCTAGGAAAAAATGGTGTTTGGGCTGAGGAAAAGGAAGTGAGTTTCATCAAAAAATCATATTGTGAGGAATAGAGGCAGCCCATTGTGATATGAAGACACAGGTACCTAAGATGATGTGGTGCATAGCCTAAGAATACATAAAGAGTTGGACATTGAGCCAATTTATTTAGTGTATACAATCTGATATTTGGCAAACAAGCTATGCCAAAAAATTTTAAAATATTACAATTGGGTGGTTGATAAAAGAGAAGTTCATATGGGCTTTTATTATGTAAAGTTAGGCTTAGCAACCAGCTAAGAAGGTATAAGGCTGTGGTAAAGGAAAAATTCCAATAAGGTTGAGGGATTTGACTGTGAGACATGAGTGCTAGACTAATTCCAACAATTATTCTGTGGTATCTTTCAACAGTGCCATTTTTTGTATGTGTGTGTGGGGACATGTAATGCGATGATAGATGCTTAATGACTGGAGGTCTTTGTGGAGAGAATAAAATACACCACCCTAATTAGATCAAAAAGATCAAATGTAAGTGTTAAAGTGGGTGAAAAAAAGCTGATGAAATTGATGAAAATTTTTACAAACTTCATCTTTAGTTTTAATTGGATAAAACTAGATATATCTAGAGTAATCATTAATAAAGCTAACATAATATTTACAACCAGTAACATAAATGGTTGGGGATGGACCCTATACATAATAAAAAACTAGCTAAAAAGAAAACATAGAGTAATAAGGAGAGAGCGATGATGATAGATGATGAATTTTTTAAATGTAGAAGGTAGGGCATTGTTGAGAAACTTTATAAGTGGTGACAATAAGAGAGTATTGGTAAAGAACATGTTGAATTGTGTGGAGTGCAGGGTAGCTAAGATAATTGTGCTATTAAGTGAGGGATGTCCATGTACTTGAATGAGTAGCTAGGATGTTGTTGATAGAGAGAGAATACATTTTGTTATGGCTTAGATTCTGAAGTAAGAGTTTCTTTGTTTGTTCATCCTTTACACAAAAAGAATGAGAGTGAAACTCAAAAAACACATTATTGTCAAGACAAAATTGGTGAAAACTTAAGAAATTTTTGGTAATAGTAGGAGTATGTAAAAGATGAGATAGTAAAAATTTTCTAAAAGAGTCAGTAGGAGCTAATGCCTTGATGGTATATTAGCATAGGAGAACCAACACTGAGTTATATAGCATCAGTGCCTTGGTAAGAGTCAACATGAAGATTAAGGTTGGAAGGGTTATAGGTGACATAGTATGAAGCTCCTTTATCAGGGTACTAGAGGGAATCATTGAGTATTAGTAGTCTAAGTAATGAGTTGCTATAGTAGGAGGTGGTAGAGCTTGTAAGGTTCAATTGTAGTGTTGAAAATAGTTGTACATAGTATGGCTATATTTTTTACAAAGCTAACATGATAGGTTAGAGTCAAGTTGAAAAGTAGAGTAGTGTCCACCACATTATGTATAGTTACTACATCCTCTGTATGGTCCTTTATATCCTTAACTATGACTAAAGTAATGTTGTTA
This sequence comes from Prosopis cineraria, assembly GCF_029017545.1. NCBI lineage: Eukaryota > Viridiplantae > Streptophyta > Magnoliopsida > Fabales > Fabaceae > Prosopis > Prosopis cineraria. The sequence goes on along the minus strand of NW_026555343.1, from coordinate 16,982,521 downwards.
GCCACTTCCACAGCCTCCATGAGTAGGTAGGGCTGGAGGGAAGAAATTGGTAGAAACCCTATTGACAGTATTACTAGTGATATTAACAAGAAAAGAGATGGAATCTTGTCGAGTCATACGAGCCTTAAAGGTAATCAGATGGCTTAAAATTTCTTCAATATTTAGAGTATGTCATTGGGTAGTAATGAAAGTCACTATGGTATTGAAATTTGAACCCAAAGTAGCAATAACATAAGTGATAAAATTATCATCGGCAATAGGTTTCTCGACAGTAGTAAGAGAATCAGCAAGGATGGTGGCTTTGGGAATGGTACTCAAAGATGGTTTCTCCTAATTTTTTAAGAGTTATGACCTATTGATGAACATGAACAACCTAAGCTTGTGTTTTATAGAGATAATAATGTGTCAAGAGCTACCTATATAGTATGGAAGGTTTTGTGACGAAGGACTTAAGGAATTAATTTTTTTCAAAAAGAAAGGCTATGAGATAGACAAGACTTAGTTGGTCTTGTTTAAACCAATGAAGATAAGATTGGTTTAAGAGGCCAGAGGGAGTTTGTGTGGTGGAAAAGGAATAGAGCCATTGCTATACCTAAATAACTGTTGACCTTGTAACTACAATTGAAGTTGGACTCTTTATGAGGTAGTTATCTTTAATGACTTTTATAATGATGAAATGGTTGAAGTTAGTAGGATGAGTGGATACTGATGAGTAATTTAATAGTGGTGAAATAGTACTGGAAGTACTAAAGGATAGTGTAGTTCCCATACTAACTTATGTCACTACTATGATACAATGTTAGAATATACATGAAGAAAGTGAATAAAAGGATGACATAGTAATACTGAATGAATACTCAAATATGTTTCCATATATACAGTGCATACAAAGGGTTCATGTATTTCTAGGAAGACTACTCCAATACAAATGAGACACGTGTTATATTCAAAATAATCTAGAAAATATTGTGCTTGTCACGTGATATTGGTAGTCTTTATGGATGGTCTAATAAGGTTAAATGGCAATTTGAACCATTAATTATAGGCCTAAGGTCGATTTGAATCTTGAACTCATATTTGTTTCATTTTGCACCCTAAATAATTAGGCCCTTACTGTTAATTTGAACTAAACAACCATTACGTTAAGCTGTGGGCCCCATATCACATATAGATGAAGACTAGCTTTCCCTTTCCTTGTCACTCTCTCATTGCCCCCTCTCCTTCTTTCTCTCTTAGCAACCAACTTGTTTCCTATATGCTTCATGAAATGCTGGCAAGGGAAAAATGATGATTCTGACAATAAAGCCAACTTGTCCAATATATTTCCTCTACACTTCATGAAGCACCATATTCAAGCTCTTAAACCATATCCCCTGTAAAGCATAGCCAATAAAGTAATAGCTTGTGAGTAGATGATGCAGGTTGATTTGGAAGAGGAAATGGATTGAAACTAAGGCAAATGATCATTGATTGCTTCATACAAGTCCAAACTCCTTAATATATTCATATATATTCATATTTATGACTTATGAAAAAGGAGAAGGTTGTTTTTTTTCGTCAGAGTTCTTGAATAAAGTATAAATGTATATTCTTGGATGATAGTGATGGTTGATCGGATAGAGAGAAAGGATTTGGTTTTAGGGTCTCTTTGATAGTACTAGCAAGAGGATGAGGAATACGAGTTAATGATGGAAGAAAATTAAAAGAACCTTGAGGAGGAGAACTGCAACAGGATGAAGGAAAGAAAGAGGTGAGAGGAACATGATGATGAGTTTGTTGAAGCTCACTGGCTTCTTTCCTTATTATTGCAAAAACAAAGGGTTTGTGATGACTCCTAATATTTTCTTAATTTTCACTTGCAATTTTATTAAAAAAGGGGTCACCTAGGTGTTTTTATTGACTAATTGGGTGTACATTTATAAGAGATTAAGGAAATTTGGTGATAAGTAGGTAATGTTTAATATAGAGAGGTATTGGGCCAATTTTCTACACTAATTCATGTGTCTTTTATTTCAAAAATAGCCTAAGGTGGAAGCTGAAGTCCAAGAAGGAAAATCTAAAAAAAAAATTCTACACAGGTCATGTTCATTGCAATAAAAAAGTATTTAGCTACAACAAAGCATGAATTTTAGTAAAATGCTAGCTTTGATCTTCAACCAATTTTAAGGGTTTTTAAGCATCATTTTTTATAGTTCTGAACCTCAAGCAGCTAAAGCACGTCAAGGTAAAGGAAAAGAGCTAAAAGAGGTTTGCAAAAGCTTGGGTTTAATGAAAAATCAAGAGTTTACCGCAAGATTTCTCTGATTAAGTATTTGTTCTCTTGCTTCTCTTTATTTTGATGTGTCTATTGTTGAGATTTTCTATAATTAGAGTCATATGTGGTTAATTTTCTATTAATCTAGGGTAGCTATGATCTAATTCTTGGATTAGAACATGTTTGAACTATTTATTTGAGATTAATATTAGTTTTGTTTACTTAATCTAGTATTTGCTTGTCTATTTAATGCTTTGTTGTCACACCCTAAAAGTAAAAAGGTGACTGACATGGTATGTGAACCATAATATATGTTCCTTAAGCCTTAAATCAAGAAAATTATTACAATTTTTTTCCTTTTTTGTTAAGGAAAGAAGTCGAAAGGCATAGCAAGCCACTAGAAAACCAAGTTTAATAGACTTAGCCCAAAAAACATGCAAATTGTTCCATTTCTAAAACATAGTTATATTTGCATCGGGATGATATTTATATTCTAACGAGATTTTTAATATTTTGTAGAAATTTTAGTAAAACCTTCCTTTTAAATAGGACCTCTCAAAAGTTCTACAACACAATTTTTCAAATAGAATATCACAAAAATCAAGAACTTAGCTCCATCCAGCTAGCAGACAGAGTATATAACAAAATAAGGACTCCTAATTATAGCCTATATGGAGCATCTAATCATATTTTCAAAACAAAATTGATAAATTTCATAATTACATAAAAAAGGAGACATTTTTGAAACAAATCTCCACCTACTTAGCAATAAATCCCTCAGTGGTCAGCAAGATGTTCAGTGTCAGCTAATGAATCTAAAATCAAAATATTTTTTCAATGAATATCCCAACATTAAAGGGTATATATATAATAATAATGACATAATCAAGAATTCAATGGAAATATCCATTTGAAAACAAATTAGTTGTACCTCAAAGGCCACATATTTCTACACAAAAATTATATAAATCATCTGTGTATAGATTCAAATAATAATGACATAGCATTCAAATTTCACTTCAGTCTGCAATATATATATATATGTATGTATGTATGTATGTATGTATGTATGTATGTATGTATGTATGTATTCAAACAATCAAGCAACATGACTCATTTAACAAATACCAATAATCTTGAATAAATAGTAAGTTTCAAAATTTAATTTTTAGCAAGACTAAATTAAAATGATTAACAAACCTGAATACATAATCCATGAGAGTAAGTCACCCACAAGCATGGCTTAAAGAATGAAATAATTGAACATAGTTAGAAGCCACGAAACAATTACAAGCATAGCCTACGAATAACAAGCATGAGTACTTAAGTCATGAATAGCAAGCATGAGTACTAAATTCACAAATAGCAAACATGAGCACGATACTCACGAATACCAAACTAGTTAGAATTTAATCATAGCGTGCCAAAGGCTAATGAAACCACCATTAGCAACTAACATTTTGATTCAATCCCAAAATTTAAATCAAGTATGCATAGGTTTATGAATCAACATTTTATCTCTTCACATCACAATCATTGTAAAATAATATTATTTATGTTCTCTCATACACGAACAATAATAACCCTATATCAAAAACATTATCGTATGTTAAATAATTAAAGATATTCAATAATAAAACAACTCTATCTTTCTTGTAAAAATGAAAGTAATTTCTTTTAAAATAGTTAGTATTAGGAATTGAAGTTATGTTAATGCACATGTGAAAATACTCTAACAATATTAAAATAGAATTAGCTTATAAATTAATTGTGACACTATCTACTTATCATTAGTACATCCAAGTACCAAAATTCATTCCTTAAAATTTCAATTAAATCTTTCCTGAAAAACCCTATTCAATAATAAGAAAATTTAGCGCCCTTTACCCGATTTAATAAACTCCCTTCTAATATTAACAACACCATAATCAACTAACTTCTCAAGTTAATCCAATTTGCAACTTAGATTCGTCAATCCTTACAAAACACACACACACACACACTCTCTCTCTCTCTCTCTCTCTCTCTCTCTCTCTCACACTTCTATTCAAGGCTTTGTTTATATTATACATGTCTTCCCAACTCTTCTCAATCACATGTATCTAAGTTTTAATCAAAGTGTAAATACAAGCATGCACATGTAACTTAGTTGCTCTATTAATCAAAAAATACTTCTATTACCCACTTTATCCAACAACTTAATTACACTCCATAATAAAGTCATAAAATAGAACCATATTTATAAATTATACTTCAACCTTGCTATTTCCAAAATTCAACTTATCATACATTAGCTCATAATAAAATTTCTTTGCAATTCACAAATTAAACTTTGCTAAATAGCATCTTGAATTAGCCATGCTTCTCATCATAATCAATAGAATTTTAGAAAATGTATAATCAAGAAAAACTCTTCTAACAAGTATTTTATCAAACACCTCATAGGCCTGAATCTTCAAATCTTAATACTAAGCTCTTCTCTTCAAATCTCATCCCAACAATTTTTCCAAACAATTCTACAATGTCAATATTTGAATTAATCCAGCTTGCTTAGATTTAAACCACCTGCACATTCACACAGCACATTGAAATAGAGAGGAAGGATCAATTTCACAATAATCAATTCTCACCCATATGCACAAATCCAGTAAAGAGGGACAAATTTTACAACTTCAACCACTAAAACACACACGCACAAAAATAACAAGAAGAAGGTTCTATAAGTTCCTTATCTCAACCCAAGCACGATAAACTAAAGGAGCAATTTGAAGGTCCTTTAAAACTAGACTAACATTGCAAGTAGGAGAAAAGATGGTTGTGAAGTGAAGAACAAAAGGAAGGAGTTGTGGTTGTTCAATGCTACCCGTACAGAAATGAATGAAGGTGATGCATTGTAGGGGAGGAGGAGATTTTTGTCACACCCTTGCAGCTACTTGGACAGAGGAGAAAGAAGAAAGCCTTAGCATTGTCACAGTTGCTGGATAGAGGAAGAAAAAGGAAGATCAGAGAAGAAGTAGAAGGTTATAATCTAAGGCTTTCTTTCACTCTCAATATCCAAGTGGAATCGAAGGGAAAATGGAGAATAGGATGCCTCCCAATCTTTAGCTCTGATTCTCTTTTTTCTTTAAGACCCCAAGGGTAAAATGGTAGTTTTTGTAAAACTAATAGCAAAATAAAAATCCCTTTTTTGCACTAAGACGGTTTGAACTTGGGACCTAATAGTTATATAGTTGGCACATACTCCACTAGACCACCAATCCCTTTTATTAAACTTACTCAAAAATTAATAAAAATACATTCAAAATAGCTAACCATAAAGTTTATTTTTATCAAAATATTTGGGTTATTACATTGGCCATTGTTAAGTATGAATTTGAGGTTTTAGGTTCTAACTTGGAGGAAAGGAATCTAAATTGAACGATTAATTGAGTAATGTGAGATTAGAATTTATTCTAATTTGCCGATAGTATAAGAATTTACCTATTGATCCTATATAATTATTTTAGAGTGAATTTTTGTTTTTGTGCTTGTTGAGTAATTGTGTTGGAATAACATTTCTTAATTCAAGAGAAGGAGTAATTAATTGAAAGATAATTATTCTTATTAATAGTACTCTAGATTAACAAACTAATATTAAGTGTATTTAATTGGGTAATTGCATGCTTTATGAATTTAAGAAGAGATTAGCCATCTTAGTTGCCTTAAATGTTGTGGTTGCTAGAACTTTAATTTTAGTTATTTTTGTAAGGTCGCCCTTACTTATAAACCATTAATCATGGCAATCCTAAGACTAATCCAGTTAGATCACCATGTTTTGCAAATATTTTCAAAAATAGGATCTCAATTTTTTATATTTAGAAAATACTTAAATATCATTTAATAAGCATCAAATTAGAGTAAGATATCATTACAAAAGCATGAGATACTTTTTTAGGAGTCAAAGGACTCAAAACTAGTTAGAAAAAAATCAAGGAGTGAAAAGCAAGGGAACGAGCCATGGCATGTGTACATGCACTATAGCTGTTCCTTTTTTATGACATATGCCGCGGCGTGTTGCACAATATCAAACATAAACTTGCTATCATTTGATAATATTTAGGGGCAACATCCGACGTGCCTTATATCTTTGTTTGATATTCAATTGAGATGATCTACACATCTATGGAAAGCTCTTTTCATAAACTAGATAATGGCATAGATTTTTCTTCCAAATTATTTCACATCAAGAAATTAATTAATAATGATATAGTGTAAATTAAAGAAAAAAAATGAAACGAATATTTTGTTGAAAAACAGACAAGTCTTGAAATTTGAACACAGCTATAAAATAATTAGAACTTTTTGTTCTAAATGAATTATACATCACAGTTGGAACAGGGAAGGAATCTGGAATATATCCATTCAATTTTGACCAAAATTAGACATCCTATGATAAAAATACAGCGTGAGACTTAAAAAAGAAATTTATTGTTAAAGATAAATTAAAAGGCACACCACTATGAGAAATTAACTATAAAATATACTGAAGGGTTCGCATCTTTCTATTTGCCACTCAAATTTTTCCATTGAAGTGCTAAACTAGTGAGTGCCCTTGTAAAGGAACCATCTTTTCCAAGTGCTTTAACAGCATCATTCTTAAACACTTGAATTCTTTTATTAATCTCCTTGCCTTCGTCACCTTCCAAGACACTCTTTACAATTCTAGAAACTTCCTCCTTTTCCACAATCCCATTATTATTTTCATTCTCTTTTGGCCTTACGGCAATCTTCAATTCTTCAGTTAGAATCACTGCGTTCATTCTTTGCTCTGCAAACAGTGGCCACACAATCATTGGCTTTCCATAGAACACACCTTCTAGTGTGGAGTTCCAACCAGAGTGTGTCAAGAACCCACCAGTGGACTTGTGCCTCAGGACTTCAATTTGTGGGGCCCAAGATGGGACCACAAGACCACGATCTTTGGTCCTCTCATGGAATCCTTTTGGCAAGTAATCCAGTGGGTCCTCCTTTTGTGCGCACAAATAAGCCGAACTAGCAACCCTATTTGGAGCCCTCGTGGCCCACAAGAACTTGTGGCCACTCATCTCTAACCCTAAGGCTAGCTCATTAAGCTGTTCTTGTGACAGTGTTCCACCACTCCCAAAAGAAACATATAGAACAGAGTTTGGTGGTTGATTGTCTAACCATTTTAAACACAGTGAATCTGACTCGTTCAAGCTAGCCGATTCACTTTGTAAAATGGGTCCCAATGGATAAATTGGGGGGTATTTATGATTACTTTCTTGTAATGTTGTTATCACCTTCCTTTCCAAATCGATGTAGCTATTGAGTATGATACCATCCGCCAAATCCAATCCTTTACTGATATGAAGAATTGTTTTGTAGGATTCACTTGCTCTTTCTTGAACCGAGTCCATGAGATCCTTGCCTTGAAGAGCTACACAACCTACAAAAAGTATCAGGAGTAATATCCATTTTTAACTTGACCAATTAAATGTGTTAACATAACAAAAAATACACAAGAGATCAAAATATTAAAAAGAAAAGAAACAAATACAAAGATAGCTTGGAACCTGGAAGTTTCACGGGTCGTTGTAGCTCTGGAAACTCAGTAGAAGCGATTTCAAGATCCTTGTCCAGTTCGAGAAAATTGAGGTGAAAGCTCAGCGAAGCACCTGATGAAGCACAATAAGCGTATGTCTTGAGGTTAAATTGCTTTGCAACTTCTAATGCGTCCACTGAGAACACATCAGCAATCATAGCAACAAGGTGAGTTCGAGAATTCAGTGAGATCAAGGCCTGATGAAGTGAAGGAAGAGAGTATGTCACAGTGAGATTCATGTGTGTTACTGGATGAAAGGCATTGGGAGGCATGTCGTTTTGGTTGACTTGTGGAAGAACTGTGAATTCTATGTTTGCTGGAAGAGATTGGAGGATGGATAGTGTGGTTGACGAGGGCGGCGCACCAAATGTTGGGATGAGGAAAGTGACATGGAAGTCAGGGTGGTGAACGACGAGTCGTTTCGCTAGCTCAATGAGTGGAATGAGATGGCTGAAGCCCGGACATGGAACCATAACGACGCAAGGATCTCCTTTCTCCATGGAAGATTGGTAGTTTGGTGGATTCAGAGACTTGAATAGCTAGCAAGTGAGTTATAGTATATTTACAGGTTTTTGAGATGGTGGATGTCGATTTCTATTTATAGGAGGAGGAACGAATTAATCGGTTTAAGAAGAATGACAACACCAGCGATGTCAGAATAAGATCGGACCGATCGAAACTGGCTTATGGAATGGTCCGGTCAGGGTGTGTAGGACTGGGAGAAAAGTGCATAAAGCCAGTGAAACCTAGTAAAATCGGTGGAAATTAACCGATCAGAACTATCAAGAATCATTTTTCTATTTTTTTTAAAATATCAATAACCTAAAACTACGTTATTTTGTGTTTTTTATCTGTCTGGTGGTGGTTTTTCTTCATAGTTATATATATACATATAAATAAATATATATATATTTGATTATACATTTATGATTTTAGTTAATAATAAAAATCTTGTATTGATTTGATTAGACAATTAATTTGGCATCACTGATGATTTTGGTTACTTTTAATGAACAATAAATAATTTTATTATAATGGTAGTGCAATTGAATATAAATTTCACACATAATCTTTAAATTTTATTATTTTAATTGATTTTTTGATAAGGATATGCATGGTTAGATATTGTTTAAAATATTTTTATTTTTCCTACATAATATTTAAATTTTATTATTTTAATTGCGATTGGTTAAACCACGGACCACGGTTTAATGAACTAATACTCTAAAACCAATTCGATGTTTAAACTGGTTCAAACAATATTGGACGTGATATAGATAAACGAGTTAAACAAATGTTTTAAAATATTATAAAATAGAATGGCTATTTGACGTTGATTTCTCTCTCGATTTTTGAGACGACCTTTATTTGAAAATTATATTATATTTAGCTTTCATATTATGGGGGGTTAACATAACGTTAAATATTTACTATCGGCGGTGAGTCAGATTTCGAATTGGTGAAGGCAAGGAGGAATCTAAGCATTTTAATATTCCAACCATTTCAATTTATAAGACAATTACAGATAAAATTATGTACACTAATCAAGCTCATTAAATAAACTTTACATCCTTATTTTTATAAAAAAAATATAAACATCTAAAAACACCTTTCATTTATTAATCCATCTATAAGAAAACATTAAAAAGATAGAAAATATAATGTGAAGTGTAATACTAAAAAATATCACTCATGAAACCTATTTTTATCAAAGTATTTTACATTTGAGAATGCCAAATCTCCCCCCAAAAGTGTCTTGTAAGTTAGATGAAGGGAGCCAAGGGGGTTGACAGTTCATGAGATATATTTTATTATTCAATTATATGAGAAATCAAAATATCTATACCCTCCGTTAAAAAATATAAGGTATAAGGTATTTTTAATCAAATCTCATTTTCAATAAAATAGTTACCTACTTTTAAATAACTTTATCTTTTCATATTTATTCTTATTAAATACTCTATAATAAATGTAAAGTTATTCATCAATAGGAGCACTTTAAAAAAAAAGGCAATAATTACATCTCAAAAGACTAAAAATACCTTATATTTTTAAACATCTAATTTTTGAAAAATGCCTTACACTTTTTAACGAAAAGAGTAATTTTTTTTTGGCACAAAGAATATGAGTATATGTTAATTTTCGTCAAATACTAAGAGTAAATGACAGACCTCTCCTAAATAAAGATATCTAATAAAACTTTCTCATTTAAATTCAAATTATAATTATAATTCTACCATTTAAATAAAAGTTTGTAAATAATTAAATATATCTAACAAAACACATGTATTCGCATTTTTATGCAATATGACTTGCTATTCGATGGATGATGGAGTAAAATTATACTACGTCCATTCCTTTTTATATGTTATAAGAACCAAGTGTGTTTTTAGAAAGCGGATGAAATACTTTTAAATATATAATTGAGTGATTATGGTGAGAAAAGATCTTCAAAAAAAAAAAATCAGTAATAAGAGTCGACTGTGTTTTTAGAAAGCGGATGAAATACTTTTACAATCATTAGATAGTTTTAAGTAATTTTCTTAATCTGTTTGAATTAGTTGAAACTGACTTAAAGATTGCTTGGCTCAATGCAATATGATGAACTTCTCAAAAGTTAACTTTCGAAGTTAATTTCTCAAGAAGTTTATAAATGATTGCATGTTTCATTTTATAAGTACTCAAATAGCTTAATTTTTTTAAAATAAATATAACATTGTTAACGCTGAATACTACAAAAATATCTTTCAAGTGAATTTTATTTTATAAATTTACAAAAGAGAAATTTCTAAATATATACAAAAAAGACTAGGAAAGTAGAATTTACCTAGGATCTGGTTAGTAATTGTTTCTCTAGTCATGATGAAAGTATGATGTTTAACTTCATCAATTCCCAAGTTAAGGCTTTTAATGAATCTAGAGAGAATTACTCTTCGAAAAGTACAATTTCCCTTCGTTACTTACTCCCAACCAAACCACCCCTTGTAAATATCAACTAAGACATCACAAAGTTTGTCCTTTGTTATAAGAATGCTGCTTTGGAAGTTCGAAGAGGTGGCTGGGAACGTTAACTTAGGGGCAATAGAAACTATTTTAAAATATTTAGCATTTTTTTTAAGAGGTGACAACGTTTGTCTTCTGCTGTCAATTTCAATTATATCACAAGTTTTAATAGATACTTGTCATCATAGTATAAACCACAAGTTTCCTTTAAATACTTGTGATCCACTACACATCACTCACAACACCTATGAATATTTCACTCATGAAAACTCTCTTGATAGTAAGGAAATCTCTCCCAAACAAATGACACCTTTATAGAAAAAATTTCTTTTTTGTCTAGAGATAAGGGATCTCAATCCTTAATTCACTTAAGAATATGTAGAAGTTATTTTCATAGAAAATTCTCACTCAATGAGATGATTGGAACAATTTATGCACACTCAGAAATAACTCTCTTAGAAGATATGTAATACATTTTTTTGCCTATAAACTAAGGGAGAGCAAGTTTCTCATTCACAGGCTGCAAGATGGTAAGATTTCAATAATATGGCACTTAAATCATGTTCAATTATTACCCATTCATTTAAATGAGGTCCTATTTATAGTTTGGCATTAAAAGAGATGTTAGAAACACTTAGGATAAATATTATATATAGCTATTGATGATTTGTGAAAGTATGTTTACTAGAAAAAGCACTTTCTTCGCTAAGTGCATTGAATGCTTTTTATAGGTTTATTCATGTGTGAATTGTAAGGGTGTCACGTGTGGATTGGTTTAAAGCTTAATATAGTCTGGCTCACTTCAATCACGTGAGGCCACTACTACAAAATAAGTTTACAAAAGCGCTTTTTTTGACTTTAGGGAGCGCTTCCAAAGCGCTTTCATATTGAGCGCTACGAAATGTACAGGAGCGCTTAAAAATAAGCGCTCCTGTATGTACGCTATACAGGAGCACTTTTAGAAAAGCGCTCCTGTATGTATGCTATATAAGAGCGCTTTCGAAAAGCGCTCTCGTAAGAGAGCTCTAGTTTATAAGGGCACGCATCATGTACGGGAGTACTCTCTACAAGAACACTCTTGTATGCTGCCATACAAGAGCGCTCTTTATAAGAGCTCTTTCGTATGCTGACACCTTATCGAAGCGCTCTTTTAAAGAGCGCTCCAGTATGTGCCGTCTAGGAGCCCTCTTCTAGAGCACTCCTGTATATCGCTCTTAATCAGAGTGCTCTCGTAAGTTATTTTACAAGAGCGCTCTTCAAATGAGCGTTCTCATATATTATTTTTATTTTTTAAAAATCAAATTTTTCAAATTTCTTCTTTTACAAATCTTTAACAATGGCAAATCATAATATCAAAAACTAATTTAAAAATAATATCAACATAAAAATTTATATACAAGAAAAGAATTTGAAACTGATACAACAATTTCAATTTTCTAACTAACCTAGTTTAATTTCTAACAAGCCTAACAAATGAAACTATTGTTATTTTTTTAACATTGAAATCTAACTTCTTATCACAAACAGCCAATAATATATTCTGACCACTCTTCAACTAAATTTTCTATTTGCTCCATAGTAAAATACGAATATCTTGCTCCAACAAAATACTACACAAGACATGAAAGCAATATATAAGTAATTAACATTATATTAACTTAATTTCAAAGCTTTTGACTTACATTTTCAGGAATGATAAACTCTTGTTGTATGATTACTTCTCTTATAAACATCATAACATAGTATCTACACTCCCACCCTTGTAATTGTGTAGGTACCTATAAAATAATAAAAGATGTTATTATCAAAATATGGTAGAAATAAATTCTAACTTAATTTAAAATACTTTAGTGATTAAGTTATATATATGATACAAGTATTTGCTGTCGAAAATCTGACAGAGTCTCCCCTATAACTTGGAAGTTCCAGAATTTTTTAAAAATTCTACATCAATCCAAAACAACATATTCAAAAAAACAAACATAAAATATCAATCAAGCAATCATTTAGATATGTACCATCTTGTTTTATTAAGAAAATAATATAAACCTTTATTCTTTTCCATGAATAAAACTCAACAGGATCAGGTCTTTCAGTGTTTGGAGGGAGACTTCACCTCCTCAATAACGTGCTATAGCCCTATTATATAATGATTAAGCATATCAAGTAAAAATTAATTGTTATAATAAATATATATAAAGAATATAGAACTAAAAACTTGCTGATTAAATAATATCCTCATAGATTTGTAGTTCTTAACGTCACTATCTCTTAATGAATCAAGATAATAAATCACAGGGATGAATGGATTGATACAAACAAGCACATAATGTTGCTTGAAAAAATAAAATATTTCATTAAGTAAAATATCAATTAAAGTTAAAAATAAATAATAATAACAATTTACCCTGGATTGTGAGGAGCTAAAAAATAACATGTTTCTTTTGTCTTTGGCTTTGAATGCATCAGTAATCTTTTGAGAATGGTACAACACTGTAGGTACTAGTGTTGTGCGGGCTAATAAATGAAAATTTTGTTATCAATGAGCCCGGAACCACAAAGTATGATATAAGTACCTAAAATAAAAACAAATAGAATCATTCACAACTAAAATTAAATAAATACCATAATAAGTAATAAAATTGAGAAAGTACCTAATGTATAAACTAATTTGTATGGTTTGTAGCCAATCCTTGGTCAGAATCTCGTTAATATTTTCAACTGCTAATTTTTCGCTAATTATTTCACCATAAATCTCATTTTCAAATTCTACTTCACGGATCTCATTTTTAAATGTTGTCCGTATAATCACTTCAAGTGCATTTTGATGAGGATATTTTAACTGAGTAGATTCTATGCTGGTCTTCCTTACCTTAGTCACAGAGGTAGATCCTTTCGATGGCTTCCCTTTCGCTTTGATTGGCTTCTTTACAACTTGTTTAAATTTTGAGGACTATAAGATGTAAAATGGATTGGTAAGGCCATAAGAAAACATGAATGATTTTAAAGAACCATCAATTATTATACCTGTAACTTAATGAGCTTTAAAGGCTAAGCCACATAAGTTCCAACAGCATCAAAAATTGTGAATATATCCTCATCTTCTATTTGCACTAGCAACTCAACATCATTTTCTATTAGAATAGTTATAGTCACCTTTAAGTAATCAACAGGCAATGGTCTAGAGTGTATAGTAATACTATTGTCATTATACACAGATTTGAGTGCCATAACACGACAATGTGGTGATTCTAACCATAATTGACATTGAGAGTCGCCCTAAAAATTAAAAATTAATATTTTTAAAAAATGTGAAACATAATTTGTGAATAAAGAGAAGATAATAGAAAGAAAAATTATAACCTTAGGAAAGTCTTCTTTAGTATGGAAGGAGCAACTATCTTTATCACTGAAGCTACCTTGTGGCACATTTACAACTCCAATCATTTGCTCAAATCTCTTTTTCATTTGAGCTTGAATTTTTTTTCCATTTTTTGCCTCTATTTCTGCCATCCTTGCATTAAAATCATCTTCAATAAAAATTTTGGACCAACGTCCAAAGTAGGTGCCCTAAGAAATGCCAAATCCGACTCCTTTAACACAACCAGAGACCTCTAGAGCTCCCAATGCCCTACCAAGGACATCCACATGCTCCCCTACATCATCTTGTGATATTAATTGTGATAATGCTTCCTGTTGAACAAATTGTAAACTAATCATTAAGTAAATAATGTAAATAAAGTAATACACTAAAATATTAATACTCACACAATCCTCCCAGACTTTTCGAGTGCGTTCATTAGGTAATTTGCCTTCTTTATCTTCTCGAGCAGTCTTCCAAACAAGAGCTTGAGAAATTGGAGCATTAGGTCCAAATTCTTCCCTCTATTTAAAGAAGATATTAGAATAATTAAAAAACATTTCCTTATATATATATAAGTAATATCAACAGACAATATTAATTGAAATTTACCAAACCATGTTCAATATATGGATAGCTTTTTCTTCTTGCTTTATATTGAAAAGGAGTACTTGCGGCTTTAGAGCGATTGACCTAACTGATCTGTTGAAATTCAGGCTACTGGTGCATTTTAATAAATTTATCCCAATGCTCTTGCTGGATCTCAGGATACATTTTAGGAGGATGAGGATTGAATTTTTCATTTGCATCTATTAGATGCTATGTTGTGAGGGTAGTTCGAAACTTTCTATGAGCATATGCTACTTTTCTCATGATATAATGCCTATGAATCTCATCCAGGTTAAAAGATATACATAAATCTTCCCATATATTATTTTTTGCTTCTTTAAGCTGTGGGTCATTTTTCTTTCTCCAGTTTGCAATGCAATAGGGAACATAATGACGAGCTAAGACCCCTATGTAATTGACCAACTGAGGAGACTTAGCTAATTGGCCCCTATCATTCCATTTTATTAGTAATTTATGACCAGCTGCTCGAGCCTATATTACTGCTTTCATAACAGTTTTACACTGTTTAACCTCCTTGAATGTTTCTTCTTCAGTGGGTGGAGCATCACCACTATTCTCAGGTGGGGTAGCCATATACCTAAAAGGAAAAAAGTAAATTTTTAGCAACAAAAAAAATTAACAACTAAAAATAAATTTCTAACAATTAAAAGGAAATTTAAATAAAGAACTTATAAGTGTTAAAATTTATTTTTTATTATTTTTTTGTTTTTTCTTTTGTGTGTTTTACATATCCCTTGTCAATCCAAATCCTTTCCGCATGATCTTCTCTAATATAGAAGGCATTATCCCCAGTTGAAATATCAAATGTCCGTGATGTTTTCATGAAAGGGTCATCCTCAACATTGAAATATTCATCATCTTCATTACCCACTATTTTATTTGTTAAAAGAACAATCGACCAATTTTTTGTGCACTGGATCTGACACGTAAAACACTTATTGAGCTTGCGATGCCAAAATGAATGGTTCATCTTTATGAGTCACCTTATTAAGATCTACTTGAATAAAACCTAACTCGTCAATTCAAAAGCTATTTTTATTGTCAACCCACGTGCAACAAAAGATAGGTTCATGAAACTTGATATAATCCAATTCCCAAATGTGCTCTATAATCTTAAAATATGACATCATTACATAGATTGGGTTCTTGTCTTTAAAACTAGAGACATGCATTGATTGAGCTTTAAGCGTTACACCACTATTTTGTATAGTGCTCCAAGCATCTTGGCTTTTTGTATAAAATGTAAAGTCATTAATTACATAACCTGTATAAGAAAATACTTCAAATCTGGTACTCCAAGCCAAAAACTTTAACCTTTCTGATGGGTGAGACTCCTCAGAGATGTGAGCTCTAAACCAATATATAAAGTGCCGGTTGTGATATATTACTAGCCATGTTTCATTTTTACCTTTATTCTGACTCTTAGCTATTGCCTTGTGTTTATTGACATATGGTTGAACTTTCTCAATGTTGTGTAAAACATACAAGTGAACTTACTCCCATTGTGTCTTGTCTATGCTAATGAGTTTCTTCCCAATGATTCCACCCTGTTCACCTGTGATGTCTTTTGTGTACTTTGGCAACCCAATGGCATCCACATTAGAGAGATATCCAGTGCATAATTCAACTGTTTCTTCCATGATGTACCTCTCAACAATACACCCCTCAAGCCGACTTCAATTTTTCACATATCCTTTTAATACTTTCAAGTAATGCTCTACTGCATACATCCATCTCAAATAAGTAAGGCCACATAACTTTATCTCTCTAACTAAGTGAAATGATAAATGAACCATGATGTCGAAGAATGAAGGCGGAAAATACATTTCTAGCTCGCTTAAAATCTTAGCTATTTTATATTCTAGCTTTGGTAATTTTTTCGGGTCAATCACCTTGCTACAAATTGCCTTAAAGAAGAAACAAAATCTAGTAATCATGGCTCGCACCTTCTTCAGCAAAATGGATCGTATACCAACTGGCAATAAATTTTCCATGATGATATGACAATCATGAGTCTTGAGACCTACTAGTTTGAGGTCTTTCATGGATATGAGACTACTTACATTTGAAGAATATCCTTCTAGCACTTTAACTTCATGCAAGAATTCACAAAAAGCTAATTTTTCATTTCTAGACAAGGTGTGAGCTGCTGGAGGTAAAAAATTGCGTTTTTCCTTCCTCTCTAGTGCCAACTCTTCTCTTAACCCTATGCTAATCAAATCCATCCTTGCATTAATACCATTTTTACTCTTTCCTAAAATGTGGAGTAATGTGCCAATAAAACTATCACAGACATTCTTTTCGAGGTGCATTGCATCCAGGAAATGCCTAACATCTAAGGTCTTCCAGTATGGTAGCTCAAAGAATATAGACTTCTTTTTCCAACCATTCTTAACAATCTTACTTGCAAATAGTTTTCCAAATTCAACATTTAAATCTTTGACCTTTTCAAAGAGCTGCTCACCAGTTAATTGCATAGGAACTCTACCTTTCTCCGGGTGGCCATTAAAGGCCTTCTTCAATCATCAGTAATGATGTGTTTGCAGTAAAAATTATTGATGACCAATGAAGACATTCTTTCTACAATGTTCCAACTGCACTGAACAAGTGTGCTCCTCACATATTAGACATGCATCTCGTCCTTTGATATTGTATCCTGATAAATTGCCATAGGCAGGAAAGTCATTTATGGTGCCAAACAACATTACTCGTAGGATGAAATGTTCTTCTCTATACCCATCATAAACATCCACACCTATCTCCCACAAAATCTTCAGATCTTCAATCAAAGGAGCTAAGTACACATCTATATCATTTCCTAGTTGTCGAGGCCCAGAAATCAACAATGACAACATCATAAATTTGCGCTTCATGCACAATGCTGAAGCGAGGTTGTATATCTTCAAAATAACCAACCAAGTACTATGAGTACTACTTTGTATGCCATGTGGGTTCATTCCGTCAGTGGCTAGTTTAAGGTGTAAGTTTCTATCTTCAACCCCAAACTCAGGGTATATAAGATCAAACTTTTTCCATTGAGGAGAATCTACAGGGTGCCATAGCTTGCCATCCTTAATTCTCTTATCAGCATGCCATGTCAAGTGTTTAGCATCTTCTGCAATGCTGTATAGGCATTTAAATCTTGGTATGATTGGAAAATACCACAATGCCTTCACTGGGCTACATCTATTTCTTTTGTACCGTGATGCATCATATTTTGGACACTTATCTAAGGTTGAATACTCCTTTTGAAAGAGGACACAATCATTTGGACATGCATGTATCTTCTCATAGCTCATCCCAATAGAATAGAGCATTTTTTTAGCTTCGTAAGTATTAGGTAGAAGCTCGTTGTACTCAGGTAACATTTCATATAAGAGTTCAAGCAAATCCGTGAAACTCTTATCGCTCCATCCATTCGCCGCTTTTAGGTTGTATAGTTTCAAAATAACTGATAGTTTTGTGAATTTTTTACAACCGAGGTATAATGGTTTATCAGCATCACTCTTCAATCTCTCAAACATCTCAAGGTAGTCCCTAAGATCCTCTTCAATCACATCAATCATTTCATCAAGATGGTCAACATCATATATCCTACTATCAAGATCAAATGTTGAGTAGCTCGCACTATCTCTCCAATCACTTGCATTATTCCTTGTCTCCCCATGCATGGTCCAACAAGTACAAGTTGGATCAATCCCATTACATATTAAATGATCTTTTAATTCTATTGGCTTTACTCTTTTTCCATAGCAACATTTCAAACAAGGACATATGACTCTACGAGGCTCTTGATCATGACAAAATGAAAATTCAATGAATTCATCCACACCATCCCAATATTCTCTAGATAGTCGATTAGCTGACATCCACTTACGATCCATATCACTAATATGATTACCAAAATTCAATAAACAAAAGACTTAGATTTTTATAAAAAAAAATTCAACAGCATCTTCTTTAAAAGAAGAACCTCCCAAATGACCAAACAATCGAATTCCATAACACAATACATTTAAACTAAAAAAATCAATTCATTCAAATAAAAATTTAGTAGCATAATGCATCTAAATTCTGTCAATCAATTGTAATTTAATTAATAACAATAATCTCCCTTAAAAGTATATTTCATAAATAAAATAAAAATGTTCAAGTAGTTTCCTCAACTTTAATCTAAATTATCAACTACAAATACTCTATAATTTTAATATAAATAACTTCAATTCATATATTATCTATAATATTGATTATTAAAAAAATATTTGAAATTTATTCTCAAATATATATATAAATTAATTATTAAAAAAATACCTTCAAAGTGTAGTCTTCACGGCAGAAAATGGCAATATTCACGGCAGCAGCGACGTCGCTTCCTCCGCTGTACAGCAGCAATGCACGATGGCAACAAAGGTCTTCACGGTGTCGCTTCCTCCGGTGTACAGCAGCGGCACAGATCTGCAATAGCAATGCAGATTTGGAACAGAGATTTAAATCTAGAATAGTAAACAGCAGATAGCAAACAGCGAACAGTTCTCAGCAGAGAAAAATGGACTGTGACGCGACACAAAAATAGAGACAGATGTGCGACATAGAGACAGACGAGCGGTGAACAGTGAATAGCGCTCTTGAAAGAAATAGCAAACAGCAAACTGGAACAACAAACAGCAGTGATGATAAACTGATACAGCAAAGACCTGGAACTCATTGGAACACACGAACTCAATAAAAGAGAGAGAGAGAGATTTGAAAGAAACTGAATGGAGAAAAGAAAACTAATAGAAAATAAATAAAGGTTGGAATCACTCTTCCAAAGCGCTCGTCATCGAGTGCTCCTGAAGATCTCCTCTTCCAGAGCGCTCCAAAAGATATGATATTTCAGAGCGCTCGACAACGAGCGCTCTAGAATATCCGATCTTCTGGAGTGCTCGTGAAGGAGCGCTCCTCCAGAGCACTCCTAAACAGTATCTTCAGGAGTGCTTAAGTACGAGCGCTCCTGAAGGTATTTTAAAATTTTTTACAATATTTTATTTATATTAATTAGGAGTATTATCTTATTGAGAAACCTAACATACAGGAGCGCTTATTTAGAAAAATACTCCGGTAAATTCCGCATTCACATTTTAGAGCGCTTATTTAAAAAGCGCTTCTAAATACTCGCTCTTAAAGATATATTCTATAGTAGTGGGCTATAATAGTTTAAGTGTGTAATAGAGTTTTGAAGCTACTTACTTCCAATGTAAGCTCAAACATATAGGGGTAGAGTCTAGTTCAAGCATGGACAAGATAGGTGCCCTTTGTCATGCACCAAAAATGTAAGTGATTGACACAAGATATGCACCAGGACTCTCATCTCTTAAGCCTTAAATTGAGAAATTATTGTTCCATTTCTAAAACAGACTTATATTTACATTGGAATTATGACATTCTTGATAATTTTAATTAAAAAAGTTTCAAAATTTTTGTAGAAATTTTGCAAAACATCCCTATAACTAAGACCTCCTGAAAATTCTACAACACAAGGTTTCAAGTAAAATATCATAATAATCAAAAGCCCAACCCCTTTCAGTCAGTAGACAAAGTATATAACAAAATAAGGATCCTAACTATAGTCTATGTGAAGCACAAATTAAATTTATAAAATACAATTTCATAAATTCAAATTTTACATCAAAAGAAAGCTTAATCCACAGTTCCTTCACTTCCAAACAGCATAAACCCCTCACTCATTATCAGGAGGTTTAGCGTCAATTACTATATCTAAGGCCAAAATAATTTTTCAGTGAACAACTCCCAATTTGATATTTAAGAAAAAGGAAAGAAGAGAACATTTATGAATCCAATAAGAAAAATAACCATTGACATACTAAAATACATTTTGCATAATTCAAGCAATCATATAGGAATACATAAATCAACTCTCTCTCTTTCTATATACATATATATATATATATATTCAATTATAGATAATAGAGAAATCAAGTTCAACTTTCCAAGCTACAATCTCTATCTTAAATAATTGAGTTATATAATTCACTATATAAAATCATATACAATTAAACAACAGTTTGCTTAGTAAAATAAAGTTAAAAACAATAATATTCCAAAAATTTATGTTTTAGCAGTACTCTATTAGAATGTTAACAAGTGTAAATACATAGTCCATGAGGATAAGTAACCAACAAACATGGGCACATGGTTTATGAGAATGAGTAATCAAAAAGCATATATACACAATCTATGAGGGTAAATAATTAATAAGCATGGCTTAAATCCATGAAGTAATCAACTGTTGTTAGTAGCCATGAAACAAGCACAAGTATGAAGCTTACAAATAACAAGTGTGACTGTTAAACTCACGAATAACAAGCATCAATGTGATATGCACGAATATCTAGCTAATTAGGATTTAACCATAGCACCCCAAAGGCTAACAATACAGTCATTAGCAACTAGTATTTTAATTCATTCCCACATTTTACCAAACACCTTCAATGTATAATTTTCCAAACATTTATGATTAAATTCATCATACTTTTGCAAAATCTCTAATTCCAATTTCAACCTTCCTTGTGAAAACCTTCCAAAAGTTTTAATTACCAATAAAACAACAAAATTTTCTCCTACAAAGCATTTTATTGAACACCTTACATGCATCAACATTCAAATTATAATAACAAACTTCTTCCTCTCAAATTCCTTTTCCAAAAATTTCCAATATCAATATTTAAATTAATCAAACTTCCAAAATTCCATTCCTTATGTAATAATCAGTCCACAATAGAAAAGGACATCATCTATCTCATTTTTCTCTGATAATAACAAATTTCATAAAGCATGATTACCAATCAAAATAAGCTTGCTAATCTTCAATTCAAACTTGATTAAACATTATCCCTATCCTTCACATAGTGTCACATCCAAAAAATAAAGTGTAATCGGCATGGAATATGCATACAAAAGCCATTTCTCTTAAGATTTAAATCAAGAAACTTCAAAAATTAAATCATAAATACATCTAACATAGCAATAGGATCTTTATTTCTATACTTTTCATGCAAACCAAAAGGGCGTAACTTTTTGTAGAAATTTTGGCAAAACCTCTCTTAAAAAATAAAATAAGACTTTCCAAAGTTTTACAATAATAAAAGATAAAAACAAACCAATAAAAGGAACTCCTCTCCTAACCATAGTATACGTGGTGCACCTAAGGCTAAAATGGAAACATAAATGGAGTGAGCATGGATTTAACTAAAATAGCCATTTAGAGTAGCAAGAGTAATGCATAACTCAACTCAAATCATTTCATTTAAACACTTGGTCCAAAAATATCACGCCCTTAAAAAGATAGATGTGACTAGTACAAGATATACATATAAAACCCATATCCTACAAGCTTTAATTTAAGAAACTTCTAATTTGATACTTTAAACTCAATAATAATAAGATCAAAAATTCTTATTATGCTTTTCATTACACAAAAAGAATCATATACTCTTTTAAAAATTCTACAAAACCTTCCAAAATTTTCTATAACATCAAATTTATGACAGTTTAACAACAAGGAGCTCTACTTCTTAACAACAAACAATCAATTATACAATAGGTCAAGATTCTATCTATAATCAATAAAGAGCACAAAAGTAAAGTATAAAATAATACTTAAGCTCACATTTAGATCAAGCTGATATTTGTCCAAAGAAATTCTTCTACTTCAGATTAGCAATAAAGGTCCTAATGATCATTAGATGATACAGGTCTAGTTATTATCTAAAGCCAAAATATTTTTCAGTGAATAGTATCACAAAATAAAATTCAAAAGTGATAAAAGAAAGAAATATAAATAAAATAAGCATGAATTTAATTAAAATAATCATCTAGAAAAGCCGTAATGTATAACTCAAACCAAATATTTTCATTTAAGCATTTAATTCAAAAACATCCTCATATGATGAAAACATAATGATCAAATTTCACTTTCTAAACTATTAGTGTAAAGTTCTTGAGTCTGAACAATAAAGTCCCATCTTAACCCATGCTTTACCATTCCACAACACAATTAACAAATACAAAATCAAGGTAATAGCCCTTTATTTGTTTTCAAAATCATGGGATCTCGACTTCTTAAAATATATATTCAAATAAGAGGACTAACAAAGGCGTGAACACATCAAACGACTCAAAACACCACAAATTTATAACCTTAAAAATAGGCCATGTGCCACGGCATGCAACACATGTGCTGTGGCATATGGCATAAAACCACTTGCCCTATTTCACACCGCATCATGTGCTGTGGCAGGCGCATCATGATTCATGGTATGCCTATCTAAAATTTTGCTATCATTTTAATAGTAAAAATGACAAACTTCTGGCGTGCGCCATTTTCACATTAGATGTCCAATTGGAATGGTTCAGGCACCTATATGAAGCTTACAATATATACTAGCTAATGGAATAAGTTTGGACTTGATCTGAAAGTCTGATTTAAAATTGGACATTCGGGTGTAAAAAGTCACTTTTTCTTTTAGAAATGTACACCCTAAATGCTCAATTCTCATTCCTTGTCCCATTAGACCACTTTAGGCCTTAAACTAAATCCAAAAGGACACATACACCTAATTAACATCATACATATCAAATATCACATCAATAGCCCATTTTGACCTCTCAAAGCCACATTACACACTTGTGATCTTATATGAGGAAATCACATATATAACACAAATTCACACATAAAACTAGACTTGTTCCACTTTCAATCCTTCGACTCTTACATATAGAACTCCACCTCACCATATGGTCGAGAATTACAAATGTACTCGACTCTTTCAAATGGGGTTCTGCCTCACCATTTGTGTCAAGTTCTTACTATTTGTGTCAATTTCTCATTTCACCACATAAAACACATCCAATTTACAATCAATCACAATGAACACATATATATACACTAGTGGAACAAGTACAACATCATATACTTGATTGTTTGCATTTTAGCCTACCCACATACCCTCCTCTGGGGCACCCTTGGCACAATGTAACATCATATACAAATATACAAGCAAGTTCATATCATAACTCATTTTCTCATATTCACATATAACTATGCATCTTAGTTGGCAACTTAACTCAATATACAACTTTATACTTTCATTTCTACTCAAAGGTAGTCATACCATTATCTATTGAGGCTACTCTTTCCTCACTTCCTTTCCCGGCCTTCTCAAGCTCTCTTTACCTATGTTCAAAAGTAACAGAGTATGATATATGTCTAAATAACTCGAAGGTAACCCTAATTACCAGTTAGTAAGCAAAATCATAAACAAGCAATAAGGTAGCATGTATAGTCATAAAATAGTAACATATACATATATAAGAATTCATTCTCATCAATCTCATTATGCTGATGCAATGTAGTCCTGATTCCTCCTGGTAGAGTAAGCTCTATAACGAGACTAAGCCCTCCAGTCATAAGGAATAGGGCCCACTATACTACTGCTTAGACTAGGTCATCTTTGTATGGGTGGTCTCCTAGATTCGTCATGGCAAAGCCCAACTCTATGCTCTAGATCATCAGGACTTCCTAGCCTTATATAAAGCAAGACCACAGCCCCTTACCCTAGTCTAGGGTAATCTCATGGATCATTCAATATCTTAGGCCCGTCGTGGCGAAGTCAAGCTTTATACTTTAGATTACCAAGATTTTTTCTCTTAGGTCTATCTTGGCAGAGTCAAGCTCTATGCTCTGGATCATCAGGACTTCTTGGGCCTCTTTATGGTAGGGCCGTATCCCCCCTACCATAATCAAAGGTATATCTCGCGGATGCGATGCATTTCAGTACACGTGTCACTTCTTAAATTCATTTCAATCAATACTCACACACCTGCATGCATATACTTTCACAATATTGTTACTCTATCAGTTTACAATACAATGTACATAGTCATATCAAAATACTTATAAATAATTTCACAAATAAACAAGTAAAAGGGTTACTCTAGTTACCTTTAACCCTTGCTACTAAGGGTTACTAACTACACTAAGCTCCTAAGGGCATAGATTCTCACGAGCAACTTCACAGGTGCTTAATCTACATAACACGATGCCCCTAAATCAATTCTCAACACAATTTAGAGGCACTGATTCAGCTAAACCAAATCTCTTAACGCACAAAACAGTTCAATTAAACCCTTTTCAATTCAATTATCCATTGTTCTTAGTCATTAGCCTTACAAGCTACTCAAACAACTATAATAACTTCATAATACATCCATTCACCTAAATTCCACTATTTAACTAGCTTTTAGGCTATTTTGAGCCTAAATGCTGAAAGCTTAACCATTCAACTTCATACTAGTCATAAAACCTTAGTTCTATAATCAATATCTCGTTTTATCCCTTTCTTTTTTATTATAACACCTCAGAATCTCATGGTTCAATTTCTCAACCAATGAAATTTAATAAAAAAAGGGTAGAATTGAAGCTTGGGATTATGCGATACTTACCCAGTAAGTTATCAATTGAAGAAGGCCTCTAAGCTCCAATTATGGTTGCCCAAATAGAGATAGCTTCCTCTTACTCTCCAAATGCATCTCTAGCCTTTTGCCTTTTGATTTCATGAGCTGTTCATGTCAGCTTTAAGTGATTTCTAGACAGTACACCGCGATGTGTGGCATAGTGAGAAAATCCTCACTTGTGCTCACGTGTTCAGTCCAAGATTACCTTTCTACCCTTTCATCCTATCAATGCAACACCTAAATAACACAAAATATCAACTCAATATCCAAATCACAATCAATTCCCTAATTACCAATTCATCCCTAATTAGCAACTAGTTCTTGGGATTAAGATTAAGGATGTTACAATCAAGCTCATATTAAGTAGTTAAGAAATGTAACTCTTTCATTACAAAGAAATCCATTCTTGAAAATCATCTTCTCTAATAACGTTCATTAAAAATTTATTTCCAAATATCCTTTAATAGGGCTTTATCAGAATGAATAACAAGTAAGGCCACACAGTCCATGAGGGTAAATAACAAATGAGTGTGGACACATAGTTTATAATAACCTAAGTTTCTCAATTGAAAATTTTCAGTGTTGCCAAGGGTAATTTAGTCAGTTTAAACAAATTATTGATTTAACAAGGTTTATGGGAAACTAATATAGTTTTTAGATCCTTGGATAGTCTTAGAAGGGGGCTAGGTCAATTTTTTAGTAGGACATAGCACGGAAGGAATTTTAAATTTTGGTGTAGCTTTCTGTGCCATATGCCATGATAGGGGTGTCAATGCACCATTGTGCATGTGCAAAATTAGTACTTATCAATTCATGAAAATAGACCGAAAACAGAAGAGAGAAAGAGGGATAACAAGAGAGTGATAAAGGAGAGCCTATAATCTACTAGGGCACGATCCCTAGGCTACTTTAAGGGCATTTAGAGCATAAATCACTATTGGATAAGTTGTACATTCCCTCTTCTCCCTCTTTTATGTGAAAATCTGAACATTTAGGGTAATGGGGGCTTTGATTTCAATTTCCTTGAGTTTAGACCGAACCTATTAGTTTATTTAAGGTCTTAAAGAGTTAAATCAAGCTTTTAACCCTAAGTTTATAAGTTTTGTTGTGATTAGAAATTTTTAGTAAGGGTTTAGATGAACCTTAAGTATAATTTGAGGATTTTGAGGCAATGTAGGACATTGGTTAGTGAATTTAGTGTGTTGGGGATGTTTAAGAGGATAGTTAGAGTGTTTGGGAATGGTTGATGTTGTTAAAAGAGGAATTTGAGTATTTTAGACATTTAAAACCTAGAGAATTTAGAGTTATCTAGAGTAATAATTGACGATTGCCACTTATTGGTGTAGATTAATCGTTGCTCGAGCCTTATCGCACGTAGAGAGTGTGTGGAGCTAACATTGAACCACAATAACCCTTTTTTAGTATGACAAAGGGGTTGAGCTAACGAAATAATTTACATTAATTGATTATATTACCTAACTATTTATGAGAAAATATATTGATTTGAACTTGAATTTAGAAATTTTACATATTGCGAAATGTGGTTTTTGTGCATGAAAAAACTATTTACAAATTATGAAGTATGATGAAAATATTGTTGGTCACTGCAAGTGTACGGATCGTAGCAAGTAATATAATGAAAGTAAAGTATCGTTCCCTTGAGGATTTGTTCAAAAACAATGATCAAGCAAAAGACTAAGCAAATTTGATCACGTTGAGCATCACAAAGTTAGGTGAAAATGATTTTGAAATGAAACTAACATTAGAAATTAAAGAAAAGTGAGTGATTCACAAACTTCTAACACAATTTAGGACCTAGGATTATTTATCCCCCTTTGCATTTCATAACACCAAAATTATCTCCTCTCATAAATGCTTTTAATGAAAATAAGTGCTAACCTAGGGTTTTAAAAATACTTGGACAAGCTCTCTCAAGTCATGAACAATTGTTTAGTTAAATTGATTGCACAATCTCTTGTTACAATTAATAAAACTCAATTTTAAACACCAATCCTAATGTGGCTATGTAAGGCTAGCAAGTATATCTCTATCTTACTAGCAAAACCATCCATTCAACATGCAAATATCAAGTTCTTACACAATTTTACCCAAGTTCTACACTCAACCTAGCCCTCTCAAGCATCAATTAAGTGAACCCAACATCTAAATGGTAGCCAATCAAGTAGAAGCATTAAGGAAAGAGTAAAATAAACACATATATATCATTAATCACAAAAAGAGAGGAGAAATATGGTGTTAATCCATACAAGGGTTTCAAATAATCCTAGAACAAAGGTTTTAGCTACTCATAATCATCCACAAGCTACAAATATACAAAATAAGTGGACCCATTTCAGATTACAAGAGAGGAAAGGCAAGAGGAATAGAAAAACCAAAGAAAATGAGCTCCAAATGTCTTCAAAGCTTCAATCTCTTGATCCCAACTCTTCCAATGCCCAAACCCTAGCACAACCAAGCTCCAAAAGTGTCTAAAAGTCTAAATAATGCATTCTGGGTCGAGCTCTCAGCTTATATGTGTCCTAGCCAACTAATTTCTGATAAATGAAATGCAGCATTTTTCTGACAGCGACGAAAGTCGCGAACGAAAGTCACGACTTTGAGACGACTTTGGCAGTTTTGCACTGTTTTTACAGCTAACAAAAATCATTCATTTTGCTCTTGATTTCTTCATCCAAAAGCCTTCCAAAAACATCCACAAAGCTCCAGAAATGCTTCTAATTAAAATAACATGAAATTAGGCGAAAAATATCAAATTAAAGCCAAAAACACAAGCCCAAAACAAAATGCACATTTTCCTAATTTGCGCAATAAAAACATATACAATTGAACTAAAACAGATTAGAATCTAAGGAAAATGTGATGAAATAACATGAACTTCTAGAGGTTAACAAATATATACATATATATATATATATATATGAATGAGCTGAGGAATTTGTAATGCATATGTGATATATATGTTGAGTATGTGCATGATCATGTTAAGGGGTGGGAGTTCACCCGTAGGAAGGAGTAGTAGAAGTCCATATGGCATGTATCTCCTTAGTGTCTAGTGAGGCATAGCGTTAGAGATTTTCTCCTTAGTATCTATGTGGGATACGACGTTGGAGAGTAACGCTCCTTAGCATTAATGATGTAGTGTTAGAGTAATGACACCCCAATTCATGTGCGGTAGGGGAAACCATAGTCTGAAAGTGAGATAGGATACCTTTGGCCAGATCTTACCACTAAAGGTGAGCACGGATCATTATAAATGTGCACTTAGTCCAAGAGCCTATGGTTTTGGTCGGGATGATATGGAGGCTCGAATGGTAAAATGATCATGCTAGTAGTAAAAAATTTGTATTGATATAAGGTGTATGTAGTGAAATGCTAAATGTATATTTTAAAAGTTTCATAGTCTTACTCTCTTATGGTTGTGCATGTTAATCATTAGTAGTGAAGTATTCTATTATTGAGATGTGTATCTCACCCGGTGGTTATATATTTATAGGTGAGGGCTCCGGTAGGGGCAAGGAAAAGGAAGGAAAAATTGAAGAGTAAAGAGCATGTAGTATGCCCCTTTCCCTTTTCTCGTTTAGGTTTGTAAAGAATATTGCCACTATATATTACTAATTTAGGAACATGACATTATTTTTGTTATCACTTGTATGAATTTACAATAGGTGTGTGTATCTTGGTCTAAGACTGATGTTGTGGATTAAGTTTGTGCTTGGCCAAGTCACACTTACTTGTGATATATATATTTTTCAAGTGTTTTGAGTGCCAAAATGACCAAGTGATTTGTCTATTGAATTTTATCCTCCCCATTATGTTATTGTTAAATGGGGGTTTAGAGGTCATTTTGAGCTTAATTGCTTAATTGTGTGATATGAATGAATTTTTATATTGCATGTAATCTATTGGAGGTGGTCAAAATGTCTCTAGGGCTAATGGTAATTGGTATTGTGAGTTAGACGCCCTTGTGTGTGTTTTGAAGTGAAAACGAATCATTTTGGATTTGAGTGTTCATCTCTTAAATGGGTGGATATTTGGATGTGAGACCAGTACCATTAGCTAAAGGGCTCAAAGAGTTTCGTGTGGACACTTGAACTATTCAAATTGGATGATGGATGGTGAAATAGCACACTTCAAAAGTTTGGAGGGCTATCATGACAGCAATTTGCTGTCATGATAGTAGGTGCGTGCCGCGGCGTGTGGTTGTTGTGCCACAGCGTATTAGGCCTTCGAGGGACTTGTCCCTTTGTGCTATCTGCTGTGATGGACGAACTAGTATTTATTGGAAAATGGCGTTTTCAGCCTAATATTGACATGGTTTGTTTCCCATGCTTCCACACTTATTCTTAATTGATTTTTAACCATGGTCTGAGCTTAAACAATATTTTGGAAAAGAGTTTTCTTGGGATCTCAATGTTTTAAACTAATTATCTTTAAACCCTTGAATTATAGTAACTTCTTTTGAGAATTTTATTTAATCCTAGTTATCACAATGATGTGTGAGTGTTGTCTTAGTAATGTCAAGGCGGACATTACATAGTCTATGAGGATAAGTAGTCAAGCACGGCTAAAAGCCACAAAAAAAGCCACAAAAATTAAAATAATAAACCATTAAATAAGATTAAATTAAAAAAATTTTAGCATTTATTTTTAAAAAATCAAAAGGTTTATATAAATAAAGGATGTGGCATATAAATATGCTCAAGCAATATTTTCAATAAAATAAACTTGATAACAAATCATCAAAATACTATTCACTTACCTGAGATGTTCCCAAATATATAACTTACTCCTAATTAATTAATTTGTAATATTACTCGTGCCTTAATCCCCTACTACCCGAAAAGACATTATTATTACTATTTCCTTTATACACTTTACAAATCCTAGATCTTCACTCCAAACAAATCTAGAGAATTTGAAAGGAGAATCACAATATCAACCTTTCACAAATAAAAATCATATTGAGTTTAAACAACAATCTTCAACATGCATGCATGTAAATGATATTCAAAGTTTTAAAGTTTTCAAACATTTCATTAGACTATATGTACCCAAAAGCTAACATAAGAGTAAACAAACTTGAACATAGATC
Organism: Prosopis cineraria; assembly: GCF_029017545.1. NCBI lineage: Eukaryota > Viridiplantae > Streptophyta > Magnoliopsida > Fabales > Fabaceae > Prosopis > Prosopis cineraria. The sequence goes on along the minus strand of NW_026555343.1, from coordinate 16,952,043 downwards.
AATCAAATACCATTGTTTATCATTATAGAAGATATTTGTCAAGTATGATAATTTAACTAATAATAATACATTTTCTAACCATAATTATTCTACCAAACATTTCATCAAACACCTAGTATGTTCAGAATCAAATCATATAGCAATATCTTATTCTTTAAATCTCTTTCTCTACAATTCCCATGTCAAATTTTGATTTACTAACTTGTCAAATTTCACTCCTTCCACACAAATCAATTAAGCTCAAAGAAAAATGAAACTAATTTCTCCATCTTACAATAATTAACATATAAGTGAGATTATCTATCAAGAATTATGCTTTCAAACTCAAGTTTCAACTTGATCAAACCCCATCTTCTTCCCCTAATCATGCACAGCAACAAAAATAAAAAGGAAATAGTAACTTCAACTAATTAACAGACCTACATGCAGAAGCAATAATAGAAAAGAGGACCTAAAGCTCTTACCAAGAATCAATTGAGTTTTAAGACAATTCAAACTTGTATCTATCTTTCCAAAGTAGCAATAAACCTAAATATAGGGGAGAAACATATTCTTTAAAATTAATCTTATCTTGTTTAAACCCCTCAATTACTTCCCCATATACGTACCATGCTGTAATAGAGGGGAAAAATCAATTTCACACCAACCCAATCAACATGTGTTGCTGCTGCAAGGAGAAAAATATATAGGCCTAACTCACTAAGGAAGTGTATGGAGAATGAAGGAAGGAGATCAAAGCTCCTTTAACTATCTCGAACAACACCAATAGAAATAGGGGATACAAGAAGGAAGGAATTAACAACTTGAACAAGGATGGAGAACTCACAATCAAACCTCCCATAATAGCAGCCCAACTCTTTACTAGTTCACCACTCATGAACGAACATAGAATGAAGGAGGAGGAAGAAGATTTGTTAGCAGCGATAGTGGAGGGAGAATGAAATGGACGATGTAGTTGGGAGCAACTGACAACTCAAACCACAAACAGCAACATATGATGATGTTCATGGGACCCACATCAATGAACTGAATAGAGATGGAAGGAGATAATGGAGGTGGTATATGATTCTAGATTTAGTGCTTCTTCCTTGAAAGAAATTGACGAGGAAAAACATACCTTGTGTCATTAATTCACACGTACGTATGCAGGAACAAAGTTACACCGGTCAAACTTCGTTTGGATATACAGTAAATGCACTCTCTGAGAGAATAAGTTATAAGGAGAAAATGAGTCGACTAAAAAATGAGATAGCTTGGTTTCTTTCTTCACGCAGAGAACAAAAATGAACCGACTGAAATGGCACCCATAACCACCTCTTATGGGAACGTGCGGTAGTTTCTCTAATCACTCATGATTCAAATTTAAAGGTTGGAGAATATTATGTTTTAAGGCCCTGAGTAAATTGCATTTTGAACCCAAACATTTTTCATAATTGTCAAAAGAGCCCCATTCTAGAATTTGGGCTTTTACATGGGCCTGATCTACCAAGGGTGGATAACCCAACATCTCCCACTCACATTTGGTGGAGAAGATAATATCAGTCCTATCTCTCTCTCTTTCCTCTCTTCATACTAGGTGCTTTGCCGTGATCGCATAGGCTTGACGTCTTTGTTTCAGTTGTTTGTACTAGGAAATCCTATTAAGGACCAGCACAAATAACTTTAAAGTTAAATTTATTCTTAATTAAATTCATGCCTTAATGTCCTAGATTTACCAATATACACTTTTTCTCATTATGACTAATCTGATCCCTCTTAAGTCAGTCCAAGACTCAGATAATTTCTCTTATATGCATAGTATCCATACTTATGAATTTATAAGGGACATGTCTTGAATATGAGCATAGATGTGTATGTATAAGATAATCTTCCTTTTCCTATATACCACTTTGATAGGAAACAGTCGCTTTCCTAACATGAAACCTTTAAGTCACATCAATCATGACCATAGGGTGCATATTAAAGTAGCAAACACTGTAACATATCTCCATGATGATGTCAAAGTCAAAGGATATCAATGAAAGGATTTTTCCTTTTTAGGACTCACACAACAATGAAGCAGGGATTTATTCACTTGCTTCCCATTGCGATTCTTAAGTATATGTGGTATGAAACACATGTTATGGTATTACTCTTATTTGTAAGAGCATACGTCGTTTTCATTTATTATTAGCACCATACAAATTTAAGTTTAGATATTCATTGTACCTAAACCCAAATTCTTCTTTTCTATTGATCTCACATAACATCAATTTAGAAGAATTTGTTGTTTGGCTACAGGTATCATGGATATGGGGATCCATGACTCGATCCAAGTATGCTTTCAGATCTCATCTCGACTTGCTCTTTGATCGAAGCGACATATGATTTATGTTTCTTTTCTACCATATCAACATTTTTTTGTTGCCTTACTAGTAAACACTAATGTCTCATCTTTGATTTCAATGTCAAAGGTAGTTGCTCGTGTGAGAGAGTCAACCTTATCAACCTGTATGACATACTAAACATTATATGTTCTCAATTGTACACATATGGAAGTAATGAAAAATCTCATTAATATAACCAATCTATTATATCAAGTCAATCTAGCCATGCCAAGAGCCTTTACGTGTTTCTCAAATATCTCCTTGGCTATGGGTTTTGTTAGGGGATCTGCTATCATACATTTCGTGGAAATGTATTGAACAATGATAACCTTTTGCGCTATATAATCCCTCATAAAATTGTACTTAATGTCAATATGTTTGGTTTTGCTATGATATTTAGGATCTTTGGTAGAGGCTATGGTTGCAATGTTGTCACAATGAATTAAAACTGGATTTGTACTTTCATTTCCAAATGCAAGATATTCTGTAAATCTCTTAAGCCATATAGCCACTTACATTACTACAGTACATGCTACAAACTCAGCTTCCATAGAATGTAAGGCAATGTATGTCCGCTTCTTGCTACTTCAACAAATGGCCCCATTATTTAGCAAGAAAGTATAGCCTAAAGTTGATCTTCATTCATCTTCATCTCTACCTAAATTTGCATTGGAGTATCCTGTCAGGCGTAGATCACTCCCTTGATAACACAGTGCATAGTCAACAGTACCCTTTAAGTATCTTAAGATCCTCTTTATAGCCTTCCAATGTCCTTCTCTAGGGTTAGATTGGTAGTGACTCACAAGTCCTACGGTATAACAGATATTTGGTCTTGTACATATCATTGCATACATCAAACTTTCAACTGCACTGGCATACAAAACTCTTTCCATTTTCCTTTTGGCTATCTCAGTTTTAGGACCTATATCAAGTCTAAGCTTCACACCTGAAGCTACTGGGGTATCCATGGGTTTACAATCTTTCATATTAAAATATTCAAGAATTTTCCTTATATAATTCTCTTGTGATAGATAAAGAAGCTTCTTAGAGCGATTTCTTTAGATTTTAACTTCAAGAATGTATTTTGCTTCACCCATGTCTTTCATTTCAAAATTTAACGAAAGCCATTCTTTAATAGCGATTATCGAATCTAAACTATTTTCGGCTAATAAAATATCATCTACATAAAGAGATAATATTATAAAGTTCTCATTAAACCTCTTGATGTAAACACAATGGTCTTCCTCAATCATTTGGAAGTCATATGAGGTTATTGCTCTGTGAAACCTCAAATACCATTGTCTGGATGATTGTTTTAGTCCATAAATTGATCTATTTAATTTATATACTTTATCTTCTTTTCCTTTTTCAATAAAACCTAATGGCTGTTGCATATAAATTTCTTCATCCAGATCACCGTTTAGAAAAGCAGTCTTTACATCCATCTAGTACAACTCTAAGTTCAGACTATTTACTATTACCAGAATCAGTCTGATAGAATTAAAGCATACAATAGGAGAAAATGTATCCTCATAATCTATTCCCTCTTATTGTGTATACCCTTTTGCTACTAAGCGAGCCTTATATTTATCAATTGATTCATCCACTTTTCTTTTGATTTTGAGAACCCACTTGTTCCCAATGGCCTTTTGGCCACATGGTAAATCAACTAATTTCCATACTTTATTAGTCCTCATAGAATCTGTTTCTTTATCCATTGCTTTCTTTCACTTATCCTTAGTAGGTCCTGATAAAGCTTCATTTACATAATGTGGCTCACCATCATCTATAGGAGTTACCACCAATGCTTCACCCTCAATTTGGAAGCGTCTTTTTGGCACACTTTCTCTATTGCTTTTTTGAAGTGGGGTCTCTTATGGATTTTGATTCTTTTTAGGTCTTCTAGAAGACTTTTTAAAGCTCCTACTTAAATCAAAATTTTATGATAATTCAGGCCTTTCTATATGTTCTATATTATGCTACTCTAATGTCTCATAAAGAGATATAGTTCGATCAATTTCTCCCTTGTTAGGAAACTCATTTTCTAAAAATGTGACATTCCTAGATTCAAATTCAGTTATAGTTCCATCATCATTTTTACCAATGAAAACATAACCCTTTGATTGCTCAAAGTATCTTATAAAGATACATTTCTTTCGTCTTGGACCTAATTTTTCATATTTATAGGAATCATCATGGACATATGCAGCTGACCCCCATAGTCTTAAAATATTTAAATCCAATTTGCATTTTGTCCATAACTCATAGGGTGTGGAAGTAACTGATTTTGAGGGCACATGATTAAGTATGAAGGCTGCACTCAATAAAGCGTCCCCCCAATATGAGATTGGAAGATTTGCTTGTGCCATCATTGACCTAATCATGTCTAGAAGAGTCCTATTTCTTCTTTCAATAACTTCATTCTATTGTGGAGTGTCAGGAATAGTTAGTTGTCTAATTATTCCTTTTTCTTCATAGAGTTCTTTAAATTGATCAAACAAGTATTCACGTCCTCGATTAGTTCGTAATGCTTTAATTTTACTGTCCATTTGATTTTCAACCTCATTAATGTATCATCTAAAGTACTCAAGAGCTTCAGATTTTTGTGATATCAAATAGACATAACCAAAATGTGAAAAATCATCGATAAAGGTAATAAAATACCAAGCTCCATGTTTTGCCCTTATACTCATAGGACCACATATATTAAAATGGATTAATTGTAATGGATTTTCAGCCCTAACACCTTTACCAAAAGGTTTTCTCCTTGCTTTACCAGCTAGACAATTTTCACATAAGGACATTTACATGTTTGTAATTGGACATAGCATTCCTTCTTTAGCTAGCTTAATCATTTTATTTTGATTAATATGCCCTAGTCTAGCATGCCAGATATTCATATCAACATTATTGGAAGAGATGGTAAAGCAATCATGAAAATCAACTTGGTCAACAATATCCACTATAAAGAACCTTTTCGAAAGAAAAGCACAACCATAAAAAGTTGAATTGCATAAAATGTCAACAATCTTGTCATGAAAATTAATTACAAACCCAAATTCTAAAAGGCAAGCAATTGAAATTAAGTTCCGTCAGATGTCCGGTACATGTAAAATATCGTGGAGAATTAAGGTTTTTCCACCTCGCAAGATCAACTTACAAGGTCCTATGCCTTTGACCTCAATCCTCGTGTTGTTGCAAATAAAAAACCACTTGCTTTGATTCAGCAACTGACGGTACTCTACGAAGGATCCACGATCCTTGCTTATGTGGTCTGTGGAGCCTAAGTCTAAAATCCAAGAAGAGGAAACAGTTTTCATTAGAAAAACATTACTAGAAACATAAGAAAAAATGTGAATTCATATAATTCACAAGTACCTGATCACATCCACTTTCCTTAGGACAGTCCTTTACAAAATGGCCCATCTTTTAACAGGTGAAATATTTGACCTTTTTAAGGTTAATTCTTTTTTTGCCGCTCTTCTTGCCCTTTTTCTTAAAAGGTTGTTTGTCCTTCTTTACTCTAGGGCCACTCTTATTACCCTTCTTATGTTGTTTCTTGCCTCTCTTGGGCTTAGAATTTGAAGGACCACCTTCCTCAATAAGGTAAGTCTGTCTAGATGACTTATAAGCCTCCAGACGTTCAGCCTTTAGCTCTAGGTGTTTAGCCACATCGTTAAAGTTAACGATGTTTTCATTGTGGTTTAGGTTAACTTTCATATGCTCCCAGCTGTGTAGGAGCGATCTGATTACAACCTGTACTTGCTATTCATCAGAAAGATTGTGCCCGGCTTCTTAGTTTGGTGGTTGAGGTACCACTAAATTTTTCTTTTAAGGCAACCCATATGGCTTAGGCAGTGGAGTGCTTCTCAAATTCATACATCAAATCATCCGCCATAGCACTTAGAAGTGTTATTCGTGCAATACTATTTTTTCATTTCCATGCCTCAAATGCCTCTTGGTCTTTCCTATGCTAAGCTGAGTTTCTTGCCTCAAGCTCGGCCATGACTTTAGTCAATGGCTCAATAGCATCTTGTTCTTCCAAAATATATGACGCCTTACAGTTCCAGATATCCCAGTTATTCCTATTTAATTTTTCGCCCTTATTTAATTCAGCGATAATGCTTTTTGTTGCCATTCTTAGTTATGAGACGAAACTATCCCACATTAATAGTTTTCTATATTAAACCAAGAATAAAATACTTATGAGAAACATACAATATCTTATATTTGTATTATTCTTTCTTAGAGTGATAACAACTCTATTAGGTCAACAATCAGGAGGCTACATTTGTATCTCCCATCACATTAATTCTAATAAAATCACTATCGTCTATAAAGAATTTTACAAATATTTTAATCATTACATATGGCTCATAAATGATTTATCACTTTAGAGCTCCCACTCAAATAAAAATATATATAAAGCAATTAAACATAAAACAAGATGCTTCATATATTTCATAAATTATCAAGGTCTTAATACAGCATAAAAATAAATTCTTGAAAAAAACATAACAATGCTTAAGGCACAAACCTAAAAAGACAACTCTTAATTATGTCTTTATATTTTTCTTGTACTTTTATCCCCTTGATGGCTCTATTCCATAGAGGATTTTCAGAGTACGACTTGTTTTGCTTGTTATGTTGCACAAGCTCCTTCTTAAGTTGTTTGAAAATTTCTCCTACAACCACGGCTTGTTCTTCTTTCGTTATAAAGCTTGAATATGCTCTGACTATCGAAGAAATTTAATTCAGTTTTTTTATTCTTTTAGCTTCTCTTTTTGCTATATATATGATCATTGAGGGTGTGAAAAGTTATTCAACATCTTCATTTTCATTTTCAACATTCTCATCACCCTTTAATTCATGTTTTGGTCCTAACAGCATGCACACCTCTTTAAGTCCTTCCGGCACATTTTCAAGATCAACATTGGGATCTTCTTCAGGATCAAAATCAGAATCCTCACTTTGAGGTTCATATTCCTCCTCCTCCTCTTTGAAAGGTTCCGGGTCAGAATCCTCACTAAGAGGCTCATAATTTGGTTTATCCAGATACTCAATGCTGACAGAATAATTTTCTGAGTTATCAATGCTACTAGAAGCCTCTTGCTTCATATTTTTCTTGAAAAAAATAAGAAAGAAGAAAAAAATTTAGAAATTTTTTTTAAACTCATAAAAAAATTGATAACTCAAAAATTAAATTCTTGTTTTATCTCAAAAAATATGCAAATTTTATATCAAAATGCAGATCTCAAATTTAGGAATTTTTTAAGAAAAATTTAGTCCAATCTAATCCCACACACACCCCAAGAAGGTGCTGGATCAAGAAATTCGTTTTAAAAAAAATGCCACTCTCGGAGGAGGCGCGTGCACTTATCTGTTTCAAGTGATGACACGCGCCAAACCATATTCTCCATGCCCCATCAGCTTTATGGTGGGGTCAACCATGCACCGATGAAGTTATCTAGTAGGTCCCACACACCATGTGTCCTTTTAATATATTTATAATTAAAAAAATAAATATATATAATTTTTAAAAAAAAACTAGGTCGGGTTGATGAACCTAACCCATGGACCCATTAACTTTTTTTTTTATTTTTTTTGTTGGGTTGGGCTTCTAAGCCCAAAACCTTTCCTCTTTTTTTTTTTTGTTGTGAGCCTAGAAGCCTTTTTGTTAACGACACGTCAAAATGACATATTGTTTTGATGAGGACAGAAACAACGCATCATTTCTATTGTCGTCTTCTGCCAACCAGGTCAACTTGACTTGGTTCCTCCGGCGAGTTAGGTCCGTCAAACCCAAAACTTTCGGAGGCCATATCTCCTCCGTCCGGTCTCTATTTTACACATTCTTGGTGTCATTTTTTCATTTTTTTTTCGAGCTCTACACGTTTATGCAATCCTTTTGTTCAAAAAACTCATTTTTCGAACACCATTATTTGGTTTATTTTCAGTTGTTATGTTCGTCACTGTTGATTGCATGCAAAACGTGTATAGCCATATATGGAACATTCATGTTAACTAAGAAGCATATTAACATGTTCATTTTGATAGTAATAATCTTAAAGATAGATAGAGAAAGATCGAAGTGTAAACATAGTAAGAAAATAAAGAAAAACTAAACTTAGAGATTTGCATGTATAGAGTTAAGCAAATCATTTTCGGTTCTTCAGACATAGGAAACACAGCCCAGGAAAGACGAAAACTCTGATACCAATGAAAAAAATTGAGGAGGAAAAACATACCTTGTGTCGTTAATTCACACGTACGTATGCGGGAACAAAGTTACATCGGTTGAACTTTATTCGAATACACAGCAAACATACTCTCTGAGAGAATAAGTTGTAAGGAAAAAATGAGTCGACTAAAAAACGAGAGTGCTCAATTTCTTTCTTCATGTAGAGAATAAAAATGAACTGACTGAAACCGCACCCATAACCACCTCTTATGGGAACGTGCGGCAGTTTCTCTAACCGCTCATGATTCAAATTCAAAGGTTGAAGAATATTACATTTTAAGGCCCTGAGTAAATCGCATTTTGAACCCAAACATCTTTCATAATTGTCATAAGAGCCCCATTCCCTAATTTAGGCTTTTATATAGGCTTGATCCACCAAGAGTGGATAACCCAACATTCCTCTTCTAGGTTTTTCATCGGTGAATGGATAATGGAAAAGAGAAAGGATGCTTAAAAAAATCTAATTGCTATTAATTTGATTTGATTTCTTTTTTGGGCATTTTGATAATTTTATTGTATTAAATCAAAATAAAACTTTTCCTAAAGCCTAATAGGGATTCAAACTTAGAACCAACAAATAGACAACTAACAACAATTTCACTTAGCCATCAATTCCTTGTTGCATTTACTCCGAATTTTATAGAAATATCATTAAAATACTTCATTTCTAATTTTTGTTACTATTATAGTGATTTGTAGTATCGTTACATAAAATTTGATAATAATTTTTTTCTTTTTGGGCACATTTTTTAATTTCAAAAGGCTAAAATGAAATAAAAACATATCTCTTAATACCCAAAGGGTTTAATCTAGTGACCTCACAAATAGGTATTAAGAGAATTTCTACTGAACCACAATACCGCTAGTTAAATTTGTCCCCAAAAATTTAATAAAATGATTTATTATTAATTTTAATTTAACTTAAATTTTAGGGTCATTACAAAAAACATCCTCATCAAATTCAACTTTCTAGCTAACAATTTCGTATCAAACAATTAGGAGATGCATAGCTCATTATAAAAATCCATTTATTAAAATCAACTTATTTAATAGAATTTTTTTAAAACAGTAATTTCAAATATTCTTTAGCAAGACTTTATTAGAACGAATAACAAGTATAGATACAAAGTCCATTAGAGTAAATAACCGATCAAGCATGGCTAGAAGTCATGAAACAAGCATGGCCATGAAATACAAATAACAAGCGTAAGTACTAAGCTCACGAATAATAAGCATGAGTGTAATGCTTATGAATATCAAGTTAGCTAAGCTTTAACCATGATGTGCTAAGGGTTAACAGGATTACCATTAGCAACTAATGTTCTGATCTGGTCCCATAATTTAAATAAAACATTATCAATATAGAAAATACTTTCAGATATTCATTTTAAAAAAAATTAAAAAATCTAACTTTTTCTATAAAATATAATATAATGAAAACATTTCCATATATGATAGTCAATTGCAAAATTAAGATCATAAACCAAAGTAAAAATAAAAATAATTAAAAATACTCTATTATTGGTTCTTGATATATAGATAAAACAAGCAGCATATAGATATGCTCAATTAATATTTTTAACAAATGAATTTGCTAACAAGTCATTTGGTCATTATTCACTTACTGATATATTTTCAAATATTTAATTGACTACCAATTAATTGCTCTTGTAACATTGTTCGCTCCTTAATTTCCTAATACCCAAAATGATATTATTTATTTATTTTTATACATGTCATAGTTCTAAAATTTTCAATCTCACTAATTAATTAGGCAAGCTTCAATAGTTTAGAGGGGTTACAAATTCCTTTATCAATAAGTAAACAAAACTATACATACACTAATATTAACCCCTTAAAAGATTCATTTACTTGATGGAACAAGTTCAGAACCTACAACATACACTTATTAATGGTTTGTCCTTGGAAAAACCTAAGCTAACTTGACAAAACAATAGAACAAACCAACCACTGTACTTTTAAATGCATTACAATTTCAATTTTAATTATAATAAATTTTCAATCAAGAATCATAACAAGTTTTAGCATGTAAGGGACACTTTTTAGAAAGTCTGACAAATCCCAAGGGCTTGCATCTAAATTATGAACATGCATACTAAAATCTTGTCTAATTTTGTTTTCATTTTTCATGAACTTCCATTCTCAAACATTTCATTGAACACTTTATATGCAGCCAAATAATAATATAAGAACACACAAACTTGAACATAGAATTGTTAACCAAATACCAAAATGTCCTACCTCTATTTCCAACCTTTCCTTATGAAGAATAATTGTCTACTATAATAATTTTCCAATAATAATAATACATTTATCACCTTTACTAGCTATTATAGATTGAAATTCTTCTATTAAACATTTTATCAAACATCTTATGGCACAGAAACCACTCTTTGAACAAAATTCTTTATTTATTCTCTAATTTGATGTCTTACAAAGGAAATGACATGGCTATTTATATTAAACCTTAGAATCTAAAGACTTAAATGCTGAAGAAGGAGTGTCAGCTGTTACATGAGCTATAACATGTTTATTAGCCTAGGAAGGTTACAAAGAGAATTATGGGCATTCAAAGTTATCAATGGAGGAGTTATGTGGGTTACATTTAGGTGAGTTACATTCAAGCTTCTATTTCATCTTCCTCGTGTTGAGCGAAACTTGTCCTCAAGTCATATTCAGTCTCATCATCAAAGTAAGGTGATAAATCAACAACGTTGAAAGTAGCCGACACTCCATAAGCACTAGGCAATTTGACCTTGTAAGCGTTGTTGTTGATCTTTTGTATGATCTTAAATGGACCATCAACTCTTGAGGACAGCTTGGTATTTGGATATTTAGGAAATCGTTCCTCTCATAGATGTATTTAAACCAAATCTCCTTCATTAAATTTTTACTGCCTTCGATGCTTGTCTCGTTGAGTTTTGTATCTCAAGTTCTACTTCTATATGTGTTCACAAAATTGTTCATGTAGCTTCTTGACTTCCTTAGCCCTTGGTCAGCATTAGAACTATATTGCTGCTTATCAAGTGAAGGGGTTAAGTCTAGCGGACTATGAAGATGAATTTCGTAAACAACTTCAAATGAGCACTTCCTAGTTGCTTAGTTAATAGAGTTATTATAGGTAAATTTAACTTGATTAAGGATAAGGTCCATTGCTTCAAATCGTTCCCTATAAAACTATAAAGAAGATTACCGAGAACCTTATTTACAGCTTCAGTTTGACTATCTATCTGGGGATGACTAGAGCTACTAAACTGGAGTTTAGTTCCTATCTTCTTCCATAGTATCTACTAAAAGTGGCTGAGAAACTTCACATCACGATCAGAAGTAATAGTCTTGGGAATGCCACGAAGACGCACAATCTCCTTAAAGTATAAGTCTGCTACTTGAATAGCATCGTTGGTCTTCTAGCATGGAATAAAATGGGCTATTTTTTAAAAATGATCCGCAACTACTATGACAGAATCTTTTTGCCTTTGAGTTTGTGGTAAACCTAGAACAAGATCTATGTCACATCTTCCCAAGGTGCTTCTAGAATTGGCAAAGGCATATATAATCCAATATTCTAACCCTTAAACTTAGCCAACTGGCAAATTCTGCATCTCTGTATAGGCTTATTGACATTCCTTTCAAGTTGAGGCTAGCAAAAATTCCCCTTCACTATGTCAACTATTTTATCCCGTCTGAAATGTCTAGCTAATCCACTGTCATGTACTTCCCAAATTTTGGCTTTTCTTAAGGAACCCTGTGAAATGCATAGGGCCTTGCCTTAAAATAGAAACTTTTCATATCTGTAGAACTAGTGGAAAGGTTGATTTGTAATTGCTTCCCACACTCCTCAAAAATCAAGGTCAAACCCAACAACTTTAGTCTGCAGTGTTGTGAGCAGCACATGTCAATAGCTAAGAGCATCAACAATAGAGTTTAAAGTTCCAACCTTCTGCTTGATAAGAAAAGGATAAGATTGTAAGAGTATATTACAATGAGAATTTTTACAAATGATCTTCTATTAAGAATTCAAATGCTTAAGAGCCTCATGATCAGAGAAGAGTATGAACTCTTTACTCAAGAGATAATGACTTTAATATTAGAGAGCTTGAACAATGGCATAAAATTCTTTGTCATAAGTAGAATACCTAAGCTTAGCATTATTAAGCTTCTCACTAAAGAAGGCAATAGGATGGCCCCCTTAGCTTAAGATAGCACTAATACTGGTGTTAGAGCAGCTAATTTCAAACACTTGGTCAAAATTAGGAAGAGCTAGGACTAGAGCTTCAGTCAACTTCTTCTTAAGCTCCTTGAAGCTTTTTTAAGCTTGCTTTGTCCACTGAAATTTCTCTCCTTTAGTGTAATCTGTAAGCGATGCAGTAATAGAGATAAAATTATAGATGAACCTCCTAAAGAAAGAAGCTAATCTGTGGAAGCTTCAAACCTCCTAAGTAGATGTTGGAATTGACCAGCTGTTAATCGCTGCAACTTTGCTTGGATCAACTCGAACACCCTCTATGGTAATGATGTATCCCAAGAACATAACTTTACTAGTAAGGAAGGTGCACTTTTTGAGATTAGCATAAAGCTTCTATTCTTACAAGGCTTGCAAAACTTGCTACAAGTGATCTAAGTATTGTTCTTAACTTTTGCTATGAACAAGAATATCGTCAAAGTATACAATAATAAATTTCCTAATAAAGGGTCTCATTACCTGATTCATCAGGCTCATAAATGAACTAGGGGAATTTGTTAACCCAAAAGGCATCATATTTTACTCATACAAGCCATCTCTAGTCTTGAAAGCAATCTTCCACTCATCTCCTGGCTGAATTCTAATTTGGTGGTACTCACTATGAAGGTTAATTTTGGAGAAGGTAGTAGCACCATGCTACTAGTCTAGCATATCATCGAGTCGAGGTATCAAAAACTTATACTTAATTTTGATATTGTTGACAGCTTGGCAGTTAATGCACATTCTTCAACTCCCATCCTTCTTAGGTACTAAAAGAATAGGTACAACACAAGGGCTGACACTTTCTCAAACCAACCCTTTCTTCAATAGCTCTTTAACTTGCCATTAGACTTCAGTATGTTCCTGAGGACTCATCCTATAGGTAAGCTTATTAAGAGTGATTGCTCCAAGAATGAAGTAAATAGCGTGCTGTATGTCTCATATGGGAGGCAACCCTAGTGGTATCTTATCAAATATTACATTTGGAAATTCAGATAGTAACAGAATGACTCTTAGTGGATTGGCAAACTTATCGTTCACCTCAAGCACCAAAATAAGGCTCATCATTTGGGCTTCAAACTTCAACACCTTAAATTCCTCCTTAATCATCAAAGATACCAATGGCTTTGATGTGCTAGATTCCCTTAAAGATTAGCTAATCTCACTAGGTGGTGGAGGTGCTAGTGTGACTTGACACCATCTTTCATAAAAGAATAAGTATTCGCTCGCCCGTTGTGCATAGCATGTCGATCATATAGCCATGGCCTCCCTAAGAGAAGGTGGCATATATCCATAAGAACAACATCACACAAAACTTCATCACAATATCTATTCCTAATAGAAAAGGTCACAAGGCATTATTTAAAAACTTTTACCTCATTCCCCTTATTAAGCCAGTGAAGCTTGTAAGGTTACGGATGATCTTGTATTGGTAACTTCAATTTCTCTATCATGTTAGTTAGATACTACATTTTCACAACTTCTACTATCAATGATGACATTACAAAATTTTCCTTGAGTCGTCCAACAAGTGTGAAAAATATTGCACTGTAGCTAAAGTTCTTCTTTTAACTATAGTTGTATGCAGACTTCATCTAAGCACTAATGCTTCTCCCTAATCAGTAGGCATGACCTCCTTATCATGTACGGGATCGGTGCCATAAAACTCAGTCTCCTCCTTATCTTCTTCAGGTGCTTCATACTCTTATCCTTCCCTAACGGTGACAATCCTTCAAGTTGGACAATCCACAGTAATGTGGCCAAATCCTTGGCATTTAAACCATTATTGCTTTAAAGCTAGATTCCATGGTAACATTGGGTAATAGTTTGTGCATAGTACTAGATTATGGGTTGCTTGAGGAGTTGGTCTGCTAAAATTCTACCTTATGAGCTTCTAGATAACACCTAGAGGAAGAAGGCTGGAGAGAGGATCTCTTAGGCATCTGTTTCTCAACACGTATGGCTAGACAGATTACATCATCCAAGGTCCAATACTACTAAAGCTAGATTGGATGGCTAATATTGATGTTTAAGCCTGTAAGGTACCAAGCTATTGTTTGCTCCTCCTCTTCCTTCTCCTTAATGTCACACTTTATCATGAGTTATCCAAATTCTCTAGTATATTCTTCTACATATAAAGACCTCTGTCAAAGATTTTATAGCTAGAGAAAGTTATCCTGGTGGTAATGATTTGGTAGAAATTTCCTGGTGAGGTAGCATCTTATTTTCTTTGAAATCTCAATCCTGTGCTTTCCCTCACGTTCTCACTTCCGTCTAAGATTTTCCCACTAAATGGAATCATGTTTCCTAAGTTTGAGGGCGACAATCTTGACTTTCTGTGTATTTAGAATCTTCTTGTATTCAAATACTCGCTCAACAATTTAAAGCCAATATACGAACTTGTCTGGCTAGAGTCTTCCTTTGAATTCAAGAATGTCTACCTTGATGTTATTAGGGTGAAATTGTTATTGTCGTGGACAGTAGTAGTTGTCAATGGATGATGAACTACTGCTCCTCGAATCTCCTTTTAGGTTTTCTCCATTATTTTTAATAGAGTTCACTTCATTTCCACAATAGCTTCCAGCTCTTGTATCCTACGCCTCATCTCTTTCATCTCAACCTCGTGCACACTCTTGTGTCTTGGAGGCATTTTTAAGAAAAATCAAGGTAAATGAAAATTATGGTGAATTTAAGAGTAGTTATGAATATGGGAAAGATTGAGGAGCAAAATGGAAATATTGAAAGGATCTAGGGGTAGAATGGGAATTGTGAAAAGTATAAGGGAAAAATGGAAATTTTGAAAAGTATAGGGATAAAAATAGAAATTCTAGAAAGTATAGGGGTAAAAATAGAAATTCTAGAAAGAATAGGGTTTAGAAAATAGGGGTTAAAATGGAATTTAGGTAAAGTTAAGGGGTAAAAGTGTAATTTTTAGAAAGATTTAGGGTTAAAATGAAATTTCAAAGAAATTTAAGGCAAAAATGAAATTTAAGAAAATTCATGGGTCAATATGGAAATATGGAAACGTTTAGGGTAAAAATATCATTTTAAAAAATATAGTTGACTGGGTAGGATGAGGCAGCTATGTTAACACATGTCAGAATATGACTAGGCTAAGCTATCATTGACTAGTTAGAGTGATGACATGGCGGCTGATGTCATCGTGTTCAACCTCCAAAAGGAATGTGTAGCGCATGGATCGATGGCAACGGCGACGGCATGTGGACTTCAGGCGAAGGGGAGTGACGGTGCGCGGCAACTCTTTTGGCAATGGGGAACCTCTTGTGCTACATTTTCAAACCTTCCGAGCATGATGATGATGTTAATTTTTTAAGAAAATACTTGGCTTGCAAATCGTGAAAATGTCAAGGACTCTTCCTCTGGGCTTCTCTCCTCTCTAGTGTACTTCCTCAATTGTAGCTCACTCTCTCACTCTTTGGACCAACTCTGATACCAAAATGGCATAGAAACTACTCTTTGAACAAAGTTCTTTACTTATTCTCCAATTTGATGTCTTAAAAAGGAAATGACATGGCTATTTATACAAAACCTTATAACCCAAAGACTTAAATGCTGAAGAAGGAGTTTCAGCTATTACATGAGCTATTACATGTGTTTATAAGTCTAGGAAGGTTATGGAGAGAATTATGGGCATTTAAGGTTATCAATGGAGGAGTTACATGGGTTACATTTAGGTGAGTTATGTTCAGGCTTTTGTTTCACGTTATGTGCATTTAAAAATCTAAACATATAACAACCATCTTATTCTTTAAATCTCTTTCCCAACAACTTTCCAATCATCAACATTTAAATTTACTATATTTCCAAAATTCATTCTTTACCAAAATTATATTTAAATATAATAATAAATCTAAATCCCTGATCACACATCACAACAAGCAGACTAGAAATGAGGGGCCAAAAATGCTACATACAGACTTAACGAGGATGAATTAAGGATAAGAGTTTTGGAGCATACCCCTATACCAAACTATGCCAAATTAAAGGAAAAAGAACAAATTAAAGAAGCAAGTTCTCATATCCACACAAGACAGAGGCGATGCAACAGGGAAGAAAGAAATCACAAGCTAAGCGGCGACTGTAATAGCAAATGGATGGCAATTAGAAGAAAGAATAATTAAAGCAATGTCACTCACACCAACCCAAAAGTAACACAGAACTAAGAAGGAAGAAGAAGACTATTGCCAATGCTAGACTAAACTGAGAAAGAAGATTCTGACAACTTCAACATCCATCGTGATAGCAAGGAAAAAAAATCACTCACTCTTATAAGCCGATGACATATGGAAGAAATATTGAAAGAGAAAGAGTGAAGCAATGAAGACTCTCGAACTCTCACACCATTGCTATTGACGGTGATGAAAAGGGAGTACGTAGAAGAAGAATGTATTATTATACTCCCTCCATTCAAAAATGTAAGGCATTTTTAATTAAATTTCACCCCTAATAAAGTAGTTATCTACTTTTAAACTAACCTTATCTTTCCATATTCACCCCTATTAAACACCCTATAATAAATATAAAGTCATTAATTAGTAGGGATACTTTTAGAAAAAAGCAATGATTATACCTCAAAAATTAAAAATGCCTTACATTTTTAAACATCCAACTCCTCAAAAAATGCCTTATATTTTTAAATGGAGGGAGTAATATATATTCGGTGGGACATTTTGGAAATTTTATTTTTCTTAAATATATATATATATATATATATTTCTCCCTCCTAAACTCAATGTGATCTAAATTGATAAACTAAATTTCCTATAACATATATTTTAAATTTTATCAAAATATCATAAATATATGGTATTATTAATTTTCATATTATAATTAATTTAAGGGTCAATACATATATATTATATATATACATTTATGAATTTCAATAATATTATGGCCAAATACTAACAAGAATGATTGATTATTTTATTTTAATTTTTTTCCAAATTGCACCAACTTTTCTTTTAATGCTAAAATAAAAATAAATAAAAAAATTATTTATCACATATATTTTTTTTAAATCCTAGATTTGCCATTCATCACATAACCATAGAGAAAATGGAAAAGAATAAATATGTTAATTTGTTAAAAAATAAAAATTTTAGACAAGTCCTTAAGGACTACACAATAATTATTACATTTCGTGATATTTAATTTTCATTTTGGATACTTTAGGGTATTTTTTTATTGTCCCTGTCAATTATCTATTTGTTTCCTTTTTAAATTATCATTTGAAAATATGTGTATTTCAGTCCTTATTTATGATTTGCAAATATGTATATCATTCTATTTTATTGAAACTTAATCTTATCTTCCCTCTAACCTTAACCTGCACATTTGTTTTAACTGTGGTTTCCATTATGTAATATTCGAGAAAATTAACCATGATTAGTCAATCCAATAATTTTGATTAATGAGTTAATAAGATGTGTGGCCAAAGGGGTCTAATTTGGTGTAATTGTTATGATTTTAGCCTTAGAAGTAGTTCAAGATTAATGGTGGGCCACTTAAGTAAGGAAAGAGAAAGAAAAAGTGAAAATTTGTCCTTTGTGCCACATGACGCGGCATGTGTTAGTCTACCATGGTGCACAGAGGCATATTTGAATGCTATGGACTCTTCTGTGCCATACGCTATAGCGGAGGGTAGCGTACGCCATGGCGCACAGCTAAAATTTTCGATAAATCAATTCCTGTTTTGTGTAAAAACATAAGAGAAGAAGAAGAAGAAGAAACTACAGAGCTCTGCTTTTGCTCTGTTAGGGACGTTGTGGGATCATATTGAGGCTAGATTGCTCCCAAACACCTAAGGTAAGTAATATAAGCCTTATTCTTCCTTTCTCTTCCTTATTTATGATGATTCATAGTAGGGTTTAAATTGAAAGGTTGAAATTCAGTCTATAAGGGTATGGGTCCAATTTCATTAATTAAAATAAGTATAGTGAGTTATTTAAGGCATTGAAACACTACATTGATGGAATTATCAAGAGTTTGTTGGGTTGATTCGAGGCTGTCCCACTTGTTCTATGAGGGACTCAAACCTAACTAGTCTCCATCGGTTCATGAGGAAGCTAGATTAGGGGTATGACACCCCATGGTTATTAGTATTGGGGGAAATCAAATTACATAAGTGAGTAAGTTCATATTGACCCAGTAGCTCCTCACAAGTGGAAGGCTAGGTTAGTCCATGAAGGATGTAGCCATGTGATAGCTATCAGTTTTATGTCAGAGGTAACAGGAGGGTATGAGGTTGGCATATGATCATGCATATAAGACCGACCACATAGTTGTTAGTTTTGTGGTCCGACATGTCTTAGGAGCGCATGGTTGTTATTATTGCAACCACGTGTTGTGCTTTATGAACCATCATGATATTGTGTGCTATGGGCCCAGTTACATGGTTGTTAGTTTTATGAAATGTGGCCAAGTATTTATATGTGATATTTGTGTAATTGCCTAATTGCATCTATTTACAATTAATATGTAACTATATAGGTTAGGTGAAATTTGGTTACTAAGTGGTTGTACTCACCTCTCAATTCTCAATATTTTCAGGACATAGCTTATCGAATTTGAGTCGGGAAAAACACACAAAGGCCTAGGATTGTGGACTAATCTTCTTTATGCCTCTTTTTGTTACTTTCATGTGTATTTCTTAATGTAATTTCCAACTAGAATCATTTAATATGATTTATGTACTACTTACATGATTTTGTGTATAACTTATGTATTTTGTGCCCTAGGTTAGTGAGTTTTGGTGGTAAACCCGTGGATAGGGTCAAAATACTTGTGCAAGTAGAAACATATGTATTTTGAAAGAATTAGGATGAAATTGATGTATCTGTGCAACTTTTGCTCCCCTTTGTGTTTTGAAAAAATCAAAGTTGAGTGGTGGTTTTATAATAAACATGTTTCTAATTGTGTGTGGTGTATTGCACGAGTCCATTAGAGTCTGTTGAGTGTAATTAAATAGTTTGGCTATTGACACATGTGGTTGAGTTAGGACACCCCATTTATGAAATTTTGTGAAAAGTGGTCAAAATGAATTTTGGTGTCTAACTTTTTATAGAAAAAGAATTTGAGTGTGAAATCAATGCCATTAGCTAGATTTAGGTGAAAGCTTTGTATGGACACCAAAATCACCTCAATCTGACGTCGGATGGAAAATTGGGATACATCGGAAGTTTGCTCCCTGTGTTGTCAAATGACAGCATTAATGCTGTCAAATTCATGTAATGTACCACAGCACAAGAAACAGAGAATACAAGCCACGATACACGTGTCATTTTCTCCACAAAATCTATTTTTGAGTCTTAAAACTATAATTTGAGCTTATTAGACAATGTTCGAGATTCGAATTGTTGAATTTTGGTTTCCTTTCAAAAAGGATTTGAGAAATTCCCCTTTTTATGGAATTCTACAATTTGGTAATCCTTTAAGGGTTAATCCCTTGGTTGTCATGATTTGTAGTTAAATGTAGATTAGTAAGGAAGACCTTACAAATTGTCCTATTCAATGTATATTTGATTTTGTTGAGTGGCCTAAGTCTACACATTAATTTAATGAGTGTATATTAAATTTCATCAATACATGAAAAATATCAAGATACATTTTCTTCTAAACATTCAAAACAATCCTGATAATAAAAAACTACTCCTCACATATGTTATTCCTTTCAAAAAATTGAGATTTGGTACCTTTTTAGTATTATATAACAATATCTTTTACAATCATACAGCCATTAGATTAAATTAAATAATTGTTATCATGCCACGTAATACTCTTATTCAATGAGTGGATTTAAGGTTCAAATTTGGGACTTGAACTTAAACACCCAACAATAGATATCACTGAGCCACCATTCCTTCTTGTTATATCTACTACAAAAAATAATAAAAATAGGATCAAAATACTTAATTTTCAATTTTAATTTTACTTAAAATTTTGGACCATTAAGTAGGGGTTTAGGATTTTTGTTTGGGCATCTAAGTTGAGGCAGGATTTGATTTGTGCAGTAGCAACAATGGGGGGAGGAGACGACTCCAATCCTACAGATGGAAACGTGCAAGTTAGATGGTGAATCTAGAGATTCAATGCTTCTTCTTGTTAATCCCATTCTAGTATCTCTACATGGTAACTTGTTAATAGCCAAATACTTTGTTGGTTATAATGGGGCAAGACTTGTGAACGTTACAAGGATAATTAGGTGTTTCCCCCCAAAATCCTATTTTCTGATATCTTTCAGGGGGCGTAGTGATATGTCAGATTTTTATGGTTCTTTTTTTTTATATCAAAACATTATAGGGGTCTTTAGATAATATTTTCCCAATAAAATATAACATGAGACTCAAATAAGAAATTTATTGTTAAAGATAAAAACTACACCCCACAAAGAGAAAATAACAATAAAATAAATTGACAGCTTGGTTTCACTCTATTTGCCACTCAAATTTTTCCATTGAAGTGCTAAACTAGTGAGCGTCCTTGTGAACGAACCATCTTTTCCTAGTGCTTTAACAGCATCATTCTTAAACACTTGAATTCTTCTATTAATCTCCTTGCCTTCATCACCTTCCATGACACTCTTTACAATTCTAGAAACTTCCTCTTTCTCCACAATCCCATTATTATTTTCATTCTCTTTTGGCCTTGCAGCAATCTTCAACTCCTCAGTTAGCATCACTGCGTTCATTCTTTGTTCTGCAAACAGTGGCCACACGATCATTGGCTTTCCATAGAACACACTTTCAAGTGTGGAGTTCCAACCAGAGTGTGTCAAGAACCCACCAGTGGACTTGTGTTTCAGGACTTCAATTTGTGGGGCCCATGATGGGACCACAAGACCTCGATCTTTGGTCCTCTCATGGAACCCTTCTGGCAAGTAATCAAGTGGGTCCTCCTTTTGTGCGCACAAATAAGCGGAACTAGAAAACTCATTTGGAGCCCTCGTGGCCCACAAGAATTTGTGGTTACTCATCTCTAACCCTAAGGCTAGCTCATTAAGCTGTTCTTGTGACAGTGTTCCACCACTCCCAAAAGAAACATATAGAACAGAGTTTGGTGGTTGATTGTCTAACCATTTTAAACACTGTGAAGCTGGCTTGTTCATGCTAGCTGATTCACTTTGTAAAATGGGTCCCAATGGATAAATTGGAGGGTATTTATGATTGCTTTCTTGCAGAGCCGTTATCACCTTTCTTTCCAAATCGATGAAGCTGTTCAATATGATACCATCTGCGAAGTCCAATCCTTTACTGATGTGAAGTATTGTTCTGTAGGATTCACTCGCTCTTTCTTGAACCGTGTCAAAGAGATCCGTGCCTTGAAGAGCTGCACAACCTGTGTAAAAAGGAAAAAAATATCCAAAGTTAATATATGGGGTCTGTTATGTTTTCTTAAATTATCATATTAGTTCTCTAAGTTTTAAAAACACAAATTGACTTTGAATTATAATTTAATGTATGAAGTTTATTATTCACATGACATGTATATATAGCTAAATGAGAAAAAATTAACACTCAAATTAGTTTAATTATTTATCAACATAATCCCCCATGCGTGTTTTGTTGTATATCTTGTTTTTTGAAAGAAATTCAGAATCTATTTTTTTACATGAATAATTATATTTTTTTCATTAATCTATATATGACTGCTATTCATATTATCAATTTTTAACAGTGTAACTTACTTTTTAATCAATGAGGACCGAATTGATCATCGAAGTAAACATATGGGACTAAAATTATAAAAATTAAAATTGAGTGGCCAAATTAATAATTGAGATAAACTTGAAGAATTAAAAGTTGTATTATCTCTACATATTTATAGTTATCAATTAATATTTGCTCTAACTTGTCTTATTATATATTCTCACTTGCATGCATGACAAAAAGTACTAGAGATAGTCAAAGGGGCCAACATAACAATAAAAATATAACTTGGAACCTGGAAGTTTCACGGGCTGTTTTAGCTCTCGAAACTCAGTAGAAACGATCTCAAGATCCTTGTCAAGTTTGGGAAAACTGAGGTAGAAGCTCAGTGAAGCACCTGATGAAGCACAATAAGCGTATGTCTTGAGGTTGAATTGCTTCGCAAGTTCTAATGCATCTACTGAGAACACATCAGCAATCATGGCAACTAGTTGAGTTCGAGAACTCAGTGAGACTAAAGCTTGACGAAGTGAAGGAAGAGAGTATGTCACAGTGAGATGCATGTGTGTTGCCGGATGAACGGCTTTGGGAGGCATGTCGTTTTGGTTGACTTGTGGAAGAACAGTGAAGTCTATTTGTGGTGGGAGAGTCTGAAGGATGGAAAGCGTAGTTGAGGAGGGAGGGCCAAATGTGGGAATGAGAAAAGTGACGTGGAAGAGAGGGTGGTAAACGACGAGCTGTTTTGCCAACTCAATGAGTGGAATGAGATGGCTGAAACCTGGACATGGAACCATGACGATACACGGATTTCCTTTCTCCATGGAAGATGATAGTCTAGTAGTTTCGGAGAACAGGAACGAATGAGTCGGTTTTAGAAGAAACAAAACAGGGGAGAGAAATGTGTTAACCACATACTCCCTCCTATCTAAAATATAAATAGTTTTAGAGAAAAATTCACATATTATTAAACTTCTCATTTTCAAAGATATAAACATATATACTATTTTTTCTTTTTATCAATAGTTTCAATCATCAATGTTTTTCATAATGAGTGAAAGATAAATTCACACAAGAATTTGGATTAATAAATATAAGGGGGTAAAATTGAGAGAAAATTTTTTTATTTGTAATCAGTTGCTCATATTTTAAACCAAGATTAGTTAGGGAACATACTTATATTTTAGACTAGGGAGAGTATATTTTTAATAATAAAAAGTTTAGTAATGAGTTGGATTCGAATGGCTTACTAGTAGAGCTGTCAATTAAAGCCAGCCCGACCCTAAAGGGCTGGCCTTTCAAGGGCTAGGGCCTAAACGGGTTGGCCCTAATAAGTTCGATTATATGTCAGGGTTCCCTTTTACAAGACCTGGCTCTAGCCTTCAAGGCTAAAGAGCCGGCCCTCAAGACCTCGGCCCTCTTTTTTTAAAATTTTTTCAATTTAAAATTATAAAAAGTATATTTATAATCATAAAAAAGTTATTACACATAAAATTTTTATTATACATAAAATTAAATTTAAGAAAATAAAATTTAAATCAATTTACACCACAACAATAAAGAAAACTTAAATATTTAGGTCTAATATCAAATAGTAATATCAAAGTTAATACCAATAAAAATTAAACTTAGATATCATTATCAGTTAAATCTTAATAAATGAATAAGGGATGGATGAATATGTTTAATATGTTCATTTCTTTGAGTCATATATTTAATCTTTTATTTTTTTTATATTACAATTTTTTTAAAAAATAATAAAAGGGGTTAAACGGGTCAACCCTTTTAAACTCGAATTATCATTTTTTCTTCCAAAATAACGGCCTAGCCCTAATTATTTTTGAGTTTAAAAGAGCTGACCTGACGAGTTCAACCTTAATTGACAATTCTATTTATTGAAACCAAAACATGCTTTCAAATTTATAAAGCACTTATAAATATACTTATAAATTAATTACTAATAAAGCCCTCACATTGATAATAGGATTTGATTTCATGACTTTTGTAAATTAAGGTACAATCTTTATTAACTAAACAAGCCTTTGTTAGTTGTTAAACATGTATTTTAAAGGATTATAAAATAGAAATGGTTATTTGACGTGATTCCTCCATCGATTCGGGTGACGCAACGTTGATTCCTCTGTCAACTTTTAGCTGAAATATATGGATTTAAGAGCTTTGTCTTTTATGTTATCAGATTAACACATGCTTAAGTAATTGCTGTCGGCAACAACGAATGTAATTTAATTATGTGATCATAGTAATTATTTATTTTTTTCCCTTTAAATTTTGTCTTTTTTTAAAACTAAAGAAAAATATTTGAATTGAAAGCTAATCTTCTGTCTAACCTTAATCTGCCTTCTCGTTGTCCTATTCGAAGTGCCAGAGAAGAGCATCTAGTCTATGAGAATCTGAGACTTATTATTATTACTATTATTATTATTATTATTATAAAAATCTGAGACTCTATTGTAGTACGTAAAATAATCAATTATGTTGCTTTGCAATAATAACATAAAAGATTTTCACAGTAATGGAAACTAGGTGCAAAAGGGTGCACGGAGCCCTAGAATATTAATTTTTTATATAGAGGTCGGGCAACAACCATAATACAAAAGAACGATACATGAGCATATAAGAATAACGGAAGATTAAATTACAATAATAGACACAAAATATCTACAGAGACTTTGATGGGGTCGTGAGGACTAATAAGACAAGAACAGAACCCTTCACCCTTTGGGCTTCAATAACAACTTATCAGGCCCAGCGGATGTTGTCTTGACATGCCCCCAAAGGAAAGGCTGGGGCCATCACTAGCCCAAGTTTGTCTGCGTGAGGATATGAGAATGGGTCATGGCTTTGGTGAAGAAGTTGGAAATGTTCTCTGAAGACAAAACATAGCGAGCATCCAGCACCTTATGTCAGACCCTGGTACTAACGGTTTGATTGGCACAAAATATGAGATAATTTTATATTTTATAAGCCTTAATTATCCAAATATTAAGCTATATTTATATTTTATAAGCCTTAATTATCCAAATATTAAGCTATAATAGTGATAGATAAATTACATTGATAAAAATTCTATGCAATATATATATATATAATTATAAAGTTCGTAAAGTCTTAAATATTTTATAGAAATTTTAACAAAGTTTCCCTTGTAATTATGACATTTAGAAATTTTTATACTCAATAAACTTGTTAGTCAATCTAGAAAAGGAGCATAACTTCACACCGGCAAATTACATGATAACAAAATAAGACCAGAACCTAGCTATAGTATACGTTGAGCAATAACTACCATTGTATAATATAATGAATATTTACATCAAAATAAATGATTAAAGTATGTTTTCACTATCCAAAAAGCAATAGAGCCCCTCAATGATTATTAGGAGGCACAGGGTCAATTACATTATCTAAAATCAAAGAAATTCCTTTAGTAAGTAGCATCCCAAACAAAATTATAGATAAAACATATAAAAATAGTAATTAAGAAATTTAGTTTAAAGGAAATCAATGGAATATTAAAACACATATTTTGACTAACAATAAAAGACAAAGTTACTTGACAATATAACTATAAAATAAACCGATAATATTAGAACTTTTTAGGTTATCAAGAATCATACAACTCATAAATATAAATATAAATATATAAAAGGAATTCAAATAATGATATAATCATAAAAAAATGTTTGTAAAGAACTAATGTAAAATGATAAAATTTTAAATCTAATCTATGAGGGCTTTGTTAGAATAATTTAACAAGTGTAGCTCATGGCTATGAGAACAAGTGAAGGCACGAGACACATGAAAAAAAATGTAGGCACGAAGCCTATGAAAACAAATGTGAATATGATGCTTACAAATAACTATCCCTCCATTTCACATGTGTTGACCCTCACATAGGGCTAGCATGTGACATCTTCAATTTTAAATATTGAATTTTAAAGCATTAACAAAGGATAAATTGGTAAAATTAAGTTATTAATGAATTGATGATGCTTTCGAACTACTAAGGTTATTGGATTATTAAACAGCCTTGAAATTGGGCTACATTAGAGTACAAGTGGATCGGGCAGCAAGTAAGGCCTAAAATCCATTATGAGCCTCACTTTGCCATTCGCCATGGCAGATGCTCCATATGCCACGACGAATGTGTGAAAATTTGATTTAATCTGATCGTGCCCATGTGCTAAACAAAGGGAGAAATAGAAGAGGAACATGAAGGGTAACAAAGAGGGACACTTGCTTTGCTAGGGTTTCATCATTTAGATGTTTTAAGGGCAATATAAGCTAGACACACAATTGGTTAAGCTTCTTTTTCCCTCTCATTCCTTTCTATACAAAATTTATATGGGTTTGAGAAGTATTGGGTGTTGATTTGTTTTCTCTTGAGTTGTAACTAAACCCACTATGTTCTTTGATTTCTTGGGGAGTTAAATCAAGTTTTCAAACCTAGGTTTAAAGTTGTTATAGTGATTTGGAGTTTTAAGCTAAGATTTGGGCCAACCCTAAGTGGAAATCTAAAGATTAGGAATAATGTAGGTGGAACTTTGATATTATCAAAGTGTTTAGATGTTAAATAGAATTAATGGAGTGTGTTGAAATTATTAATTTTACTAAAGAGGAAATTTAGGTATTGTCGGTAGCCAAAATTACACTAAATAGGGGTTCAACTAGAGTTACGAATTGAAGATTAGTAATTAATCTTACAGATTAAATATTAATTGAGCCCTATTGAGCTAGTAGACTCTTGTGGAGTAACCAAATAGCCACAATAACCCTTTTTGTGATAAAAGGGTTGAAGTAACTAGATAATCTAATCTTTTTACTTGTGTATTTGAGTGGTTATGATTTTGATGAAAGAGTATGTGGCCGATGTCTAGAAAACCATACCCTGATTGGATTGACCAAGTTCATCAATTTCAAGGTATAAGGTGCCTTAGTTTGTTCTCTTTTTTGATGAGGAGAAGAAGTAGACTATTGAGTATATAGCTCGGTTCTCGGTCTAGTATAGGGAAGCTAGGTCTAAGGACTACCTCAAGTTGAGGCTCTTTTCCAATTCTCTTACTAAATCAACCTTCTCCTGGTATATGAACATCCCCCAAACTCTATTAACAGTTGGTAGGATCTAGAAAGCAAGTTCCATAAGCAATTCTGTAAGATAGAACCTAACATTACAGTGGTTGATTTGGCAAGACTTAGTCAGCTCCAAGGTGAGTCAATCGAAAAGTACATCGTGAGGTTTAGGAAGTTGAGGACTAGATCTCAGACCTCCTTGACCAAAAAGGAGTATGTTAGTTTAGCTTTGAAAGGTTTGAACTTCAATATGAGAGAGAAGTTTGAAGGGTAAGAATTCACTGATATGTTTTGTGCATGTAATTTACTGTGAAAACTAGTAACTTATTGTATGAGTATTGGAGTTTAGAAACTTGTGTGAAGTGTTTTTAAAATTATAATTATAATCCTATGTTTAAAGTTTTTTACTCTTTTATAGAAAATTGTGATATTAGATACAAGTTCAAAATGTTAGTACATGTTGTATGTTCACCTATAATGACTTGATTGTGTATGAGTGAGACTGTATGAGCATTATCTTTGTGAGATAGTGGGAGTTCATACTAGGGTTGTTAGGGAATATTGTATAAAATCTACATGGTGTACTAGTACTACAGAGGCCCCGGTGCATAGTCTTTATTGTTTGAGAGTCCTATTACTATCTTGGAGATAGATTGGGTATATGACACTTTGGATATTCGAGAATGGGGAAGTTTGTGGTGAAGGCATCTTTGGCCAAGCTACCAGTCTAGTCACATGGACTTAGTCCTATTGTGTTATTAGCCCATACATTTAGTTTGAGGAAATAAGGAGGATATAAGGCAAATAGTGTTGATTGTAATATCCACCTTGACATTACTAGAACACAACACAAGAACACCATTATGATAATCAAGATTAATTAATTTCTTATATTTGGTTATAATAATACAAGGGCTTTAAAACATAAGTTTAAAAGTTTAGGATCCTAAGAAACCCTTTTTTGAAAAGATCTTTAAGCTCAAACCATGTTTTAAAATAAGTAAAAAGGAGTAACAAAATCATGGGGATAAATTAGAGCATATCTAAACATTGAAAGGGGACAAAATGGACATGTCTCAAAGTTCCCCATTCGCTGCGATAGATAGCATAGAGGGATTAATCCCCTTACTATGTAATGTATCATGGTACACACCCTCGCTGTCATGATAGCACTCTGGAACTAACTTTCAAAGCATGTCATTTTGCTATCCGATGTCTGATTTAAACAATTCAAGTGTCACATGTAGCTCTTTAAGCCACCTAGCTATTGACATTGGTTTCACAACTAACACTTTACCCTTTAAAAGTTGGACACTTGAAAACAAAATAGTCCTTTTATCCTTTGAAATCAACTATGTGGGTGTCCAAACCCACCAACCGAGTGCCAATAACCCTAGCATTACTTGAACTAATTCAATTAGACAACAATGCACCTAATTGATCAATTATACATCTACAATTATATTCCAAACACAATATGATCATTAAACCCTAATTCTATATAATTCAAGGGGTGGCAAAAAAAAATACATGTACCAATCTCTTAGCCATTCAAATGCACAAATACCACAATAACACTACTTGCATCAGTATCTGGACCTCTTATAACACTTTCATCACAATTATATTATTCTAGGCTGAGATACCTATAAAACACATATTCTTATGCAAGTGACCTCAAAACATTACATGATCCTAAATTGGCATAAATTCATAAATAGTTCATTACACAATACCTAAAGGGAATGAGCTACGTAAATCCAAGCTCCTCAATTCTTAGTAATGTCTTCCTTTTTTTTGCCCTTGTTGGAGCCTTCACCTATAAAATATAACCATAGGTGAGTTAAGGACTTAATAACCAAATAATCTAATATATTCACAAGCATACAAGAATAGTACATGAGTATGTAGAGTGGCAAGTAAAACATTTATCAGATGCCTTTCAAACACATGATATCATATAACAGTCTATATAATGCATGATCAACACTTCCCTCTTTTATCCTTTTTATTTTCTTTGATTGAATTTGTGGGCTCACAACACAATAGGACTAAATCTATGTGACTAGATCAGCCCAAGCTTACCAACCATAAGAGGCAATCTCGGCTAAAGATGCCTCACCCAATTTGGACCATAGATTCCCCTTTTTGCAAATACCCAAGGTGTCGTATGCCTAATCTATCTCAAATAGTACTAGACTCCAAACAAAATAGGACTAAATATTGGGGCCTCCACAATACCAGTATATCATATAGATTTCATACAAATATCCCTTGCCAACTTTAGGGTGAACTCTCACCCTCTCATAATGATCATGCTTATAACATTTCAATCACATGCATATCACTCATCGAGCATATTCATATATCATTGTATCTGATTTCACAGTCTTTCACAATAAGCATAAAAATGGGTTTTCAAGCATAGATAATTCTTTAATACCACATCACATGAATTTCTAGAATATCAACCATTCAAATATAAATAATGATTTTCATAATATATATATATACACATACGTATACACTTTCACAAACCTCATAGACATTCAAATACATAACTAAAAGGATTAGATTATCCAATTACCTCAACCCTTTTATCACAAAAAAAGTTACCGTGGTGATTTGGTTACTCAAAATAATCCTCTAGCTCAACGGGGCTCAATTAATATCTAATCTACAAGATTAAATACTAATCAATTGTAATTCTAATTAAACCTCTTTTTAGCCTAATCTTAGGTACCAAACATACCCAATTTCCCTCTTCAACACAATTAACGCTCTCGATCCATGCCATTAATTCCATTTGACACCTAAACACCTAGATCACAACAATTTGTCACCCATATTGTTCCTAATTTTCCAATTTTTACTTATGGTTCATTCAAACCTTAGCCAACAATCCTAATTCATTACAAAATCTTTAAACCTAGGTTTAGAAACTTGATGTAACATCCCAAGGTCCTAACTAAGCTAATGGGTTTGGTCAAAACTAAAGGAAGAATGAAAATCAACACCAACACTATCCAAATCTACCAAAATTTTGAATAGAGGAGAGGGAAGATGATTAGGAACCTTACCCAATAACAACCAAGCTCTAAATACATAATAGCCTAGAAATTTTTGTTTAAAACAATAAATAATAATAATAATAATAAATAGTGAAATAAAAGAAAATCTTTGGTAAGTCATATTGAGGGTATTTTTATTAATTCTAGAGCAAATTTAACAAGGTATGGGGGCCTAGTGAAGATAGTGTTAGCCATCTAACTATTAGTCTTAGGTTTGAAACTTCTTGGTGCAATATAGGGGAATTTTATTTTATTTCTTTAAATTTGTGAAATGACCATTCTGCCCCAACTTCTCCTATCAGAATTTTTTTCTTTCTTTCCTCTTCTCTTAATCTACGCACATATCAAAGTCGGTAGAGAGAACCAAAAGCTTCAAACCCTTGCTCTAGCCATCTTCATACTCCGCCCTTATCACCGTCGTTCATCTCGTTACTGCCAACCTTGAGAATGCTGAAATCCCTAGTATGGGTAGTGCACTAGCTTGCTTTGTCTACCTCTCCCATGTTTGGCATCATTCTTCCTTGCTTCTTTGTCACTATGGCTGTTGTTTGAAGTGTGTGGGTGTGTGATTTATTGAGTAAAATTGTAAATTTTTCCCTTAATACTGCTGTGCACATTAAGTAGGGTAGGAAAATTGATTCAGGAAAAAAAATTATACAACTAAAAGCTAGATGATAATTGAAAGATTGGATTCTCTGCGAGTTAAAATTTATTTATTTGTTGAAAGAATTGAATTTAGGAGATTGATTAATTCATTTATGTATTGAAGAATTTTTGGGAAAATGGAATTAAAGAGAAGAACTTGGAATGTTAGCTTAAGATTGAATGCTTATAAGATGTTTGATAAAATGCTTATTAGGAGAGTTTTGATTGATTTTTTTTATGTGTAATCTTGTTAATCTCACAAGAAGCATGATTGAGCATGCACATTGTTAATCTGTTAATCTAAATTGAGTTTTGTGAAGGAATTTATCTAAAGAGTTAATGAAATCTTATTTGAGTTTTGGATTATTGAGAATTATATGGCTTATAATTCATAAGATATATTATTATGTTAGAAGCTATATTTGGATACTTGGAATTTGTTGGGTAAGAGAATTAAAGGTTATAAATTTTATTAAATGGTTTGGAATGTTGTAGAGTAGGCGTTTAACAAAAAGCCTAAGGAAAGATTATATTTTAATTGACTAATTAACTATGGCTGAATGTGAATACTGTATTTTATCCGGAAATTTTTTAAAAAATTTGATAAAAATAATAATAAATAACCAAAAAATATATAAAAATGAAATTTAATCCTTTTTAGGATTATATTTTCAATAATAATAATAATAATAATTAATAGGATTTAATTTTATTTTAGATGATCTTTGTTGGTTAGGATTTTCTTTCTTTTGGTTCATTAAAATAACAAAAAAATATAAAAATACAAAAACAAAATTCAATCCTTTTTTAGGATTATATTTTAAAAAAATATAAAAATAAATAATAATAATAATAATAATAATAATAATAATAATAATAATCTTGCTTAAATTTTTTAAAATTTCTCCGAAATTATCTCAACCATTCAAGATATTAGGAACTTATTTTTGAAAGTCAACTTCTTTTGAATTTCTTCCTTTAAATTTTGTTATCTTCCTAAAAAAAATATATGTTTGCTTAATTCAAAATCATATTTCTTTTGTCTTTTTTTTCTAAGTTTTAAATTAATAAATAGGATTAAAAAGGAAAAAAAGAAAGAATTATAGTTTTTTTAAAAAAATAATACACAAACCGATAGATTAAATCTTAACCCATTAGTTTTAAACTTGGTCTTTCGATCAGATGCCATGCACACAGAGATAAAGAAGACTAGAAGCACACACACAGAGACACAGAGAAATAGAGACGATGCACGCAAATGCCATGCACACAGAGATAAAGAAGACTAGAAGCACACATGCAGAAACACAGAGAAATAGAGACGACGCCTGCAACAGAAGAAAAGAAGCAAACACAGAACAGAAGAAAAGAGAAGAGCAGAGAATGCCAGAAAAAGAAGAAGCAAGCATGCACAGTAAACACACGAAACACACGCACAGCACGTAAACTTTCTCCTCACATGCAAGCTCTTCCCTATTTCTTCTTTAAAAGAAAACCAGACGAAAGAAAGAAAAGGGAGGACTGGAGACAAAGAGAAAAAGAAGAGAGAGACTGAGAGGGAGAAATAGGGAAGGAAAAACAGAGCATAAAAACACAGCACGCATGCACAGAGAGGGGGAGAGAGGCTTGTTGCAGAAAAAACAGAGCATAGGACGGATGAAAGTGCAGAAACAATAGCATGCATGGGACATGGGCCTTTAGGCTGGAATGAGAGAACACGGAGACGAGAGGAAAGCTGAGAATGAGAGAGCACAGATGCACGCAAGGAGAACAAAAAAAAGGGGTTGGAGTGATGGTAAGGAAAGGGCATGAAACAGAGCAGAAAATCGAGGAGAGAAAGAGAGCATCGTAATAGAAGGAGAGCAGGAAGGAGGATGGTATCAAAAATCATGAACTTGTTATAGCAGAGAGTGCTCATCAAACTTTTTGTACTCTGAGTGACACCGAGAGAGAGAGTAGTGACCGAGTGGAGGAGACAAAGATAGAGGAACGAGAAACAGAGCAGAAAAAGAGGGGAGGGAGAGACTGAAAAATGAACGAGAAATAGAGCAGAAAAAGAGGAGAGGGAGAGACCAAAAACTAGACGAAAAAATAGAGCACCAAGGAGTAGAAGGCATAGATGAAGAACAGAGAAAGCAAAGAGCAAAAAGAAAAAGAAAAAGGGCCAGACATGCGCGGAAAAAAAGAGAGGAGGGTGGCTTCAGTGATGAAGAGAGCTAACTGAAAGAGAAAAAGAGAGGACCTGTGATTTTGGCTTTGGATTTTTAAGGTGAAAATGAACCGAGAGAAGAAGACGAAAATGGTGAAGAAGGAGGAGGAGAGAGAACCTGATGGATAAGATGGAAGGTGAAGATGAAAGGTGATGACGTGGAGAGTAATGGCTTAGTATCAATTGGGTAATAATTTTTGCTTATTCATTCTTTAAAGCTTAATCTGTGGGATTAACGGAGTAACTGGAAAATTTCAAAATTTGTATAGATTACATGATTTATTTTGTGTGGCATTGTACCAAATTATACATTTTGGAATTCTCTTTATCCTTTTACATGTTCTAGGCTATTATTGAAATTATTTTTGACTGTGAGCTTCGCAATTATTTGTTGGTTGTAAAATTCTTAATAATATATAATATTTAAATCTATTTACAGTGAGATTTTAAGAATCCCTGCAAACATTTAAATTTAAAATGATCCTATATCATGAAAATTAATAAGACTTCAAAGGTATGAGGATCATTTTTGTATAATAATATGGGTTTCAAAGACTCATCATCAAAATTAATTCTCTTTTTATAATCAATAAAATATTTAAGTCTCATGTGAGATTTCAAGAATCTTCGTAGAGAATTAAATTAATTGCCTTATCATGTAGGATAATAAATCCTCGCAGATATTTCAATTCTCAATTTATATGAATTTTGTAAAAAAATAATAAACATTTTTTATACTATTAATTAATTAAATTAATAAATTTAAATTATAATCATATTTTCTAATTAGATCTTTTGGCCATATGAGATTTTTAAATGTCTATATACCTCTAGAATAATTATCTTACCGTGAAAGTCAATAAGACTTCGCTGGTATAGCGATTAAGATTTCTATATTTAAAAATATAAATTATATAATTACGCATTAAAATATATTTAAAATATATATATTATTTAATCCTTTATTGTGTGAGGATTTTAAATCTCCGCAGATATTTTGGATAATCGTATTACCGTACAAGTTAATGAGGCTTTGCAGGTATGATGATTAATAGTCTTTTAAAAAAGTATATATGTACATATATGCTTAAAAATTATTATTATTACTTAAATATATACATAAGAATATAAATAAATAAATTAAGTTGCTAAATTCTTTTATCGTATGAGATTTTAAAATCTTCACAGATATATAGAATAATTGTATTACTGTATAAGTCAATAAGGCTCTGTAGCTATTGCAATTAAATTCTCATCATAAAATATAAAAAAATAATTTTTAAACTCTTTTCTTTTCTTTATTCCAAAAATTTAAAAATTGAAAAAATAGTGAAAATTAAATCACTTTTTTGCAATTTAAAACACATATCGAAATTTTAGAAAATTATTTTATTTGCAAAATGGTGAATTATTTCTAATTCATTTCTCTTCAACAAATATTTTCACTAGTCTTTAGCCTGAACTACGTAGACTTTGATCCCCATCACAGGGTACGTAGGCCTCAAAGTTTGATTATGAGTCAAGTCCTCTCTCGTAAATAAATAACTATTTCTCACTTAATTCTTATCATTTTTATATCAAACACATGAATATAAAAGGGATAACTAAAATAATTTTAAAACCATATTTATATAGCACAACAAACTTCAGGTAACCGTTCTTACGAACGGGTGTTGTGGGATGCCTAACACCTTCCCCACACTCAATCAACTCCCGAACTTATTTTCTGTTTTTATAGACCATCCTTATCCTCCTTGAAATGATTTCCCAAGATTTACCTTAAAATCTTGGTGGAAACTCTCATTTCTTCAGTCTTCTTTCCGAAGGCTGGAACCTCTGCTCGCGCGCCGTCCACATTGTATTTTGCAGGTGTGACACTGAATGTTATGGAGAAACTTTTATGTATGAATTGTGCTTCCAAACTTCAAAGTTATTATTGTTAATTTTGATTGAGTGGATTCTCTTAGAAAGAGATCTTGTTGGTTCAAAAATAAAGTCCATTAAGATACTATTATATATTATTAGGGTATTTGAAAGAAGGTAAGCTCGATTGGAGTTGTAAAAAGATAGTTTTGAGTGTTGAGATTACTACAGGTAAATGAATAGTGTCTCAATTAATTTATAAGCCAATTTCTTTTCATCAAATATTGTTAAATTATATTTATATGCATATTGGTATATCTTCAAATTTTAATATTAATTATTTAAACTAATTTTTTTCATACTAATTTTTTTCATTATGATAGACTTTTGAGGAAAAGAAAGAAATATTTTTATGATTGAATATTTTCAATTCTTTTAACATATTAATGATGTTTGATTTAAGGGTTGAAGATTGATTTATCATTATGATTTTTGCATAGAAGAACATTGGTGAATTCATTTTTGATGAGTATGATGATAAATGTTAAAAAGAAATAATATATTGATTTTATGGATAGATTTAAAATGTGGGATTATATCAGAACGCTAGTTGTTAATAGCAGTACCATTAGCCCTTGATGCGCCATAGTATATCTAACTAGCAAGGTACTTAGGAGGTGCTAGCCTAGTATGACAGCCAACGCACGTGGAATGGGGGAACGGTTGTTTGTGAGTATCATACTCATGCTTGGTTTCACAAGCCTCATGCCTGTGCTTGTTTATGGCTCCTGTTACACTTGTTTCATGACTTTAAGTCATACTTTGTTACTTATCCTAGTAAACTGTATATCCACACTTATTGGTTATTTACCCTCATGGACTGTGTATCTATGCTTGTTAATCATTTTGATCAAATACTACTAAAAAGTGAATTTTTAAGCTTAAGCTTTTTTAAAATTTAATCTTTTAAAGCAAACTATTATTTTTACCATATTTGGATTTCATATTGAGCTAAATAATTTCAAAAGTTTTTAAACATATATTGATGTTTAAAGTGAAACTTGAATTTCTAATAAATTGTAATTGAGTTCATGCATCTATTTTTTTTTTCATTTACATAACTATTGATATATATGTATGAGGTATGTACTTATATTATTCAATTTATTATTTCACTAAGTTTTAAAAGACTCATTGGTATACTTTTCATTATTTCCATCAATTGTAAATTGGGATATTATTCACTAAAAATTTTTGATCTTAGATAGAATATCTGGTTTTGCACTTTCAGATGATCCTTGAGGGGTTTAATATTAACTTAAAGTTGGAGAATTATTCTGGTTAATCTCCATCCATTGTAAAACCTAAATTTATATATATATATATATATATATTATATTTTGTAAATTTTATTTTAGGTGCTCCACATAAACCTAAATTTATTCTAGTTAATCTCCTTATTTATTACATACATTGTTAGTCTGTTGGTAGGAGATGAACTCTTTGTTGTTATTTTGTTGTGAAAATGTTGTTATAAAACCTTTGAAAAATCCTATTTTTAAGGAAGGATTCTATCAAAATTTCCACAGAAAGTTTTAGAATCTTTTTTGTTTGCATGATAGTGTTGTAGTGATTCTTCAATCCTATTTCAAATGATTAAAAATATTAAATTAGAATTTCCATGATCAAGGCTTAAAGGACATGTATTTGTGTATATGTCCTATGTCAGTCATGTCTACTTTTTGGGGCATGATAAAATGCTCCTCAAAGTGACATTAAAGCCAAGTCCTAGTAGGCTAATGTTCGTCCTCTATCACATCTTGCATTTTCTCTTTCCCCCTTTATTGAATCAAATGTAGCTTGTGCCTGGTTTATTTCAGAAATGAGCTGTGTATCGTGGCATAAGGCTCTATGCCATAGCACATGGCAATACAGTAAGCCAATATGCCCTCTTTTACCACCCACTTAAACCCAATTGACTCAAACTCTATTTTAGCTCATTTCTAAAACTATTCAAAAAGTCCAATCACCTTATTAGTGGTCTTAAAACATCATTAACTCATCAATCAATTAATTTACCCTTTTTGAATACTAAAAAATCAAAGTTTGAAATCCAGAATGTTACATTGATCATGTATTGTATAAGATGGAAAATTATAATTATGTGCTCATATATGTATTCAATGAATTTGTTTTATACTACCACTTCACACACTCATATACTATTCTTGTATGCTTGTGAAGAGAATAGATTATTTGATTATTGAATCATCGACTCATCCTCATATTTTACAAGTAAAGGCTCCGATAAGGGTAAAGGGAAGTAGGACTCTATTAGGGTTTGAGAAGCTTGTGTTTGTATAGCTCTCTCTCTCTCTCTCGGTATTATGTAATGAATTACTTGCAAAATTATGCCAACTTAGGGTTATGCATTATTTTTGTGCATTTGCATGATAAATTGATGTTATTTTGGTATATTTTAGTCTAGGATATTATATAGTGAGTTAGATATTATTGTGAGAGGCGGAAATACTAGTGCAAGTGTTGTTATGGTATTAATTGTATGTGTATGAAGGATTAGGATTGTTATATGAGATTATTGCCTATACCCTTTTGATTATAGTTCGATCAGTGTTTTCATAGCCAAATTATGTTTGGAATGAATGTGATGTTATATTACTATTCAATTAGGTGAATTGTGCCCATTTGAGTTGGTTTAAGTAGTCCTAGAACAATTAGCACTTGGTTGGTGGATTTGGATACTCTTGGGAGAGTTTTGAAATGAAAAAAGAGGTAATTTTGTGCTCAAGTGCCTAACTTTTTATTGGCAAGGAATTTTATGGTGAACTAAGTAGACACTTAAATTGCTCAAATCAGATGTCAGATGGTGAGATAGCATGCTCAAAAATTTAGTCCCGGAGTATTGTTATGACAGGAAGGGTGTGCTGCAATGCAAGGCATGTCATCCACATCGCATTGCATACCAAGAGGGCTTCCCTCTCCGTGCCATCCATCATGGTAGATGACACATACACTGCGGTAGATGGTGTAACTTGGGAAAAGTCCATTTTGCTTTCTCATGATGCTTGTATGTGACTATAATCGTTTCCATGCTTCTGTAATTCTATTTTTATGAGTTTTAAACTATTTTTTGAGTTCAAATGTCTTTCTAAAAAGGATTTCTTGGGATTCCAAACTTTCAAACTTGATTTTCTTAACCCTTGTATTATTGTAATCGAATATAAGGAATTACTCAATCCTAATTACCATAATGGTGTTGTGTGCTATGTTTTGGTAATATTAAAGCAAACATTACATAACACATCCTAAGTGCTCTACTAGTTAGGTATATCATGGTATGTCAAGGGCTAACAGAACTACATTTTGAACTTAGTCCCCCTTAATCAAAATCAAGGTGCATGGAGTTGAAAAACAATTTCAACAAAATCTCATTTTTTTCAAGGTATATCATTCAACTATCATCCTCCATTTCCCATGCTCATTTTCATCTCCTCCATGCACGAATTGTTGTAATAAAAGTTTACATATCAAATATAAAATTCTCAATAAAATCGAGACATCGTAAATAATAAGACAATCATTATAAGCAATAGAATTGACAAAAATTTTTTTATACAATTTATAAAGGGATAATTTTAAAAATTTAATTAAATAAATTTTAGAAACACTTTTTGAGAAAATTATTTGGGACATTACTCACTCACTGAATGTTTCCCAATAAATCTTAAACTTGTTCACTTCAACTTCTCACTTTAATTCTAATGGTTCCATTAATTTTATAACAAGTAAATCACAATACTAAAATTACTTATTTATTCTTTCCTTAATGTAAGTAAGTTAATGTTTAGCATCCTAACTCCAACCACTAACAAAATTCTCCTTACCCTAATAAGTTCTCTCTACACTCATTAATTTCACTTGTCAAACAATAAATAATAATAATAATAATAATAATAATAATAATAATATGAATAAATAATAATAATTATAGATAGTGAAATAAAATAAAATATATGGTAAGTCATGTTGAGGGAAAATTTAACAAGAAGATATGGGGGCCTTGTAGAGGTAGTGTTAGCTACATAATTGCAACATTCTGAAATTTTTAAAACTCAAATTTATTTTAAAATAAAATATCTATAATTAAATTAAATTAAGAATAATTTAATAGCGGTCCAAAGTTTGAATTTTACTAAGAAAAAAGTTGGTTTTATTTGATTTTTAACTATGAAAAAAATTACCAAAGTTGACCCAAGCTTTTGTATTATAATAAGAAATGTTGGGCCCTTCTTGTAATTTTTTTTCAAAATGTTAGATCAGCTTTTTAAAGAGAAATAGAACACAAAAATGAAAAAGGAAAGAAGGAACAGAAATGCACGAGAGAGAGAGAAAGGAAGAAGAGAGGAGGAAGAGAGGGAGCTAGAGAGGGGATTCGAGAGGCTTTACGGCTGTTGTGAGCTCGGCTACACAATAGGCAAACTCCCTACTTCAATTCTCTTCCCTCTCTCTTGATTTTCTTCATTTTTTATAAGAGAAAATTTTTGGATTTTGATTTCAAAGACTTTGTTCATATAAGCTTTGGTTTCTTTGGCTCTTTAGGAGGTTGTTTTGAGTTTCTATATAGTCTCTAATGTTTTGAGCAGGAAATTAGATGAAAAATAGAGTTTTAAAGCAATAATCAAACCCCAAGAGGTTGGGTTTTGCTCTTCAATGGTTTAAGCCTATTGATTTAGTTACAATTGTGCTATTTGAATCCAATAAGATTTAAATTAAGGTTTGGTTTTCATTATAGGGGCTAATGGTGAAAGTTTGTGACACTAAATGAAGGTTTGTAACTGATTAAAAATTATATGAATTGAAAATTAGCCTAGTAATGGCTAATAAATAGTTTTGATGATTAAGTGATATTATGTGAATGGTTGATTTAATATATAAACTATTGGGATGGATTATGGCTCATTGACCTAAGTTGTGTGGTATGAGTTATAGTTTTTATTAATGCTATTTGCCATGAAAAGTGATATAGATCACTTATATGTTATAGAAATTGTTGGTGGAACTTATTGAGAAGTTAAGGAACAAGCTAAGTCCTATTTTATACAAGAGAAACCCTTTTGGTACTAAAGGGTTGAGGTAACAGGGGAATTTATATTTTTCATTACTTTGTTTAGCTATTTTTGAGTCGATAATATTATTTAGCATGCATTACATGTTTTAAATAATTGAATACAAATAAAATGTGTTTTAGAAGGGTTTATAGGGTATTGCTTTAATAATAATGCATCCATGTTTACTATCTATTTAATAATGATGTTATTTATGGAAATAAGATTATTAGCATGCATTGTGATCATAAAAAATGAGGAGTTGCACTTAGGGAAGTGTAAATAGGTTTGGTACCTTAGATAGGCTAAGGAACTGCTTAAGGGATGAATTATGAGTATTATACTACCTTGAGTGTTGAAGTGGTCAATACTTGGGAATGGTGGAAAAAGGGTAGGAGGCATGATCTCGATGGGAACTCACCAATAGGGAGATGTGGTCTTGTGATATTTTATGGCTTACTGTCAGTACTCAATGTTTCCTTTCATTATGGGCTCAGTACACTAAAGTGTTTAATAGATTGAGTGTTCAACACCTCTTAGTGGGAGAGGAAATCCGGCATATAAAGTGAGAGGTTAAGTGCCTAGACTAAGGTAACCCTCACATGGAGAATAAGTCAGGCTGGCTCTAGGAGGGAGTTAACTTTGACTGCTCAGGATTCATGTCGAAGGGGCATAGGTAGTTCGGTAGATTAGATCAAGCCTTGGTTTATATGTTGTGCTTATGGAGGTACAATGGATACAAGGTTTACCTATAAGCTAAAGAGTACTAAGGGGCATTCTATTGGTCAGGAAAGGCTATATCAGCCTATCTCATGTATTCAAGCATTTTAATTGGTTAATTATATGTTATTTTGAATCTATTATTTATTTACTTGACCATAGCTTTCTTTGTAATGAGGAATATTGATTTCTCTGTTACTCAGACTGTGGTTGTCTCACCCCTTTCTTTACAATATTTATAGGTCCAGGTGAAGGATCTATTGGTGGATGGGAAAAAGAGTTAAGCTAGAGGTTTGCTTGTGATTTGTAAAGAACTGCAACCTCTTT
The DNA here is from genome assembly GCF_029017545.1 of Prosopis cineraria. NCBI lineage: Eukaryota > Viridiplantae > Streptophyta > Magnoliopsida > Fabales > Fabaceae > Prosopis > Prosopis cineraria. The sequence continues at coordinate 16,910,479 of NW_026555343.1, read as the reverse complement.
GTATTTAGGATTAGGGTGCCAGTAGAATGTGATTATATATATGTATGTGAATATGTGTGGATTGTATGCCTTTATATGAATTTTTATCTGCTTGTGGACTTGTGATTAGAAAACTTAGTTATAGTGTGTGATTTTGATAGATTTATTTAGTAGACCAAGTTTTCATTACAAGCAAATATTTATTTTGGTATATATGTGATTCTACAAGCAAATGCAAAGTGGTTGCATTGCAAATGGTGTGCTATGGGCAAACATACATCTTGGATAGAGAGAGTGGGTGCGTAGACCCCGCAAAGATCTCTGAGCGAAGTAAAAATGTTTAGCATGTATATTCATATATGTATATGATATTTGGAGTGATTTTTGGCCACTCTTGTATGATTTGTAAATTTTGGGGGCATAAGATCCATTTTGAGAAATGACACCCGGGTGGTCAAATTTTGATATAAGAGGTATTTTTCATCATTTAAATGTTATATCATGTAATCCTAGTCTTATTTGATGTGTCCAAAGTATTTCCTCAAGTTTGTGACCCTTACGATGAGATTTGGACAATTTTAAAAATATCTTTTACCAAAACACTACACTTTAACATTTGGGTGTCCAAATCTTAATCCGACCATTAAATTTATCTAAAATTTGTGTCACAAGTAAAACCTTTTATAAGTTTCGTGTGGACTTTAAAATTACATCAATCGAACACCGGACGAAGAAACGATACACTCTGGAATTTGGTTCGGAGGAGTTATCAATGCTGTCATGACAACAACAATGTTGATGTTTCAACAAGTACGAATTTCAATCTGTCTGTTAGATCTTTTTAAAATTTGGTATGCTAATAGTACCCTTTGAATGTGATGTGTGAGTTTTGGAATTGCTTTGATCAGAGGTCAGATGATGAAATGGTGCACTCCGGAAGTTAGTCCAGAGGTGCTGTCATGCTGTCATGACAGCAAAAATGACCAAACTTGTAACATGTCTAATTTTTAATCTGACCATTAGATCTTTTTAAAATTTGGTGCATTACTAGTAATCATTAAGAACGACATATGGGTTTTAAAATTACTTTGATCGGGGACTGGATGAGAGAACAGCACCTCCTGGAAGTTGGCCCGGGAGGGCTGTCATGACAGCATCTTTTTACCCCGCTTTTGCGTAGCTTGCTTCCGTGTACTATAGGTAAACCTATAATTTTTTTTAAAAAGTTTTAAATGTTCATTTTGCAATGGTATATCTCTTTAGTAATTTAAATGATTTATTTTCTAAGTTGGTTTCAGGATTAACTCCTTAACCACACTTAGTTTATTTGAATTGTGTAATTTTTGGATAACACTCGGGGCAAGTGTTACAATAACTATTAGGTAATAAGCTTGAAACCTCTTGGTGTATATAGGGGAGTTTTATTTATTTTTTCCTTAAGCCTTTGAAATTACCATTTTGCCCTTACTTCTCCCATCATACTATATTTTTCTTTCTTCCTTTCTCTGCTTTTAAGCTATGCACACAACATAGTTGGTGGAGAGAGAGCTAGAAGCTTTGAATCCTTGCTTCAGCCATCTCCATCCTTCACCCTCATCACTGTTACTCATCTTGTCACTAGCCACCTAGAGACTACTACAAAATTTTAAATATTTGATGCCTTAAAATATGATGGTTATAAGAAAAACCATGATATAAAGGAAAGGCAAAAGATACTTTTGTAATATATGATGGGTGTTTATAATATCGGTCATATAATGTTTTATTATATATGATGGGTGTTTACACACCCAACATATAAAGGACTAAATTCTATATATTTAAAAAAAATTTAAAAATTATAAATATTATATGATGGGTGTTTGTATAGCCTGTCATCTATCTTTAAGTCAATATATAAAGATATATGACAGTTACAAACCTAACTATCATATGTCTTGTCTTAAATCAGATGTAATAAAAAAATCAAATCAGATATTAGCAAATAATTGTGTGCCCCTTCCTCTGCTTCTTTACCCTAAACCCTATTATGCTCGAACACCATCAATCTTTGCTGCTAAGTTCCATATTATTACCATTGAAGATCTCCTCCGAGCCTCCAAATGGTGCTGCCCGCCATCGCTGCTATTGTTTTCCTTTGTGTTGTTATTTTAACATGCTACATTCACTAGAGTACCATAGGCACTGATGACTCTACTACAGATATCAAGCAAAAGAGATTCTCAGAATGAATCTTGCACAAACACACACATACAGATATATATATATATATATAAAAGAAACTCAAGGTTTTTTAAATATTTGCATAAACTAGGGTGCTTTAGTTTTGTTTTCCTTTCTGATTTCATATACTGGCAGCGAAAAGTAATGAAGAGATAAAAGCCAGGGCAAGAGAGGAAATGCCTAAAGAACCATGGGTCATAGCTATTAATAAGGTTCTATGATAAGATTTGTTTTTAGGATATTTAGTATGGATTTTGCTAACATTACAAGGGTATTATTCTGAGAATTGGTAATGTTTAAAAACCATTCTCTCTCAAGTGGTTTGAGAGCTTGAAGATTTTTTTAAAAACAACTTTCTGGTTGTTTTTTGTAATTGCACAAAAAATTTTATTTGGTATATTGTAGGATTCCATATGGAGCGTTTATTCTGCTTGATTTATTGGGTTTATTTTCCTTGTACTATAAATTAGAATTTTGACATTTCTATGCCTGTTGAAACTCAATGCTAATTGTGAGTGCCTTGATGAATGTTTTCGCTATACTAAACTCTTAAGGATTTCTTTTCCTTTTTTTTATAAGTCAGAAACAGACTCTTGAGGGCTTATAAGATCAAGGCTATTTGTGTGTTACTTTAAGACAAATAATAGTAACTGCAAGAAGATTGGCTTTTTTTTTAATGAAATATCACTTGTGACTACTATAAATCTCTCTCTGATTGTTGTTATAGGCACTACTATGCTCTTTTTTTCTTCTGATCCTAAAGTTAGCTGATATGGAAATAATCTTTTTTTTGGGGACAAATATTTAAGCCATTTGATCGGTTTATGGGGACCTTATGTCACAGTCACACCCCCCCGAGCCCACTGCTGCGAGTGGTGGACTGGGCCGTGCCACCTCACGGCAACCACCAGCCGGCTTTTCCCATGGTAGTTCATGGGTTATTCCCCGCACCCACTACGCTAAGGGAGCCTTCCCAGGTTCGATCCTCCAACCTCTCCTACATAGCGAAGTTGAGGCTGAACCTGGTACCATTGAGTCAACTTGACTCAATGGTACCAGGTTTAGCCTCAACTTCGCTATGTAGGAGAGGTTGGAGGATCGAACCTGGGAAGGCTCCCTTAGCGTAGTGGGTGCGGGGAATAACCCATGAACTACCATGGGAAAAGCCGGCTGGTGGTTGCCGTGAGGTGGCACGGCCCAGTCCACCACTCGCAGCAGTGGGCTCGGGGGGGTGTGACTGTTACACATTACTTGCTTCAAGGTTTCCTCTCCTTTACTATTCTTATATCTTTTCTACTGCGCTTCCTATTCTAATATATGTGCTTATCACTTTCTTGTTCCAAAATGCTCATTACTTTTTGATATACATGCCTAATTCCTATTAAGTACCCTTTGTATGTGCAAAGTTCTTTATTACAATTTACAATTTTATTTTTTGGTGAATTTCAGCAACATTACTTATCTTAATCCTTCTTGTAGTCATAGACACATTCTTAGTCATACCTAAAAAGGTGTGCATATTGTTTCTATTTTAACATTGGCAACTATGTTAATTCATTAGGTCTTTAGTTCAGACTTGGTATGCATGCGTGGATTCACACGCTTTGACATGTCATTGAATTTTGCTTTCTATTTTTTAAAGTTTTTAAATCAAAGATGAAAATTACATATTGATCTTTGTCTTATTTTTGGTTCACTAATGTATATCACATTTACTTTAGCATCTATTGTCTGTAACTTTTTAAAACCCGTTGATATCAAAGTCACTGATCTACGGCATGAAGATAATATAGGTCTGAGATATGGAATGGATAGGTGAGGATCTATTGCTAAGGTTTACAAATTTCTTTTGATACTCTTGGGACACATTATTAATTATTATTATATTAGAACCAATTCCTTTTAAATTTGTGACATTGATTTTGATATGGATTAGTGGACAATAATTGTTTTTTTAAGTTGAATGAAATGATTTGGAATGCATTATATTTGTGAAACTAATTTGCTATTATTTCTATCCTAGTTCAATTGCATTGTTGTCTAGATAGGCTAAAAATAGAGTTACTAAAAGCAGTATCATCAGTATTTATAGTTTTAGTAGTTTTCAATACTTGATATTAGTTGATACATTAGTTTCCTTTAGAAAAATCTATGCATTGGTTACTTGATAGATTAGAATAAGAGATTTATTTTTATTTCATTTTGCATTAATAACAATCAAATTCAATTGATATTCATAAATGAAAAATGTTGGAATTGCTATTTGGTCAATATTTTGTATAGCTATTATAAGGGCTACTATAAACAATAGCCTTCTTTTAAAAAAAATAAAACAATAAATGACAATTATTTACTTAATCTTCATTTTTTAAGGAATAAATGATAGGTATTTGAAATGTCCGTCATTTATTATGACTATAAATGATGAGTATTTAATTTACATATCAAAGAATAAATGACGAGTAAATGAAATATCCATAATTTATAATGATGGGTATTTCAAATCCCCATAATTTATGCTTAGAATAAATTATGGGTATTTAAAATAACCTTCATTTATAGGCAGGAATAAATGACAAGGAAATAACTGTCATTTAAAGGGGTGACTTTAAATGACAAATGAATAAATGACAGTTCTTAAATGTCATTTATGCTAGAATCTCCACTATGCATGGTGCATTGGTCTACTTCATCTAGCTCTCCCCTATTCAACACTATTCTCCCTTCTCTGTGATCTGTGTAAACATGTAAGTGTTCCCGCCTTCTTCTCCTATCACCTTTGTCTCTTCATCCGCCGTTGGTGACCGGAGGAAAAAAAATCCTCCTCCTTCAATGGTGCTGTGGCATGTGTGCATTGAGGTTCTCTCTCCCCTATTCTTTATCGTGAATTTCTCTTCCTCTCCCCTCTCTATTCGAGCTGCTATGGCTTAGAGCATCAAATTCTTCCTTCTTCTCTATTTTCTACTTTGTTTCTCCTCACATTGTTGGACTAATTGGATGTGGAGATTTTGAATCCGCTCTCTAGTATGGATTATGTGTATGGTTATTAAGTTATTGAGTTTGAAATTATTTTTGCTTTGCATTGCTTTATGTTGCTTCTATGCATACTAAGTAAGGAAAGGAAAAGATGAATGGAGTTAAAAATTTTACTGTCAAAAGCAAGATAATAGTGGCATGGGTTTGAATTTTATTTGAGTTTAAATTGATTCTTGGTGGGATATGGGTTTTAAAATTCACACACTCACATGTATAATAATTTTATATGTTGATACTGAGAATTATTAGGCAAGTCATTAGAGGTCAAGAAACTTCATTGAATGACTTGGAAATGATGTACATAAGGTGTTTGACAAAAGGACTAAGAGGAGATTCTAACTCAATGGAGTAAGTGTTTATGGCTAAAATAATATAGAGAGATCTTAGGGTATAATGGAAGTGAATTAAGGAAACTTTGAGTTGCTTTTGATTATAAAAATGTTGAAAGGGGAAATTATTTTTTTTTCAACAAAAGTCGTTAAAATTTCTTTATAAATTTTTTATTAGATTTGGAGAAAGAGAAATTTGAAAGGAACTTTAAGAAGTAAAATTAAAGGATTTTAGGAAAGATATTTGATTGAAACTTCAAGAATTATGTTTATTTGTTCTTACAGTAACCTTGGTACACACACACACACACACACACATATATAAAGTACTTTATGAAAGGTTGAAAAAAAAGAGGTTAAGGCAAGTAGGATAAGTCAGGGTAAAAATTATCTATTTTCTACAAGAAAACTTGAAAATTTTGAGTTTTGTTTATATAGGCATTCTAGGGGTTTATTGATTAAACTTCACATGTAAGTTTGTTGTGAATTCTGATAAACTGGAGATTTTCTTCTCTATTCCTTTAAATTATCTTGAAAATTTTGGATTTACAAAATGTATAAAAGAAATAACAATAATATCACTTGTGCACTAGGGAATTAAGAAGTGGATAATATTACAAAAGCAACTGATTAGGAGTAATTTATCTACTTGAAAATATCTCAGGTAAGTGAATAGTGTCTCAATTAAATTATAAGCCAAATACCTTTTTTATCAAAAATTGTTAAATTATATTTATATGCTTATTGTTATGTCTTCAAATTTTAATACTCCCTCCATCCTAAATTATAAGATGCTTTTAAATAAAATCTCACATACCAATAAACCTTTTTAAATACACTTAACAATATTATCTTTTTAAAATAAAAATATAAACTTTCAAAAATACCCATCATTTAAGATATTAAAAAGAGAATGGATGAAAATCAATTATAAAAAGAGAAAGGATAATATTAGAATTGATGCATTTATGAAGCCTTAATCTACCCAAAGTGTCTTATATTTTGAGACGGAGAAACTCCTTCAAAAGTGCCTTATACTTTGGGACAGAGGGAGTATTAATTATTCAAACTGAATTTTTTCATTATGCTAGGCTTTTGAGGAAAAGAAAGAAATATTTTATGATTGAGTATTTTCAATTCTTTTAACATATTAATAATGGTCAATTTAAGGGTTGAAGATTGATGTATCATTATGAGTTATGCACGAAAGAACACTGATGAATTCATTGATGATGAGTATGATAATAAATGTTAAAAAGAAATAATGTGTTGATTTTATGGACCCATGCATGCTAAATTTAAAATGTGGGATTATATCAGAACGCTGGTTGCTAATGACAAACTCGTTAGCCCTTGCCATGCCATGGTACACCTAGCTAGTAGGGTGTTTTGTTAAAGATGTTAGCCTCATGCAAACGATAACGCACGTGAAATAGAGGGATAGTAACTCATGAGAATTTTATTCACGCTTATCTTCGTAGGCCTTATGCTTGTGCTTGTTTCGTGGCTTTTTGCCGCACTTGTTTCGTGGCCTTCTACCATGCTTGTTTACTTAATCTCATGGATTGTGTATCCATGCTTGTTGTTTATTTACCCTCTTGGATTGTATGTCCATATTTGTTAATTGTTTTGATCAAATCCTACTAATGAGTGAACTTTGAAACTTAATTTTTCTTGAAAGTTGATCTTTTAAAACAAACTATTATTTTTAACATATTTGGATTTTATATTGAGTTGAAAAAATCCCGAAGTGTTTAAATATATCTTAATGTTTAAAATGCAACTTGAATTTCTATTAAAGTGTAATTGAATTCATGCATTCATGGTTTTTTTTTACATTTATATAATTGTTGATATATATGTATGAAGTATGTGTTGGAAATTATGCCTTAAGGTCAATCATTGTACTATGCACATTGTTATTTAATGAATTTCTCTTTTGTTATCATAACAATTGCATGTTCAATATAATAACTGTATTCCTAGACAAACTATAGTGATTCTTTTAAATGTCCCTGGTCGGTCATCTTTAACAGATCTTAGATGAAACAAGACTAGTATGACTTTAATTAATTATAGAGATACAAATTAAAGTCATAGACACTCTAAAAAGTACAAGGTGCTGGACCGACTCGCTTTGAGAAAGCTGCATGATACAAGTTATAAGTTTATCTCATATGTAACTATATCACTAAGCTTTTTGACCTGAGATCATCATGGATTCCTACATGATGTCCATTAAACTTTGACCTAGTCAAAAGTCACCTTTGATTAGGTGATCATAAAGGCTATGATTGAGTTTAGTGATATTCATGCAGATGAATATGAGTTGTCAAGATGGAATTTATCCCTCACATTAAGTGAGAGATATTATTGGGCCCCTCGATGGGTAAAAATGAGAAAATGTATGGCCATATTATAATAGAAAGGGTTTTTCCATTGCTACTGTCAGTCTACTCAGAGATCGAGAAAGTAACGGTCAGGTAAAAGAGAATGACAATTTCATGTCTCATACTTGACTAAAATATCATGTGACAAAAGGAATGTGATATGATTGCATGATAGGTTACATTGGATCATCGATCCCCATGTAAATTGGGCAATTGCAATGTCTTGCTAAAGGCTACTTGTGACTTGTAAACTAATAGCGTAATTAGCCTACTATCAATTTCATATAGGTCTACAGGGTTGCACACAAGAACAGCCCAACTCAAGCTATAATGTCTAAGTTCATTGAATTTGAAATATGTTAAAATTTAATAAATGTAATATAAGGTGAATGAATTATATATATATATATATGAATATTTATTTGATAAATATTTATATATATATTTATATGAAATATAAAATTCAAAATATAATTATATATATATGATATATAAAATTAAATATAGATAATATCATATATATATATATATTTGAAATATATATGTATATATATATTCGTGTATATATATATATAATATGTATATGTGATATATATTATATTATATTATATTACATTATGTTATGTTATGTTAATTTTAAATTTAATTTTATATGATAGATTAAATTTAATAACTAACATGATATGAGAGAATATCATGTCAGTTTTATAATTTAAATTTATATAAAAAAATTTGAATTAGATATGATATTATGCAAGGTTTTAAAAACCAGACTGATTATTAAATCAAACGAAGTGCTAGTTTAAGGATTAATGGTTTGACCGTGGTTAAACTGGATATAATTAATTTAATATATATAGATAATATATATACATATGTATCACAAAATAAATTCATCCAAAATTATAAAAACTAATACTTAAATTAAAGAAAATCTCTAAGTTATCTATAAATTTATATTTTAATATTTTATAAGAATAATATTATAATATAATCTATTTCATTCACTTCATTTTTTTTAAAAAAATAACATTTAATATGATTTTTTTACTACCCAAAAAAAATATTTAATTGTATTAGTGTGAATTTTTTATTAAAATTTTTGCATTAACGAAAAAATAAATAAATATTTATACCCCCCTCTCATTTGAAATTCTTCCGCCGCTCCTCTGTACACCTTTTACTGCTTTTTAATATAAATAATAATATTATTAAAAATTGTTAATATAATATTATAATATGATAAGGGATGGTTCACATGGAGAGAGAATTTTTTATCGCAGGCCTAATACCCTAACTCCAGTCATCACCTTCAGTCCTCCTTTTCCTCCATTTTCCTTTGCCGCCGTGACTATTTCTGAAGTGCAGTACACCATTTTCATAGCAACAGATGATTTTATGGCCGATCAGCTAGTTTTGTTGCTGGAAAAATGCATCTAAGGTAGTGGTTTATTGTAAAATACATTCTTTTCCTGGATTTTAATGAATATCTTTCATTTCTTTTCATCATCACCTTTTCTATAGCCTCTCCCGTCAAATTCTGTTCTTTTTTTTTTTTTTTCTTAGATCCAATTACTTGAACGTTGAACCGTTCAAACTAGTCAACTGCTTAATTTTTCTGGTTTTTCCGGTTTGTTGACCGATTGGCCAGTTCTTGACCAATTCATTGATCACACAATTCATCTGCATCAACTGGACTGGACCAGTGACCATTTCACGATTGAACCGGTCAAACCGGCTGGTCCGGTCCTATCCAATTTTTAAAACCTTGATATTATGGATTAAATTTATAAGATAAATTTAATTTAATTTTTGTGGACTTTTAACTGAAAGATAAAAACTCGTATCTATATACTATATATAGATAGGGATGTCCTTTATGAAGGAAGAGAGAGTTAAAAAATTCTGATGGCAAAAACACTCTGAGAGCCATGAAACACTCTATAAAAAGAAAAATTAACATTCAAAAAAGAACGAACGATGAGAGCGCTAGCACGCTGTTTGAGTTAGAGAGCTATTCATGTGGATACTGATAGAGGGAGCAAACCTACATTATCAGCTTTTGAGATCCAAACTTTTAAAGAGAACGTGCGCCAACGTCTATTATGTACTTATATTATTTTCAATTGATTATTTTATTAAGTTAATAATTTACTCAATTGTTGTCGAGTTTATAATTGATTCATTGATGTACTTTCCATTATTTTCTTCAATTATAAATTGGGATGTTGTTTACTGAAAATTTTTGGTCTCAGATAGTGTAGTCAGTCTTGCACCTTTAGATGATCTTTGAGAGGTTTAATGCCAAGTTGAAGTTAAAGCATTATTCTAGTTAATCTCCATTCATTGTAAAACTTGAATTTATATATCCATATATTATTTTGTGAATTTTATTTTAAATGCTCTACATAAATTATAGTTAGGATCCTCGTTTACTATCTATATTGCTATTCTATTGGCAAGAGCTGAACTTCCTGTTGTTTTTGTTTTGATAATACTGTTGTAGAACCTTTGGAAAGTCCTATCTTTGGGGAAAGTTTTGTTAAAATTTCTATAGAAAGTTTTGAAATCTTTTTGTTTAATGAAAGTATTGTAGTGATTTTTCAATTTTATTTCAAATGATTTAAGATATTAAATTAGAGTTTTCATGATCAAGGTTTAAATTATGTGGATTTGTGTATTTATCCAGTGTTGATCATGTCTATTTTCGGGGTATGACACATACTATCATCGTCATGCTTTTACTACAAGAATTTTCAGCTTAATTCATCTTCCCCCTCCCTACACGTCCACTAACAGCAGTAGCACCAAAAAAAAAAAATTGCAACTTGAATTTTTAAATCACACACTCATGCACGCATAGTCATTAAGAAGAAGAATAAGGCTTCTTACCTTAATTATCAGTATTGACAGAGGAGGGAAGGGAAAAGAAGGAGCTGACAGAACAGGGGAGAGGAGACCTGACGCAAGTCAGCCACAACACTATTGGAGGAGGAAGGTTCTAGCGTTTTCACGGTCACCAATGTTAGTCACAATGGAGGAAGAAGAAGGCAGAGAAGGAATGGAAGATTGAAGACCGCACACACTACACCCTCAGAAATTATAGAGCAAGGAGGCAAGATTGGAAAGGACATTCGCGGGATGAGGAAGAATAATGGGAAGATGGTCACTGGAGGCATAGTAGCGTGAGCTTGCTAGAAAAATCGAAAAGGAATGGGAAGGGAGAGGGGAAGAGAGAGAGAGAGAGAGAGAGAGAGAGAGAGGCTGTGAACCAGATTGGGAGAGAACTAAAATTCTCACTTCTCTTTAAGCTAGCAGCCAAAAAAAAAAAAAAAACTCACATTGTAGTCCAAAATAATATTAGAATCCCAGTTGACCTTATTGCCACATTTTTCATTGAGTATCCTTTCATGGAGATGCATCTTTTCTAGGGAAATAAAGTCATGAGTGACGTGAGAACAATATTATACTCATTTTATATTACTTATCACAACCCTTACAATTGTAATGCAAACATCAAGAAATTATATATGATGGAAAAAAAAAGAAGAAAAAAGGCAGATATCCAATAAAGAGGATTCTCATGAGTCATGGAGTTAATATACAGGAATGATGGAGAGTGGATTTAGATATAGGGAGGGAGGGAGGCTTGAAATGTACTTCCTTTGGTCGCTATTATAAAGTACCTTCTAGAATAATTCTATAGTTATTAATATAAGACATGCGGAGGATTATTTATTAATATTTTTTAATTCTACCTTAGATGTAAATTTAATTTTATCTCACATTGTATACTATGTATCTCTTTTCCTATTTCTAATAGGGGTAAAAAATTCAATTTTTTTTTTCACTTTGAGACATTTAGTGAGTAAAATATCGTTCCTTGATTCCAATAAAGTAGTTAAAAATGCCTTATAATAGGGATTAGAGAGCATATATTTTAAATAATTATTTCTCACACATAAACATGCAAGTAATTACTTCCAGATAACAACAAGGAACGTGTGTTTGTTTGTGTAAACTGTTTAAGAATCATGCAACTTTGCTATACACCAAAATCACAATGACCATCTAACTTTAATATAGGTTTATTTCCTAGTTTCCCTTCACTTTTGATACTTTTGTCACTTAAAAGGTGAAAGTGTGATATTCGATGGTTGACTAGGTTTTAAAACCAATAATTTTTTATGAGAATGATACTTTATTTATTTTATATTATTTGTCACAACGCATGCAATTAAAATGCAAATACTGAGCAATTATATATGGTGGAGAAAATGGTAGGTATCCAGAGAAGAGGATCCTCTTGAATCATGGATTTAAAAGCTCTATGATGTTAAAAAATATCTAGTTCATGAGAAAGAAAGGAAGAGCATTTACTTTTTATGGTTTGGAGGCCAATCATTTCCATTGATAAACGAAATATTCACATAGAAGGATGCTTCATATATATAGTCTTCATCTTGTTATCCAAAAGAGCTTATTGATGGGTAGTTAGTGTAATGTTCCAAAGTACATTTATAAATTTATAATATTTTACTAATTGTTAGGGTAGATTAAAAGGATGTACTGGTGCTGCAATGGATTTTCTCTGTCTTTATTTGTTAGGTTGCTTGTTCGAATCTTTGTGGTGCATGAAGAGAGAATTTTATTTTTGGTTAATCTAGATGAAATTATATGCTTGCCCTGAAAAAGAAAACGAAAACAGAAACAGAAACAGAAACAGAAAAGAAGAGAAGGAGTCAGAAACGCAACTAATATACTCCTCCTCTGCCATTGTATTTTTTTGGGATTTCTCTAGAAGTCAATAGAGAGAGAGCTGGATCCCTTCATTGTTCCTCCTCCCTCTCTGTCCGTTTCTCGGTGATCGTAGGTGCGCTTCTTGCCGCCGTCACTGGAAAATCGAAGGTGCGCCAGATTTTCTCTTTTTCACTCTTCATCCCTGCTGCGTCATCTCCTTTGTTCTTGCTTCTTCTTCCGTCTTCTTTCTTTCGGTGACTGGCGTGCGTGAGTGTTACCGGCGAGTGCAAGAGATAGTGGGACGCTGTTGGAAGATCGATTTATGATTTCTCTCCTCCCCTGTTTCACTGTGATATCTTCTCACTTCCTCCCTCCCCATTTTCGCGTGACAGCATTATCTTCTCTTTCTTCCTGGTTTGCTGCCCCTGATCTGATGTGGAACGCCCATGTGGTTGGGAAAGCTTTGATCCTTTCATCTCATCTCTCATTCATTCCATAGGTGAGGAAATTTCCACCTCTCTTCTCTTCCTCATCGGATTTGTGTGCGCATGAATGATGGGTGGCTGAAATTATGAATTTCTTTCTATGTTAAATTGTTGCGCGTGAATGGGTAGAGGTGGGAATCCAAAACTAGATGAGTTGCGTGTTTTAAGAATGCTCACTTGATTACTTTGGTTAGTGTAAGAGGAGGAAAATGAATTTAGGTTTGATTTTCTTTTTTGAGTTTAAATTAATTCTTAGAGGAATGAGCAAATACATATGCATATATGATAAATTCAAATGTTGATGCTGAGAATCATTGGGCAAGTAATTAGAGGTTAAGAAACTTCATTAAATGGCTTGGAAATGATGTACATAAAATGTTTGACATAAAACCTAAAAAGAAGTTATAACCCAATGGAGTAAATACCTATGGCTAAAAGAATATAGAGAAATCTTAGGATATAAATGGAAGTGAATTAAGAAACTCTGAGTTATTTAAGTTTCTTTTGATTATATAAATGTTAAATGGGAAATTGTTTAATTTGAACAAGGGCTAATAAAATTTTATAGGATTTGGAAGAAGAGAAATTTGAAAGGAACTTAGGAAAAAAAAAAATATTTGATTGATAATTCAAATATCATGTTTGGTTGTTCTTACCATAACTTTTAGGACACTTAAAGTATTTGATGAAAGGATGAAAAAAAAAATGAAATAAGGTCAAGGCAAGTAGAATAAATTAGAGTAAGAGTTGTTTATTATTATTATTTGAAGACTTATAAATTTTGAATTTAGTTTATATATGTATTCTAGATATTTATTGATTACACTTAACATGTAATTTTTATTGTGAACGGTAACAAATTAGAGATTTTCTTTTCTATTGCTTTAAAATTAGCTAGAATTGAAAATTTTGGATTTACGAAATGTATAAAATAAATAACAATGATATCATTTGAGTGTTAGGGAAATAAGAAGCAAACAATATTATAAAAGCAACTGATTAGGAGTAATTTATATATTTAAGAATATCTCAGGTAAGTGAATAGCGTCTTAATGACTTATTAGTAAATTCTTTTTTATAAAATTATTAGTTTAGCATATTCATGTGCCATCTCTTTTATTTACATAAGCATTTTTATTCTGCAAGAATAAATGATAGAGTATTTTATTTATTTATTTTTATGGTTCATAATTTTAATTTTTTTTTCAACTGTCATGTATGGAAATGTTTTCATTATATTATATTTTTATAGAAATAGTTAGAATTTATCTTTCAATTGAACATCTAAAAATATCTGCTATATTGACAATGTTGAGAAAAGATAATATATTGATTTTATCCACCAATGCATGTTTAATTTAAAGTGTGGGATTGAATCATAATGCTGGTTGCTAACGGCAGTACTGTGAACTCTTAGCGTGTCATGGTATATCTAGCTAGCAGGGTGCTTAGAAGGTGCTGGCCTTGTACGACGGCCAACGCACATGGAATGGAGAGATGATAATTCGTGAGCATGGTACTCATGCTTGAGCTTCGTAAACCTTGTGCCTGCACTTGTTTTGTGGCTTATAGCCACGCTTGATTATTTCGTACCTTCTAGCCGTGCTTGGTTACTTACCTTCGTGAATTATGTATCCAAGCTTGTTACTTTATATCTACGCTTGTCAATTGTTCTGATAAAGTCCCGTTGTAATATAAATTTTTAGAAACTTATTGTTTTAAATTTCTTTTTCTATTAAATAAATTATTATTTGATCGTAAATGATTTTATAAGATGAAATTATATAACTCAATTGTAAAGCAAAGGGATAATTTGAAATTTTTTTATTATTTCCTTAAATCAACTTGGTATCTATTTGGTTTATACATTTATATAAGATTGTTCATATTGTGCAAAGTGGTTTCATTATAATAATGGTTATTTTTTGTGGAACTCAAAATTGTTTTATAAATACTTTCTCCCTTTACTTTACTAAAATCTAAATTGGGACATTTTTCCCTAAAAGTTTATTTTTAGTCTTAGATAATATAGCAGACATTGTACGTCCTGCTGACCATTGAGAGACTTTTTGTTGAGCAAGGTGGACATTTGTTTTGTAAATATCTCTTTTTGATGTAATCATGAAATTTATGTATTATTTTTTAAAAATATGGTTAGATACTCCACATTAATTATAGTTAGGGTCCTTAATTATTTGGCTATATACTTTATTTGCTGGCTAAATGGAGCTATGCTCCTGATTTTAGTGATATTCTGCTTATAAAAATTGTATTGCAAAATTTTTGGGAAGTCATATTTATAAAGGAGGTGTTTTTGAAATTCTTACAAAAGTATTAAGGCTTAAGGGATATGTATTTTGTATGTATATCCCATGCCGATTGCTCCTATAATTCAAGGTGTGACAGTTAGATCCACTTCCAAAATAGTGATATTCACCAAAAAGAACATACATGCACATTCATTACTTCCGTTGGACTACATCATAGAACAGAAAGAAAACATAAAATAGATTGAATACCCCAATCACTCCATCTTTGAGGAACAACAGCACCAGACACATATATGTCGTCGTGATGACAAAAATGGTACAAGCTTGACAAGCGCATCCAAGCAACACTTTTCCACTTCCATCATTTTTCCAATTGACAAACGAAAACCCATCCACTTTCTTTCTTCCTCACCTCCCTCCAATTAGCTGTGATTTACCTAGCAACCACATCTAACTTCTCATTTGGTGAAGAGTTCATAATGAAATCTTAGGAACACAAGTCACAACATAATCATCGTTCAGATATACAATTTTTAGAAAATATAACTCAAAATCATCGCCATACAAAATTTAGATGAATTAGTTATATAAATGCGAGTATTAAAAAATCTATACTATATGTTATTTGAAGTGAAGGAAAATTCTTAAAATTTACCTTATAAAGGGACATGGAATTACCAAATATGAGATCAAAAACCTTGTATGAAACAATCTTTAAAGTAATATCTTTCACGATGATCTTTGAGTGTGTCGTGAAAACCATATATTCTGCATCCATAGAATGCTGCTTCATCACCAGTCACTCTTAGCACCACCGTATGCTATGGTGCTTGGTGCTTGGGCCGTGTTCTCAATTTTCATATGATAAAATTTTTAACATATTTTCAAATTAGTTTAGAAAATCCAAAAAGTTAAGTTAGTTGTAAAGTAATATCAAATACAAATTAACTTATTTAATTATTACTCACTGTAAACCTAACGTTGTCAGCAAGAAACTTAGAAGGAAAGACTCCAACAGAGTAACTTTCGGAGGTCCCTCCTCTATAAAATTGGCAATATCATTCCATTCAATAATTGTGTTCAAATATCCTTGACCTTCAAATATCAAATTTGTTTTTCTGTCCTCTATTGCTACCTTGTCTCTATTATTTCCCAAAATTATGATATAATTATTACAAAAGTTTGAATTAATTAATAATTAAAAAAATATTTATCATAACTACATGATAGATAATGAATTAACTTATAAATCCCAAAATCAATAATACTTTGAGAATTTTATCGGGGATCGGTTTAGGAGTTGTCTCCACAACTTTCTTCCCCAAAATCAGTACTTGCAAGAGTCTAACTTCTCTTTAAGCTAGCGACCAAAACAAGACTCACATTGTAGTTCAAAATAATATTAGAATCCCATTGGCCTTGTTTTCCTTGGGTATCCCTTGGTGAGGATGCATCTTGTCCACACTTGTTGCCATAGAAACAAAGTCATGAGTGCCATGAGAACGATACTCTACTTATTTTATATTACTTGTCACAACCTATGCAATTGTGGTGCATACTTTGAGCAATTATATAGAGGATTCCCATGAGTCATGGAGTTAAGAAATGTGAATGAGGGAATGAGAGTGGATGTCTATATAGGGAGGGATGAAGGCTTGAAACATACATCCTTCTGTCACTATTATAAGGCACCTTCTTGAAGGATTCTATGGTTGATCCTTAATCTAAGTCATATAGAAAGTTATTTACTATTATTTTCTAATTGTATCCATGTTGTAAATTTAATTTTATAACTCAGTATATACTGTGCTTCTCTCTCTTCCTATTTTTAATAAGGGTAAAATTAAAAAATTCTTTCATTTTAATAAATATTTAATAAGTTAATTTTCATTCTTTAGTTCCAGTGAAGTATTTTAAAAGCATCTATAATATAAAAGGGATTGGAAGGAGTATATTTTAAATAATTATTACCTAGACATGAACATGCATGTCATTGATAGGGGCAACCAATTGTCAACTCATAATAATCCAAAATCCCATGATGTTATAGCTCACAGAGAATAATATTAATTGAAATAGCCTCACAAGTTTGAATGAAATTCAAAATGATATTAATCAAAATTCATTGTCTTCTCTCAATTCGATAGAGAGGTATTTATAAGAATAGATGTTGACTCTAATTAGGAATCCTAATCATATCAAGACTCTAAAGAAAACCCTAATTTAAAAACCTAATGGACAATTTAAGCCCAAAAACCCATAACAGGGCTAATAGGGACAAAAACACCAACTTAAAAAATACTCAAAAAATAAGTGCAAAAATATATTGAAAATGAAAAAACTGAAATCCAATTACCATAAATGGACTCTAATTGGATTAATTTTCATGTAATACCTTTCATCAACGCATGTAAGTCTTCATTAAGTCTCTTAAGACTCTTCTAAGTACTATTCATGCTTATAAATTCCCATTGCATGTTAGGATATGCATTTGGACTTAAATGTGTAAGATTATGTCCCAATTTGCCTCCTCCAAGTGTATACTTGTTTATTGAGCCTTCAATGTGTTGATTTGGGCTTTCACTATAGCATCCTTAATATAAATCTCTTTATTTGAACTTTCCCCTACTTCGATGACTTGGTTGGAGATAACTTGGTGACATGGCATGCCATGCCACCTAGGACTTTGTTGCCAAATATGCTGTCATTTAAGACTTTGTTGCGACATAAGATACCATCTTGGGTGTCACCTAAGATAACATCTTGAATGCCAACTAAGTTACCACATTGGATCACATCATTTTCAACTAATATCAATCACTTTGTTTAACTGATGTGATTTCTTTAAAGAGTCTTCATATGATAAATTGATTAGTTTGAAAGAAATTTTTTATCAGCATTTTGAAAGCCATTGTAGTAGCACGCTTGCGGCTTATCTTTAAAGTATAAAACATGGGAGGTTTTGAAGACTTCTAAATCGTCATATTAGCCATTTTTCATGTCTTTCAAAACGCCGAGAATAATATATAACCAACTTCTTCAATTCTAAAAATCAAATGATAAATATATTTATCAATATTATACAATTTTATTATTTTTATAGATAATAAATAATATAGCTTATTTCACATTCTGAGTAAAATGTGATGGCAATAAGATTCTAATTATCAATTTATACTGATAATGGTTGGCATTATAACTAGGTTATTTTGCCTGTGGTTCAATTCAACTTTTATATTTTCCCACCTTATGAGTCTGCTAGCTTGAAATTATGCACTTTTGATCATTAATGTGATCCCAAAAATTATAATTTTGAACTTTCCCTGGTTTAATTATTTTCTACTGACGTCAATTGGATTTTAATATGAGCGTACAAGAATTAAATTTAGAAGTGACGCGACGTGTGTTGTTTCAGATTACTTGACCTTATAATCTATTTTGATTACTTTATGGGCTTTTATTAGGCATGTGTGAATTTCTTTTGCATGAATGAAGATATAGTTATGATGTGCTGGTCTTACCGTTACGGCCTTTGCAACGTTGAGATCTAGAATATAATTAAGTATGCTTTACAAACCGAAATTTGTAATTGGAAATTTAATTGTGTTGCCAGTATTCAAATATTCAATTCGTGCACTTGTGGCTGTGGTGCAAGCACAGAGCATAAACAAAATATAAGTACAACATTATCCACACATGATGTAATAGTCGAAAAATTTTGATTTAAAATAATGAATAATAATAATTACATGAATAGATGATGATGATGATGATGATGATTGGATGGATGGATGGATGGATTGATTTATCTGTGATAAGTCATGTCAAAGGTCTATTTTATTAATTTGAGGGCAAATTTAACAAGGCATGGGAAGCTAGTGAAGATAGTGTCAGCCATACAACCAGTAGATCATTAGTTCGAAATTTCCTTGGTGCATGTGAGGTTGAGTTTTACTGTTTTATTAAACGTTCGAAATTACCAATTTGCCCCAGCCTCTCCCATCAGATTTTTTATCCCTCTTCCTTTCTCTTCTCTGGAGCTAGAGGCGCATCAGAGTCGGTGGAGAGAGAAGGCCAGAATCTTCAAATCCTTGCTCCATCCGTCTCCGTCCTTCGCCCTCACCACTGTCGCTCATCTCGTCGCCGGTGACTTTGAGAATGCTGGAATCCCCACAGTGGGTAGCGTAATGATTACCTCGTCCAGCTCTTCCCTGGTCTGCATCATTCTCCCTTCTCTGTCATCTGTGAATGTGTAAGTGTTCCAGCCTTCCTCTCCCTTCTCTTTCGTCTCTCTTCATTCGCTGCTGGTGACTAGAGGAAAACGGTAATCCAGCCTCCTCCTTCGATGGTGCTGTGACGTGCGAGCATTGAGCTTCTCCTTCCCCTATTTTTCACCGTGAATTTCTCTTCCTCCTCCCTCTGTTCGAGCTGCTATGGCTTAAGACAGCAGGTTCTTTCTTCTCCGTTTTCTGTGTTGTTTCTCCTCGCATTGTTGGACTGACTTTATGTGGAGATTTTGAATCCTCTCTCTTGCATGATTTGTGTGTATGGGTGTTAAGTTATTGAGTTTGAAATTCTTTTTCCTTTGTGTTACTGCTGTGTGTGCTGAATAAAGAAAGGAAAAGCTAAATCAAGTTAAAAGATTATTAGTGTTGAGAGCAAGATAATGGTAGTATGGGTTTGATTTTTATTTGAGTTTAAAGTGATTCTTGATTGGATATGTGTTTAATAATATATTTGTTTATGACAAATCTATATGTTGATGTTGAGGATTGTTGGGCAAATGATTAGAGGTCAAGTGACTCCATTGAATGGTTTGAAAATGATGTATGTAAGTGTTTGATAAAAGACCCATGAGAAAATTTTTATCCAATGGAGTAAGTATTAATGACTAACATAATATAGAGAGATTTTAGGGTATAATGGAAATGAAAAACTTTGAGATATTTACGTCATTTGTTATTAAGAAAATGTTGAAAAAGAAAATTGTTTGATTTGAACAAAGGCTATTAAAATTTCTTTATAATTTTTTATATAAGATTTGGAGAAAGAGAAATTTGAAAAGAACTTTAAAAAGTAAAATTAAAGATTTAGGATAGATATTTGATTGAAATTTTAAGGATCATGTTTATTTATTCTTACAATAACCTTGGGACATATATATATATATATATATAATATTTGATGAGAGGTTGAAAAAGAGGAGGTTAAGGCAAGTGGGACAAGTTAGAGTAAAAGTCATCTATTTTCTGCAAGAAGACTTGAAAACTTTGGGTGTTGTTTATATAAATATTCTAAGTGTTTGTGGATTAAACTCAACATGCAATTTTGTTGTGAATGGTGATAGACTGAAGATTTTCTTTTTTATTTCTCTAAATTATCTTGAAGATTTTGGATTTACATAATGTATAAAAGAAATAACAATAATATCTCTTGGGCATTAGGGAATTAAGAAGCGGACAATGTTACAAAAGCAAACTGAGTAGGAGTAATTTACGCACTCAGGAATATATCAAGTAAGTAAATAGTGTCCCAATGATTTGTTAGCAAATTCATTTTTTAAATATTAATTAAGCCTGTTCGCAGGCCACCTGCTCTATTTATGTATATTTTCTTAATAAAAAATTCCTCAAGACAAATGATAGAGTATTTTTGTTCAATCTTCCTTAATGGTTTATGATTTTCATTTTTATTACTAGCTATTGTGTTAGAAATTGTACCTTAGGGCCAATCATTGTACTATGCACATTACTATTTAATGAATTTCTCTTTTGTTATCATAACAATTGCATGTTCAATATGATAACTATATCCCTGGAAAACCTATAATGATTGTCCTAAATGTCCCTGATCGATCATCTCTAAGGGATCTTACATGAGACAAGACTAGTATGACTTTGATTAATTATAGAGATATAAATTAAATTCATAAGCACTTGAAAGAGTACAAGGTGCTGGACCGACCCATGATAAGAAAACTGCATGGTACAAGTCATAAGCTTATCTCATATGTAACTATATCACTAAGCCCTCTGACCTGATATTATCATGGATTCCTACATGATGACCATTGAACTTTGACCTAGTCAAAAGTCACCTTTGATCGGGAGATCATAAAGGCTATGATTGAGTTTAGTGATATTCATGCAGAGGAATATGAGTGGTCAAGATGAAATTTGTCCCTCACATTAAGTGAGAGATATTAGTGGGCCCCTTGATGAGTAAGATTGAGAAAATGTATGGCCGTACTATAATGGAAAGGGTATTTCCATTACTATTGTCAGTCTACGCAGAGATTGAGAAAATAATGGTTAGGTAAAGGAGAATGACAACTCCATGTCTCATACTTGACCGAAATATCATGTGACAAAAGGGATGTGATATGGTTGCATGATAGGTTACATTGGATCATCGATCCCCATGTGAATTGGGTAGTTGCAATGTCTTGCTAGAGGCCACTTGTAACTTGTGGGTTAATAACATAATTAGTCCACTGCCAATTTCATATAGGCCTATAGGGTCACATACAAGAACAATCCAACTTGAGCTATAATGTCCAAGTTCATTGAATCTGAAATATATCTAGATTTAATGAATGTAATATAGGGTGAATGAATTACATATATATATATATATATTTAAATATTTATTTGATAAATATTTATACATATATATATATATATATTTATATATATTTTTTCAAAATATATATATATATATATATCTATATATACATATATATATAAATGTATATGTATATGATATATAAAATTAAATATAGATAATATAATATATATATATATATTTTTTCAAAATATATATGTATATATATATTCTTGTATATATATAATATAATATGTATATGTGATATATATTATATTATATTATCTTATATTATATTATGCTAGTTTTAAATTTAATTTTATGTGATAGATTAAATTTAATAACTAACATGATAAGAGAGAATACTATGTCAGTTTTATAATTTAAATTTATCTTATACTATGTCAGCTTTATAATTTAAATTTATAAGATAAATTTAAATTAGATATAATATTATGGATTAAATTTATGAGATAAATTTAATTAAATTTTCATGAACTTTTAAGTGAAAGACAAAAACCCTTATTTACATACTATATATAGATAAGGACATCCTTATGAAGGTAGAAAGAGTTAGAAAAGTTCTAACGACAAAATACTTTGAGAGCCACGAAACACCCCATAGAAAGAAAAATTAACGTTCAAAGAAGAACGGACGCTGAGAGCACTGGCACGCTGTTCGAATTAGAATGCTGTTTGTGTAGACAATGGTAGAGGGAGTAGATCTATGTTGTTAGCTCTTGAGATCCAAACGTGTGCCAACTTCAAAGAATTAAAAGGTAACTCTTCTATCCACCTTAACTTAAACGAGTTCGTTCGGTCCATATTAGGATAGGAACCTTAAAATTTTAATCTTTCGCTGCACCTTCCTATCTAACAGTGGTATCAGAGCCAGGTTGAATTTTTGTTTAAGTTGGGTTTTAATTGATTATGTTCTTTGAGATTTTCAAAATTTATATGTGATATTTTTGAAATCTACATATATTTTTCATGTGATATTTTTGAAACATATATATATATATATAAACTCATTTTATACATATTCAAATTTATATGAATTTAAATAAATTAATATGATTAATATTTAGCTATATGATGTACATTCTCAATATGACTAATGTTCGTCCATATGATGTGCGTTCTCAATGTTATTATTGTTCGTTCGCATTCTCATATGGTTTAGGTTGGATTGTCAATATGATTGATGAATTCAAAAGGTTTGAGGTAGTAACTCATTTAAAGAGCATAAGTCAAAAGCTTTAGGGAGCACTGCCCCGCAAGGATATGAGGTAGTAGGACCGTCGTGGCTAACTCTACGTAGCACAACCTAATTCACAATTTATAACCTTTCATTATATATGAATTGTTTATTTGTTGTGTTTTCTTCAGCTTGAAGCTGTTTGGGTATGGTGACACATATGGCTCTAGTTTTACAAGGGTTGTAAATTTTAAATATGATCGCATGTCGTGCCTCTCTCTATAAACTCTGAATGTAAATTCTCTTCTCATCTCAATCCCCTTATATGAATAAATGAGGTTTCTTGATGTAATTTATCTTCTTAGAGAGGTCCTTTCATTGGCTTGGAATGGACATAGGTTAGGTGAGCTATATTGTGACACGCTTAATTATGCTTTTGATTATATCATAATATGCATGATTTTATACGAGATACAACCGTTTTCACTTTACACATTTATTAAATTAATAAATTAAACCCTTTAATCAAAATCTTAAGTCATAATGCCATCAATGAATGCATACTTATCAAAATCTAGATCACTCAAATGTAGGATCCACTAAAATGGATACATTTAGGTTATCTTGGTGAGACAAGTGTGAGTAATAGTGCTACTCACAAAGATTTATTATTGTCTGACTTCATTAAGATTATCAAAACAGTTTTGGATCTTAAGGCATTAGATGAGATTGAACATGTCGGATCATATAATGATTGAATCCCAAAAAGATCTAAGAGTTACATGTGATGTAATTGGTAAATGAATTACCTACCTAAATAACTTAATTTTAAGTGTCCTGCCAAAGCGGACTTAAGTTTACGTGAAATATGGGTCTTAGCCCACTAATCAAATTTGAGGGTTGTTAGTTTTAGTGGGAAATATAAAATTAACTTAGTATATTTTATTGTAGAATCATATCGACTTGTAACATTACTATATTATCATTACAATCAGTCCTTGAGAAGGACAAACTCAATGGGATGAACTTTCTTGACTGGTTCAAGAACTTGAGAATTGTTCTCAAGCAGGAAAGAAAGGCTTGTGTCCTGGATGAAGCCATTCCTGAGGAGCCTGCAGCCAACACTCCTAGAGCTCAAAGGGATGCTTACACAAAGCACACTAATGACTCAGTAGATGTAGGATGCCAAATGCTAGCTACCATAGTTCTAGAACTTCAAAGAGATTTAAAACACATGGAGACTTATGAGATGATTGTACATCTCAAGGAAATGTTCCAGTAATAGGCAAGGCAAGAGATGTATGAGACCACAAAGGCCTTGCACTCCTGCAAGATGGCTTAAGGCGCATCAATTAGCACTCATGTTTTAAAGATGGAAAGCTATATTAATGACCTTTAGAGGCTCAAATTTCCTTAAGCCAGGAGTTGGCTACAGATTTGATCTTGAACTCACTCTCAGAAAGTTATGACCAGTTTGTTATGAACTACAACATAAATGACATGGTGAAATTCATTTTTGAACTACATAGGATGCTTAAAACTACTGATTAAAACATTAAGAAAAAGCCTAGCACTATTTTGATGGTTCAAAAAGGAAAGGGTATGAAAAAGAAAGGTAAAGGAAAGGGCAAGGAAAAGGGTAAAGGCTCATATGGTAAGACCAAAGAGTCAAACAAGCCTAAAACCAAGCCTCCAGCAAAGCAAAGCCTCCAAAGGAAGGATTTTGCTTCTTTTATAATGAACTGGGTCATTGGAAGAGGAACTGCAAGCTCTACCTAGAAGATTTAAAAAAGAAGAAGGATAGTGGGGCTACTCCTTCAGGTATTTATGTTATAGATATTCACCTTTACTTCTTCTGTATGGGTATTAGATATTGCATGTGATTCTCACATTTGTACAAATGTGCAGGGTTTCAGACACAGTAGAAAGTTGATGAAGGGCAAAGTGGACCTACGAGTTGGAAACAGAGCAAGAGTTACTGCTTTAGCTATAGATACTTATGAATTACTTTTGCCCAGTGGGCTTTTGCTAGTTTTGAACAATTTCTATTATGTTCCTACTTTGAGTGGCAACATTGTTTCTCTTTCTTATTTGGATAAGGAAGGTTTTACTTCTATTACTAGGAATAGTAAATGTTCTATTATCGAAATGACATTTTTTATGCTAATGGTGATTTGTATTTTGGTCATTATCTTTTAAATCTGGAACATCCTAGTAATAAAGACATCTATAACGTAACTACCAAAAGAATCAAATTGAACGATTTAAATCCAACCTATCTATGGCATTGTTGTCTCAACCATATAAATGAGAAACACATTTTTAAGCTCCATCAAGATGGACTTCTCAACTCATTTGATTTTTAATCTTGTGACACTTGCGAATCTTGTTTATTAGGAAAGATGATGAAAGAACCTTTTATTGGGCATGGTGAGAGGGCTAATGACTTACTGGAACTTATACATACAGATGTATGTGGACCAATGAGCATAGTTGCTAGAGGGGGTTATCTGTACTTTATTACCTTTATTGATGACTGCAGTAGATATGGATATATCTACCTAATGAAACATAAATTCGAATCTTTTGAAATGTTCAAAATATTCTAAAATGAAGTACAAAACCAACTTGGCAAGACTATTAAAACTCTTTGATTTGATCGAGGAGGTGAATACTTGAGCCAAGAATTCATTGATCATCTCGGGAGTTATAGGATAGTCTCACAATTAACTCCTCCAACAATACCACAATGGAATGGTGTTTCTGAGTGGAGAAATTAGACACTATTAGATGTAGTTCAATCCATGATGAGTCAAGTAGATCTTCAACCATCCTTTTGGGGTCATACACTAAAAATAGCTACGTTCACACTGAACTATGTTCCATCTAAGGAAATTGAGAAGACATCATATGAGATATAAACTGGAAAGAAACTTAGTTTGTCTTTTCTTAAGATTTGGGGAATCAAGGTTTATATTAAGAAACAAGCCTCAGACAAGTTAGCACCCAAATCCACAAAGTGCCTTTTTATCGGGTATCTTAAAGAAACAAGGGGATACCATGTCTACAATCCCACCAAAAACAAAGTATTTGTAATTCAAAATGGTATCTTTCTAGAAAGAGAATTTATCTATAAAATAACTAGTGGGAGAAAAATACATCTTGAAGAAATTCAAGAACCACAAAATAGTATAAAGTCACAAATGGAAAATTGAAAAGACTCACAAGAAGTAAATGAGCCTACTTAAATAACATAAGGCCTATGAAGGTCTGATAAGACACGGCATCATCCTCAGAGATATGGATTTTTGATTAATGAATGTCGTGATGTATTGCTCATTGAACAAAATGAACTAACTACCTACCAAGAAGCCATAGTAGGACTAAATTCTAAGAAATGGCTAAATGCCATGAAGTTTGAAATGCAAGCCATGTACGATAATAAGGTATGGACCTTAATCGATCCACCTCAGGGAATAAAAACCATCAGATGTAAGTGGGTTTTTAAGGAGAAAACTAACATGGATGGCAAAGTAAATGCTTTCAAGGCACGATTAGTTGCAAAAGGATTTACCCAAACTCATGGTGTAGACTATGATGAAACCTTTTCACCAGTCGCAATGGCCAAATCAATCAAAAATCCTCCTTGCCATTGCAGCATATTATGACTATGAAATATGGCAGATGGATGTTAAAACAGCATTCCTTAATGGACGTCTACTTGAAGAAGTGGACATGATACAACCTGAAGGTTTTGTGCGTCCAGAGGACTCTAAAAAGGTATGCAAGCTTTAAAGATCCATTTATAGATCGAAGCAAGCATCTCGGAGCTAGAATCAACATTTTGATGTAGTAATCAAAGAGTTTGGATTCATTTAAAATATTGATGAACCTTGTGTATATAAAAAGATTAATGGCAGCACAGTTATATTTCTAGTACTATATGTAGTTGATATCCTACTCATTAGGAATGACATTCCTACCTTACAGAATGTCAAGTCTTGGTTAGGAAAATCTTTCTCTATGAAAGACTTAGGTGAAGCCACTTACATCCTTGGGATTAAGATCTATAGAGATAGATCCAAAAAGCTGATAGGCCTAAGTCAAATCACATACATAGACAAGATATTGTATAGGTTCAGTATGCAAGATTTAAAAAGGGGTTTCATCCCCATGTCTCATGGCATTCATCTCAGCAAAGACCAGTATCCAAGTACACAAAATCAGCGAGGTCGCATAACTAAGGTTTTATATACCTCGATAATTGGATCTATCATGTATGCTATGCTGTGCACTTGACTGGATGTTTCATTTGCCTTAGGTACGACTAGCAGATCCAAGAGAGGGTCATTGGACTGCTGTCAAGAATATCCTAAAGTACTTAAAAAAGACTAAGGATTTATTCTTAGTATATGGCAAATTGGATGACCAGCTAATTGTAACAGGTTATACAGATGCAAGCTTCCAAACTGACCAGGATGATCGTAAATCACAATCAGGATATGTGTTCACCTTAAATGGTAGGGCAGTGAGCTGGAAGAGCTCAAAGCAGAGCACAATAATTGATTCTGTAACAGAAGTTGAGTATATAGCAGCATCAAATGTAGCTAAGGAAGTTGCTTGGATCAGGAAGTTCATTGCTAAACTAGGAGTGCCTAGCATCTCAGATCCAAGAAACTTGTTCTGTGACAATAGCGGTGCAATTACACAAAGCAAGGAGCTAAGGTCACACAAAAAAACCAAGCATATACTCAAGCGTTTCCACCATATCAGAGAGATCAATGATAGAGGTGATATAAAAATATGCAAAGTAACAGGAGAAGACAATGTCGCTGATCCTCTTACAAAGCCTCTTGCACAGGCGAAGCATGAGCGTCATGTCAGGACACTAGGAATTAGACAAATTAATAATTGTACCAAGTGCAAGTGGGAGGATATTGAAAATTGTGCCTTAAGCCAATCATTGTACTATTCACATTGTTATTTAGTGAATTTCTCTTTTGTTATCATAATAATTGCATGTTCAATATGATAACTGTATCCTTGAACAAACTATAGTGATTGTCTTAAATGTCCCTAGTCAGTCATCTTTGAGGAATCATATATGAGACAAGACTAGTATGAGTTTGATTAATTATAGAGATACAAATTAAAGTCATAGGCACTTGAAAGAGTACAAGGTGCTGGATCGACCCGCTATAAGAAAGTTACATGGTATAAGTTATAAGCTTATCTCATATGTAACTATATCACTAAGCCCTTTGACCTGATATCATCATGGATTCCTACATGATGACCATTGAACTTTGACCTAGTCAAAAGTCACCTTTGACTAGGTGATCATAAAGGCTATGATTGAGTTTAGTGATATTCATGTAGAGGAATATGAGTGGTCAAGATGAAATTTGTCCCTCACATTAAGTGAGAGATATTAGTGGGCCCCTTGATGAGTAAGACTGAGAAAATATATGGCCATACTACAATGAAAAGGGTTTTTCCATTACTATTGTCAGTCTACTCAGAGATCGAGAAAGTAACGGTCAGGTAAAGGAGAATGACAACTCCATGTCTCACACTTGACCGAAATATTACGTGACAAAAGGGATATGATATGGTTGCATGATAGGTTACATTGGATTATCGATTCCCATGTGAATTGGATAGTTGCAATGTCTTACTAGAGACCACTTGTAACTTCTGGGTTAATAACGTAATTAGCCCACTACCAATTTCATATGAGCCTATAGGGTCATATACAAGAACAGTCCAACTCGAGCTATAATGTCCAAGTTCCTTGAATCTGGAATATATCTAGATTCAATGAATATAATATAGGGTGAATGAATTATATATATATATATATATTGAATATTTATTTGATAAATATATATATTTATATGAAATATAAAATATAAAATATAATTATATATATATTTTTTCAAAATATATATATCCATAAATGTATATATATATCATATTGATATATATATATATATATGATATATGTATATGATATAAAAAATCAAATATAGATTATATAATATATATATATATATATTTAAAATATATATGTGTGTGTATATATATATATTTGTATATATATATTATAATATGTATATGTGATATATATTATATTATATTATATTATATTATGTTAGTTTTAAATTTAATTTTATATGATAGATTAAATTTAATAACTAGCATGGTAAGAAAGAATATTATGTCAGTTTTATAATTTGAATTTATAAGATAAATTTGAATTAGTTATGATATTATGAATTAAATTTATGAGATAAATTTAATTAAATTTTCGTGAGCTTTTAAATAGAAGACGAAAACCCTTATCTACATACTATATATAGATAAGGATGTTCTTATGAAGGTAGAAAGAGTTAGAAAAGTTTTGACAGCAAAAACACTTCGAGAGCCACGAAACACCCTATAGAAAGAAAAATTAACATTCAAAGAAGAACAAATGCTGAGAGCGCTAGCATGTTGTTCGAGTTAGAGAGCTATTTGTGTGGATACTGGTAGAGGGAGCATATCTACATTGTCAGCTCCTGAGATCCAAACATGTGCCAACTTTAAAGAATTAAAAGGTAACTCTTCTATCCACCTTGACTTAAACGAGTTCGTTCAGTCCATATCAGGAAAGGGACTTTAAAATTTTAATCTTCTGCTACACTTCCCTATCCAACATATTACACTTAGAATTGTCTTCATTATAATAGATTTTATAGAAAGAGTTAGAACTATAATTTTTCAAATGAATATTTGAAAATGATTGCTATATTTGATAAAATTCAATTTACATACGTAAGGGATGACTAACTATTATAATTCATGCATGGGATTTATATATACAGATGCATTCATTTATGTTGAGTTTGATGAGTAATTTTAAAAAGAGATAATACGTTAATTTTAGATCCATGCATGCTTGATTTGAAGTGTAGGATTAAATCAGATTGCTGGTTGTTAATGGCAGACCCATTAAACTTGGCACACTATGGTACATCTAGCTAGCAAAGTGTTTATTGGAGGTACTGGACCTGTACGAAGGCCAACATATGTGGAATGGAGGGATGGTACTTCATGAGCACTGTACTCACACTTGTTTTCATAGGCCTTGTGCCTATGCATATTTCGTGGCTTTTTGTTGCATTTGTTTCGTGGCCTTCTGCTGCTTACTTACCCTCGTGAACTATATCAATGCTTGTTAGTTATTTATTCTTGTGGACTATGTGTTTAAGTTTATAAATTGTTCTAATCAAATCATACTAAAGAATAGATTTTGAAACATAAGTTTTCTTACATTTGATCTTTAAATCAAACTATTATTTTTACCATATTTGGATTTTATATGGAGTTGAATAATATAATATCCTCCTCCTTTTAATTCCATAATTCAATCCAAGTCTCAAGTAATTAGGAAATGAGATTATAATAATCTTTAAAATACAAAATTCTCATTAGTTAACAAAATAGGGACCCTAAGTTTATAAAACTAAATCATTTTTAAGTTTGCAATCAGACAAAGGAAAGTTCACAATTATGCAGAAGTAAAAGATCATTACATAAGTGAGTGCATTTGTTTAAGAATTTGAAACAAGAGAAATTCAGAAAAATTTTAAGGGATGCGTCATGGCTTGTTGAACATGCGCCGCAATGTGTTTGCCTCTGTAACACATGCCATGGCTCGTGACACCATGTGCCATGATGCAATTGCATGAATTTTGATAGTGAATTCTGTTGTCAATTTTCACAGCATTAAGGCCAATTTTTAACGCACCCTAAATCTCTGTTCGACGTATAGATGATGCGAATTAGGTGTCTATAGAAAGCTCTTTTCGAGCTCTAACTAATGGCATTGGTTTCAAACTCAAATTTTTCTTAAAATAAAAATTAGATACTCTTTTCAAAACTTACACTTTTGCAATAGATTTCACAACTTCAAGTGTCTAAATCAAATACCAAGGGACTAATAGCCACCCACACTAATATGACCATGCACCTATTTTGTCAAGTGAAACACTTGGATATATATTCGATCACATCACGCTTCATACCATGCCACCACTAATACTTCTTCATATCTTGGTACATCTTGGTAGCACCAGGGTAAATGGTAAACTTGATCCAGTGAGCTTCTGATAGTATGGTGTCTTTAATCTCCTTAATGTTAGGAATACAAACACAATCATGATACACCACGAAACCATCATCATTGAAATTGAACTCTGAAGTCCATTTCTCTTCAATATTCTTTTAGACTTCTAGCAAATATGGATTTTTCAATTGTGCTTCTCGCATTCCAAAACTCATTAGTAATCACCATGGTATTCAAATTAAGCATAGCAAAACAGGCACATTTTAATGTATACTAGAGAAATCCTCTAGTAGTTTCTGTTCATGTATCATCATACAAGCCATGTGTATTGTCTTCCTACTCAATGCATGGGCCACTACGTTGGCCTTACCTGGATGGTATTTCAACTTAAAATTGTAATCTTTCAAAAATTCCATCCATCTCTATTGTCTTGTGTTCAACTCTTTCTGGTCAATCAGATATTTGAGACTCTTATGGTCACTAAACACTTCAAACTATGAATCATATAGATAATGCCTCTAAATTTTTTGAGCAAAAACAATACCTGCTAACTCAAGGTCATAAGTAGGGTAATTTTTTTCATGTGGTCTCAATTGTCTAGATGCATAAGCTACAACCTTGTCATCTTGCATCAGTACACATCCCAATCCCTTAAGTGAAGCATTGGTATACATTATGTATGACTACTTTGGATTCAGAATTGTTAACACTGGCACTATAGTCAACTTCTCCTTTAGCATCTGAAATGCTACTTCATACTTCTCAGTCCATACAAACTACTGATCCTTCTTTGTCAGCTTAGTCAAAACAGAGGTTATTTGAGAAAACCCCTAAATGAACCTCCTTTAGTAACTGGCTAACCCCAAGAAACTCCTTATCTCCATTACTGAGGTAGGTCTCTCCCATTTCAGGACTGCATCAACCTTATGAGGATCTACATATATAACATCAGTGGATATTACATGACCGAGAAATTTTACTTCTCGAAGTCAGAATTCACACTTGCTTAATTTTGCATATAGCTTATGCTCTTTCAACACTTGCAACACAATTCTTAAATGCTTAGCATGTTCTTCTTCATCCTTAGAGTAGACCAGAATATCATCAATTAACACCACTATGAATTTATCCAAGTTGGGTCTAAAAATCCTGTTTATATAATGCACATTTATCAATCCAAAAGGCATCACTAAGAATTTGTAATGCTCGTATCTCATTTTGAAAGTGATTTTGGGTACATCCTCAAACTTCACCCTCAGTTGATAGTAACCAGATCTCAAGTCAATCTTGGAAAACATGGCTGCTCCGACAAGCTGGTTAAGCAAATCATCTATCCAGGGCAATAGGTATTTAGTCTTGATTGTTACCTTATTCAACTGTCGGTAATCAATACACAACCTTAGGCTTCCATCCTTTTTTTTAGAAACAGTACAGGCGAATCCTAAGGGGATATACTTGGCCTAATGAATCCTTCCTCCAGCAGTTCCTCCAATTGCTTCTTCAACTCTTCTAGTTTAGTTGGAGCCATACAGTAAGGAACCTTAGAGATGGGTTTAGTTCCTAACACCAGGTCAATAGAGAACTCAATCTCCCTTTTTGGTGGTAAGCCAAACATCTCTTCAGCAAACATAGAAAGGGCAAAGCAAACTAGGTGTCTACAGAAAGCTCTATTCGAGCTCTAACTAATGGCATTAGTTTCATACTCAAATTTTTCTTAAAACAAAAATTGGACACTTTTTTCAAAACTTACACTTTTGCAATAGATTTCACAACTTCAAGTATCCAAACCAAATACCAAGGACCAATAGTCACCTACACCAATATGGCCATATACAAATAATCAAAACCAACTCATACAATGCACCATAACACAAGGAATATTTTCAGATTAAATTTTCACCACTC
This sequence comes from Prosopis cineraria, assembly GCF_029017545.1. Taxonomy (NCBI): domain Eukaryota; kingdom Viridiplantae; phylum Streptophyta; class Magnoliopsida; order Fabales; family Fabaceae; genus Prosopis; species Prosopis cineraria. Next base: position 16,877,211 of record NW_026555343.1, on the reverse strand, counting down.
CACCCCTTAAGCTCAAAAACATAGAAAGGGAGAGTTTACTATAATTTTTATCAAGTTCTCCTAGATTATCACATAATTTTCTCTACCCTCACTTGCATTACTATTTTGGCCCTATCACCATAACACATAATCATCAACTCCCTCTTTAGGGCACAAAATACCATTATAATTTACATTTCACATAATGCAAGTAAGTAACAAAAGAGAAATCTTAGTTGGCAATTGAAATTGTCATACACATAAGTTTACTCAAAATAAGGAGGCCTACTACAAGGGATCATGATCCTAAACCTCTGGCTGTTTTTCTTTGTCCATACCTCTTGAGCTATTCCTTGTAATATTGAAGATGATAGGGTAAGCACAACTACTCAGTAACTAAGGTCCAACTAACCCATACTAATGCATGTCAGTTAGTTTAAATGCAAGTGGTAGTTAATATTAATACTTTAACCCATGTGAAACAATTAAAATTAGATATTCACAATTCAGCTCACATAATAGCATTTACTTGGGAAATAGTGCTTTTAGTACTTTTTATATAGGAGAGTTGGTCACACAAATCATTGACAAACATAATGGCCGAAATTAAGACTCAACTCAAAATGTCATCATTATGGACTCAATATAGACATCAAATGCCTTTATTCACTATATGTATAATCACACCTCCCTTATATCCTCATTATTTTTCTAACACAAAACTGTGGGCTATAGTTTAATGGGATAGTTTATATTCCTTGACTTCCCTAGCCTAAACACTTGTGAGGGGATTACCCAGCCATGGCATACCCAACTTACTTATGGAACACAATTTCTTCCATTTCTCACACTATGGGTTGTCATACACCCTAAACTAGCTTCCTCATTAAACTGGTAGATAGCTAGCGAGGTTCGAGTCCCTCGTTGAACTAGTGGGACAATATGGATAGAATTAATCTAGGTGAATCATCACATGGATGGGCCTTACCATGTGGATTTTATCATCTACTTCGTTTCCTCGGCAAACTCCTGCCTCTTAAGATCATGCCATGCACATTCATGCCATAACTCACACATATATAGTTCATAGAATTTCACATATTAATTTTCATTGAACTTCATCATTACACAATCATTGAACTTCTCAATCATATTTCATGGAACTTCAAAACAAATAAGTTGTTAAACTCTAATTTTACAATCATTATACTTCACACTATCAAAATTATTAAACTCCACTATTTTAAAATATCATTGAACTTTACTTAAATAAAGATTTATGTTACTTCTCAATTTGCAAAATTATTGAACTCCCAATAAACATTAATACAAAAATCCATTACTATTATTTTCAAGGAAATTTTACACCACAAAGCATAAAACTCACAAATTAGATCTAGTGGATTTCCTAACAAATTAAGCCACACTTTCATTTCTTTTTATTTTACACATTTCAATGATAAATCATAAATCAATAAACTAATAAACATGCAGAAGCATAAGGTAGAACTTTTTCGATTACCTCAAACACCTCAACTACTCACTCTTGAAGCTTCCAAGAAGTTTGAATGGTGCCAATGACAGTTACACTATAAGCATTTACCGTGAAAAATATCAATATCCATTTTTGAACTATTTTTCATGAACATTTCATCATTTCTTAATACTCAAGATTTATTCTTGACTCATGTAAGAATACCCATAAGGCTTCTTAGCTTTCTTTAACTCTCATTAGTAACATTGAGCTCTTAAATGGCCATTAATGCAACTACATTATTCCCAACTATCTAATTTATGAGAATTTAGGACATTTAATGTCCTCTAACCACCAATCATCATAAAACCATAAATACCAAGTTTACTTAGCTCAATCTACTCCCATTAATTCTATTTAAGTCAATGGGTTTGGACCCATAACTTTTATGGACTGAAAATCACCATTAACAATCAAACCCTAATCTCTACCATCAAGAAAATGGAAGAAGAGAGGAAGATTTAAGTAAGGATGCTTATCTTTGGTGTCTATGAGTTCCAACTTACTCCCAATAATCAATTTCTTCAAGCCCTAGCTCAACTCTTTTGTCACTTTCTCGGTTCCCTTTGTTTCCTCTCCTTTTCTACTTCAGGTTCGCAACTTAATACTACAAAATTCTAACCATGTGCTGCGACAAATGCACAATGCACCACGGCACGTGGCACAGAGAGCCTCTTCCAAGCGTGTTGTTAGGCATGCACCATGGCAGACCAACCATAAGCCGCAGCATGTGGCATAAAATCACTTCCTTTAGAAATTATACTTCTTTCATTCTTAGGTGACCCGATTCTCCTTCGAACCCACGTTTAAAACTAAAATTGAGACCAAACATGCTTGTTAGGCCTCTCTGGCCACACACCTCACAAATAAACTTAATTAGTATATTTGAATTTAATTAATCTTGATTTAAAATTGAGAATGTTACAAATAATTTTTGAAGTGTTTAAATATATGTTGATTTTTAAATGGAATTTCAATTTCTAATAAATTTTAATTGAATTCATGTATTCATGGTTTTTATATTTACATAACTGTTGACATGTACGTATGAAGTATGTGCTTATATTAATTTCAATCAATTATTTCGCTAAGTTATAAAAGACTCATTGATGTACTTTTCATTATTTTTGTTTACCATAAATTGAGACATTATTCATTGGAAACTATTGGTCTCAGATATTATAGCTGTTCTTGTACCTTCAATAGATCCTTAAAGGGTTTAATGCTAGGTTGAAGTTGAAGCATTATTTTGGTTAATCTCCATTTATTGTAAAGCCTGAATTTATATATTATGTTTTGCGAATCTCATCTTAAATGCTTCGCATAAACTACAATTAGGATCATTGTTTACTACCTATATTGTTGGTCTGCTAGTAGGAGCTAAACTCTCTATTGTTATTTTGTTGTAATAACAACGTTGTAGAACTTTTGAAAAATCCTATTTTTAGCGGAAGTTTTGTCAAAATTTTTATGGAAACTTTTGAACTTTTTTTGTTTGTATGGAAGTGTTATGGAAGTGTTATAGTGATTCTCCAATCCTATTTCAAGTGATTTAAGATATTAAATTATAATTTTGATAATCAAGGTTTAAAGAATGTATATTGTGCATCTATCCTTTGTCAGTCATGTCTTTTTTTTTTTTTTTTGAGATGTGACATGTGAATTATAAGTGTGCTCAAAAACTATAAAGTTATCCACTTTTTATGTTTCAAAGGGTTTTTAAATAAAGACAATGCATGTATATTTAATGGTGAAATAAATTGTTCATATATTAATTATGCAATAGAGTCTAGATCAAGTGGTTTTAATAAGATCTTAATTAGAATTCATTCAGTTAAGATATCAACTTTTGAAAAGCATTTGAAATCATAAACTCATTTTTTGTGCAATATTTTTCTTCAAGTTCTGGAGATAGTGCAATTTATTTCCTATTTTTTTAAAAAAGTTAACTTTGAGTACTTTGAGTTGACAAGAAAAGATAGAAAAAGATTCCAAAAATTACAGAAAGGGATAAGCCAAAACAACAAAAAGTAATAGATATATGCATTAAACTTACAATAAGGAAACACATTCTCTAGGATTTGAATTTAAACGCAACTATTTTAACAAAACAAACTATATTAGGATAACTCCTAGAACGCAAAACTGTTATTCATTCAAATGCTAAGTTAGATAGTGTCCTCGTAGAAGTACCTTCTTCACTAATCGTTTTATCAGCAGCTTCCTTAAACACTAGAATTCTCCTTCGAAGTTCTCTGCCTTCCTCACCTTCCATTACTATTTTCACAACTCTAGCAACTTCATCTCTTTCAACTATCCCATTATTCTTATTCTCATCACCTTTTGGCCTCACTGCAACCTTAAAATGCCCAGTTAACATCACTGCATTCATCCTCTGCTCTGCAAATAGTGGCCACACAATCATTGGCTTGCCATTGACTATAGCCTCAAGCACGGAATTCCAACCACAATGAGTCAAGAACCCGCCTATAGACCCATGTCTTAGAACTTCGATTTGTGGGGCCCATGATGGGACCATATAGCCTTGACCCTTGGTTCGATCTATGAACCCTTTTGGCAAGTAGTCAAATGGATTTTCCTTCTGCGCACACAGATAAGCTGAACTAGGAGACGCACTTGGAGCCCTAATGACCCACAAGAACTTGTGGCCACTCATCTCTAACCCCAAGGCTAGTTCATGAAGTTGGTCATGTGACAATGTTCCCCCACTACCAAAAGAGACATACAATACTGAGTTTCGTGGCTGATTTTCCAACCATGTTAAACATTCTGATGAGTTTGTGTTGTTTTTGTTAGTTGACACCGTCTGTAAAATTGGCCCTACTGGGTAAAGCAAAGGGTATTTGTTGTTGTTGCTTTCTTGTAAAGCTGTTATTGCCTCTCGTTCCAGATCAACGAAGCTATTCACTATGATACCATCTGCAAAACGTAGTTGTTTGCTTGCATGAAGGAATGTTCTGTAGGATTCACTTGATCTTTCTTGAACTGGACCTGGCAGATCCTTTCCTTGAAAAGTTACACAACCTACAGGAATTTTCAGAAGTCAATTATATTCTTTTCAATCTATATTATATCCCAAATTCTCATTATCATAAGTTCACATGACCAAATATCCATTTAACATAACAATATTGTTTTGGCTTAAGCAATGACCTTATGACAACAATGATAATTTTTTTTTTGGTAATAAAAGACTGTATTAATTACTACCATATCAAAAAACTAAATGTACCAAATATTAAAATCAGATATACAATTGAATAAATTACAGACCTTACAACGGTTATCTATAATCTATGTAATTTTATGTTTTGAAATTGTTCAACATTCAATTTCCAGAAAATACTATTGAAACAAGAGGACAAAATATTCTTATGAAGTTTTAAATTTCTCTTTGGTTTGGAAAAAAATTAATTAATAAGAAATATCTAAGAGCATAAACAAAATAGAAAAGTATAACGCATATACATAAACAAAAACTTCCATCCGTGAATTATAAGTGGGTTCAAAAACTATTAAGTTATCCACTTTTCATGTTTCAATGAGTTTTTAAATAAGACAACACATATATATTTAATGGTGAAATAAATTTTTTATAATAATTATGTAGTAGAAGCCTAGATCTAGTGCTTTTAATAAGATCTTAATTAGAGTTCATTCAATTAAAATATAAAAGAATAAATGTTCAGTCCATGAATATAACCGACTTTAATTATTAAGATAAAAAAGGAACAGTACAAATGCTTATCTCTATACTTTTGGCATGATTTGATATTAATCCCTATATATATATTTTTTGTTATTCATAGTACCTTCAGTTTTGTTACAATAAATATAGGGTCTTTTCACTTGTATTTTATTATTGGTCTCTATTTTTTTTTAATATTTTAGTTCTCTATACTTTTATTTTTTAATATTTTAAATCTCTCCATAAGCAAGGTGTAGGAACTGTAGAGACATAAAGCATTAAAAAATAAAAGTATAAGGATATAAAATATTAAAAAAAATCTAAAGACTAATAGCAAAACTTGAGAAAAATACAGGCGCTCAAAGTTATATTTCTCCTAAATTTTATAATATCTTCTTTGATTTTTGTTTTATGTAAATATTTTATTATTTAATTATTATAAAATTTTAGAATATCTTCACATGAAATAAGCTAAACAAATGGGATTTTAATCACACAACGTGGGATTATCACACATCTAATAACTAGAAGCAAAATATTATATATATATATATATATATATGAAGTCACAGGCACTAATAGTTATAATTTTTTTAAATAAAAAAAGTTTTGCAAGACCTGGAAGTTTCAGAGGCTGTGATAACTCTCGGAAACCTGTAGAAACCATCTCGTGATCCTCGTCAAGCTCTGGAAAACACAGGAAGAAAGACAGTGAAGTTACTGATGAAGGATGAAAAACAAATGACTTGAGGCTGAGTTGCTTTGCTATTTCTAACGCATCTACTGAGAACAAATCAGCAACCACAGCAAAAAGACGAGTTTGGGAACTCATTGAGATTAACTCATGACGAAGAGAAGGAAGAGAGAATTTCACAGTGTTGTGAATCTGCGTCACTGGATCGTTAGTTTTAAGATCCTCCATGTTGATTTGTGGAAGAACAACGAAGTCAATGTGTGGTTGGAGAGATTGGAAGATGGAATAATAATGTGTCGCAGAAGATGAGGAAGGGCCAAGTGGGGTGATGAAGAAGGTGATGTGGAGGTGAGGGTGGTAAACGACGAGTCGTTTGGAAAACTCAATAAGTGGGTGAAGAAGGCTAAAGCCCGGAGATGGAACCATGGCTATGCACGGCTTCTTTCTCTCCATGGAAGAATACTGATAGCTTCGAAGCTCAGAAGATTATTAGTAGACGACAATTTTCTTGATTGATGATGGACGGATCTCTGTTGATGACTACTTGGTTTTTGCTTATGAGTATATATAAGAAAAATTTCAGGATAATATCAATCAAGGGCCACCGAAAGAATTTAATATCTGACAAAAATCTAGACATGATGGATTCTTTTTAAAACAATTTCTTGACTTATCAATTTGTTAATATTTACTTGTAAAAATTTTTATTAAATATTAAATTTTTTCAGAAACCCTTTATTAATATTCTTCCTTTTTTTTTTCTTTTACAAAACTTAATAAAATATATACTAGTATGTGCGCATTGATATGTATATAATATATATACCAATAATAGTTGCTGGTCCACTAGAAGGGACTATAATTGTTTAAGCATGAAAGGTTCAAATTTGTGTAAATGTAAAAAATCCTTTTGAAAGATAATCACTTATGTAACACCCTGATTTTTTTTAAATAAAAAAATTGTTGTAAAATTTAAGTTTTTATTTAAAAAAAAATAATAATAGAAATTTATATTATTTGAGGTTATTTAGAAATAATAATATGGTTAGAAATTTAATTATGAATTAAAAACTTAGGTTTAAAATTATATAAAAAATATTTTGTTAAGATATAATTTTAAGATTTAAAAAAAATTTATGTGTGTGTGAGTTAAAAAAAATAAAATAATAAAATAATAAGAAAAGAAAGTAAAAAAGAATGAGGGGAAAGGGTTTAATCTCACATCGGTTAGATATGGGAGAGGAAAAGTTTCCTCAAGTATAAAAAAGAAGCAAGGCGCGCATGGTGAAGCAAAAGGAACATTTATGCAATTTGTAAAAATTGCAATTAATGGCCCAAGATATAATTTGTAACAATTGCAAGTAATGGCCCAAGATGTAATTTGTGAAAATTGCAAGTAATGACCCAAAGGTTTGAATAATTAAATTCAAACCTATAATTTTTTTAATATAATTTTGGGACCACAATCCCATTTTTATATTATTTTTCTCTCTTCCTCTCACGTTGCTCGGCGTCTTCTCGCAATGGGGGATTATTTTCTTTTTCTTCAGGTATGTTCCAACTTTCCTGTTTAGATTAGCATTTAAAAAAATTATTTAAGTACAAAATTAATTTTATAGTTATTTTCTAAATAATATTAGCTTTCTAGTGATATGATTATTTTGTAGAATAGAGTAAATATTTTGATTAGGATTTTTCTGTAGGATAGTTAATCTGATGATATGATGGATTAAAAATATAGATTAAAGCTCTTAGGGATATAATAAATATTATAGAATATTTTCTTGAGGTTGAAACTCATGTTTAAGAATTTTTGAGTTAAACTCTAGATCTATATGGTTGAATTTATGTTGAATATGAGATGTAGGGATGAACCTCTGATTATTAAATGTTTATTTAAGCATGAATAGGTATTTTTGAGGTTATAGAAAGGTGATTTGAGGCTTCAGGATAATTCTAAAATTTTTAATTTATTTTTGGATGAATTTTTAGAATATAGAAGGATGAAATTGTGGTACTAGAAGTGATTTGAGGCTTAAAAATAGTTTATTAGGGTACGAGAATTTTAGAAAAGAATTTGGGAAGTTAAATGAGGCATAAATCTTAAATTAGTGTTAATATGGATTATAGATCTAAGACTTTCTAACTCTTTAAATTAGAGTTATTTATTTTAATGTAAAATTAATATATAGTATTATGAAATAACTATATAGATTGTGTTGACAAAGATAGTGGTGAAAGAGGAGTTGTGAAGGGGAACTTGTTATTCAAGACACAAGGTAACCATTATTAATGTGTTGTGATGGGTGTGTTTGTAAATGGTTATGTGTTGTTTTGTTGTTTGAAAAAATTATAAATGATTGAAAATAAATATTGTATATATACTTGTTTGAAATTATTGCCAAGTGGGTTAAAAATTTATTTTTGTTTATCATGATGAGATATTATTGTTCGGATATATTCCTATTTGGATATTTAAATGATGTATGACTTGTCAGGGTATTTTAATATATGGTGTTAATGAAAATTTCTATTCGGTTAATTACTACCACGTGATAAGCCCTCATTGGACCCAATGAGTGGCATGTCGCTTGGTCCAACTCACCTTTGGCCGGGTGATTTGGCGTCCGAGCATAGCGAAAGGAGGATATAAGGTGTGGTCATGCAAATTAAATACTTGTTCGGTTTGTTTGAAAGTATTATTCGGTTAAATGTTTTGTGTGCCCACTTAGCAATCGCATGATTAGTTACAACCGCATGCATCATTACATATTAATTTTTGGTTACTAGGACTTTTAAGTCTCATTTCCCGTGGTTAATATTTTTACAAGAGCGAGGCCGTCCGAGAAAGCACCAGAGGTGTAACTATGGTGTATGAGACACCATCTTTTACGTTGCCTTTTATTTTGGATTATACAATGTATCTTGTGCCAACTTAGGATATATCTTCTTTGTGAAGCATGTAAACTCTAATCTTTTTTATTAAAAGTATTTATATGACCAAGAGGATTATGTCTGTCCCTCTTGATTTATGATCTGATTTGAATATCATGCCATGAGGATTATGTCTGTCCCTCATGGTTTTAATTGCTTTTTTGGATATTTTAAGACTTGTGTTATGTCTTGGATGTATCATGGTAAGAAAATTTTCTATCATGATAATGGTTTTAATAATTTGCGAAAAATCGGTTTGTATTTTTGAGGGTGTTATAACTTACAATTAAACCTGATAATATTTGAATCTGATCTAATTGAATAGCTACGATGCTATATATATATATATATAAGGAATGTATATAATAAAAATAAAATAATTTTAACTTGTATATCTTGAAAAAAATTAAACATTTATAAAATGCAGCAGTTTTTTACCCACCGAGAATGGAGATTGCCAATAAGGTTTTGTATTTGCGGCGATTTCACAAACTGTTGGCAAAAAGATCTAAGATGAACAAATAAAAATAAAATAAAATCGCACACCACAAGTTGGGATGTAAAACAGTCAGCATCAGGCGATTCCTAAAACAGACGCCAAAGGTAACTTGCATTGTAAGCTATATAAAATTATTAAACAGCCGTCAAGTTTGAAATTTAAAACAGTCAGCATCAGCTGATTTATAATTTGTTTTTTTTGGTTACATAATATAAAATAAAAAAATGACTTACATATAACACATAGTTAATTTAATTTAATTTTTTTAAAATTTTTATATATTTTTAGCCAGTACGATCTTGTGAATATAGATATTATTTTTTGTAAGTGTGCATCTGTCCTTGAATCCCTGTCCCCTCCATATTTTTAAAATGTTAGTATACTTCTTTTTGGGGCCAACCAAAGTTATAAATATAACATCTTATTTATATTAATGGATTGAAAAGTACGAGAGAAGTCATTTTCTCTCTATATTATCTCTTCTCTATCTCTTCATTGCACTTTAATTGATATTAATTATTGCATAACAACACATTAATAATATATTATTTTCTATTAAGAGGTCGTCTGGTTGGAGTAATCATAATTCTTCAAAATTAAAGTTAATTTTTAGAAGGATTCATATAAATTAACATCCCAAGAAATTACCGTATGACCTGCTCGTTTAATATTTTATTTCTTGGGATGAATATATTAATTTTTAATGTTAAAAGCATAACCACGTCTTTGTTTTACATTTACAAGGTTTAATTGTGAAAGATATTTCTGGAATATTAATATAAAATAATTTGGAAATACAATTTACCAAGGTTATGCTTTTAACATATGTTTAAAACAACATTTTACACTGGTTTTGGAATATAATTACATAGAAACAGCTGATGCGCAAACCCATGACATAAACCAGTAAAAAAAAAAAAAAGTTTCTAGAACTTGTGTATAAATTAAAAACATTTTTTTAATTTTTTTTGCTTAGTGCATGCGCTGCAAGTACACAGGTTATGACCGATCTGTCTTAGTACCATGAAAACATGTGAATGATTAGCTTACCTGTTACCCTTTGGAGAATCTAGATAAAATAATACAAAATAAAGTAAGGATCTCAGTTACTTCCAAATGCGGGCAAGTCTACAACCTACTAGATCCCTTTAACCTTCAAAGGTACATTGAAATATGAGTATGTGTGAAAGACCGTAAGTCCGAAAGTTGTGGTACGTGTGAAGACTATGGTTATATATTCATTTATAAATAAAATTAATTAACTATTTTTTATTCTCTCAACTCCTCTTGACCCAATCAATTAAAAGATAGGGAAAATAATTTCTTGGACCAAGTGTTTTGATGATAACAAAATCACAAGAAATGTATTTATTACTTGTGCATATTATAATATCCCAAGGCAAGTGACAAAAACCAAATGTGCACATAAAGAACCTAAAGAGAAATCATCTTAAGCATGCTACATACAAAGAAAAGGAGTGAGAATGAATAAACAAATAATGGAGTCAACATAAGCATGCTACACTTAAGAGAAAGAAGAATCAAGAGAAGAAAGAGAGCCTTCATAGATTGCATTTCTTTTATTCTTTTCTTAGATAAATTTGTGAAAAATAACTTGAGAGCTAGAAACATAATTTAAAGTAAGAATGTATCATATAAAAAAAAGTCATAGGCTCATAAGTCTTTTAACTCAAAAATCACATCCACGAAAGAATAAGATGTATCCATGCGTGTTTGACATATGCTTGCTTGCACTCATAATTCACACTATTCCATCCATGCTTGGACTGTAAGTGTTCCATGCATGTTTGGTCATTCTATGTGCATATAGGACTTAGAGGATCTCATCCAAGCTTGAACCATAATTGGACCTTGCTTAAATTAGAGCATTAACGTAAAGACATAGCACTATACGCTAGTTCACGTTTGCACATCTTTGTGTCCACGCTTGATTGATAGATCAATGTGGAGAAATATCTTGTGTAAGCTTCTATCTCATCCATGAAAGAATAAGATATGTCCATGCGTGTTTAACATATGCTTGCATGCACTCATAATTTACATTGTTCCATCCAAGCTTGGATAAGTGTCACATGTGTGTTTGGTCATTCTATGTGCATGGAAGACTTAAAAGAGTTCATTCAAGATTGAACCATAATTGGAACTTGCTTAAATTAGAGCATCAATGTGAAGATATAGCACTGTATGCTAGTTCATGCTTGTACATCTTTGTGTCCACACTTGATTGGCAAATCAATGTGGAGAAATGTCTTGTATAAGCTTTTATAATATGGTTCATGCTTGGATGTTATTTTTATCCATACTTGATTGATCCTAAGTGTCAGTTTGAAGTGTGTCTAAGTAGCAATCCATGCTTAGATTCCATTGAGTCCACACTTGAATGGATAAAAACACTTGTTAGTCTACTAGTTTAACTTAGAGTAAGCCCTAGTACTCAAGAAGCTATTCAAACTTGGTTTAAAAGTTTTCCAAGTATGTCTCACATCATTGTGAGGCTAGGTGCCTCTATATATTCATCCACGCTTGGATTAGAAGTTGCCCACGCATGTTTTAGGCTTACATGAAGCTTGGTGCTTCAACCTTCATTAAACATGCTTGAACCTAAAGTATTCAATGCTTGGATCAGGTGAAATGATAAGTGAACTTAAGTGAAGTTAGCTCATCCATGCTTGGTCATACTTGTTGTAACATCCTAGATTTTAACTTTGAAAATTTCCAATGTTTATAAGGGCATTTTAGTCAACTTAAGTGAATTTTTAGTTAATAATGTTTTAGGGAGACTAGTGTAGCTAATGGATTCTTGGACAACCCTAAAAGAGAGTAGATTAAAGTACAAGTAGGCCATGTTACAAAGAGAGATTCAAAATGTGTGTGGAGTTCTTTATGCCATGCACCACGGCGCATGTACATAGATTTATTGGTTCATGAGTCAGATAGAAAATAAGAAGTGGGATAGAGAGAACAGGAGGAGTTGATGGGACACGACTAGTTAGTGCTAAGGTTCAACCTTTAGATCACTTTAGAAGCATTTGGAGTAAGATTTGGCTTTGGGTAAGCTTCCTTCATTTCTCCCTCTCCCTCTATGTGAATTTTTCTGAGGTTTAGGGCATTTTAGGGCTTTAATTTGGTTGTTCTTGGATAATGGATGACCCCATTGCCTTAGTTAAGGCCTTGGGTTGTTAAATCAAACCTCTAAACCTATATTTTTAGATTATATAGTGATTTAAAGTTGTTGGTTGGGGTTTGGACGAACCTTAGGTAGAAATTGGATGATTAAGAGTAATGTGAGTAATGTAATGGTGTTGTTTATGTGTTGAAGTTTTAAATAGGGTTAATGTAGTGTGTTGGAATGATTGTTGGGGCTAAATTGAGGTTTTGAGCATAATGGGTACCCTTAGTTGTAGTATAAAATGAGGTGATTAGTGTAGGGATTTGACAATTAAGGATTTACTTATGTAGATTAAACTTTGATTGAGTATTGTGGCGATAGTGGATGCATGTGGAGCTATTAGTTAACCACGATAACCCTTTTAGTAACAAAAGGATTGAGGTAACCGAATTGTCTAATCTTCCTTTTTGTGTGTTTGGATGGTAGTGTGTTAGATTTAAAAGTAATGTTTTTGGATTGATACTAACTTAATAATAATATGATATTATGATTTTGAAGTTATGTGAAGTGAAATGAAAATTTATTTTAATGCTTTTGTATTTGGAATGCTAAATGCTATTTTTATTTATAACTACTTGCAAAATTCTATGATTTATGTGAAAATGAGAAATTGTCATAATTTATATATTATGACTGTGTGTTGGATGTATTGGCATGATTGTTGTGAGAGGATGGGAGTTCACTCTAGTGTGTTGTTGGGACATTGTTTGAAAATTCATATGGTACATCATTACTCTAGTGCTCAGTATTATATTGTTTGAAAGTTTCAATACTACAAGTGGTAAATCGGGCATCGATACCCATAGTATTTGTGGACAGAGAGAATCTGTGGTCCATAGTGGGTAAAGGTGCTCTTGGCTGGGGTTGCCTCCTACTAATGGTGAGTTTAGGCGAATCCAATCACATAGACTTGGTTTTATCAAATTGTCAAGCCACAGATTTAGTCAAAAGACATAAGGAGGGTATAAGGTGGTGTGTTGATCATGCATATCATACTATAACCATATGTGTGGATTCATGATACATGTTATATAATTTACTATGCCACTTCACATATGCACAAACTGTTCTCACACACAAGTAATTGATTCAACTATTTAGTTACTGAGTCCTCGACTCACCTCAGTGGTTACATTTTATAAGTAAAGGCTCCAATAAGGGCAAGAAGAATGAAAGTGAAGGGGATTAACTTGCAGTTGTACAATCCTTTCAATTTATTTTGGGTTTGTAATGAATATTATATGCATATGCCAACTTAGGATATATATGATTTTGTAATACACTTGCATGAATTCTGTTATTAACTGTGGGTATCTTGACCTGAGTTTGCTGTATCTAGGTTGTAATGGCTGTGGAGGGTTAAGATACTAGTGCAAGTGTTTGTATTGTTTTGATTTATGTGTTCTATTGGCCATTGGATTCTTTATGAGAAATTATTATCACTGGTGAAATTCATGTTAAAAATGGTGTTTTGGTGGCCAATTCTTGCTTGGGTTGTTATTGTTATGATTTGAATGCTTGAATAGGTTGTTTATGGTTTATGTAAGTTAGGTCAAGTGGTCACACATATGATTATTGACATTTGGTTTGGAAGATTGGACACCTTAGTAGTGATTTTTGAAAGAGAATGAGCCATTTTGAGTTTGTGTATCCAAATCTCATTTGGCTTAGTGTATGGGTGTGAGACTGATGTGAATAGCTAGGTGGCTTTAATAGCTACGTGTGGAAGCTTGAATTGCTCGGATCAAATGTTAGACAGCGAAATGAAGTGCTTTAGAATTTGGCTCGAAGAGTTGTCATGACAGCAGTTTGCTGTTATGATAGTGGTCACACACCAAGGCACGAGGCACAAAGAGGGGCATCTCCCTTTGTGCAATCCGCCATGGCAGATGATGCACTATGCTGTGGCGCACTATGCCTATATGGCCAAAATGCCTATATGGCCAAAAATATATTATTGCTTATTATTTTATAGCATGATGAATTTCCTATGCTTCTCTTGTCTTATTTAATTGGTTTTGAATTATAATTTGAACTCAAACAATCCCTAAAAAAAAGGGTTTTTAGGATCCCATTTTGCTTAAATACTTTTAACCCTTGGGTTATGATAGATATTTATGGGATTAATGTAATCTTGATTATCATAATGTTGTTTTGTATTTAGTTTTCTGTGTGCTTGGTAATGTCAGGGATGATGTTACACTTTTCCCTATGTGAATTGTAACATCCTGATTTTTATATAATAAAGAAATTGTGGAATTTAGGTTTTTAAAAAAATGATAATAATAGGAATTTATATTATTTGAGGTTATTTAGAAATAATATTATGGTTAGGTATTTAATTATGAATTTAAAAATTTAAATTTAAAACCACATAAGCAATATTTAGTTAAGATATAATACATAAATAATTTTTTTATGTGTGTGTTAAAAAAAAAGAGAAAGTAGAAGGAATAAAAAAAAGGGTGGAAGGTTGTTGTTTCTAAGTCCCACATTGGTTAGATGAGGAAAGAGATGAGGTGCCTTCATGTATAAAAAGGAGGGGGTGTGTGCATTAGGAAGCATAAGAGGCTAAGATGCAATTTAGAGGAAATTGTAACTTATGGCCCAAAGGTTTGAATAATTAAATTCAGACCTATAGTTTTTTTTAATATAATTTTGGGACTCACAATCCTATTTTTATATTATTTTTCTCTCTTCCTCTCACGTTGCTCGGCGTTTTCTTGCAAGGGGGGATTATTTTCTTTTTCTTCAAGTATGTTCTAACTTTCCTGTTTAGATTAGCATTTAAAAATTTATTTAATTACAAAATTAATTTTATAGTTATTTTCTAAATAATATTAGCTTTCTATTGATATGATTATTTTGTAGGATAGAGTAAATATTTTGATTAGAATTTTTCTATAGGATAGTTAATCTGATGATATGATGGATCAAAAATATAGGTTAAAACTCTTAAGGGTATAATAAATATTATAGAATATTTTCTTGAGGTTGAAACTCATGTTTAAAAATTTGAGTTAAAATCTAGATCTATATAGTTGAATTTATGTGAAATCTGAGATGTAGGGATAAACCTATGATTATTAAATATTTATTTAAGTATGAATAGGTATTTTTGAGGTTATAGAAAGGTGATTTGAGGCTTCAGGATAATTCTAAAATTTTTAATTTATTTTTGGATGAATTTTTAGAATATAGAAGGATGAAATTGTGATACTAGAAGTAATTTGAGGATAAAAAAAATAATTTATTAGGGTACGAGAATTTTAGAAAAGAATTTGGGAAGTTAAATGAGGCATAAATCTTAAATTAGTATTAATATGGATTATAGATCTAAGACTTTCTAACTCTTTAAATTAGAGTTATTTATTTTAATGTAAAATTAATATATAGTATTGTGAAATAATTATGTAGATTATATTGACAAAGATAGTGGTGAAAAAGGAGTTGTGAAGGGGAACTTGTTATTCAAGACACAAGGTAACCATTATTAATGTGTTGTGATGGGTGTGTTTGTGAATGGTTATGTGTTGTTTTGTTGTTTGAGAAAAATTATGAATTATTGAAAATAAATACTGTATATACTTGTTTGAAATTATTGCCAAGTGGGTCAAAAATTTATTTTTATTTATCATGATGAGATATTATTGTTCGGATATATTACTGTTTGGATATTTGAATGATGCATGACTTGTCAGGGTATTTTAATATATGGTGTTAATGAGAATTTCTGTTCGGTTAATTATTACCACGTGGTAAGCCCTCATTGGACCGAATGAGTGGCGTGTCACTTGGTCCAACTCACCTTTGGTCGGGTGATTTGACGTCCGAGCATGGTGAAAGGAGGATATAAGGTGCAGTCATGCAAATTAAATACTTGTTCGGTTTGTTTGAAAGTATTGTTCGGTTAAATGTTTTGTGTGCCCACTTAGCAATTGCATGATTAGTTACATCCGCAAGCATAATTACATATTAATTTTTGGTTACTGGGACTTTTAAGTCTCATTCCTCGTGGTTAATATTTTTACAAGAGCAAGTCCGGCCGAGAAAGCACCAGAGGTATAATTATGGTGTATGAGACACCATCTTTTACGTTGCCTCTTATTTTGAATTATACAATGTATCTTGTGCCAACTTAGGACATATCTTCTTTGTGGAGCATGTAAACTCTAATCCTTTTTATTAAATACATTTATATGTTCAAGAAGATTATGTCTGTCCCTTTTAATTTAGGACCTGATTCAAATAACATGCTATGAGGATCATGTCTGTCCCTCATGGTTCTAATTGCTTTTTGAGATATTTTAAGACCTGTGGTATATTGTCTTAGATGTATCATGGTAGAAATTTTTCTACCATGATAAGGGTATGATAAGGGTTTAATGAAAAAAAAATGAGTTGTTGAATTAATAATTTGCGAAAAATCAGTTTGTAAATTTGAGGGTGTTACATATTGGTATCAGAGCATCATGTTTCGAGCCTCTATTTTAGTAACACTTATTTAAACTTTTGTTTGAAACCATTATTTGTGTGAATTTAATATGTATTTATTATGTGTGATGCATTGCATATAGTCGATTGGCAATATACATTATTACGGTGCTTCTCATTGTATGGCCATTATATAGCTAGGCTAATTTTATTATTTATATCTTGTATCCTTTAGGAGGGGGAAAAAATGCCTGTTACTCGTGGTAACTCAAGATTCCAACATGAGCACCTGCCACCGCCACTGCCAAATGAGGAGCCTGACTTGGCGGAATTGAGAAAGCTTGTAAAAACATTAACAGACAAGGTTCAAGGATACGAACAAGAGTTGACGGAGCTAAAGAGGCAAAAGGTAACTGAAAATAGAGATAGGGCTCATGTTGAGAGTCATGTGGGGGAAGGCAGTTCCTCACATCCTGCCACTCTGAGAAATCATGAGTCTAGAAGGGAGGAAATTAGGCAGGAGGAACAGAGAGCCCCACCGACCATTACTAATGTGTGGGAAACTATTAGGAAGTTTAACCCTCCTACGTTTAATGGTAACCTTAAACCATCTGTGGTAGAGGAATGGGTGAAGAGACTCGAGTCCATCTTTCAAGTAGTCACATGCACCAGCAATCAAAAAGTACAAGTAGCATTAGTGCTCCTAGTGAAAGGAGCAAGAGATTGGTGGGAGACAGCAGGGCCCAGGGATGATTCTACACTCACCTGGGAGGAATTCAAGGAAAAATTATTCAGGCATTACTTTCCAGCAGAGTTAAGGTCTGAGAAGGAAGCGGAGTTTCATGCCTTTAAGCAAGGGAACATCGATGAGGACACATTCATTGCTAAGTTTCAGGAGTTATCTAAATACTCCACGTACCTGCAGTATAGGGATGAATCTGAATGGAAGGCCAAGTGCTTATTGGAGAAGGCTAGACCAGAATTGAGGGAGCAATTTGCTCATCTAGATATCTGAGATTATGACGAAATGTGCATAAAACTACAAGTAGTAGCTCGCAGTAAGAAGGAGGTCGAGAGAGAGAAGAGGGGTTATTCATATAGTAGACCCCCAACCTACCCTCGACCCACCGGAGGCATTATGAAGAAAAACCATCAGGATTCGAGTAGCTCATGGAACCAAGGAAGGCAGAAGGGTCCATTTCAAAGGGGCCAAGGACAGAGGAGCTATCATAGTAGTTATCACGGGTCACAAAGGAGCCCAACAGTATCTATCCCTGCCCCGAGTACAGCGAGCTCTCAACAGTGCACTAAATGCGGGCGTCGTCATTTCGGACAGTGCTGGGTCTGTTACGTTTGTGGGAAACCCGGTCACATTGCAAAGTTTTGTGGGGACAACCAGGGCTCAAATATGAAGAACCCTTCCCAACATCCTACTGTCTCTGGCCATGTGTTTGCTCTTACTCAGGACACCATGAACTCCCCAGATGCCATTAGAGGTAACATCAAAATCCTTCATCATGATATTGTTGCACTATTTGATTCGGGTGCTACACACTCTTTTATTTCTAAAACTTGTGTAAAAAACCTTGATTTGCCTGTGTGTATTTTACCTTTTGATATGAATGTGTCTACTCCTGCGGGAGAATCTGTGAGGACTACTAAGGCATGCCTTAACCTAGTAGTCGAGTTTAAAAATAGGAAAACAACTATGGACTTAATTATCCTACCACTGAGAGGTATGGATGTAATTGTGGGAATGAATTGGATGGCTGCAAATGGTGCTATCCTAAATTGTAGAGAGAGGAATGTGTCTTTATCTTCTTTGTCGGTGACCCCAATCGAGACTCAAGATCATGTTTTCTTGTCGGCGGCGCAAGTTGATAGATGTATGAAGAAGGGTTGCCAAGCCTACATGGTTTTCTTCTCTATCCAAGCTGAGATTGATGAAAGCGTGAAGAATATCCCAATTGTCAAAGAATTTGCGGATGTATTTCCAGACGAAGTCTCCGGTTTACCCCCAAAGCGCGAGGTAGAGTTCTCAATTGAATTGGTACACGGTACAGGGCCAATTTCTAAGGCTCCTTATCGGATGTCCCCTTCGGAGTTAGCAGAACTGAAAAAGCAAATTGAAGAGCTACTTGAGAAGGGTTTCATCAGACCGAGTGTTTCACCTTGGGGATCTCCAATCCTTTTTGTAAAGAAGAAGGACGGAAGGCTCCGATTGTGCATTGATTATAGACAATTGAACAAAGTAACCATCAAGAATAAATATCCACTTCCAAGAATCGATGATTTGCTGGATCAGCTTGTGGGATCCACAGTTTTCTCAAAGATTGACTTAAGGTCAGGGTACTACCAATTGAGAGTAAGAGCGGAGGATATACCTAAGACAACATTTCGGATGAGATATGGGCATTATGAATTCATGGTGATGCCGTTTGGACTTACGAATGCTCCAGCGGTGTTCATGGATTATATGAATAGGATCTTTCGACCCTATTTAGATAAGTTTGTAGTAGTGTTTATTGATGACATTCTTATTTATTCAAAGGATGAGGAGGCTCATGGTGAGCATTTAAGAATCGTCTTGTAAGTTTTGAGGGAACATAAGCTTTATGCCAAATTAAACAAGTATGAATTTTGGCTCCAAGAAGTAAAGTTTTTGGGCCATGTTGTGTCCAGAGACGGAGTTGCGGTGGATCCTAGCAAGATTGATGTAGTGATGAAGTGGGAACAGCCAAAATCTGTTACAGAGATACGAAGCTTTCTAGGTTTAGCAGGTTATTATCGTCACTTTATTAAGGGTTTTCGCAAATTGCGATGCCCTTGACTAAGCTGACTAAAAGGATGCCCCATTTATTTGGACTAACAAATGTGAAGCTGCTTTCCAAGAATTGAAAAAGAGGTTAACCACTACTCCAGTATTGACTATTCCTAACCCTGTGGTGCCGTACACTCTGTACACTGATGCTTCTTTAAAGGGTTTAGGATGTGTTTTGATGCAAGATGACCGAGTGGTTGCCTATTCCTCTAGACAGTTGAGGCTACACGAGGAAAATTACCCTACACATGACTTGGAGTTGGCTGCAGTTGTGTTTGCTCTGAAGATATGGAGACACTACTTGTATGGATCTAAGTTTCAAATCTTCAGTGACCATAAGAGCCTGAAGTATTTATTTGATCAGAAAGAGCTTAATATGAGGCAGTGACGATGGATGGAATTTCTGAAGGATTATGACTTTGAATTACATTACCATCCGGGTAAGGCTAACGTGGTAGCTGACGCCTTAAGTAGAAAGACTATTCATGCTGCACATTTGATGGTTCATGAATATCATTTGTGGAACAGTTTTCATGATGTTCTAGTGGATGTGATTGAACATCAAATGGCCGCACTCCAGGTAGCAGACTTTGAGAGCAAATTTTGAGAAGATCTCAGAGTCTCACAGTAGAGTGATGACTACTTGAAGAATATAAGGAAGGAGATAGTGGCAGGTAAGGCCCCAAATTTTACCATCTCTGATGACACAGTGATGAGATATAAAGGTAGAGTTTGTGTACCTAATGATCCAAGATTGAGGAATATCCTTTTAGAAGAGGCTCATAAGAGCAAATACACAATTCATCCCGGTATAACTAAAATGTACCATGATTTGAAGTGAGGTTGGTGGTGGGCATGAATGAAGAAAGATGTAACCGAATTTGTTTCTAGATGTTTAACGTGTCAGAAGATAAAGATAGAACATCAGAAGCCAGCTGGAACACTGCAACCGTTAGATATTCCAAAGTGGAAATGGGATGATATTTCCATGGATTTCATCACCGGACTGCCAAGAACACCCTCGAGTAAGGATGCTATTTGGGTGATAGTAGACCGACTCACCAAATCGGCTCACTTTTTGGCGATCAAGTTTACCTTTACATTAGAGAAATTTGCTGAGATATACATAAAGGAGATAGTTAGACTTCATGGTATACCCTCTAGAATTATGTCAGATCGTGACCCAAGGTTCACTTCAAACTTTTGGGGTGCTACAGAAAGCTATGGGTAACAGACTGAGTTTTAGCACCGTATACCACCCTCAAATAGATGGACAAACAGAAAGGACGATCCAGACTTTGGAGGACATGTTGAGAGCTTGTGCCATTGAACTACCAGGTAGTTGGGATAATCATTTGCCATTAGCTGAATTTGCCTATAATAACAGCTATCATTCTAGTATTGGGATGGCGCCTTATGAGGCCTTGTATGGAAGGAAGTATAGATCGCCTTTGTGTTGGACAGAATTAAGTAAGAGGAGTATCATTGGTCCAGAAATTGTAGAGCAGACCACCCAGAAGATTGCAATGATTAAGCAAAAATTGCTAACAGCTCAGAGTCGACAGAAGAGCTATGCTGATAAGAGAAGACGGCCATTAGAGTTTGAAGTAGGAGATCATGTATTTTTGAAGGTTTCTCCGGTGACAGGCATTGGTAGATCCATTAAGGCAAAGAAGTTGACACCTAGATTTATGGGCCCGTATGAGATCTTGGAGCGAATTGGACCTACTGCATATAGAGTTGCATTGCCTCCACAGATTGCAGGTATCCATAATGTGTTCCACGTATCACAGTTGAAGAAGTACAACCCGGATCCCTCCCATGTTATTGAACCTGAAGAAGTAGAATTAAGGGAGAATTTGACCTTTAGATCCGAATCGGAGCGAATTGAGGACTTTAAGGACAAACAACTGCTCAATAAGACCATCCGACTCGTGAAGGTGATTTGGAAGGGTGGAGCCCTAGGTGATGCTACTTAGGAAACCGAGGAGAGTATGAGGCGAGATTATCCACATTTATTTGCTTAGGTACATAGTTTCCAAGCTTATCTATTAAATTTGGAGGACAAAATTTCTAAAAGGAGGGGAGAATTGTAACATCCTGATTTTTATATAATAAAGAAATTGTGGAATTTAGGTTTTAAAAAAAATGATAGCAATAGGAATTTATATTATTTGAGGTTATTTAGAAATAATATTATGGTTAGGTATTTAATTATGAATTTAAAAATTTAAATTTAAAACCACATAAGCAATATTTAGTTAAGATATAATACATAAATAATTTTTTTTATGTGTGTGTTAAAAAAAAAGAGAAAGTAGAAGGAATAAAAAAAAGGGTGGAAGGTTGTTGTTTCTAAGTCTCACATTGGTTAGATGAGGGAAGAGATGAGGTGCTTTCATATATAAAAAGGAGGGGGTGTATGCATTAGGAAGCATGAGAGATTAAGATGCAATTTAGAGGAAATTGCAACTTATGGCCCAAAGGTTTGAATAATTAAATTCAGACCTATAGTTTTTTTTAATATAATTTTGGGACTCACAATCCCATTTTTATATTATTTTTCTCTTTTCCTCTCACATTGCTCGGCGTTTTCTCGCAAGGGGGGATTATTTTCTTTTTCTTCAGGTATGTTCTAACTTTCCTGTTTAGAATAGCATTTAAAAATTTATTTAATTACAAAATTAATTTTATAGTTATTTTCTAAATAATATTAGCTTTCTAGTGATATGATTATTTTGTAGGATAAAGTAAATATTTTGATTAGGATTTTTCTATAGGATAGTTAATCTGATGATATGATGGATTAAAAATATAGGTTAAAACTCTTAGAGATATAATAAATATTATAGAATATTTTCTTGAGGTTGAAACTCATATTTAAAAATTTGAGTTAAAATCTAGATCTATATAGTTGAATTTATGTAGAATCTAAGATGTAGGGATAAACCTATAATTATTAAATATTTATTTAAGTATGAATAGGTATTTTTGAGGTTATAGAAAGGTGATTTGAGGCTTCAGGATAATTCTAAAATTTTTAATTTATTTTTGGATGAATTTTTAGAATATAGAAGGATGAAATTGTGGTACTGAAGTGATTTGAGGATAAAAAAAATATTTTTTAGGGTACGAGAATTTTAGAAAAGAATTTGAGAAGTTAAATGAGGCATAAATCTTAAATTAGTATTAATATGAATTATAGATCTAAAACTTTCTAACTCTTTAAATTAGAGTTATTTATTTTAATGTAAAATTAATATAGTAAATAATTATTAGATTATATTGACAAAGATAGTGGTGAAAAAGGAGTTGTGAAGGGGAACTTATTATTCAAAACATAAGGTAACCATTATTAATGTGTTGTGATGGGTGTGTTTGTGAATGGTTATGTGTTGTTTTGTTGTTTGAGAAAAATTATGAATTATTGAAAATAAATACTGCATATACTTGTTTGAAATTATTGCCAAGTGGGTCAAAAATTTATTTTTATTTATCATGATGAGATATTATTGTTCGGATATATTCCTGTTTGGATATTTGAATGATGCATGACTTGTCAGGGTATTTTAATATATGGTGTTAATGGAAATTTCTGTTCGGTTAATTATTACCACGTGGTAAACCCTCATTGGACCCAATGAGTGACGTGTTGCTTGGTCCAACTCACCTTTGGCCGGGTGATTTGGCGTCCGAGCATGGCGAAAGGAGGATATAAGGTGCAGTCATGCAAATTAAATACTTGTTCGGTTTGTTTGAAAGTATTGTTCGGTTAAATGTTTTGTGTGCCCACTTAGCAATCGCATGATTAATTACATCCGCAAGCATAATTACATATTAATTTTTGGTTACTGGGACTTTTAAGTCTCATTCCCCGTGGTTAATATTTTTACAGGAGCGAGTCCGGCCGAGAAAGCACCAGAGGTGTAATTATGGTGTATGAGACACCATCTTTTACGTTGCCTCTTATTTTGGATTATACAATGTATCTTGTCCCAACTTAGGACATATCTTCTTTATGGAGCATGTAAACTCTAATCCTTTTTATTAAATACATTTATATGTTCAAGAAGATTATGTTTGTCCCTTTTAATTTATGACCTGATTCGAATAACATGCTATGAGGATCATGTCTGTCCCTTATGGTTCTAATTGCTTTTTGAGATATTTTAAGACCTGTGGTATATTGTCTTGGATGTATCATGATAGAAATTTTTCTACCATGATAAGGGTATGATAAGGGTTCAATGAAAAAAAAAATGAGTTGTTGAATTAATAATTTGCGAAAAATCGGTTTGTAAATTTGAGGGTGTTACATGAATGGGATCTGACAAGCATTTCACAAAAAAAAAGTGTTTTATCTATCTTAGATTACTTCAACACATCTCTTAAGGCTACAACCTATCTCCTAAGGGTTCCAGCGATTTGAAAAATTATTAATAAGCATTTAGTGCCTTGCATTGAATTCTTATTTGTTACTTTGTGTAAAAGCTCTCAAAGCAGTTTATAAGTTTTTTTTGCTTTATATCTACTCTTTTTAGAGAGTTCCTATTGTGAAAAGCTATTTCATTCTATTCCTTGAAATCTTAGAAGGATTTTCTAAGTGAGGTTGCAATAGCTTACTTATATAAGTAAGTGTGTTATTAAAAATCAGGACTAGTTTTTATCTTGTAGTTGTACTATGCTAGCAAGCATCCATTAAAATTTGTGATTATAATGAAAAATCTCAAGTGTGATTTTGAGAATTAGAGATAGGCTAAGTGGTAGGTTGAACCAGCATAAATATTTTGTGTCATTCTTCTTTTCACTCAACAACTCATTTCATACTTACTAATTTGTGCATAAATTGTTCTATTCTTTGCATTATCCTTTTAGTTGGGAAACATTTCTAAGAAAATTTTAAGAACATCTAATTCAACCCATCTCTTAAGTGCTAACCTAATTCTACATAATTGAAGACTAAAAGGTTGTAGGTTGAGCTTCTATCCAAATAGGCTCGCTTATGTAGTTTTCTTATGACATTCCACATAAGATTATAACGATCAATTTGTTCTAGGCTCAATAACTAATTAACCCAAATCCACAATATACATATATATATATATATAATATTATATACCATTCGTTTAAAAATGTAAGGTATTTTTAACTGAATCTTGCCCCCAATAATGTAATTACTTATTTTCAAACTAATCCTAAAATTCTATATTTACCCCTATAAACACCCTAAAATAAATATAAAGTAATTTATTCAATTGGGATACTTTCAAAAGAAGGCATTGATTACAGCTCAAAAAACTAAAAATGCCTTATAGTTTTTAACATCCAACCCCTCAAAAAATGCCTTATATTTTTTAACGAAGGGAGTATATATATATATATATTATAATATTGCAATAGTTAATTTTTCAAATTAACTTAATTATTTAATGATCACTTACTCTAAACCTATCATATTAAGTAGAAACTTAGAAGCAAAGACTCCAACAAAGTAACTGTCACAACCTAGTACTAAGGAGATGACCAACATAGAATATGAAATACATTCACATTTTGTAAGCCTTAATTAATCAAAGTTTAAGCTAAAATATCAATAAATAATTCATATATAATT
The DNA here is from genome assembly GCF_029017545.1 of Prosopis cineraria. NCBI lineage: Eukaryota > Viridiplantae > Streptophyta > Magnoliopsida > Fabales > Fabaceae > Prosopis > Prosopis cineraria. Next base: position 16,851,803 of record NW_026555343.1, on the reverse strand, counting down.
ATAAAGTTTGTAAAGTCTTAAATATTTTATAAAAATTCCAGCGAAGTTCCCCTGTAGTTAGGACATCCTAAACTTTCTACAACAATGAAAATTGTCAATCAATCCAGCAAAAGAGACTATCTTCACACCAACAGATTACATACCAGCAAAATAAAACTAGGGCCTAACTACGATATACATGGAGCACTAAATTACAATTGTATAAAACAATATATAATTAAAACAAAATAAATGATCAATGTGTGCTTTCACATTCCAAAAAACAATTGTACCCCTCAATGATGAACAAGAGACGCAGCATTAACTTTAATATTTGATATCAAAGAAAATTTCTCATTGAGTGGCATCCCAATTGATATTATAAAAATGAAGGAAGACAACATTTATAAATCCAATAAGAAAAATAACCAATTGCATACTAAAACTCATTTTCATTTTTTTAAAGACAATCATATACGAATACATAAAGCAAGTATATGTACATATATATATATATATATATATTCAATTACAAATAATGGAAAAATTAAGTTCAACATTCCAAGCAAATGTCTCTGTTTTAAACAATTGAGTTATATAATTTACTATATAAAATCATATACGATAAAAAAATTTTCCCGGTGAGTAGCATCCCAATTAAGATTATAAAAATGAAGGAAGATAACATTTATAAATTCAATAAAAAAAATAACCAATAACATACTAAAAACTCATTTTCATTTTTTTAAATCCAATCATGTGCAAATAAATAAATCAAGTGTGTGTGTGGATTCAATTACACATAATGGAAAAATCAAGTTCAACATTCTAAGCTATCATCTCTATCTTAAACAACTGAGTTATATAATTCACCATATAAAATTATATGCAATCAAATAATAGTTTTTAATAGAATAAATTTAAAGATATTAAGTTTCAAAAAATTCACATTTTAGCATGACTTTATCAGAACGATTAACAAATGTGAATACAAAATTTACAAGAGTAAGTAACCAACAAGCATGGTCACACAATCCAAGAGAGTAACTAACTAACAATCGCAAATACACAATCCACAAGGGTAAATAACCAACAAGCATGGCTTAAAGCCATGAGATGATAAGTGCAGCTAGAAGCCACAAAACAACGCAGACATAAGCCCACAAAACAAGTGTAGGCAGAAGGCTTACGAAACAAATATGAGTACAATGCTCATAAATACCAAGCTAGCTAGGATTTAACCATAGCATGTCAAGGGCTAATAAGACTGCTATTAGCAGCAACATTCTGTATTCAAGTCCATCGAAACATTTTTCAAAAATCCATGGAATCAAATAAAGTTTTTGTTTCGGACTAAACTATAAATATCAATAAAAATGATATAATTTAAGTAAACTTGACTTAATAAAATCTTCCTTAGCGATAGTTTACTTTAGAAGTAAGACAGATGGAAAAATATCATCTTTAAAAGTGATTCTTACATATATTCATTTGAAACACAATTCCAACTATTTCAATAAAATTTAATATAATGAAAGTATTTTCATATATAATAGTCAATAATGGAATTAAAAACCATAACATTATATACATACATACGTACATATGTACATGCATATGTATATATGTATATATATATGTCTATTTGAATATGTTCAATCAATTTTTTTAAAAATAATAAATTTGTTAACAAGTAACTAGGATGCTATTCACTTACATGAGACATTCTCAAACATATTACGTACTTTTAATTAGCTACTTTTGTAATATTACCTATGCTTTAATTCCCTAATGCTCCAAGGGACATTATTGTTGTTCTTTTTATACATTTTATAAAATCAAAATTTTCAACCCAAACAAATTTAAAAAATTGTGAAAAAAATCTCAACGTAAACTTTTCACAAATAAGAAGCCATCTTGAGTCTAATAAAAAAATCTCCAACTAATATGCATATAAATAATATTCAAAGCTTTCAAGACTTTCTAAAAAGAATAATAAACAATAACTGTGATTCATTCAACGTTACCATTCATGTATATCCAAATTCTATAAACTTTATTTCTTAAATATTTCATCAATCACTTTATATGCACATAAGAATTAACATAAGAACAAACAAACTTGGTCCATAAATTATTAACCATATATTTTTTTCCAAACATTTTTCATTATAGAGAATAATTGCCTACTAATATGATTTACCAAGCAATAATATATTATCATATTTATTTATTATCATAGACTAAAATTCTCTTATCAAACATTTCATCAAACACCTTATGTGCATTCAAACTTAAACAATTCAATAACCATCCTATTCTATAAATATCTCTCCTAAAAATTTTTCAATCATCATCATTTAAATTTATTGTCCTTCTCAAATTTAATTCCTTGGAATCAATTTCAGAAGAAAAATAAGAAGAAACCCAATAATCAAATATCATTACTCAAGAGGTGTACAACTGCAACACTAGTTTATAGAATAAAAGGAAAACAAAAGGACTTTGGACAATTTAATAAGCAGCAGCAATACGAGAAGCTTTAGCTGAAACTTCATTCATTCATTAGCATGTGCATGAATCCAAACCTTTTTTTTTGCCCCCTTCAAACCCAAGAAAGCAATGAAAGTGGGGCGCACAATATAAACTCCTCTACTTTCAAGTTTAGCATTGAAATTAAAAAAAAAAAAAAATCTATCTCCTTTTCCCACTCACGATCAGTAACTGAAACAGAGGAAATAAATAAAATTCAACCCACCCTCTCAACAACTAAGTTAGAAGAACAGAAATAAAATATCGGCAATTACCCACATCAGAAATCACACAAAATCCACGCAAGGGAGAGAAAATAAAGCTTAAACTCACCAAAGAGCAAAGAAGAAAATGGATTGAAGGATTTGGAGTCTCCCCCTCACACACAGAACAGCGCCATCGCGGAACTAGGAGGAAGAAGATACCAGCTCTGACAGTGCAATACACGGGAGAAGAACTCGTACGACAGCAACCAAGAAATAGAGTAGAAATCAATGGGCTTCAACCACTCCTGATGGCGGCAAAGCTTTGTGGAGCAGATGAGAAGGTTGATGGGGAGGAGAGAAATCTGACTGTGTGGAGAAAGAATCTGACAGTGAAGAGAGAAGAGGAGCACACTGTCGGTGAAGAAGAAAGAGAACGCAGATGCTCTGTTTCTTGGGACGAAGGAAGATAAAATCTGATCTAAAGAAAAAATGGAAAAGTTACAAGAAAAAGCTCAAAGAAAATTACAGTAAAGGGAACAAGAAACGGAACCTTTGCTCAGTAGAAGTCTAACTCTGAAGGTTTAAAAAAGTTTATTAGCATAAGTTTCAACAAATTATCACTCTTCACTTACTATAAAACTAATTTAAATAAAATATTAATGGGAAGAAATTTTTTATTTTATTTTATTTATAATTTATGATCATTACATTCTCTCCCCTTAAAAAAATTTGGACCTCTAAATTTGAATAAATGTGGATATAGTATGCATATCATTTTTTACTTCCGAAAGAATACTTTATCGAAGCAATTTCTTTCAAGTGTAACTTATTTACTTACCTATCTTAGATAGTCACAGAAACTTCTTTATATGATAAATCTATGTCAACTTGAATACCTTGAGTTTCAATAATATAATAGGGATTATGTAGCTATGACCACAACATAGACATAAACACGAGAGCAATACTAGATAATTTGTGATATTGCCAAGCGATATGCCACAAAACCAACTCTTTCTTAATTGAAACACGCCAATTTGCCTTGGGATCAACTTATATTTCTTTCTAAATCTCATCATACCCACGATGTGAACACCTTTAGAAACACTTCATCCTCGACAGAAATAATCAATTTTGAACTTTTGTCACCTCTATGTTGATAACAACTTTTGTCAATTCACTTTCATCCTCTTTACATCTTATATCAATGTGATCCTTTTTTTTTTTTTTACTTGGATAACTTCAAATCGTTCAATCTGAAATATTCATCGTTCATCTAACAGCTCTTACAATTTTACATCCTAGCTTGATAGCTATTATTATATGTATCTTACACAAAAGCCAAGTAATTGCCCAATCTTCCTCCAAGAACCAAAATACAATATCTTAGCATAATGTTTTTTTAAAAAAATGGAATCGTTCTTCCATGACAATCATTAGCTTGTGATAGTGCTCAAAGCCTCTTGAATGACCTACTAAAGGAACAAAGTAAATTAAAGTCTTTGATCCATGACTAAGACAGTGAAATCCTATCAAATTCTACAATATCATCCAATCATTGAAGCAATCATGTTGATTTCTAACTCCACCTTAACTTGCATGCAACCAAGTAGCATAAAATAAATCCCATCATCATGCCCTTTTCATACCATCCCACAATACAATTATTTTCTTTCTTTATTGAATCTTAGTACATCTTTGTTGATCTTGTGGATAATCTGTGATGCATAATAAGGTCAATCTGTCCTTATGACACAATCCAATTAAGAAATATATATCCTACGTAATACTTCCTCCTATTTAACAGAAAATTTAATATCACTATATTTTCTATCACTACTAACAACTTACATAGTTTTGGGTTTGCACTTCAAGCGCCTGTAGCTTTAAAAATTAGTGAGGAACCAATTTGCACATAAGTCATAATGCCCCTTTCAAAAATTCAAAATTTATTCTATTTTTCTCTAATTCATGAATCTCTTTTATCAATGATCTCTTTACTGTTACTACTACTACATGTACCAAACTATCCATGAGTTTTCTGCTAAAATAATTTGTTATTATATTAACTTTTCCGAAATGACAAAAAATAGTGTAACAAAAGAAACCATGAGCAATTCCATTATCTTCCTAAGATTAAATCTCTCTTTTCCAATGACAACTTAAAGGCACTGTGGATGTTAGACATTCATATAACTTTTGAGGGGTCTTCAACTCAAGATTTATTCCCTATAATTTTACTTTCCTTTGGATAAGCTTAGTTAATGGTATAACTAGCCAAGAAAATTCCTATAAAAGAGATGATAACACCCAGTTAAACCCAAGAATCATTGAATCCAATGATCATAGTGGTGGTTGTCAGTTCTAAACTCCTCCTACCATTCACCACCAAAGGCCATCCTAACTCATTTAGAATACTTAAAACATCTTATTAGTAACTGATATAGTTAGTTAAAGAACAACAAAATTTAATCCCTCTCCACTTAAGTTGGCATGTTATGAACATATAATTGATCATAAACTTTAGATGACCATAACTTGTCATAGGAATATCCAATTGAAATAAATTAGGATTCCCTAAAACAATATATTCATATATTGTCTATTACTATAGAAAATATGTAGATTGTTTCATGATAGCTTTTTGGACTAAATTCAAAAATTTATAAAATATTCTTTGAGCTAAAACAATTACCATATTTGGGAGAATGAGACCTCCATATATCCCCTAAATACTATTGAAGGCTCAAATGTTTGAACATGGATTCTTTTGAAATTCTTCATCATGACCATATTTCTAACCATCCATTTATCATGTAAATCTAATTCACTATCAAAGATTGGTCTTATAGCTCAAAATGACCACTTGACTTGAATTAACAAACATTAAGTCATATGTAATTCCTATTAAACCATATTAGCTCCTGTGTTCCTCTTAAAGTCCAAAATTCAAGTTTTTCATCACTTGGGTTCCAAATCTTATTCTCACATCATACATGACCTATTTGATCCCAACAAACTCATTTGAAGCCTCATTATGAATTTTACATCCCAAAAATTTTAAAACTCAGATTTATGTTAAAAATAAAATAAAATATTTATAATTAAATTAAAATTAAGAATAATTTAATAGAGGTCCAGAGTTTGAATCTTTCTCAACAAAAGTTTGGTTTTATTTGATTTTTAACTATGAAAAAAATTACCAAAGTTGATCCAGGCATTTGTGTTATAATAAAAAATGTTGGGCCCTTTATTGTAATTTTTTCCAAAGCGTTATGTTCAGTTTTTTAAAGTGGGAATGAACGCAGAAATGAAGAAAGAAATGAAACAAAGAAAGAACAAAGAGCACGAAAGAGTGAGAGGAAGAAGAGAGGAGAAAGAGAGGGAGTTAGGCTTGGATTTAGGAGATTTTGTGACCATTGTAAGCTCGACTACACAATAGGTAAACTCCCTACTTCAATCCTCTTCCTTCCCTCTTGATTTTGTTCAATTTTTGGAAGAGAGAATTTTTGAATTTTGATCCCAAAATCTTTATTCTTATAAGTTTTGGTTTCTTTAGATCCTAGGGAGGATGTTTTAAGTTTCTATGTAGTGATCTAATATTTTGAGTGGATAATTGGATGAAAAGAGGTGGTTTGGGCACAAATTAAATCCCAAGAGATTGGGTTTTACTCTTTAATGGTTAAAGCCTATTGATTTAGTTATAATCATGCTATTTGAGCCCAATAAAATTTAAATTAAGGTTTGGTTTTCATTATAAGGGCTAATGGTAAAAGTTGGTGACACTAAGTGAAGGTTTTTAATTGATTAAAAATTATGTGAATTGAAAATTAGCCTAGTGATGCTAATAAATGGTTTTGGTGGTTAAGTGGTATTATGTAAATGGTTGGTTTAATATATGGACCATTGGGATGGATTATGGTTCATTAACCCAAGTTGTGTGGTATGAGTTATAGTCTTCATTAATATTATTTGTCATGATAAGTGATGTGGATCACTTATATATTGTAGGAAATTGTTGGTGGAACTTATTGAGAAGTTAAGGAACAAGCTAAGTCCTATTTTGTACAAGAGGAACCCTTTTGATATACAAGGGTTGAGGTAACAGGGAAATTTATATTTTTTATTGCTTTGTTTAGCTATTTTTGAGTAGATAATATTATCTAGTATGCATTACATGTTTTAAACAATTGAATATAAATAAAATGTGTTTTAGAAGGGTTTATGGGGTATTTCTTTAATAATAATGTATCTATATTTACTATCTATTCAATAATGATGTTACTTATGGACATAAAATTATTAACATGCATTGTGATAAAAAATAATGAGGAGTTGCACTTAGGGAGGTGAAACTAGGTTTGGTACCTTAAATAGGCTAAGGAACCGCTTAAGAGATGAATTATAAGTGTTATACTACCTTGAGTATTGAAGTAGTCAATACTTGGGAAAGGTAGAAAAAGGATAGGAGGCATGATCTCGGTGGGAGTTCACCAATAGAGAGATATGGTCTTGTGATATTCTATGGCTCACTGTCAGTACTTAGTGTTGCCTTTCATATTGTGAGCTCAGTACACTAAAATGGTTAGTGGATTAAGTGTTCAACACCTCTCAGTAGGAGAGGAAATCCAGCATATGAAGTGTGAGGTTGAGTGCCTAAGCCAAGGTAACCCTCATATGGAGAGTAAGTCGAGCTGGTTCTGGGAGGGAGTTAGCTTTGACTGCTCAGGATTCATGTCAAAGGGGCATAGCCGGTTCGGTGGATCAAATCATGCCTTGGTTTATATCTTGTGCTTGTGGAGGTACAGTGGGTATAAGGTTTACCTACAAGCTAAAGAGTATCAAGAGGCATTTTGTTAGTCAAGAAAGGCTATATTAGCCTATGTCATGCATTCAAGCATTCTAGTTGTTAATTATATGTTATTTTGAATATATATTATTTACTTACATGACTATGGCTTTCCTTATAATAAGGAATATTAATTTCTTTGTTACTAAGACTATAGTTGTCTCACCCCTTTCTTTTCAATAATTCCAGGTCCAGGCAAAGGATCCAATGGTGGATGGAAAAAGGAGCAAAGCTAGGGTTTTTCTTGTGATTTATAAAGAATTGCAACCCCTTTCTTTTGAGCAAATCTATTGTAATGCATTTAGAATTAGGGTGCCAGTAGGATGTGATTATGTATATATGTGTGTGAATATGTGTGGATTGTATGGCTTGTATATGAATTTTTGTTTGCTTGTAGACTTGTGGCTAGAAAACTTGGCTATGGTGTGTGGTTTTGATAGATGTATTTAGTAGACCAAGTTTCCACTATAAAAAAAATCTTTATTTTGATATATATGTGATTCCATAAGCAAATAAAAAGTGGTTGCATTGTAAATAGTGTGCTATAGGCAAACATACACCTTGGATAGAGAGAGTGGGTGCAAGGGCCCTACAGAGATCTCTGAGCCAAGTGAAAATGTTTAGCATGTGTATTCATATGTGTATATAATATTTGGAATAGTTTTGGCTACTCTTGTGTGATTTGTACATTTTGAGGGTTTATGGTCCATTTTGGAAATGGCACCCGAGTGGTTAAATTTTGGTATAAAGGGTTTTGCTATCATTTAAATATTCTATCAGGTTTTTTTAGTCCTATTTGACGTGTCCAAAGTGTTCTCACAAGTTTGTGACTATCAGGATGAGATTTGGACAATTTTGAAAATGATTTTTACTAAAAAAACTGTACTTTTGCATCCGGGTGTCCAAATCTTAATTCGACCGTTGGATTTCTCTAAAATTTGGGTCACAAGTAAAACCTTTTATAAGCTTCATGTGGGCTATAGAATCACATCAATGAGCCACTCGACAAAGAAATAATGCACTCCAGAATTTGGTCTGGAGAAGCTGTCATGATAGCAACAGTAATGATGTTGCAACATGCACGAAATTCAATCCGTTCATTGGATATTTTCAAAATTTAGTATGCTAATAGTACTCTTTAAAAGTGACATGTGAGCTTTGAAATCGCTCCGATCAGAGGTCGGATGATGAAATGGTACTCTAGAAGTTAGTCCGGAGGTGCTGTCTGTCATGACAGCAAAAATAACCAAACTTATAACATGTTCAATTTTTAATCTGACTGTTGGATCTTTTTGAAATTTGGTACACTTATAGTACCCTTTGAATGTGACATGTGAGTTTTAAAATTACTTCGATCGAGGAACGGATGACAAAACAGCGCCTCTCGGAAGTTAGCCCAGGAGGCTTGTCATGACAGCATCGTTTTACCCCGCTTTCGCCTAGCTTGCTTCCATGCGCTATAAGTAAAACCTATAAATTTTTTTAAAAAAGGTTTTAAATGTTTGTTTTGCAATCGTGTATCTACTTAGTGATTTAAATGGTTTGTTTTTTAAGTTAGTTTTAGAATTAATTCCTTAACCACACTTAGTTTATTTGAATTGTGTGATTTTTGGATAACACTTGGGGCAAGTGTTACAAATTTCTACACTTGTTTTTCATGACTTATTCTTGGCCTAAAATTTGGTATTTCAAAATTATAAATTTCACATCAAAATGTTGGCTAAATTAATCTCCAAAATTCTTACTTACACATCTTTTATAATAACTAAATTAATCACTTGACGGAGAAACGGTGTACTCTGGAATTTAGTCTGAAAGAGCTGTTATGACAGTAACAGTGATGATGTTGCAACATGCACGAAATTCAATCCGTTCGTTAGATATTTTCAAAATGTGGTATGCTAATAGTACTCTTTAAAAGTGACATGTGAGCTTTGGAATCACTCTAATCAAAGGTTGGATGATAAAATGGTACACTTTGAAAGTTAGTCCGAAGGTGCTGTCTATCATGACAGCAAAAATGACCGAACTTATAACATGTTTAATTTTTAATCTGACTGTTGGATCTTTTTGAAATTTGATACACTTATAGTACCCTTTGAATATGATGTGTGAGCTTTAAAATTACTTCGATTGGGGACCGAATGATAGACTGGTGCCTCCTGAAAGTTGGCTCGGGAGGCCTATCATGAACAGCATCTTTTTACCCCACTTTCGCCTAGCTTACTTCCGTGCGCTAAAGGTAAAACCTATAATTTTTTTTTAAAAAAAGGTTTTAAATGTTTATTTTGCAATCGTGTATCTGCTTAGTGATTTAAATGGTTTATTTTTTAAGTTGGTTTTAGGATTAACTCCTTAACCATATTTAGTTTATTTGAATTGTGTAATTTTTGGATAACACTCGGGGCAAGTGTTACAAATTTCTACACTTGTTCTTCATGACTTGTTCTTGGCCTAAAATTTGGTATTTCAAAATTATAAATTTCACATCAAAATGTTGGCTACATTAATCTCCAAAATTCTTGCTCACACATCTTTTATAATAACTAAATTAATCTCTAAAATTATTATGCACATATATTTTATAATAATTTCATCAAATAAACCTTATAAACACTCACAAAAAGTCATCAAGAAACCCTACACCTTCAATCAACAATAAAAGTTTTATATGCTTGATCCACCAAAGACCATCCTGCTAATAGGACTTGCTAACATAAAAGTATACTTAGCCATATAATAGCAAGTAGGATTAAAATCAAACAACATGAGTCTTATGAGAACAAAATATAATAATACTTACACGTGATTGCTATATTGTATTATTGAGTTCCTTATTGAGCCAAGATAACTACTGTGTTTCTATTGAAAATGTGGAATTTGAGAAGTTTGCTTAATCTAAATATTGATATTAGGAAAAATGTTGGAAAGGGAGTTGAGAAGGAATGGGTTTGGTATATTTTTATACAAACATTTGTTTTTTTTTAAGCTAATGGTGTACATCAATCATGAAATTGAGGAGAAATCCTTCTATAGTTTCAAATAAAACTTTGATAAAGAATCTTAGGGTTCCACCACCCATATGACATCATTTCAATTGACCACCAACTATACACTTTTGATCTTAGGGATACCTTCTCTCAAAAAGGAAGACAAGAAAATTATTCAGCTCAATGAGATTTATAACAAGAAAAAGAATATATGCTTCCAAGAAAATAAAATAGGAACTTGATACTAGGTTGAGTACATACGCTATAGGAAACTCTTTCACTTCTTATGATTCTAGGTGGCATTTAACATCTCATAAACCTATATGTAGGTAACGTGACAAGAAAAGAAAAAGAGACACCACAGGAACCCCAAATGCTAGCTCGCCTATAACCTGACTCTCTACCATAAAGGGGCAATTCATTGTATGGAGTAAGATAATTATTAAATGCTCTACTGTTACTAGAACTTCTACCAAAAGGACAATGCCTAGGCAACATTCTCACAATATAAAGAAATATAACAAATATTTAATTCAAGATAAATTAATTATATAGAAAGCAATACATAAGGAAAGGAATGACTCTTTGGGACATCCTCAAAGGCCTTCAATTGAAGTCTCAAGTAATATTATGCATGAGTTCATAATAATAATTGGGACTCCGAAAAAGAATCTTTGCTCTACATAACCATAGTAACCTAAGCTCTAATACCATCTATCCTACATTGGTACTAAGGATATCACCGGTTCTGAATATAAAATAAATTCACATTTCATAATCCCTAATTAACCAAAATTTAAGCTAAAATATCGATAAATAATTCTTATATAATTATAAAGCTTGTAAAATCATAAATATTTTATAGAAATTTTGATAGAGTTTTTCCTATTGGATTATTTGTAAATTGCTAGACTTATTGTATATTGCTAGTGTACGAGTGAAAATTTTGGATGTACAAAATTTTATAAAAACTATTTAAAAAAATAACAATAGGTAGCATTTCTTGGTCAATAAAATGCCACCTATGTAGTTTTAAATTACAAAATAAACTAAAGAGATGGCATTTCCTCTTTGAAGAAAAGCCACCTTTGTAGCTTTTAATTTAAAATATATATCTGTCTCTCTGTTGTGTGAAAGAGGTGGTGTTTCTTGCTTAAACAAATGCCACATCTGTAGTGTTGATTTAATAAAAAAATTAAATCAAAGAAGTAACATTTCTTGACTGAAGAAATGCCACCTCTGCAATTTTGAATTTAATGAAAAAATTAAATCACTGAAGAAATGCCACCTCTTTTGATATTAATATTTTTTTAAAAAATAAATTACAGAGGTGACATTTATCCTTTAGGAAAGCACCACCTTTATTAATCAAAGGAGGGAGAAAGGTGTCATTTCAAGTAGGAGCAAACACCTCAGCTCTAATTTAAAAAGAAAAAAAAACCTCAAAGAGGTGGCATTTGAAAAACCGAATGCTCTCTTTTTCATTAATCTCATGGTATTTCATTAATTAATGAAAAGTCACCTGAGACCTATTATAGCATTAAATCTTATAGTATTTTATAAAAGATAAGAAAGTAAAATTTTAAACGTCACCAAAGCCCATTTCTATAGTGGTGGAAAGACCAAACTTTCAAGCATGTAACTAATTATTATCATCATCTAATGAAATTACTTGATCAATTCCAAAAATAAATTGCAATAACACCCTAACAAAGGAGGAATATTCCCCTTAAGGAAGCAACAAGTAAAAAGTAAAAAAGAGAAAGAACAAGTAAATCATGACAATAAAACCCTCCAACAACTGTTTTTGAATCTAATCATACAAGTATCTCTATAAGTGTTCTTTGAATTGGAAACCATGCTTCGACTTTAGCAAGCTTCCAGAATCCATCTCACTTATACTTCTTTCACAAAAGAAAAGTCCATGTCACTAGAGTAATTTACCATCTAGGTCACTATGGTTGACACATGGACAATTGACCATAGTAATTTATTTTAAACATAGTTGTAAGATTTTGGAGATAGAAAACATACCTACTATGATGATAATCTTTACTTGAACTACATGTAGAGCCAAATTATGGATACGAATCTCAAATGGAGTTTCATAATAGATACACCAAAGAGATATAGGAGAGAAAGAACTAAAGGAGAGCCTTTTTATAAGATACCATGCATTTTCTCTTTGAGTCTCCAACACATATAGCATGTTAGTTTTAGTTGGCGGTTACAAAAACTGCTCCCACTTAAAATCATATAACCACCAGCCCATAATTATTTAACAAAATAAATAATTAACCTAATTCTAAATTAATTATTAGTTTGGGCTTGGGCTTCTCATTTTATGGTCTAATTTATCAAGGATGAACTATATTCTAACATCTCCCACTCACATTTGATGAATTCTCTCTCATATTCATATTAGGTGCTCTACTGTGACTAGGTTTGCATAAAACAACTCCTATACTGATTTGTTCTTTCAATAATATTACTTGAATGTCCTAGATTTACCTATATACATTTTTCCCATGGCCAATCTAATCCCTTTTAAGTTAGTTTAATACTCAAATTGCCTTTCTCATATGCATAGTGTCTACACTTATGAAATCCACAAAATGATATCACAAAGGACACGTCTCAAACACTAGCATAAGTGTGTATATATCAGGCAATCTTCTATTCACCCAAAAAATTACTTTGATAAGAAATAGTCACTTTCCCAACATATCACCTTTAGATCACATCTATCATGATCATATGATATTCGCTAAAGTAGTGGGCACTTGAATTTACCTCTATGGTATTGTCAAAGTTAAAGGATATCAAAGAAAAGATTATTCCTTTTTGGGACTCATAGAACAATGAAGTAGGGATTTTTTCACTAGCTTCCTAAATTTAGTTCTTAAGTATATATGGTATGAATCACTTGCTATAATGTTACTTTTATCTCATAAGAATGTATGTCGTTTTATTTTTATCATTAACACCATACAAACTTAAGTCTAGACACACATAGTATCTAAACTCAAATTCTTCTATTCATCTCATGTGACATTAATATTGAAGAATTCATTGTTTGACTACAAGAGTCATGGATGTAGGAATCCATGATTCAATATATATATATATATATATCATCTAAACTCACTCTTCTTTTTATATTAAGGCAGCATATAGTTTGTGTTTCTTCACTAGCATACCAGCACTCTCACTGTCTTGCTGGTGAACACAAATGTCTCATCTTTACCCTTTCCTTTTCAGCATCAAAGTTCGTTATTCATGTGAGAGAGCCAACCTTACCAACCTATATGACATACTAGACATTGTATACTTTCACATATACATGTCTAGCCATGATGAAATAATTTTTCATCAAAATGCTACGTTATGTATGCTATTTCATTTCCTACATATGCCAAAGGACTTAACACATTTTATGTATTTCCTTGGCTATAAACTTTGTAAGGGGATTTTTTGTAACATCAAGGAAATTTAATCATAGTTAATTTATTTAATAAGTGTGATTAGTAAGTTGATGTCACTACTACAAAAAAGGCCTACAAGAGCACTTAGTTTTTGCCTATGGAGCACTTTAGAAGCGTTCCTATATCATGCACTCCTATATATACAAAAGCTCTTCAGAAGCACTCCTATAAGGAGAGCCTTTGGGAGCGCTTCTAATAGAAGCACTCCTAAAAGGTCCCCTCAACTAACCCCTAAGGAAGCGCTTCTATCAAAAGCACTCTCGTAGGGATTAGTTTGCTTACAAGAGTGCTTCTCATGAGAAATGCTCTAGTGTGTATAATTTTTTTAAAAAGTTAAAATTCTCCTTTTTAACTTACATAATCTCTATATAAATCTATAAATAATTAATTTCACAATTTTTGATAGTATCATTATTATTAAATAAAGTTCATAACAAAAATAACTTGTCAAATCATCAATTACATAACATCACTACCTATGTCATTCTTCTAACAAAATTCTCTTACTCTCCATGTCTAAAATAGAAGTAACTATGTATTGAGACATGCAAACTTCTTCATAACATACAAGGAAAAAAAATAAAGATATCAATGCATAACAAAAGACCTAAAGATCTTATTACATTCTCCTAAAAAAAGAAAATAAAGTAAACTTTGACAAAAACCCACGTGAAGTATATTGGTGACAAAAAAAATTGAAATTTTTTTAAAGTGCAGGATATCTTTTTGGTTTATATAAGATCCATATACAATTAGGAAACAAAAGAGTGGTTTACGTGATTTTGTCAAGACTTAGAGTAGTTCTGTGTAATTAACTCAAGAATATATTTAATCAATAATTTTAATATACGCCTATCAAGAATTAGCAGTTACAAAGATAAAAAGCAAACTTTATATCACATAATTCATATACCTTCAGTGTAGCATCATTACGTTTAAGCTTCTCAAGTGCACCACATAGCTCAACAAATATTTCAACAAAGTAGAGGAAAATAATTAATTCCAGGGAACTTAGGGTGCCTATCCATCTTTTATTTATGGAATTAGGCGGCAAATGAGAGATAACAAACAGGTTTGCATCAATAGGAAATAGGCCACAAAATATTATTGCGTCAATAGGAATCAGTATAACCTTAGGGAAGCAACATTTACCAGATCATTTGATGGGTCAAGTATTTTTTTTTTTTTTTTAACAAATCAAAGCATAAAAATGTCATCAGCAAAGGACATCTCAACTTTACTGCAATCCTGAACAAACAGCTTCAAAATCCTACTAAAAGATGGATAGAAATTACTATACTTTTAGTTCATAAGAAGACATATTCAGTAATGGAAGGTTCCAACTCTCCATTCAATACATAACCCATATCAAATTCCCTTGTCAGATTGAAACGTCTTTTCCAGTACAAATGGGAGATTTCTGTCAAGAGTTCCCTCACCCCTTGTTTTGATTCAGCTAAAAGGACTTTAATAACTGCAACTTCTCAACCATTAATTTTAACTAGATTAAGTTCAAACTAACACTGTGCAAGCAAACACTAGATGTCTTCCCCATTCAACTGCATGAAAACAGAATATAGAAGCTAATATAAGATAACTAGCAAGCTAAGAGACCACTGGGAGCAGAACAAAGATCAAAAAGTAAATAAAAAATGAATCATCATAGAAATCAAAAGAATTAGCCATAACAAATACCATATCTACTCCTGCCTAACGAACCCTTGTTTTAGTTTCTATTCCAATACATGTTTAACTAAGAATGAGCTAGCTTTTACCTGCGGTAACTATTAACATGAATCATGTATATATTGTTTTACATATAACAAGGGACAGAATGAGGCAATCTCTTGTCAATTAGAAAGAGGCATAGAAGAGTTGTGTTAGTCAACAAAAAACAATAGGGAATAATGAGAATGGCCTTATCATAGCCATATTCTCGTGCAATTTGTTGCTCCAGCAACGGCCATGCCCACTAGCTTTTAAGAGACACAAATAACCTTTCAAGGCTCCTCGAGCCTTACAAGGACCATTGAAATTCCCTATTAGCTATAATGATATAATGCAAGGAAAAAAAGGAGGGGAAAAAGGACAAATATTGCACAACACCACCACTTGGTTCATTTCTACTTTCCACAATGGAGCAAATAGACAAATCAAATATTAGAGTTGATTATTTTGACATCTTTCGCCCTCCCTACTGCTATAGATACTTTTCCCATTAACCTTTTCTCATTCCCTAATTCAATACTCCCTGAATTCTTCATGTGAGCTTTCAAGATATACATATCAGATCTCATACTCATCATTTCTTACATTTCAAGGACCACATCTCACAAGATTACTACTCAAATGTAAAGCTTGAAGGTTGAACCACCTCTAACACCATGCAAAGCTTGAAGGTTTTGTGCTTGAAGCAATTAGAGAAAAAAATCAATAGCAAATACTCTAAAAGCTTTAAGATCTACCATATTTCCACAGAGCTGAATTATCAAACTTTCCAATGTAAATCAAAGATAGCTCAAAATCAAAGGCTATGTACAAACTTGTTATTGCCATCTTCATTGACGTGGTTGCCAAATTGGATGTGTCGACCATGTAAATAATATCGAAGCGATGGCAACAATGCAAGCTTCTACAACTAAAGACAGAACGTGTCAATGGAGGAGTAGCGTTCGGCTGATAGAGACCCAAGGTGTGGAAGGACTGGTTGATCTAAAATCATATCTTTGTTGGCCATGCATGGTTTCTAAATTAGGAATTTTCAATGTTTTTAAGGATATTTTGGTTAATTTAGATAAATTATTAATTAATGATGTTTATAGGAGACTAATCTAGTTTTTGAATCCTTGGATAACCTTAAAATAAGGCTAGGTCAATATTTGAGCAGGCCATGGCAAGGAGGAAAGTTTAAATTGTGGTGGGATTCTCTGTACCATGTGTTGCAACAAATGTGCCAATGTGCAACGACACACATGCAAAATCTGTACTTGTCAATTCACAAAAGTAGACTTGAAATCAGAATTGGGATAAAGAAGATTGTGATAAGGCAACAGGAAATGACTAGTATCTACTAGGGCATAATCTCTAGACCATTTTGGATGCATTTAGAGCTTGAATCATCATTGGGTAAGTTTCACATTCCCTCTCCTTCATTTTTATGTAAAATTTCTAACTTAAGAGGTATTGTAGGGCTTGTTTTTAGTTTCCTTAGGTTTAGACCAAACCCATTGACTTATTTAAGGTCTTGAAGAGTTAAATCAAGCCTCTAACCCTAAGTTTATGAGTTTTATGGTGATTTGGAATTTTTCTTGAGGGTTTGGATGAACCCTAGCATAATTTAAAGGTTTTGAGACAATGTGGGGAATTGGATGATGATTTTAGTAAGTTGGGATGTTTAATAGGATGGTTAGAGTGTTTTGAAAAGGTTGATATCATTAGATAAGGAATTTGAGTATTGTGGGTACTTAGAACCTAAAGAATTCAGGGTTTATTTGAAGTAATAATTGATAATTGTCACCTAATTGTGTAGATTGAGTGTTGCTCGAGCTTTATCGTGCATTTAGAGCGTGTGGAGCAAATGTTGAGCCACGATAACCCTTTTGTGTGACAAAGGCTTGAGGTAATAGAATAATTTAAACTAATTGATTATATTGCCTAACTGTTTATAAGTAGATAAAAAATATTTATTTACATGTATTTCAAAAGCTTGGCATGTTACAAAAGATGATTTTTCTTGTGCATTAGAAACTACTTTCAATATGATAAAGATTTTTGAGTCTTTATGTAAAAAGGATCGTGATTCTTCATAAATACGTGAAATGCATAGAAAGTATGGGTATGATCATGTTAGGGGGTGGGAGTTCACTCGTAGGAAAGAGTAGTGGAAGTCCATACGGCATATATGTCCTTAGTGCCTAGTAAGGCATGGCATTAGAGAAAGTCTTCTTAGCATCCATATAGGATACGGTGTTAAAGAGTGACGCTCCTTAGTATCAGTGATGCGGTGTTGGAGTAACAACATCTCAATTTGTGTGCAATAAGGAGAGACCATAGTCTGAAAGTAGGATAGGAAACCTTTAGCCTAGTAATTGTACTCCTGAAGGTGAGTTTAGGCCATTGTGAATGTGCACTCGGTCCAAGAGCTTATAGTTTCAGTTAGGTTGATATGGAGGCTCAGATGGTAGAATTATTGTGCTAGTAGTAAATGACTTATGTTTATGGAAAGAAATTGTTGAATATGCTCTAATGCTTAATAGCTTTACTCCCATATGATTGCACATGTTAATTAATAATAAATTATTCTATTACTGATATGTTTATCTCACCTTGTGGTTATATTTTATAGGTGAGGGCCCCGGTAGGGGAAAGGGAAAGGAAGGGGCAACTAAAGAGTGAACAGCATTGTTGTATAGCTCTTTCCTTTCCTCTTTTTAGGTTTGTAACGAATATGCTATAATATAATGCCTACTTAAGAGCATTTCAGGATTTTGTTATCACTTGTATAAAAATTATGCGAAGTGTATGTAACTTAGCCTAAGATTGATGTTATTGTGATTAAATGAGTGTGCTTGGCCAAGATACAAGTATAAGTAATATATTTAAAATGACTTATGTGTCAAAATGACAAAAATAATATTTGTGTTAAGTTTTATCCACCCCTTGTGTTGTTGTGAATTGGTGGTTTTGGTAATCATTTTAAGTATGAATGTTTATTTGGGTGATATAATTGACTTGTCATATTGTGTGTGGTCATTTTAGTCAAAGTGATTTTGAAGCTAATGGCATTTGGTAGTGTGTTTTGGACACTTTGAAAGTATTTTCAAGTAAAAACAAACTATTTTGAATTCAAGTGTCCATCTTTTTAATGGATAATTATTTGAGTATGAGTCTAGTACTATTAGTTAGAGGACTCGAAGAGCTTTGTGTAGACACTTGAACGACTTAAAGTAGACATCAGATGGCGAAATGGTGTATACTAGAAGTTCAAAGCACTATTATGATAGAAAATTGCTGTCATGACAGTACATGCACACCGCATTGCATAGCAGTTATGCCGCAGCACAAATATTCATTAAGGGACTTATCCCTCTGTGTCATCTGCCATGGTAGATGTGGCTTGTGCTATGGCAAACAGGCTAGTTTTTGGAAAAATTCAAGATTATATTATCTTATTTTCATATGCTTATGGTTTTCATGCTCTGTTATTGTATTTAATTGATTTTGAACTATAGTTTAAGCTTAAATAATATTTAAAAAAAGGTTTTCTTGAGATCCCATTATTTTAAACTACTTACTTTTAAATCCTTAGGTTGTGGTGACTTTCACTTAAGAGTTTATTTAATCCTAGTTATTACAATGGCGCAAAAGTGTGTTGTCCTAGTAGTATCAAGGCGGACATTACAATTTGGTGTCAGTTTCAAGAGTTTCGAGATTGGTATGTTGTGATTGTTGTGTTTGATTATCTTGTTTGTTGCATTTATATCTAGAAGTTGGCATATATATTCATAGCACTTACCTTCCCTTTGCATAGTTATCTAATTTAACACTCACACTTTGTGTGGTTACTTTCATCCATAGGAGGGGAGAAAGGATGGCAAGAAAAAGAATTGTCAGAACTGTTACGGGTGGTAACCCATCTAATACGGATATGGTACTAGAGATCAATGAGCTACTACTAGAGAATCGCATTCTGATTGGTCAGAACTTGAAACAATTTAGGAATAAGCCATAGGATAATAAGCCCTTCTACTTGAAATGAGAAACTTGATGTAAGAATTATGCAATTCAATATGGGGTCAAGGTGTACCCAAGAATGATAGAGTAAGGGGTGATAGCAAAACCATTGAAAATGAAGAAGAAATGTATGAAAAATAAGAAGAAGCTTATGAGGAGAGCACACCTAAGCAATCTAGAGCTGTGGGTGGCAGTGGTTCACAAAACTCCATGGATTGTGCATGGAAGAGCTTCTTACAATTTCATCTACCTACCTTTAACAAAACAATGAAGAAAGGTGAAGCTGAGGAGTGGATTGAAAGGATAGAGATAATATTTAAGGTGGCACCATGCTTAGAGGAGCAAAAGGTGACTTTAGCCTTCGTGTTGTTTGTAAAGGAGGCTAAACACTGGTAAAAGTTGGTAAGACCGATGAGTGGAATCAAGTAGACATGGGATGAATTCAAAGTAAGGTTTCTCAACTTCTACTTCCCAATGGCCTTCATAGCAAAGAAAGAAGCTAAGTTCCATGAATTCAAGTAAGAGAATCTGGATAAAGAAGCTTTTATCGCTAAGTTCAATTAGTTATCAAAGTACTCTACTTACTGTTAACCTCTAGAAGTTCATGTTATGTCATCACATTTTCCTTAAATTCTAGTCCATTTTGGTTTATTTGTTTATGTTTTTATTGCCCAATTTAGGAAAATGTGCATTTTATTTTGGGCTTGTGTTCTTAGCTTTAATTTGATATTTTTAGCCTAATTTCATGTTATTTTGATTAGAAGCATTTCTAGAGCTTTGTGGATGTTTTTGGAAAGCTTTTAGATGAAGAAATCAAGAGCAAAATGAATGATTTTTGTTAGCTATAAAAACAGTGCAAAACTGCCAAAGTCGTTTCAAAGTCATGACTTTCGTTCGAGACTTTCGTCGCTGTCAAAAAAACACTACATTTCATTTATCAGAAATTAATTGGCTAGGACACATATAAGCTGAGAGCTTGACCCATAACACATTCTGGAGACTTTTAGACACTTTTGGAGCTTGGTTGTGCTAGGGTTTGGGCATTGGAAGAGTTGGGATCAAGAGATTAAAGCTTTGAAGACATTTGGAGCTCATTTTCTTTGGTTTTTCTATTTCTCTTCCCTTTCCTCTCTTGTAATCTGAAATGAGTCCACTTATTTTGTATATTTGTAGCTTATGAATGATTATGAGTGGCTAAACCCTTTGTTCTAGGATTATTTGGAACCCTTGTATGGATTAACACTATATTTCTCCTCTCTTTTTATGATTAATAATATATATGTGTTTATTTTACTCTTTCCTTAATGCTTATACTTGATTGGCCACTATTTAGATGTTGGGTTCACTAAATTGATGCTTGAGAGGGCTAGGTTGAGTGTAGAACTTGGGTAAAATTGTGTAAGAACTTGATATTTGCATGTTGAATGGATGGTTTTGCTAGTAAGATAGAGATATACTTTCTAGCCTTGCATAGCCACATTAGGGTTGGTGTTTAAAATTGAGTTTTATTAATTGTAACAAGAAATTGGCCAATTAATTTAACCAAACACTTGTTCATGACTTGAGAGAGCTTGTCCAAGTATTTTTAGAACCCTAGGTTAGTACTTATTTTCATTAAAAGCATTTATGAGAGGAGGTAATTTCAGTGTTATGAAATGCAAGGGGGACAATTAATCCTAGGTCCTAAATTGTGTTGGAAGTTTGTGAATCACTCACTTTTCTTTATTTTCTAGAGTTAATTTCATTTGCAAAATCATTTTCACCTAACTTTGTGTAGCTCAACTTGATCAAATTTACTTAGTCTTTTGCTTGATCATTGTTTTTGAACAAATCCTCGAGGGAACGATACTTTACTTTCATTATATTACTTGCTACAATCCGTGCACTTGCGGTGAGCAACAAGTTTTTGGTGCTGTTGCCTGGGATTTGCTTTTGAAAATATTGTGATTAACCTTAGACTAGTGATATTAGATTTTGCTTGAGCTTTGTAGATATTAGTTTTAGATTTTTATTTTGTCTTTGTTTAGTGTTTTCGTTTTAGTTTGATACTTCTTTGGTTGTTTTCTTCTTCAGGTACCCATTTGGCATATGCAAGCCATAGGCCCAGAAGGATTGGAAGTGATACTTGAAGGATTGACAATCTTTGAAAAAATTGAGTCTCCTAATTCTAAAAGAACTCCTGAAACTCAATCAGGAAACATGGCAGAAGACCAGTATGACACCGCCTCAGTCAATGACTTTGCTAACCGAAATCTGAGGGGTACTCAATCTTGTATTCGAATGCCGGAGTTTCAAGCACATACTTTTGAGATCAAGCTTGCCATGATCACAATGCTGCAAATGAATGGTGTATTTCATGGTCTATTTAATGAAGATGCTAACAAGCACTTGATGCCTTTTGTGGAAGTATGTGATTCTTTCAGACAAAACGGGGTGCCTAAAGATGTCTTGCGCTTGCGGTTATTTCTAGTTTCTCTACAAAACAAGGCTAAAAAATGGTTTAACAATCTTCCCGAAGGTTCTATTGGTTCATGGGAGGATCTTGAGAACAAGTTTAGAGCCCGATTCTTCTCTGATAATAAAACGGTGGAAGCAAGAGATGAATTTCTTAGCTTTAAGCAATATCCAAAGGAACATCTCTATGCAGCTTGGGAGAGATACAAGATATTGATGAAGAAATGCCCTAATCATGGGGTGGACAAATGGGTAGTGATTCAGATCTTCTATAATCGTCTGAATCCATCTTCGAAGGCCATGGTTAATTCTATCACAAATGGGGGATATTGAAATGTGCCTATCAATGAAGTTTTTCACCTCTTAGAACAATTGTCTACGAACAACACTCAAAACACGGATAGAAGGAATACATCAATGGTGACTAGTGCTAAAGATGATTCCTCTTCCCAGATTGTATCCATCTTGAATGCAATGAACAAGCGCTTTGATGTGTTGGAATCTCAAATGCAAAGGGGAAATTTTCATAATGTGCATGATGTCCAAGCCATTCCAACTGTGTGCAATCAATGCAATGATATGCACATGCCCAATCAATGTCCTCTTTATATGACCACTGAGTCTGTCAATTATATGGGCGAGTTTCAAAACGCTCACAACAAGTGATGTGAGTAGTGGTGCTACTAAGGTGGTTGTTGATAATGAAGTGATTAATGAAGAAATTGTGGTTGAAGAGTGTGACAACTCGAAGAATAATCAAGAAGAGAAAAGAATGAAGATCAAGCCAAAAAGGTTGGCAATGAGAAAAACCCACAAGAGGCCAAGCTAAAATATATGCCTCCACCACCTTTTCCTCAAAGGCTTAGGAAGTAACAAGAAGATGGCCAATTCAAAAAGTTTCTTGATATGTTCAAGCAATTGCATGTCAACATTCTTTTTGCGGAAGCTTTGGAGCAAATGCCCAAATATGCTAAGTTCATGAAAGATGTGCTCTCTAAAAAGAGAAGGTTAAATGAGTTTGAGACGGTTGCTCTAACCAAGAGTTATACAGATATCATTAAGCAACTACCTCAAAAGTTGAAGGATCCTGGTAGCTTCTCAATTCTGTGTCATATTGGAAATAAATTTTTGGGTAAGGCATTATGTGATCTTGGTGCTAGTATCAATCTTATGCCTCTCTCTATTTTCAATAAATTAGAGTTGGGTGAAGCTAGACCAACAACCGTGACTTTACAATTAGCAGATAAAAGCTTAGCTTATCCATGTGGTGTTATTGAAGATGTTCTAATGAAAGTGGATAAATTTATTTTTCCGGTTGATTTCATTGTCCTTGATTGTGAGGTGGATTGTGATATTCCTATTATCTTAGGAAGACCATTCTTGGTAACCGCTAGAACCTTGATTGATGTTGAAAAAGGTGAGCTTACTATGAGGATGGATGATGAGCAAGTCACTTTTAACATACACAAGTTGATAAAATTTCCCAATGATCTTGAGCAATGCTTCTTTGTTGACATGCTTGATCAAGTTGCACAAGAAGAATTCAATGAGGCAATTCATAATGATTTTTTGGAAGCCTTATTTCTAGGAGCTCAATTAAAAGCTTAAGATGGAGAAGAGTGTATGGCTATCATGAATGCATCACCAGTTTATCCTAAAAACCACGTCCAATTTGAATCTCTAGATTTATCTTCTCTTGGTAGACCATCTTTGAAATCCTCTATTGAAGAGCCACCATCTCTTGAGTTGAAAATATTACCTTCTCATCTTCAGTATGTCTATTTAGAAGCCAACAATACTTTGCCAGTGATTATTGCTGCAGACTTAAATGAACAACAAGAAGAACAACTTGTGGAAGTCTTAAAAGCTCACAAGAGAGCTATTGGGTGGACTATTACTAACATAAAGGGTATTAACCCTTCAATTTGCATACATAAGATTTTTCCTTGAAGACAATCATAAAACTTCTGTGGAACATCAAAGAAGGTTGAATCCTATTATGAAGGAAATTGTGAAAAAAGAGATCTTAAAATGGCTTGAGGCGGGCATTGTCTATCCTATTTCTGACAGCTCTTGGGTGAGCCCAGTTCAATGCATTCCAAAAAAGGGAGGCATGACTGTAGTGACTAACACCCACAATGAGCTAATTCCTACTCGCACTGTCACTGGGTAGAGAGTATGCATGGATTACCGGAAGCTAAATGCGGCTACTAGGAAAGATCACTTTCCTCTTCCCTTTATCGACCAAATGCTTGACAAATTAGCTGGAAGGGAATTCTTTTGCTTCCTTGATGGTTATTCAGGCTATAACCAAATTGCCATAGCTCCAGAGGATCAAGAAAAAATGACATTTACTTGTCCTTATGGAACTTTTGCTTTCAAGTGCATGCCTTTTGGGTTATGCAATGCACCGGCCACTTTTTAGAGGTGTATGATGGCAATTTTCTCTGATATGATTGAGCAAACTATGGAAGTCTTCATGGATGACTTCACGGTTTTTGGGGATTCATATGAGGAGTGTTTGATCAACTTGGCCAATGCGTTGAAGAGATGTGAAGAGACCAACTTGGTCTTGAATTGGGAAAAATGCCACTTCATGGTTAAAGAGGGCATAGTTCTTGGCCATAGAGTCTCCAAAAATGGCTTGGAGGTAGATAGAGCTAAAATTTCAGTGATTGAGCAACTTCCTCCACCTACTAATGTTAAGGGTTTGAGAAGTTTTCTTGGTCATATAGGATTTTATCGTCGCTTCATCAAAGACTTCTCTAAAATAGTCAAGCCTCTTGTTGAGAAAAATGCTAAATTTAAATTTAATGATTCATGCTTGAAAGCATTTGAAGAGTTGAAGAAAAGACTTGTGTCTGCGCCTATCATGATGGCTCCTGATTGGAATTTGCCTTTCATTGTGATGTGTGATGCTAGTGACTTTGCTGTGGGTGCTATGCTTGGCCAAAAGAAAGAAAAAGTGCTTTACCCAATTTACTATGCTAGTAGAATACTTGATAATGCTCAAGAAAACTACACCACGATTGAGAAAGAGCTTCTTGCAGTGGTGTTTGCTTTTACCAAGTTTAGATCGTATCTTGTGGGTACTAAGGTGACAGTTTACACTGACCATTCAGCTTTGAAGTACCTATTCAGCAAGAAGGAGTCTAAGGCAAGGTTAATTCGATGGGTACTACTTCTACAAGAATTTGACTTGGAGATTATTGATAGGAAGGGTACTGAGAATCAAGTGGCGGACCATCTTTCTAGGTTGAGTACTGATGCTCAACTTAAATGTAATGTTGTTATTGATGAAGCTTTTCCTGATGAGAAACTCTTTAAGGTTGACAATATTCAAACACCATGGTATGCAGATATTGTCAAATATCTTATTTGTGGCATCTTGCCATTTGATTTGAAGTCTCATCAAAAGAAGAAGTTTCTCTATGATGCTAAGTTGTATTTTTGGGAAGAACCCTATCCGTTTCACCAATGTGCTGATCAAATGATCAGAAAGTGTGTTCCTGAGTGTGAGCAACAAGAAATTCTAAGATGTTGCCATTCTTCTGACTATGGAGGCCACTTCGAGGGTGATAAGACAGCATCTAAAATCTTGCAAAGTGATTTCTATTGGCCCTCTTTATTCAAGGATGCATATGACTTTGTTTTAAAGTGTGATAGGTGCCAAAAGATGGGTAATATCTCTAAAAGGAACGAAATGCCACTCAACAACATGCTTGAATTAGAATTGTTTGATGTGTGGGGCATAGACTTCATGGGACCATTTCCCATGTCTTTCAACAATCAATATATCCTTGTGGCTGTAGACTATGTCTCAAAAAGGGTCGAAGCGGCGGCATTTCCCACTAATGATGCTAAAGTAGTGCTCAAGTTCTTGAAGAAGCATACTTTCACCCGCTTTGGAGCACCAAGAGCCATTGTGAGTGATAGTGGTACTCATTTTTGCAACAACCAATTTCAATCTCTCTTGAAGAAATATGGTGTCAAGCACAAGGTTGCACTTGCCTACCATCCTCAAACTAACGGGCAAGCTGAGATTTTTAATCGGGAAATTAAGAAGATACTTGAGAAGACGGTAGGAGTGGTAAGAAAAGATTGGTCCACTAAACTTGATGATGTATTGTGGGCCCATCGAACGGCTTACAAAACTCCTATCGGCATGTCTCTATACCGGTTAGACTTTAGGAAAGCATGTCATCTACCGGTAGAGCTAGAACATGGTGCTTATTGGGCTATTCAAAAGCTAAACTTTGATTTTAAGGCCGTGGGTGAAAAGAGACTTCTCCAACTGAATGAACTTGATGAATTTCAATTAAATGCCTATGAGAACGCTAGGCAATACAAGGAGAAGACAAAGAGATGGCATGACAAGAAAATTTTATGCAAAGCATTTGAGCCAGGCCAAAAAGTACTCTTGTACAACTCCAGATTGAGATTATTTCCTGGCAAACTCAAGTCTAGATGGTCGGGACCATTCAATGTGGTCCAAGCATTCCCTCATGGTGCTATTGAGCTAGAGAGCAGTGAAAGAGAAAGATTTAAAGTCAATGGACAATGAGTGAAGCATTACTGGGGTGGTGACGTAAATCGTGAAGCAATCACCTTGCCCTTATCTGATGCCTCTTGAAGAAGAGAAGAGTCAGGCTGAACGACTATAAAACAAGCGCTACTTGGGAGGCAACCCAAGCTTTAAACCTTATCTTTTGATTTTTCTTTTGTAGTTTAGTTGTTTTGGTGAAGTTATGTGTGATCTTGTCTCTTTTATAGGTTAACAAGAAGATATGAGGAAGTATAAGCCTTTGGAGAAGCAAGAAATGTGGCCAAAGAACAAAAGAGCACAAAAGGAAGGAAAAATTCAGGGAAGTCAAGCTATTTAAGTTGTTCTTATGCTTATAAACTTGTTTTGGCAATTATTTTGAGCTTATTGAAGTAAATGCAATTTTTTGTGGTTTGATTCCCATGAAAAATGGTTCTTTTTAGCGGTTGATTGCATCTAAATTGAAGGAAATTGTGTATAGTTGATGAATAATGGTTAGAGAATTATTTCGGAGTGAATTGAGTGCTTGGAAGAGGTTTTAAGGGGTAAACAAATCAAATTTTTGAAAACAGGGTGCTGCAGAATTTTGCTGTCAAGAAAGTTCTGACAAAAGTCATGATTTTAGGCTCACGACTTTGAGATTCCAGAGAAGGTCAAAGTCATGACTTTCATTTCAGTCTTAAATCCAAAGTCACGACTTTCATCTCCTCTAGACCTGTTTTGAAAAAAAATTTGGATTTTTTTTATATATAATAATAATAATATATATATAATATTTTTTTCTCTTTCTTTCTTTCTTTTCTGTCCTTTTCTTTTCTTTCCCTTATGTGTTATAAAAATAATAATAATATATATATAGATATTTATATAGATATAAAAAAAATTCCTTCTTCTTATCCTTTCAGTTCTGCAGCTCTCTTAAAAAAAACATATTCTCTTTCTTCTTTCTATTCTAGCATTTGTAGCTGGTCTTAAAAAAAATTGGTTAAAATTTAAAAAAAAAAAATCAACTCTTCTATTCCAACGTCTACAGCTCACTTTGAAAAAAAAAAATCCCCCTGTTGACCTCATTATTTTTCTTGCTCGTACTATGTCTCTCGTCTCCTCACACAGCTTTCCTTTTCTTGATCAGCATTTATTTCTTCTTTCCTGATCAAGCTTGAAAACTCTCAACTCTCCTCTAATATATCTCGCCCACAGTCCATCTTTCATCTACCTCCACTACTGTCCTTGGGCTATCTCTCATCCTTGGTTTCGTTGCCGGGCTGTCTCCTCACGCAGCTGATCAACCTCGCTACCACATTACTTCCCCCCATTTCTAGTTTAGTCTTCCCTAAAGCCGGCTGCCTTCCACCTCTGCACCTCCACCATTTGTGACCACTTAACCTCAATCTCAATAGCTCACCCAAATCTTGAGCCCGTGAGTCACATCTTTGCTTAAAACCATAGCCCCTATCTCTGCCATAGTCGTCTCTTAAACCCACCTTCATTATTTCTTCCTCTCATCTCCAGCACTCCCTCACTCGATCTCCCTCGGTCTCTCCTTTATCCTCGTGTCTTAGCTCTTCTCGATTCATTACTGTCAACTAATTTCATCTACCATTTTCATTTCAAACCACTCACCAACAGCCACTGCTCTTCTCGCCATCCAATCGTTGTCGTGTGTCATCCTCAAGTGGTTGAGCTAAGATTCTTTCACTCGCTATCGTCTCTTTGGTTGCTCACAGGTTCTGAATCTATTAATAAATTTTTTTTCTTTCTTCTCTACCTTTCCACTTTGTTTAGGCTATTTTGATCTGATAAGGATGTAGAAATGTCTAACCATTTTCCTTTGATTACTGATTGAACTGAATGCAAATGTAGGGTGATCTTGCAAGAATGCAATGTTCTTTTGAGGATTCTTTGCACTATCATTTTGCCATTGTTGTTGTTGCCTTTTATCTGCCTATGCTGCTTAAACTTTGACCTGTGAGCTCAGAGCTTAAATCCTGTTTTTTGAATACTCAAGGGAAGATACTATTGGTTTTTGGGATCTGGACATGTTATTGTGGCTAGTTAAATTCTTTGAATGGGATAGGATTGAAATTACTTTGCTGGATATTTTTCCTGGTTGAATTAGACCTATTGTAAAATGGCTGTTGGAAGATTCAACTTGCTTAAGGCCTCTTTTGTAAGTTCTGTGATTCAAATTGACAAGAATTATGCAATCATGTTGCTATTTGGTTCTAAATTTGGACAGTAAGCAAGTGTGTTGCATTGCATTTTAAGCTCTATTCCTGGCATTTTTTTTGTTCTCTCAAAGTTTTGTAGGTGTGATTGGCTATTTATGTATTGATAATTCCATTTTTGGTTTACTTAAAAGGATAAAAAAAAGTGATATGTTGGCATACTTGTACAAGTTGAATTTGGTAAGCATGAATGAGCTATATTTCTTTAGTTGAATGCTCTCATTATGAAACTTGAGCTTATGATTGTGACTTGGGCTCAACACTCACTGTCATGCTTCTTAATTCTGGACTTGGCTTTGCTCTTTATGTTTTAAATCCTTAGTTCAAATCTGTTATGTGGAAGCTAGACCTTGTTTAAACATGTTATGTAAAGTGCCATTTTGTGCTAGCTTCATTTAATCATGTTTGCTTTAAGTTTGAACCTTTATTCTTCCTTATACTAGCTGTTGCTCATTGGTATTGCATTGAGTGCTTTCTTGCAGGCAATGGGTAAGAAAAGTGTCCCTCTTTCTGAAAAAGCTAAGGTCATTGAGGTTGGTGAAAGTTCTAAGGGATCGGGATGGGATAAAACCCGATTTGCCACTGCTGCGATTCAAGACTATTTTGAGCAAAATTTGAAGGAGAGAAAAATAGTTCAAGAAAGACCTTTTCCTTTGAGATGGTCTGAGCAATTTTACAATGATTTGCATGATATATATCATGCCACTAGCCTCATCCGTGAACAGAGCCATGCCTCTCAGCCGCTTGTGGAAGCTTACTATGCCTACGCTGCTTGCAAGGATATCTTGCAATGTAAGGTATGGGGCAAATGGGTAGAGATCACTGAGGACACATTTCGAACGGTGTACAAACTTTCTCCCATAGAAGAGTACCAATATATGGTCTACAAGAATGATAGAACTCAATTGCTATTTGATGATGTAGTCCGAGTGCTATGCCTTCCTGACAAAAATATTTGGCAACATGACACCCATGGCAATCCCAAGAGCATTCTGCGTTGTAATCTGAACAGGACAACTCGTATATGGTGGCACTTCTTAGCATCTAATATGATCCTAGTGACCTATATGAGCAATGTGACTGTGGATCAAGCTACCCTGTTATATACCTTGATGATAAGGCAACCTGTTGACTTTCCAAAAATCATGTTTGAATGCATGTGGAAGTTGCCTAGAAGCAGATATTGCAAGCAGGCATTTGGATTCTCACACTTGATTACTCAAGTATGCTTAAAGAAGAAGGTTCCCACTTATCCGAAGGATCTCATGCTCCCTCCTTTGCCAAAGTTCAATTATAGAGAAATTCGATGTGCTGAGGGACTAAGAAGGGTGCCAGATCAAGCTGTGGATGGCAGGAGGCATATTGATCCACCTCATGTTGAGCCTACACTAAGCAACCTCATAGCACTCATCCAGAATATGCATGAGGGCCTCCAGAGCCAGCTGAATCGGATTGACTTCAGGCTCCACCAAATTGAGCTATTCTTGCATCAGAGATTTCAAATAGACTTACCCGAGGAAGAAGAGGTGGCCAATACTAATGTTGGCCAAGACTCGAACACTCACGCTGACTAGCTTCACCCCTCCTTTCTTTACTGCCTTTTATTTCTGTTTTTAATTCTAACTAGCTATTGATTAGTTCTTTTTGGGTAAATATGGTTAGCCATGATCTTCTGATATCTTTTGTGCAGGGCTAACTTTAATCATTTTGTAGTTAATATGTGATACCTTGACTAATCTCTTACAACTAATTACTCTATGATAACTTGTGTATATGCTGGTGTAGTTAGTTGTATTTTTGGATTGCCTGTGGATATATCTCAATGATACTGTTACAGGTTTCTATTTTTTTTTGTGCCTCTCATGCAACTTCTTTTTAGTTGTTAAGTTCATAAGAGAGGACCCTCATTTTACCCTTTTTGACAGTGTGGACACTGTTCAATTTAAGTTTGGGGGTGAGGGTATTAGTTTGGTTGATTTGACATGAACTTTAATTTTGAAACTTAGCTATTTACTGTTCCTCTCTTCTAAAATTTGAGCTAGATTGAGAAATTATTTGTTGAACAGATTGCGTGATCTAATGATAGAATGTTGCTTAAATTGTATGTCTTATAAGAAGTTGTGATAAATATTTTGGCATGCTTGATTTGCAGGGTTAAGGCTTGCTTTCTAATAATTTGTGAAATTTTCTTTTGCACTTTTGAATCAGACAATGATTTGAATGCCTCTATTAGGAAATTTTATGGCAAGTTTATGTGCATTTTCTTTCTTAATTGAAAAACTCTAAAACCTATCTTGGAATCTCTTGAGGCATTTTAATCACTTTACATGATATTAAAATATGATTTGGGTATTCTTTCAAATGCGTTTGAGCCTTTCAAGCCTACCTATTGCATCATTTCCACTTGAACACCCTCTTGAGCCTAGAATTGAGAATCTTATGTATTTTCTTTTTGAAACCTACATTAGACCCTAGCCTCGACAACTTGAAAAACCATGAACTACCTTACTCTTGAGATAAGTGATAAAAAAAATTGTTGTGCTAGTGGGGAAGATTGGTTTAGTTATTCAAAGAGGTGTTGTTGTTGTAAATTTGGGTGTGAGGAATGAAAATGAAGTTTGAAATTCTACTAATTGTGCTCCTAAAAAAAAGTATAAAAAATAAAAATATACATGAAAAAAAAATTGCGAAAAAAAAAGAGTTTCAATTTCAATAAATTTGGAGTACAAGGAATGGTATTTAAGATAAGTTTGGGGGAAGTATTTAGCTAGTAAGGATGGAATGGTTGGCTTCTCATTGTCATTTATCTCAAGCTCTTTGAATTCCATTTATCCTTTCATTTCAATTAGCCCAAAATCTTCGGCCACGCTACAAGCTTACAAAGTCCCACTGATTTTGAATTATGTGAAGTGATCTTTTAGTGGAGAGAGAAGAAGAGTTTAGGCATATGAAATCTTAATATTGAGCTTGTTTCATGCATATTGAGTTATTACATTTTTACTTGATAGTTGCAAGAAAATCGTTCTCTGGTCTCACACACCCACATTTCTAAATTGTTGGAAAGCATGATCTTAATTTATGAATTGGGCATTCCTTTATATTTCACTGCTATCCTTTTTAATATATATTTAGAGCAACTACTGAGGATATTTTCATGCATGCTTAGTAGATGAATAATTAGTCAATCTAGTTGTTTTATTACTTGTTTTACTCGAGGATGAGTAAAAATCTAAGTTTGGGGGTGTGTTAACCTCTAGAAGTTCATGTTATTTCATCACATTTTCCTTAAATTCTAGTCCATTTTGGTTTATTTGTATATGTTTTTATTGCCCAATTTAGGAAAATGTACATTTTGTTTTGGGCTTGTGTTCTTGGCTTTAATTTGATATTTTTAGCCTAATTTTATGTTATTTTGATTAAAAGCATTTCTGGAGCTTTGTGGATGTTTTTGGAAGGCTTTTGGATAAAGAAATCAAGAGCAAAATGAATGATTTTTGTTAGCTATAAGAACAGTGCAAAACTGCCAAAGTCGTCTCAAAGTCGTGACTTTCATTCGCGACTTTTGTCGCTGTCAGAAAAACGCTGTGTTTCATTTATCAGAAATTAGTTGGCTAGGACACATATAAGCTAAGAGCTCAACCCAAAATGCATTTGGAGACTTTTAGACACTTTTGGAGCTTGGTTGTGCTAGGGTTTGGGCATTGGAAGAGTTGGGATCAAGAGATTGAAGCTTTGAAGACATTTGGAGCTCATTTTCTTTGGTTTTTCTATTCCTCTTCCCTTTCCTCTCTTGTAATCTGAAATGGGTCCACTTATTTTGTATATTTATAGCTTGTGGATGATTATGAGTGGCTAAACCCTTTGTTCTAGGATTATTTGGAACCCTTGTATGGATTAACACTATATTTCTCCTCTCTTTTTGTGATTAATGATATATATGTGTTTATTTTACTCTTTCCTTAATACTTCTACTTGATTGGTCACCATTTAGATGTTAGGTTTACTAAATTGATGCTTGAGAGGGCTAGGTTGAGTGTAGAACTTGGGTAAAATTTTGTAAGAACTTGATATTTGCATGTTGAATGGATAGTTTTGCTAATAAGATAGAGATATACTTGCTAGCCTTGTATAGCCACATTAGGGTTGGTGTTTAAAATTGAGTTTTATTAATTGTAACAAGAAATTAGGCAATTAATTTAACTAAACACTTGTTCATGACTTGAGAGAGCTTGTCCAAGTATTTTTAGAACCCTAGGTTAGCACTTATTTTCATTAAAAGCATTTATGAGAGGAGGTAATTTTAGTGTTATGAAATGCAAGGGGGACAATTAATCCTAGGTCCTAAATTGTGTTGGACTTTTCTTTATTTTATAGAGTTAATTTCATTTGCAAAATCATTTTCACCTAACTTTGCATAGCTCAACTTGATCGAATTTACTTAGTCTTTTGCTTGATCATTGTTTTTGAACAAATTCTCGAGGGAATGATACTTTACTTTCATTATATTACTTGCTACGATCCGTGCACTTGTGGTGAGCAACACTTACCTCATGGGAAATGATGATTCAAAATGGAAAGCTAAAAGGCTACTTGAGAAGATGAGGCCTAAGTACCGATAGCAGTTGGCTTTGTTTGAGATCACATCTTATGATAAGATGTGCAATAAGCTGAGAATAGTTGCAAGAAAGGGTAGAGAGGCGAAAGATGAGAAGAGAAGGGATAGTTAGAGCAAATTCTCATAGTCACTTGGCCCTGCTAATAGAGTCAGTAAGAGATCCAATTTCATCTTTGGAGCTTTAGGAAGAAGAAGACCTTCCAGAAGGGATCACAGTCTGGAGGTTATTTTCAAAGGAGCAATAGACTGAAGAACAGTGCCAGTGGTGCACAACCATCTCAGTAGACTTTTATGGTGCCTGTACCGACTCTAAGCACAACCAAAACCCCTCAATGCTCAAAGTATGAAAGATATCATGTAGGAAAGTGTTGGGCTTGTTTCAAATGTGGCAAGACGGTACACATTGCTAGATATTATGAAGAGGAAAAAGTGGGTACCATAGAGCAGAGATCAACTGTTCCTAGGAGGGTATTCATGTTGTCCCAAGAAGAGGCCAATATGTCTCCAAATTTGATTAGAGATAAAAAATTTTTGTATAACTATGATATAGATGCCTTATTTGATTTGGTTGTTACCCATTCTTGCATTTTTTATAACTGTGTTGAAGTTAAAATTATCTATGCATACCCTACCATATGTGATTAATGTGTCTACACCGGTAGGAATTTTTGTAAGAATCGACCGCGCTTGTTTGGGTATTGATTTGAGATTTGAAAATAGATCTTGGGATCCCATCGTAAATGTTCTGTGAATTATTTCTCCCAATTGTGAATTATGAAAACTTAGTAATCTTTTATGGACTTCCCTTTTGATTTTGGTGTTAATAATGTTTAGATTTGGAGAACATTACATTTGTTGTCACACATTGTGTAGGAATTAGTTGTACAAATACAACTATCTATGTTATAACATCTCATATAAAGTCATACTTTACATTCACACTTTCAATACTGTTATGATACGTTGACATCTTACATAGCAATGGCTGTAGTGTTGTCATACACATTTGCATTGGATTTAAATTCTCATTTACAAATCTAAAGTATTCCATAGAACTTCTCAATCATATAGCCTCATGTACCAGTACAATACGTGCTATATACTCAATTTCTTTAACAACACAATGCCTTTCAAGTATCTCAAGATTCTTTTCACTGCTATTCAATGTTTCTCATCATGGTTGGATTAGTAACACTTTACAAGTCTTACCCTCAAATCGATAGCTGGACTTATACTCCCTCTATTAAAAAATGTATGCCATTTTTAGTATTTTAAGGTATAATCATTACATTTTTTTCAAAAGTATCCTTAAAAATAAATCACTTTATTTTTATTTTAAAGTAAAAAACCCTATTAAATAGGTGTAAATATATAAAAATGGTGCTAGTTTAAAGACAAGTAACTACTTTATTGGGAGATGGAATCGAGTAAAAAAATGCTTTATATTTTTAAACAGAAGAAGTATGAGTTATTGCATATAATACCAACAACACTTGCATAAGGAACTTCTCTAATTTTCTTCTTCTATTACTTTCACCCACTTGTCTATAACTAGATTAAGGTGAGGCCTCTCACATAGAACATTAATCCCTCATTATCTCCTAAAGTAACTATGAATGCTTCTTCTTTCATATGGAAACATTTCTTAAGGACAGTATCTTTATTACTCTTAGAGCTCCCACTCACATCAACATATGCTAGAATAATTGAGGTCTTTATGTTGTTCTGTATAGCCTTATTCTGTGTCTCATGAAAAGATACAGTACGGCCCATTTCTTCCTAGGTCGGAAATTCATTCTTTAAGAAGTGTGGCATCTCTCAATTTAAATTTAGTCACAATTACAAACTTTGTTCTCACTCATGAAAATGTAACACTTTGATTGCATGGAATGTCTAATAAAGATACATTCCTTTCGTTATGGACTTTTATTTTTCACGTTTGTATGAATTATCATGGACATATGCAATTAACCCTCATGGTCTAATGATGTTTAAATTCAATTTGCATTTTGTCCATAACTTAAAGGGTGTATATACAAATAAATTTGAGGGTACATGATTATGTTTGATAGCAGCTATTAGTCAAGTTTCCTCAACTTGAAATTTGTGAACTTGTCTATACCATTATATTGTTAACTTAACTAGGTCTATCAGTACTTTATTTCAGCAACTCCACTTTATTGTAGAGTGCTTCGGATATTTAAATATTTAATTATCCCTTGCTTTTCACATAGTTATTTCAATTAACTAAACAAATATTCACAATCTCAATTAATTAGTAATAATTTAAAAAAAAATACTACTCATTTGATTATGTACCTCATTTAGGTATTATCCAAAGCATTTAAAAGCTTTAGATTTGTGAAATCAAATATACATAACCATATCATAAATAATCATCAACAATTTACCAAACTTTGTGATTTTCCCTTACACTTATAACAAAATAAATTAAAATGGAAGAATTGTAATGGGTATTTTATTTTAGTTCCCTTATTCGAAAGGTTCTCTTATTGCTTTATCAGCTAGATAATTCTCGTAGAAGGAATTAGAAATTGAGCCTAGAATTCCTTTATTTAGCTAACTTTTATAGTTTTAATGGCCTAATCTTAGCATGTCAATTGCTCATGCCAATATTAGAGTTAAAACAATCATAAAAGTGATTGTTACTAACAATATCCAAAGAACTTCATCGAAAGAAAAATTGAATGAAAATAAATTATTAATTTTGTAATTTCTATGGGTTTATCATAAAAGTTTAAATTAAACCCATAATATAGAAAATTAAAACAAAGCTTCATCAGTATTCCAATGCTTAAAAGACACTACAAAGCATCTTGGTCTTTTCCACCACGTAAAACAAATTCCTCAATTATGCCATATTACCAATGTAAAGCCACTTACTTTTAATTTAGCAACTAATGGTACTCTATGAGGGATCCTCAATCCCATTCATTTTTTGGCTGTAGAGCCTGAGTCTATAATTCAAGAAGAATAAATAGATTTTATTAGAAAAATAGAGTATTACTCACATTTAAAAATATGTGAATTGACTCAAGTTGTTAGTACCTTATCCTGTTTATTTCATTCAAGGCAATCCCTTGCGAACTGGCTTATTTTCTGGTAGGTATGGCATTCGACCATGCTTAAGTCAGCTTTCTTCCCACCTTTTTTGCCCTTCTTGAATGACTTATCATTCTTGAAATTTGAGCGATCCTTCTTACCCTTCTTGCCCTTTTGGGAATCAAGATGGGTGTTAGAAGGACCAAGTCCCTCAATTTTATATGTCTTTTAAGAAGATTTATAAGCCTCAAGGCATTCATCTTCAAGCTCCAGATGTTTTGCTATATCATCAAAAGTGACGACATTCTCATTATAGGTCATATTCACTTTTGTGTGCTTCCAGTTAGAAGGGAGTGATCTTATAATATTTTGAACTTATTGTTCATCAAACAATATGTGCCCAACTTCTTTCAGTTCTTATATCATGTTATCCATCTTACATGGATGCTTTCTCACAAGAGTATTGGGTTTTAGCTTATAAGTGTCAAACTTTATTATCAACCTTCTCAATTTAGTGGTGGAAGTACCTCTAAACTTATCCTTCAATACAATCCACACAACTTGAGTAGTGGTGTATTTCCCATGCTTGCACATCATGTCATCAGCAATTGCACTCAATAAAGTAATGTGTGATATGTTGTGTTTCCTTTTGCAAGCCATGTAAGCCTCATGATCCCTCTTATGCTGGGTAATATTCCCAACTCTAGGTTCCATGATTTCCGTAGTTAATGTGTCAATCGCATCTTATTCCTCTAATATATATGAGATCTTTTAAAGCCAGATATCCCAATTGCCCCCATTTAGCTTATCCCTTTTATTCAATTCAGCAATGATGTTCTTAGCAGCCATTCTCAATTTGGTTACAAAACTATTCCACATGAATAGTATTTTCTATTATTATTGAATTGAACCAAAGAACATTCTAGCAATACATTATAGCAAGCAACAATGTCATGTACTTATATCATTATTAAATAGAATAAAAATGCCACAATTAGGAGACGAATTTTGTGCCTCCTATCACATAGTTTCTAATAATGCCATAAATAGTGGCAGAGCCGGGACCTTATATCAGGAGGTGTAGATTAATTTTAAAAATAATTGTTTAGTATTTTTTAAAAAATAATCATATATTTTACAATTGTCCACCTACTTATTTCAAATGCTATTAAAAATATTATTATTTATATATAAAAAATCTATAAGTATATAATCATTAAGCAGAAACTTAAAAAAAATTAAATAAACAAGTATATTCTTTTCTAAAAATCATATTAGAATTTTGGATTTAGTGGATTCAAAACTAGGCTTAAGTTAAAATATTCACAAAAAAGGGTCTAGATTTTAAGGGTGCAAAATTTTGGGGCTAGGGAGGATAAAATAGCAAACTCCATACTACTTATTTATAATTGAGGGGGTGCATATGCCCCCCCTTAAGTATATGTGGCTCCGCCACTGACCATAAACATCTATCAAGAAATTTATACAAACACTTCAAAAATAGATTTTCATCTAAAAGTTCCCTCTCAAATGAAGCATACAACATGCACATTAAAGCATGTAATCAAATGACATATAAAACATGCTTCATTATCCACAAGATAACCACATTTGTATATATTTGAAACAAAAATTCAAAAGTACAATACAATCATATAAGTTTTTTTATCTTAACTTGAGGATATTTTAATGCATTCCCATTAGTTTCCATTTTATCATTTTTTATTTTCATGAAAAAAGCTTTTTATCTCCTTAAATCTTATAAGGAGTTTTGTTTCATCATAAAGATGAGATGACTCTTTGATGTAAAACATGAAGGGGAGAGGGGAATGGAGAGAAAAGAAAGAGGAGGGAAGGCTGAAATTCTCAAAAAATTTTATTCAATAATTCTCAAAAGCTGAATAGAAATAAAAAACCTAACTCTATTTATAAAACTTTAAAAATAATAAAATAATAATAATTTCATTTTAAATCTCAAATCTCAAGTCTAAATATAATCTTACAAATACTAATATCTAAGATAACAATAAAGTAATTAATAAATCCTGACTCTAATGGATAAAATCCTTATTCAAATATCTCTACTGGATAATCTTAATAGCTTAAATAAATTATAATTATCTTAATTAACCATTATCCCATATTCTATCATTTATCTCCCGTTTGAAGAACTTGTTTCCTGACGAGTTAAAATTAGTGCACAAATTAATCAGGGCGGGATGGGTAGGATAAAATTTCATTCACATGCATAGATTTAGAAATCCTTTCTAACAAGTGAGGCAGCGATGAACTGCATCTTGTGGAGAACAACATTGATTATTTTGAATCTCTAGAAAGCCTTTCCAGTAGACAAGATAATTTAAAGCTTCCTGTTAAGTGACAAGACATTCTTAATAGATGTAGCTTGTAAATGAGGTGAATCTGTAGTAACACAAGGTTGGTTCTAGCTAATCATAACTTAGGAAGGTGCCACTTGTATAGGAAGTAGAGGAGCCTTTATTGGAGTTTTTAATGGAACTCATAGCGATAAAGGTGCTGGAATGGATATACCACTCTCATGATTAGATTCTATAAAGGTTATTATAGACTCCTCTAAATTTAAGGTAGGAGTTTCAATCTCTTCCTGTCTAATTGCTTGTTTCTGCTAATTTATAGATTCCAAAATTTTTTGAAAACTTTTCTTTATTTTTTTAGATAAACATACACCTTATTGAATTTGATGTCTTAATTTAATATTAGATTCAGCATTGCGGCGTTTGACTTCAGCTATTCGCCTTCCAAATTTAGCATCAAAACTTTCATCCTCAACAATGTGTCATGCATATTCAACCCTACGGCATGCTTCATAACCACACCATTGATTATATGCATACTAGTATTATTATCGTTTTTAAATTAGTTTCCTCTGGTAGCCTTCACTATATTGTGAGTGTTCAACACGTCAAGGTGGGTTGCCATAATAATTTTGGCACTCCCTACATAGACATTCATGGTAATATCCTATATAAAATTATGAATATATGGATTAAAAATTATCCTTCAAATAATTTATATGATGATATGTTTAACACTTGCCCCGATTGTTATCCAAAAATCACACAATTCAAAGAAACTAAGTGTGGTTAAGGAGTTAATCTTAAAACCAACTTAGGAAACAAACCATTTAAATCACTAAGCAAATACACGATTGTAAAATAAACATTTAAAACCTTTTTTAAATAAATAATTTATAGGTTTTACCTATAGCAAGCTAGGTGAAAGCAGGGAAAAAGATGCTGTCATGACAGCATTAAATTGCTGTCATGACAACCCTCCCGAGCCAACTTTCGGGAGGCTCCGTTTTGTCATCCAATCCCCGATCAAAGTAATTTTAAAGATCACACGTCACATTCAAAGGGTACTATAAGTGTACCAATTTTCAAAAAAATCCAACAGTCAGATTAAAAATTAGACATGTTAAAAGTTTAGTCATTTTTGCTGCCATGACAGCACCTCCGGACTAACTTCCGGAGTGCACTATGTCATCATCCGACCTCTGATCGGAGCGATTCCAAAGCCCACATATCACTTTTAAATAGTACTATTAGCATACTAAATTTTAAAAAGATCTAACAGACGGATTAAATTTCATGTATGTTGCAACATCATCACTGTTGTTATCATGACAGCACTTTTGCTGTCATGATAACTCCGCCGGACCAAATTTCAGAGTGCGCCATTTCTCCATCTGATATCCGATCGATGTAATTCCAAAGCCCACACAAAGCTTATAAAAAGTTTTACTTGTGACCTAAATTTTAGAGAAATCCAACGGTCAGATTAAGATTTGAACACCCGGATGCAAAAGTGCAGTTTTTTGGTAAAAACCATTTTCAAAATTGTCCAAATCTCATCCTAATGGTCACAAACCTGTGGAAACACTTTGCACACATCAAATAGGACTAAAAACACCTAATAGAACATTTAAACAATAGCAAAACTTTTTATACCAAAATTTGACCACTCGAGTGCCATTTCCTAAAATGGACCCTAAACCCCAAAATGCATAAATCACATAAGAGTGGCCAAAAACTATTCTAAATATCATATACACATATGAATACACACGCTAAATATTTTCACTTGGTTTAGAGATCTCCGTGGGGCCCACACATCCAATCTCTCTATCTAAGGTATATATTTGCTCATAGCACATCATTTGCAATGCAACCACTTTGCATTTACTTGTGAAATTACATATATACCAAAATAAATATTTGCTTGTAGTAAAAACTTGGCCTACTAAATAAATCCATCAAAACCACACACCATAGCCAAGTTTCCTAGCCACAAGTCTACAAGCAAACAAAAATTCATATACAAGCCATACAATCCACACATACTCACACACACACACACATATATATATAATCACATCCTACTAGCACCTTAATTCTAAATAAATTACAATAGGTTTGCTCAAAAGAAAGGGGTTGCAGTTTTTTACAATTCACAAACAACCCCTAGGTCTGCTCCTTTCCCCGTCCTCCACTGGTTACTTCACCTGGACCTGAAAATATTGAAAAGAAAGGGGTGAGACAACCACAGTCTCAGTAACATAGAAATCTACATTGATTATTACAAAGTAAGCCATAATCGAATAAACGAATAATAAATTCAACATAGTATATAATTTAACCATTTAAAATGCATGAATGCATGACATAGGTCAGTATGGCCTTTCACGACCAACAGAATGCCCCCTTGTACTCTTTAACTTGCAGGTAAACCTTATACCCACTTTTACCTCCACAAGCACAAAACATAATCTAAGGCATGATCTAATCTACTAAATCCCCTATGCCCCTTCGACATGAATCCTGAGTAATCAAAGCTAACTCCCTCCTAGAGCCAACCCAACTTACTCTTTATGTGAGGGCTACCTTGGCCTAGGCACTCAACCTCACACTTCATATGTTGGATTCCCTCTCCCACTAAGAGGTGTCGAACACTCAATATACTAATCACTTTAGTGCACTGAGCCCACAATACGTAAAGCAACACTGAGTACTGGTAGTGTGCCATAGAATATCAAAAGTTCACACCTTCTCATTGGTGAACTCCCATCGAGATTATGCCTTTTATTTGTGTCTACCTTTCCCGAATATTGACCACTTCAACACTCTAAGGTAGTATAACATTTATAAACCTCCCTTAAACGGTAACCTCCCTTAAACGGTTCTTTAGCCTATCTAAGGTACCTTACTTAATTACACTTTCTTAAGTGCAACTTCTATTCTTTTTTATTACAATATATGCAAACAAATCTCGTTTCCATAAAAATATTGTTGTTAAACAGTTAGAAAAAACATATTTGCACTATAATCAAAGTAGTACCCTATAACCCTTTATAAAGCACATTTAATCTTTTAAAACATGTAATGCATGATAGCTAGTAATATTTATTCAAAAATAGCTAAAATAAAGTAATAAAAAATATAAATTTCTCTGTTACCTCAACCCTTTGGTACCAAAAGGGTTTCCTCTTGTACAAAATAGGACTTGGCTTGTTCCTTAACTTCTCAATAAGTTTCACCAACAATTCCTACAACATATAAGTGATCCATATCACTTATCATGACAAATAGCATTAATGAAGACTATAACTCATACCACACAACTTGGGCCAATGAGTCATAATCCATCCTAATAGTCCATATATTAAACCAACTATTCACATAGTATCACTTAACTACCAAAATCATTTATTAGCCATCACTAGGCTAATTTCCAATTCATATAATTTTTAATCAATTAAAAACCTTCACTTAGTGTCATCAACTTTTACTGTTAGCCCTTATAATGAAAACTAAACCTTAATTTAAATCTTATTGAGCTCAAATAGTAAAATTATAACTAAATCAATAGGCTTAAACCATTGAGGAGCAAAACCCAATCTCTTAAGGTTTAATTTGTGCCCAAAACACCTCTTTTTATCTAATTATCCACTCAAAATAATAGATCACTATATAGAAACTCAAAACATCCTCCCTAGGATTCAAAGAAACAAAAGCTTACAAGAATAAAGCCTTTGGGATCAAAATCTAAAAATTTTCTCTTCCAAAAATTCAAGAAAATCAAGAGGGAAGGAAGAGGATTGAAGTAGGAAATTTACCTATTGTGTAGCCGAGCTCACAACGGTCGCAAAGCCTCCTAGATTCAAGCCTAACTCCCTATCTTTCTCCTCTCTTCTTCCTCTCACTCTCTCGTCCGTTCATGCATTTATTTCCTTCTTTCTTTTCTTTCATTTCTGCGTGTTATTTTTCTCTTAAAACTGATGTTAAAACATTTTGGGGAAAATTACAAGAAATGGCCCAACATTTTTTATTATAACACAAAAGCCCAGGTCAACTTTGGTAATTTTTCTCATAGTTAAAAATAAAATAAAATCTAACTTTTGCTTAGAAAAATTTAAACTCTAGACCTCTATCAAATTATTCTTAATTTTAATTTAATTATAGATATTTTATTTTATTTATTTTTTTTAAATAAATCCGAGTCTTAAAATTTCGGGATGTTACAATATGTGGCTTCAAGAAAGATTTGAATTATTTTATAGATATCAATAAGAAAAGCAACATAAGGAAAGGAGGTGGAACTAAGCTCTGATACTAAATTGATGTAAAACAAGAAGGGGAGAGGGGAATAAAGAGAAAAGAAGGAGGAGGGAAGGACAAAGAAGGAGGGAAGGCTGAAATTCTCAGAAACTCTTATTCAATAATACTCAAAAGTTATATACAAATAAAAAACCTAGCTTTATTTATAGAACTCTAAAAATAATAAAATAATAATAATTTTAATTTAAATCCCAAATCTAAATCTAATCTTAAAAATACTAATATCTAATATAACAATATAATAAATAATAAATCTTGATTCTAATGGATAAAATCCTTATTGAAATATTCCTAATGGATAATCCTAATATCTTAAATAAATCATAATTATCTTAACTAATCATTCCATATTCCATCACTATTGTTATTAACTTTCTCATAATCTTGAGAAGACTTTCATAATGCCTTACCCATCCCCGATATGGTAAGACTATTGGTTTTTCTTTTTAACCATTTTTAAATTTGAGAATTGAGATAACCATAAATGACTTTAGCCTTAGTCCAATTTAATTAACACAATTGATTACTTGGAATTTAACTTCAACCCTACACATATGCAGAGTTATCTATTTGTCTCTCCAATTATTCATAATTGATCGGATCCCAAAATTTGTTATTAGAAAGTGTATTTAATATAGTATTTTCCTAAATTCTTTCAAGGGAAAAAAATGCTTTCTCTTTTAATTGAGCTCATTTTTAGCATCAACACTTTT
This sequence comes from Prosopis cineraria, assembly GCF_029017545.1. Taxonomy (NCBI): domain Eukaryota; kingdom Viridiplantae; phylum Streptophyta; class Magnoliopsida; order Fabales; family Fabaceae; genus Prosopis; species Prosopis cineraria. The sequence continues at coordinate 16,807,757 of NW_026555343.1, read as the reverse complement.
TCTTAGAAGTGATTTAGAGAAACTAATTCATGCTATATTATTATAATTTTTTTGTTTGTTCACACATCTTCTCTACCTTTTCCACTTTGGAAAAGTTTCCTCAAAATTAAATTGTGAACCTTCAAATTTATTGTACTCTTACAATTATTGTTTCACTGAGAATATTTTAATTTCATTAAAATTTTGCTCATAGTTGGTTCAAATTAATGACTATTTTAATTTGAGTTAATTTTTTAGATCACTTTCTGCATCATTACCAAGGAGGACTTATGCCTCCAAAGGTTTTATTTCAAAATCCTCACTCCATGTATTACATTTTAGAATAAATGTTTTATCTCAAATACCTCTTTGAGAGGCATTCTCCAGTATTTCAGTGCTTTTGGCATACTAAATTTTTTTTACCCATATGATAAATAATTTTAATAATTATAATTATCTTTATGATTTTTAAATACTTAAAACTCAATCACATAAGCATTGAAAATCTCATAAATTGATTCACATGTGCCTAAAAATAGGCTAATTACATATCAAAATGTATATCTCGAATATTGGAATTTTAAGGAACAAACTGCGTCTTAATCAAATGCTCCACAAGACTACACACACCCCTAGAATGAGTTTGGATCAAAAATTCTATAAAAAAAATAAAAAAAATTTCAGCAAAGCTCACTTTCACCAACAGAGTGAGACCCACGCACCACCCTAAGTACGTCTAATGATGATACATGCTATCTTGTTGGACTCCACTCACCATGTCCTCTTGGGTGGTGTGGTCCACGTCTCCATTGGATCTTCTAGAGGGTGCCACTCTGCACTTTTCTTTTTATAATTTTAAAAAATAAATTATTTTTATTAAGTTGATGGGTCAATTGACTTGGGTTTGATTTTTTTTTTTTTACCCAGCTTAAACCACTCAATTCTTTTTTTCACTTTCCATTTTTATTCAAGCCCAAATTTTTTGGGCCCAAACAAATTGTTTGTTGTTTTTTATGGGCCTATTTCTTTTTGGCCCAAAACACAAAAAACATTAATGGGGCATCAAAATGCAAAATGACATGTCATTTTGGAGACGTCATTGTCCTTTATCTCTAACTTGATCGCTCCAACCCAATTTGAAGCTAGCAGGTTGGGTCCATTTTTCACGTTCTTTATGTCGTTTCTTCATCTTTTCTAGCTCTACACAATGGTACCAACTATTTGGTCTGAACCTCTCATTTTTCAAAGACCCAATTTAACGCAAGTTACCCTTCATTTGCAGCACACCGTTCTCTTTCTCTTTTTACCATTTTCTAATATGTTTTCTCATCTCAATATGCATTATATACCCAAAAAAGAAAAGAAAAGAAAAGAAAGACAAAGAATAACACATAGCAATGTAGCATCAATGCACAGTAGAATAAAAAAAATTGATTTGCATTATATATAGTCGAAGCAGACAATAGTAACACCCATACATGAGACTGTAGTAGAAAAGGAAGATACGGGTACAAGAAAACACTTGCTCTAATACCAATGTAAGATTTTGGAGACAAAAAACCATACCTGCAATGATGATAGTCTCCACTTGAACCACACGTAGAGTTGAGTTATAGATAAAAACCTCGGATCAAGTTTCACAGTTGATACACCAAAGAGCGATAGGAGAGGATGAATTCGAAGAGAGCCTTTTTCTTTTTTTCGATAGCATGCGTTTTTCACTTCTGAGTCTCCAACGCATATAGCACAGTAGTTTTTAGTTGCAGTCACAAAAACTGCCCCCTCCTAAAACCATGTTACCTCCAGCTAATAAATAATTAACTCAATTTTTTAACAAAATAAATAATTAACTCAATTTTAAATTAATTATTAGATTGGGCTTGGGCTTCTCATTTTATGGTTCAAGTCATCAAGGGTGGATTGTATTCCAACAATAGTCTTCCCTAAAATCCTTTATTTTTCAGTTTTTATTTTGGAGTTTAAAGGCTTCTAAAATCGTTGGGATATTTATCTTAATTTTTTTTTTATTTGCTTGAACCTCGTTAAAGGTGTTTAAGGCTACAGGTGATAAACATATAGAATTTTACTAAACGCGATTTAATACCCAACATTCAGAAATTGATGAAGTTAATAATTTCTAAATGCCACTCAAATTTGACCATTCTTGTGCTAAATTAGACAGCGCCTTCGTGGATGAACCATCTTCGCTTAGGGCTTCAGCAGCAGCATCCTTCAACACTTCAGTTCTTCTTCGAAGTTCTCTGCCTTCATCACTTTCCATTACAATCTTCACAACTTTGGCAACTTCCTCTCTCTCCACAATGCCATTTTTATTCTCATCACCTCTCGGCCTCACTCCAACCTTAAACTGCTCAGTTATCATTACTGCGTTCATCCCCTGCTCTGCAAATAATGGCCACACAATCATTGGCTTACCATAGACGATAGCCTCAAGAGTTGAGTTCCAACCACAGTGAGTCAAGAATCCTCCAGTAGATTCGTGACTCAAAACTTCAATTTGTGGGGCCCATGATGGGACCACAAAACCTTGACCCTTGGTTCTATCGATGAACCCTTTTGGCAAGTAGTCAAGTGGGTCCTCTTTTTGTGCACTCAAATAAGCCGAATTAGCCAAGCCACTCGGAGCCCTCACAACCCACAAGAACTTATGGCCACTCATCTCTAATCCTAAGGCTAGCTCGTCAAGCTGGTCCTGTGACAATGTTCCACCACTACCAAAAGAGACGTACAGAACTGAGTTTCGTGGTTGATTTCCCAACCATGTTAAACACTCTGAATTAGACCCACTTACGTTTGTGGATCTTGTCCGCAAAATAGGCCCCACATGACAAACTCGAGGGTAGTCATGATCACTTTCTAGTAGAGCGGTTATTACGTCTCGTTCCAAATCCACGAAGCTGTTCACTACAATACCATCTAGTAAACGAAGTTTTTGGCAAGCGAGAAGGACTATTTTGTAGGCTTCACTTGATCTTTCTTGAACTGGACTTGGGAGATCCTTCCCTTGAAAACTTATGCAACCTGCAAAAATTTTCGGATGCTATTAATTTTCTAGAATTCTCCATCGTGTATTTATTATAAAACGCTTTCTAAAAAATATTGATAGGCCTTAATTATAAATTACTTTTTTTTCAATATTATCTCTATTTAAATTTATTAACTATGAGAAAGAATATAATAAAAATTTTTATTTAAACATATTTTTCAAACAAAGTTAATAACTGAATCATCCTCCTTGATTCTAATGAGGTAATTTAGAGTTGACTTACCCCCTCTAGTCCATAATATAAAACAAAATTAACTAAATTTGTGCCTATTAAAAGATGCTAGTTGTAACCTTGAAATTATAAAAAAATGTAAAATTTTCAATTTTACCCTTATTTATAATTAATAACCAAAATCAACTGTTATTTAGGAATTTAAATAATAACGAATAAAAAGGGATAAAATTGAAAAAAATTATTCGATTCAACATGCACCATTTCACCAAAACAACAGCTTTTTGGTATGAGAACTCAACATCATGAAGTAGTTAAGTGACTTAATTCATATTTTCCCCGGGGGGGGGGGGGGGGGGGCTTTGCAACCTGGTAGCTTCAAGGGTTGTGACAAGTCTCGGAACCCAGTAGGAACCATCTCGTGATCCTCATCAAGCTCTGGAAAATGGAAGCAGAAAAAGAGTGAAGTGGATGATGAAGGATACAAAAAATATGACTTGAGTTCAAATTCTTTTGCTATGTCTAATGCAGCCACCGAGAAGAAATCAAGAACCATAGCAACAAGGTGATGATGATGAGTTGGAGAACCGAAGAAAGAGCTCATCAAAGCGTTACGAAGAGATGGAAGAGAGAGAGTCACTGTGTTGTAGATCTGTGTTTCGGGGTCCTGAGCTTTGAGGTCTTCCATGTTGATTTGTGGAAGAATAGTGAAATCTATCTGTGGTGGGAGAGATTCGAATATGGAATGCGTAGTTGGGGAAGGAGGGCCGAGTGTAGGGATGAAGAAAGTGATGTGGAAGTGAGGGTGGTGAGCGACGAGTCGTTTTGAGAACTCAATGGGTGGAAGAAGATGACTAAAACCTGGTGATGGAACCATGGCAATGCAAGGGTTCTTTCTCTCCATGGAAGAGAAACTAAGCAAACAGATCACACTTTTCTTAATGATATAGATGGATTTCTATTGATCGATTTTTATATAGGATTTCTCTTAAAAAGTTTTAGCTTTCTTTATTTTCCCGTTTTTTAAATAAAAAAGAAAAACGATTTTTATTTGTACTAATATTGACGATTCATGTCTAAAGTTGTACCAACAAAGGGGGAAAAAAGAAGATACAACGTATACGAGGCCCACATGAATTAACGATAAGGTTTGTCATAAATTTTCATTATCTCACGTAAAACTAAGTTATATATCCTTACTATGAGATCTCTATGTTACTCTTTTTTATTCTATCACATGGTATTCTAAAAAGTTTAAAAATATTACCATCACTTGTTTAAACTAATTTGAAATGTTATTACGAATGGTTGTTTCATGGATACTTTGAAGATACATTTAAAATTTTTATTTAACATAATTACATATCAAAGTATAATAGTCTAGTGATTACAAAATATTTTGAGTAACTAAAAGGTGGTGGGTTCAAGTCTTATCTTGGTCATCCTCTAACAAATTTCCTTTGTTTCCACCCAAATCCCTCGTCACGGCATTCACAAATTACATCAGGAAAATATTATCTAGGGATCCTTGTAGCATTTTAATATCAAGAAGGATCTTAAAAATCCAAAATATCACTATACTCGCAGGACATGTCTAAAAATAAGATTTTGGGAGAAAAAACCTAATTACCCTTATAGTGTTTTATAAGTTTTTCTTCTATATAAACAACAAAGCATTTGATTATTGACAAATTACCATATGTAATTAACAATTGGACATTTATTCATGAACAAATTACAAAAATTGATAAATCTAGTTTATTGTTTATAGTTGAATGGCAACTTGTTGATAGCCTAATAGTTTGTTATTTATACTGGAGTAAGACTTGTACAATTAAACAAAGTATATTAGTTTTCTGTTAATTACGTAAAGTAACTTGTCAATAGCATAATAATTTGTTACTTATACCGAACAAGACGTGCAAAACACAACAAGGGTGATTAGATCTTTTCTCCAAAATGTTATTTTCAAATTGGTCCCAAAAGGGTGTTGTGATATATTTCAAATTTTTAGAGTCATTTTTTACTATTAAAACGCTACAAATGTTTGATTGTTAATTACATAAAATAACTTGTCAATAGCATAATACTTTGCTATTTATACTGGAACATGACTTGTAAAACACAGTAGGGGTGATTAGATCTTTTCCCCAAAATATTATTTTCAGATTGGTCCCAGAGGATGCAGTGATATTTCAAATTTTTAGAGTCGTTCTTTATTATTAAATTGCTACAGAGGGCCTTTGATGATATTTTCCCAATTATAAACCCTAAAATACTTTAGAATGCAGTGTAATTTAGATATTTTACAAGAGCTCAATGTAGATTGTGTGATACAGCTACTTTGGATTATCGTTCAACTCCATGAAATAAAAAAGTCCAAAAAGTGAATGTCCTCCACCAAAGAATATAGTTGTGTATAGAAAAGGACAACATTGGATTTCACAATTGCGGACCTAGGTCCTGTTATCTGATTAATCAGCGTGATAAAGACATGAACAAAGACGTATTAAAACTTCCAACCTACTTCCATAACGGACCATCACTGATGACGCGTGGAAAGGCGCAATCTTTAGGTTCATAAACATTTCTTCAATAATGTTTCCTACAAAAAAAATTTAAAAAAAAATCTACTATAATGTTTCTTATCTTCTACAAATGTTAAGAGTGACGCACATACCAATCACTGTTAGATGCTCGTCTTGTTATCGGTCACATGAATATGGATTATGGAGAATTTTAATTAAGGATTATGAATGAAATTAAATTATTAGTTGGCTCTAAATAAAATTTGAAACTTCAATTTAATTTAGTGGATTAAAATAACAATAATTTTTACAATAAAAGAACTAAAGTACTCTTTCACTTATTATACAAAATTATTAATTATTAATTTTTTTACTTCCCTTATTAGTTTATTAATATGAGCTATAAATTATATGAATTTATACATCAATAATTATACAAGACTTGATATAAGTTGTTTAATCACAAAAAATAATATCAGTTATTAAATCATTAACTTTACTTATTAATTTACTAACATTAATTGTAAATTACTGAAAGATATTATAAATTAATAAGTAAAATTAGCAAATTAACAATTAATATTATTATTTGTCTGACAAACGAATATAATTTGAACGGTACTTTGAATTGACAAGTAAGGTAAGAAAATTGATATCTAATGATTTTGCATAACAAGTGACTGATACTTTGAATATTTTTACCGTTGAAATTATTTTCATTTCAATCTCCTTAAATTGAATTGAAGTTTCAGACCTACTAGAAATTAAGTTTTATCCATGATCTTTAATTAAAATTCTCCCTATGGAGTATGTTAAAAATGGAACTAGACTTTGACTTAAGAAAGCTAAGATATTATTGTTTTTATAGTTCAACTTGTTAAATCTACGGTAAAATTATTGCCATAACAATTAAATTAAAAAATAATATTATATGTATATGATATATGTGTGTGTGATATTATTGAAATATTGAACATTAAATGAAATTTATAACATAAAATATAATGTAAAAGAAACTATACATTTAAAAGGAAATTATATAATATACATATATAATAGATAAAATTATATATTTAATCTCATAAAATTAATTAACAAGGTTTTTAATTGAGACACCTTATTAAATAAGGGTAAACATGTAAAGAGTGTATAATTTTAGATATAATAATTTATTGAGATGTATTTTAATTGAAAAAAATTTAAAATGTCTTATATTTTTTAACAGAGAAAGTATATATTACATATGAAAAATATAACAGTTGGTCCTTGTACTTTAATTGTGTTTTGTTTTTAATTCTTATATTTTTATTTCTTTATCTTTAGTCCATTCAATTTAATTTGTCTTTTAAAAATACATATAAGGGCCATGAGCTAGCATCAACAAAGTTAATTTTGCTAATATATCCTTAACTTTATTAACCCTTACTGATGTATGCTGTATCTCACAGTCGTTTCTCACATTCTGTTTAAGTCAAATACAAAAGAAAGTCTTTTTCCTTTAACTTTTGTTTTTTAATCATACCTGGTCAATTTATTTACTTGTAATTAATATAATCTTACCAATTAGCAAAGGGACTCGCAGAGTCACAACGAAATTAAACTCATTAGGGCAAGCAGTTCATGGGGATTAATGTTACAGACTTATCAAACTAAAAGAATTAAGAACAACAGAACAAAACTATAAGAATAAAAACAAAATGCAATGAAAATATTAGGATCTACATTATTATATTTTCTTTAACACATTTACTTGGTAATAGGGAGTTATATCACTATTCGATTATAGGTTTCCAATATCTGTCACGCCTCGAAAATAGAGGATGACCGGCACGGGTGTGAACCACTCACACATCCCCATAGGCCTCAAAATGAAAATTTATTCCATGTTACAAAAGAAAAGAAAAGAAAAGAAAAGAATTAATCAAATTACATGAAAGTTAAAATAATTTTTTTTCATGCTAATTGTCATAAGAAAGTTTCAACGTTTTTATAGAAATTTTGGCAAAACCTCCCTTGTAACTAGGATCTCCCAAAAATTCTACAACAGAAAATTTTTATAGATAACAGTATAAATCAAGAGCGTAACTCCCTCCAACCAGCAACCAATATACAAACCAAAATAAAGTCTATCAACAATCTATGTGGAGTATCTAATCTTTCTTTTAAATCAAAAAGATATATGAATTATATATTTACATCAAAAGTAACAGTACCAGTCAAAAATTTTCACCCACTGTAGTTATATTGCCCTTTAAAGGTAAATGGTGGGGCCAGCATCAGCTAACAAGTCTGAGGCTAAAATAAGTTTTCCAATGAATAGCATTCCCAAGTAAAATTATAAAATTTAAATTAACTCTAATAATAGTGTAAACTAAATAAAAATAATTCAACAAAATAAATTTATAAGTCTGGAAGTCATAATCATAATCGTAAAATGAAAGTAAATTGAAAGCAATATATTTTTATCATGCTTACAGAAAACCATTTGTTCACACATAAATCAGAGTAATGTATTTATTAGCAAAACTCAACAGAACAGGTAACGAATGTAGACACACAGTCCACGAGGATAAATAACCAAACGCGGCTTATACCATAAAAACAAACGTGGACACACAATCCATGAGGGTAAGTAACCAAACACAGCTGAAGCTACGAATACAAACGTTAACACCTAATTTATGAGGATAATACTAACCAAACGCGGCTCAAAGCCATGAAACAAACGCAAGGACAAGGCCCGTGAATAACAAACGTGAGAACAAAACTCACGAACATTAAACTAGTTAGTTATTAACCACAACACGCTACGAGCTAACGAAACTACCGTTAGTAGCAGTATTCTGTTTAAAGTCCTCTTAAAAATTCTATTTTAAACATGCGAGAAAATAATAATTATTACTATAATAAAATTATCATTCTCAAATGCCCAACTTGCATGAATTGTTTCAAATCTCAAAATTTGTCAAAATCATACTTTATAACTACTAGATCAAACTTGCAGTAATTGAATAGCCAATACTTTTCCAAAACTTAACAATCATATAAAATTACATTCATCAATCTTTGAAATATACTTTTGAAAATAATAAATATAATGCACGTATCAGAACTTGTTTGTCATTCATTGATATTTCATAATTTTCAAAATTAATATAATTCATAAGAATAAAATATTTTAAAAAAAGGCTATTAAAAATAAATTAAATGGAATGCTATTCACTTACACGTTGGAGTTATAAATTCTCAAAAGTATTCTTCTTTTAATTCTTGTCAGAGTCTTATTCTTCCACACACCCTATAAAATATAAATATATACAAGTTTAATAACTTTTTAATTTATAACACAATCTCTATCAACCACTATTTAAAATTCAAAATCAAATTTATGATTTCAAGTTAGTTCAAGCATTATTATTCATTCCTCTAACTTTCTCCATAAAACTTTGGCCATGTCATTCTATTTTCTTAGAACAGAAGTTTTCTCCCAATCTCTACACTAAATACCTTAGGTATATTACTTCTACCTTTTCAATTTTAAAACATTCAACAAATTCACTAATAACCAAACAAGTTCCAAGTGCTCCGATAGCTACATACAATCTCATAATCACATTCCTTTACAAACCTATAGGTTAATTTCTAAATTAATAATTTCTATAAATATTTAAAAGTCAAGTTCAATTTCCTCTTACAAGTCTTTCAACAAGCATCTCATAAGCACCAATATTCAAGTTGTATATCTAAGCCATTCTCTTCCAATTTCACTTCAATAATTTCTCTGCATCAGCCATTTCAAATAGAATTAATTTAACTTCAAAATTATGACCCATATGTATATCACTACCAAGCCTTAAGCCAAATTTTCAGCTCAAATTTGAACCTTCTTCTTGCAACGTATGGGCAGCAACAAAATTCTTTCAAAGAACTCTATAATTTCAGTCATCAACTCACACTCCCTCTTATACGGCTCAACAAAGGAAGAATGCTCAAAATCCTCACCTTAATTACCAAAAACAGCAAAAGAGGGAGAGATCAAAAGATTGCCAACCGAACAGGGAGCTCCAGCTAAGCAAGGAAAAGAGGAAGACAAAACACTGCTCAAAAGAAAAGAAAAAGACCAGAATCAGCATCAATTTCAGCTCATGACCAGCACCACCAATTCCGATGACCTAATTCCTTCCACTCATTAGCAACGCGTGGATGTAGTTTACAAGAACAAACTAACAGCCAGAATCGAGTAGAAGGAAGCATAACAAACTAAGAACATAGCTAAGAAACTTGACAGTAGCAACAAAAAAAAAAATCCTATAATCTGTACCTCACCCAATGATATGCTATAAGCTCGAACAGGGAGGAAGAAGAAAAAAAAAAAGATTTTCACTGGCGTTCAGCAACAAGAAAACGAGCTCTCCTCCGGCTAGCTATGGACAGATTGACAGTAAAGGCTCACGCCGGCAATGATTAAGGACGCAAGGGAAGGAAGCAGAGACACAGAGGAAGAGTAAAGGAATGAAGCATGACACAGAGCATTTAACAAATCTGGAATGATCGAAAAAGGGATGAATTTTTTTTATCAGATTAAAGAGGGGCAGTTTGATAATTTTGGAAAGCAAAAACAAAATAAAATCCCTCTTTTGTCTCAGCCAGATTCGAACTTGGGACTTAATGGTTAGGTTGCTTGAATTATACCACTACACCAACACCCCATATTGTTGTATTTCTTCCAAGAATTAATATGATTACCATTAAAATGCAAACTTCTATCTCTAATTATTATTAAATTTTTTTTTTCTTTCTGGGTTATTACAATATCTTTCTTTCTACTTGTGATTTTAGACTGGGAGAATTGCATCCAAGGCCCTCAGAAGCATCATAATATCAGTTAAAGCCCAAAGAATTTTGATTTTCTTCAGCAGGCCCAAAGGCCTTAAGTGACATTAATGTTTTAAATCAAATGATGAAATTACCTCAAGTGGAAAAGAAGGATCACCATGCGTGCGACTCTCCATCGCTCATAAAGAAACAAAGTTACACTTGCCCTTCACTAGAATTGAGTCGTTGGATTCTATTCAGTGGAAGATTGAAGGCGTTCTCTTGACCATTGGGAGCGAAAAGTTGTAGTTGTATGGTCAATCAAGATTAAGTGAGGAAGATTGAAGTTAATGGAAACTCCTAGTGTCTTGTGGAACCCATTTGCCATCGACGAACTCCATTTTTGAGAAGATTGAAGATTGTCGATCTTATAATGGAACTAAGAAAACATTAATATGGTGTCTTTTTTTTAAGCACAAGTACTGCTTTGTTCTGCAAAATTTATAGCATAAAGTTCATGTTTAACAAATATACATTCTGTTTTTAACATGCATTCATTTAGTATATCAAGTTCTATATTTCTCCATGATTGGCAAAAATTAACAAGCAAAATTATATGCTAAGTCGTAGCTGGTGAGTTGGTAAAATTTTGAAATCCTTACATCTAGTTTGGTAGCGTAGATCTATGGAGTTTGAAAGTGTACCTTATGAGCTGCATCTGTGGCTTGGCCATATGCTGAAACAAAGTTACTCTTTTGAACTCAATTCTAGTACACAACAAAAACACATAAAAAAGGAGACAAAAGAGAGAACACTCAGACCATCATTCATTAAAAAAATGATAATTCAGTTTTTTTTCTATCCTCATATGTCACTCACCCACAATGTGATAAGTGGAGCATCCATTATATGGTTGTGTAAATCGTTCCCTCGTTCATTCAAATGACAGGAGAAAATCACACTCAAGAACTTTAGTTTATCATATACAAAGACCCGAACTTATAAAGCCCCATAGGCTTATATTGGGCTTGATCTACTAAGGTTGGATAATCTAACATCTCCCACTAATACGTGGTGGATAAAATATCACCGGTCTTGTCTCATTCTCTCCCTTTTTTTCATACAAAGTGCTTTGTGATGACCTAATAAACTTAACGTTTCCATTTTAGGGATTTGTACTAGAAATCTAATTACAAGCTATCATAAAATAACCCTAAAGCTGATTTGTGGTTATATTGACATTACGCCATGGATGTTCTACATTTATCTTATATACACTTTTCTCTTAGCTAATCTAATCCCTCTTGAGTCAATATAAGACTCAAATTGCCTTTCTTGTATGTAAAATGTCCACACTTATGAAATCTGCAAAATGATACCATAAGGGACTAGTCTCACACACTAGCTAGTATAGGCATGTATATATTAGATAATCTTTCTTTCGCTCATATATCATTGTAACAAGAGATAGTTGCTTTCATAGCACATTACCTACAGATCACATCTATCATGATCATAGGACATATGATAAAATAGCAAGTACTGCATTTTACCACCATAATATTGTCAAAGTCAAAGGACATCAATGAAAGGATTATTCCTTCCTAGGACTCACATAGTAATGAAGTAAGGATTTATTCACTTGCTTCCTAATTGCAATTCTTAAGCACATATAGTATGAATCACATGTTATAGTGTTACTCTTATTTTATAAGAGTGTATGTCATTTTGTTTTTATTGTTAACACCGTATAGACTTAAGTCTAGATACACATAGTATCTAGACCCAAATTCTTCTACTCATCTCATATGACATCAAACTCGATGAATTTGTTGTTTAGCTACTGATATCACATATGTGAGAATCCATGATCATATATATATATTATGGATCTCATCTTAACATACTCTTTATTTTATGTTGAGATGACATATATTTCGTGTTTCTTCTCTACCATATCAACACTCTTGCTGCCTTACTGGTAAACACATATGACTTATCTTTGCCCGCTCCTCTTGAGTGTCAAAGGCAATTGCTCTTGTATGAGAGCCAACCTTACCAACCTATATGACATGCTAGATATTATATACTTTCACATATACATATGAAGCAATGATGAAATAATTTTCATCAAATTGATACTGAATGTATGTTATATCATTTCCTTTACATGCCAATTAAAGAACTTAACATATTTTATATACATTTTCTTGACTATAAGATTTCTAAGGGGATTTCTTATCGCACACTGTGTAGGAATTAATTGTATAAATACGACTATCTATGCTATAACTTTTTATACAAAGTTATAATTTGCATTCATATTTTCAGTCTTGTTATAATACTTGGATCCTTGCATAGCAATGGCTATAGTGTTATTATACACATTTACATTGGATTTGAATTTTCATTTAAAAATCCAAAGTGTTCCATGAAACTTCTTGGTCATGTAGCCTCTTGTATTATTACAATACATGCTATAAACTCAATTTATTTGACAACAGTGCCTTTCAAGTATTTGAAGATCTACTTCACAGCTTTTGAGTGTTGCTCATAGTGGTTGAACTAGTAACACTTTACAACTCTTATCACAAAATGGATAATTTTACTTATACATGTTATTGTGTACTATACCAATAATACTTGTATAGGAAACTTTATCCATTTTCTTCTTCCATTGTTTTCTCTCATTTGTATAGAACATGATTCCTCATTCTCTTCTGAAGTAACTATGAATGCTCCCTCTCTTATATGAAAGTGTTTCTCAGGGACACCTTCTCTATTATTCTCTTATCTCCAACTCACATCAACATATGCTAGGGGGATTAAGGTCTTTATCTTGTTATGTATTGCCTTATCCTGTATCTCATGAAGATATACAGCACACATAATTTCTTCTAGAGTAAGGAATTCAATCTTCAAGAAATGTGGTGTCCTCAATTCAAATTCAATCATAATTCCAACTTTGTTTTCACTCATAAAAACTTAGCCCTTTGATTGCTCATAATATCTAATAAAAATGCATTCCTTCCCTTGTGGACTTTTGTTTTCCATATTCATGAGAATTATCATAGACATATGCAACTAATCCTCATGATTTAAGGATATTTAAATCTAATTTGCTTTTTGTTCATAAGTTAAAGGTTGTGGACATGACTAACTTTGAGGGCACATGGTTATATTTGACAATAGCTATTACTCAAGTATCCTTAACATGAATTTTGTGGACTTGTCTATACCATTATTAACTTAACCATGTCTAACAGTATATTATTTCAACAACTCCACTCTATTATAGAGTATTTAGGATATTTTAACCACTTAATTATCTCTCTCTTTTCACAGAGTTATTTCAATTGACTAAAAAAATATTCATGATCTCAATCAATTTGTAACAAATTTGAAAAATTTTACTTCTTATTTGATTCTATATCTCATTTGTGTTGTCACATCCCAAAAATTAAACATGACCGGCACGAGACGTATACATAGACACACATCCCTTAAGCCTTAATTAAAAAAAATCTCAAATCTAATATCTCATTTTATATGAAATACAATTTGAAAATTATTGTAATATTTTCATTTTCACAAACGACTTCCTAAACCTTCAATAGAAAATTTAGCAAAACCTTCTTTATAATTAAGACCTCCCTAAGTTTCTACAATAACTATATATAGCCCAAATCATAAATGCAAAACTCTACTTCTCCAAAACAGACAGACAAACAAAATTCAGATAACAATCCTTCCTCTAATTAACATAGAGCAATTAATCATAAATTCAAAATATAATATATAATTAAGAACTACATCAAAAGTAATGTATCCTCAAAAGATCTTCTAATCAATCCAGCAATGCGCCCTCAAAAGTCAGCAGAAGGTACAACATCAATTATGCTGTTTGAGAACAAATAAATTCTTTCCAGTGAATAACATCTCAATCATGACATTTTTCAAAATCAAAATGAATAACTACAACATTTACATAAATGAAAGAAAAACAATTCAATGTAAACAAATTTTGTAAACTTGGAATAAAAATTCTATATAACTTCAACATCAGTAAACTTTAAATTTATAATGACAAGGTAGCTTTAACATTGAATCTTGACAAATTAAAATCATTAAATAAATAAATGAGAATAACATTATTTACGAATTGAAAACTATTAAATATAAAATCACCAATTAATTAAAAATTTATGTTTCTACGGATTTATCAGAACAATTCACAAATATGGACACACAGTCCATAAGAGTAAATAACCAAACACGGCCAAAGCCACGAAACAAACGTGGACACACAATCCACGAAAGTAAGTAAACAAACGCAGCCGAAGCTACGAAAACAAACGTGGACACACAGTCCACGAGGATAATGCTAACCAAATGCGGCTCAAAGCCACGAAATCGAATGTTAGTACAATACTCACGAATAACCATCCCTCCGTTCCACATGCATTGGCCATCGCAAGGGGCTAGCACCTCCTATGAGCACCTTACTAGCTAGGTGAACCATAGTGTGCCAAGGGCTAACAGAACTGCCGTTAACAACCAGTGCTCTGTATAAAGTCTCCTTCAAATCTATTTTCAAACATGCGAAAAAATCATCAATTTCACAATAAAATTTTCATTTTCAAAGTCAAACTCGCATGAATCATTTTCTATATCAATCCAATGTTCAATAGAATGAAATCTCATAATCAAAGTCCAAACTCATATTATTAATTAATTAAAATTTCAAAACTAATAAAGGTAATTTCACAAAATAAAGAAGTTTAATAAATAAATTATTCAATAACCACATCTTTGTTACTAAAATAATTTTGCAAACAAATGTACTATTATAGTAAAGGAAATCTTTATTGAAAAATCAATTGGGACGCTATCCACTTACTTGACAGTTCCTAAATTCAAAAATATAATCCTTCCAAATTTCTCTTCTTCTACATACCTTATAAAATATAATAAGGTTTAAAAGACTTTCTACAAGTTTAATAATCTCCCTTCCAAAATGAACACCTCCACAGTCAATTTAAATAATGCAAAATTTTCCATACATCATAATTTTTTACCACAGTTTCTCTATGATACTTTAACCATAACTAATTATTTAATTGAGATTTAATTCTCTATTAGACCTATTAACAAACACATAGTGTGCGTTAGTTTTCAATTATTGTCAGACCAATAGGTCCCCAAACATGCTTTCATAATCAAATTTCCCTTCAAGGATTCATTTAAGCTCAATTGAAATTCAACCCATTCTCATTCCAATAGTTTCCAATGCCAATTTGAATTCATCAAACTTCTCATGTAAACTCAAAGAAATTTAAATCTAATTTCATCTTGCTGTAGTGAAATTATCTATGGCAACTCATGTTCTTAAACTCAAGTTTTTTTTTTTTTTATTAACCTCATTTATCTCAAATCATCAATGGCAGGAAGAGGACAATGAAAGAAAGGAGAATAACTTGCCGCACTGGGCAGGGGAAGAGCTTTAACACTGTTACCCAAGGAAGGAAGAAAAAGAATCCATGGCCATCGAACCAAGAAGAGAGTATTGCAAGAGAAGCTTCCAGTTTTGGAGACTTGGCTCCCAACACACCAGCAACAACACGCAGACGGAGAAAAAATACAGAAGGAGGATGACAAAACAGGGGAGGGAAGAAGAGAAAAAGGGAGAAAATCTTATGCACCTTCAATCTCGGCCAGCGACTGCGACGAGCTAGAGGCGTACCCACAGTCATCGACTAACAAACTAAGAGGGAAGACACATGAAGGAATCTGGTTCTCTCTCTCACTCTTCCCTCTCTCTAAGGTTCTCGAAAAATCAGGAAATGGAGGAGAAGGCCCGCACGTTCTGATCTCTTTTTTCTCTTTCTCTTATATTATTAATATTTATTTGCAGCAGTGGCAAAATGATAATTTTGTGTGGATGAGGGAAACAAACACGTGACTTAGTAAGCAAGTCAAGAGAAATTGCACTAATTAAGCTACTCACGCATCTTGTTATTTTTCCCAACAAATATACAAATACAATAAATTTATTTTATTATTTGTTCTAACTTGATAATTATATTCTAAGTTAGTATAATGTAATACAAAATAAAATCTATATAACTAAATATCTAAATAAAATTTAAATAACTAGATATCTAAATAAAATCTAAGCAATATTATTAAATAGAAAATATTTAAAATAAAATAAAAATAATATTTAAAATTATTGGGTTATTACAAAAATTTATTTTTTGATAAAAAAAATTTAGGATCTTACATGTGTATTATCTAAAGCATATAAAAACTTCAAATTTGTGATATAAAATATGTATAACCATATTTTGAATCATCAACAATTTACAAAAACTTTATGATTTGCCCTCACACCATTATAAAAAAAATAACAAATTAGTGACGGAAATTTATTCCGTCACAAATTCATTGCTAATTTGCTAATGGAATTTAGCGATAGAATGTTTTATCACTAAAAAATTTAGTCACTATTTCATTGCTAAACCGTTAGAAATAATTTTATTGATAGCATTTTGCAATAGAACGCTTTGTTGCTAAAAATTTCATCATTATTTCATTGCTAAACCGTCGAAAAGAATTTAGCAATGGAATTTTTTGATGAAAATGCCCGTCACTAATTTTTAGGATACATTATTCTCATTTTGTGACAGCATTTGTGACAAAAAATTCCGTCACAAACCTTTCCATCATAATTCCATCACTAATTGTTTTAAATTTTATTATATGATTTATAATATATATGTTTAAATAATTTATTTAATAATTTGTTATTATGCTATAAATAAATAATTTAATAATTATAATTAATTATTTTAATTATTTAGATATTAATGTTAATAATAATTATAATACTTTAAATCATATATTTAATTATGTTTTTGATAACATAGTAACATACCTAATTATTGTAATTTAAAAATAAAAATATCTTAAAAATAACTTAAAAATATAAAATGTCATACTCCTCCCGTTCAAAAATGTAAGGCATTTTATAAAGAGTTGGATGTTCAAAACTATAAGGCATTTTTAGTCTTTCAAGATGTAATTATTACCTTTTTTCTAAAAGTATCCCTATTGATAATGACTTTATTTTTATTATAGGGTATTTAATAGGGGCAAAAATAAAAAGATAGGGTTAGTTGAAAAGTCAGTAACTATTTTATTAGAGGGTGAGATTCGGTTAAAATATCTTACATTTTTTAACAGAAGAAGTATATTATAAAAATTATAATAAAATATGCAATGATAATAAAGTATTTGTTCTTTTAATATTAAATTTTTTATCAAAAATAATTTTTTAAAATTATAATATAATGTAAAATATGTATTATATAAAAAATTAATTTATTTTATTGATAAATAAAATAATTTTAAATAAAATAAATATATTTAAGTTATATATTTATTGATATATACATATATCTATAATAGTGGTGGTTAAATACTATATATTTAATTTATTAATTAAAGACTAAAGAACTCCTTTAGCACAACTGGAAATAAAATTGGATGCAAAGGTTCATGAAAGTGTGAGGTTGTAGGTTTGAATTTGGCCAAGGCACATTTGAAGTTAACATGTGATATGTGATGTGGAGGTGACATTGAAGGTACATGGTGACATGGAGGCGACATGGCAAGGAGGGGTGATGAGGTGGTAATGACATGGCGATGAAATGCCACTAGCCCACTAAGTGATGTGGCAATGGTGATTTTTTCATAGAATTTTCATTTGCAACTGATTTAGCAACGAAATGCATTCCATCATAGAATTAGAATAGGTTATCTTTGTTTTGTGATGGAAATTTTTTGTCACTAATTCCGTTGCTAATTAATGACAGAATTATAATTACGTCACTAATTTCATCGCTAATTAGTGACGAAATTTTAAATTTCATCACTAACGAATTAGTGATGGTGTTTTTATCGACAAAATTATACCTTCACTAACCCATTTAGCTTAGCGACGGAATTTGTATTGATTAGTGATAGAATTTTTCGTCACTAATCCACTATTTTTTTGTAGTGCACTTACAACACCAAATAAATTAAAATGGAAGAATTTGTAATGGATATTTTATTTTAGTTCCCTTACCAAAAGGTTTTCTCATTGCTCTTATCAGCAAAATAATTCTCGTACAAGGACATTTTCTCATTAAAAACCAAGTCTAGCATTCCTCATGTAACTAGTTTTACTCATTCATTTCTAATCTATATGTCCTAATCTTAGCATTGTCAATTGCTCATATCAATATTAGAGTTAAAACAATCATAAAAGTAATTGTTACTAATAGTATCTAAAGAACTTCATCAAAAGAAAAAATTGAACAAAAATAAAGTGCTCGTTTTGTAATATCTACAACTTTATCATAAAAGTTTACATTGAACACATAATAGAAAAAATTAAAACAAAGTTCCATTAGTTTTTTAGCACTTAAAAGACACTAAAAAGAGTCTTGGTCTTTTCTACTAAGTAAAGCAAATTACTCGATTTTGCCTTGTTACCAAAATAAAGCTACTTGCTTTTAATTTAGCAACCATTGTTACTCTGTGAGGGATCCTTAGTCCATATCATTTCTGCCTGTGGGATTTGAGTCTACAATTCAAGAAAAATAAATAAGTTTTATTAGAAAAATAGAGTACTTGTCACATCTTAAATGTGTGAATCGACTCAATTCATTAGTACCTTATCTTGTTTATTTTGTTTAGAACTATCCCTTATAAAGTAGCCCATTTTTTGGTAGGTATAGCATTCGACCATTCTTAGTTCATCTTTCTTCCTACCTTTCTTGCCTTTCTTCTTGAATGACTTCTCATTCTTGACATTCAAGCCATCTTTCTTACCCTCCTTATGAAACTTCTTACTCTTTTGGGACTCAACTTGGGTGTTAGAAGGACTATCTTATTCAGTTATGCATGCCTTTTTAAAGGATTTACAAGCCTCAAGCCATCCTTCCAAATGTTTTGTTATGTTGTCAAAATTAATAAAGTTCTCATTATGGGTTAAATTCACTGTCATGTGTTCCTGGTTATAAGGGAGTGAACTTATAATGGCCTGAACTTGCTGTTCATTTGACCACATGTCTAGCTTCTTTTTGTTCCTAGATCATGTTAGCTATATCATGCAAATGCTTGCTCGTGGGAAGTTCCTCCAAACTTATCATATAGGTGTCAAGCTTTATTGTCAACCTTTTTAGTTTAGTAGTGAAAGTTCCTCCAAACTTATCTGTATTTCTCATACTCACACATCAAGTCATCATTCATTGCACTCAAAAACGTAATGCATGCTATGTTTTTTTCTTTCTCCAAGCCATGTAAACCTCATGGTCCCTCTTATGCTAGGCAATATTTGCAACTTTGGGTTCCACCATTGTCATAGTCAATGTCTCAATTGCATCTTGTTCCTCTAATATGTATGAGACGTTTTGATGCCAAATATCCCAATTGTCCCAATTTAGCTTATTCCCTTCGTTCAATTCAACAATTATGTTCTTGGTAGCCATTCTCAATTCAATCACAAAACTATTTCACATAAATAGTATTTTCTAATATTGAATTGAACCAAAGAATATTTCAGCAATTTATCACAGGAAAACACACAATGTCATGTTCTTGTATCATTCTTAACTAGGATAAAAAAATGAAAGCATTTGGTCCATGATCATGATATTAACATTTATCAAGAGTTTTATGCAAGTGCTTCAAAATAAATTCTACAACTCTTAGAAAACTCATTTTCTAAGAGCTCCCACTCAAGTGAAGCATACAATACTTATATTAAAGCATTTAACAAAACAATGTCTAAAACATGCTTCATGCTACTCAAAACAAACACATGGTCTTTGTACATATTTGAAACACAAAATCAAAAAGTATATGACAATCATATAATTGGGTACTTTAATGCATTCTTTCACTTACCATTTTATCATTTTTATTTCCACAATAAAAGCTTTTATCTCCATAAATCTCATAAGGAGTTTTGGTTTCATCATTTAGATAAATTGACTCTTGTTCTTAACTTTTTCAAAGTCTATTGAGGACTTTTGTAATGCCTTATTACTTGCCAATATGGTAAAATTCCATATGTTTTTCTTTTTAACCATGTTCCAATTTGGGAATCAAGAAAACCATAAATGGCCTTAGCCTTACTCCAATATTCTTCAACACATTTGATTACTTGGAGTTTAATTTTAATCCTACACAAATGCAGAGTTATCACTTTGTCTCCCTGGTTATTCACGATTAATCAGATCCCAAAAAGTTATTAGAGAGTGTATTTGGTATAGCATTTTCCTAAACTTTTTCAAGGAAGAAAAATTGTTCCTCATTTATTTGAGCTCATTTAAATGATCAATACTTCGCCTAAGAAGTGATTTAGAGAAACTAATTTATGGTCTATTATTAAAAAAAATCTATGGTTGTTCATATAGCCTCTCTTTCTTTTCCATATTGGAAGCGTTCTATCCATATTAATTGTGAAATTATATATTTATTGTACTTTTATAGTTATTATTTTACTAGAAATAATTCACTTTCATTAGATTTTGGCTCATATTTGGTTTGGATCAATAATTGTCTTAATTTGGATCACTTTTTGAATCCTTACCAAGTGGTACTTTTGTCTATATAGGTTTCATTTCAAAATTCTCACTCAAAAGATCACATTCTAGAATAAATGTTTTATCTGAAATACCCTTTAGAGAAACATACTCCAACATTTCAATACTTTTGGTCGACTCACAATTCATATTTATCCATATGGTAAATAATTTTAATAATTATAGTTTTTTTATGATTTTAAATACTTAAAATTTACTCTCACAAGCATTGAAAGCCTCTTAAGTTGATTCAAATATGCCTAAAAATAGACAAATTACATATGCCTAAAATATATATCTCAAATTTTGGAATTTTTAGAAATATACCACATCTCAATTAGATACTCCATGCACCTACATGTGCCCCTAGAACAAGTTTGGATCAAAAAATCTGGAAAATTTGAAAAATCTAGCAAATTCCACTCTCACCAATGAATAATGGGAGCCACACGCAACCCTAAAAACTTTAGATGACTACATGCGCCATCTTTTTGGACTCCACAGGCCAAGACCTCTTGGATGGTGTGGTCCACATGTCCATTGGGTCTTCTAGTGGACCCCACTTGCCACTTGGCATTTTCCATTTTTTTTAATATTTTAAATAATTAATCTTATTATTTTATTTTGTCACCCAAATCCGAACCTCTATTTTTTTTTTAGAAATTTTTTTTTACACCAGGCCCTAGAATGATATCAGGTCCAAAACATGAAACTCTTTCATTTGGGCCTCACCCTTTCGGCCTAAACAAACCATAATTTTTTTTAAGAATTGGGGCAAAAAAGCTTAAGCCTAAATCCGATTTTCTCATCAACTTCAGTTTTCGGACATGTCAAACAACACATCATTTTGACGTTGACCGAAGTGACACGCCATCTTGGTCATCGTCTTCCTCCAGCCAGGTCACATTGACTCGGTTCTCCGTCGGGAAACTTTGGAGGGTCATATATCCTCCATTTGATATCCGTTTCATGCATTTTTGGTGTCATGTTCATTTTTTTTAGTTATACATGTTAACGGCCTCCATTTGCATAAAAAACCTCCTTTTTAATGACCCAAGTTTGGGTTTCCATTCTTTGTTCCATGTTTTTGAAGCGTTTTCTCATATAGGATTTAAAAACAAACATGTACAGTGTCAAACAACGCTTACATTGACCCAAGAAGTAGCAAAGCACGTTCATATGACGAGTATGTAATTGAAATAGAGATCAACCACATGTGGAATAAAAACTATAGAATGAGAAAAAGCAGTACGGTGAAAATTTTCATGTATAAGGATAAGAAAACCATTTTCTATCATCAGACATAGAAAAAGCATAGCCCAGAATCATGTAAGCTGTTATACCAATGTAGATTTATGGAATTCAAAAGCGCACCTTATGAGTTGCCTCGGTGGTTTGGACGTTTGCGAAAATGAAATTACTCTTTCGAACTCAGTTTGGGTACACACAGCAAAAACACAAAGAAGAAGAGAAGAGAAAAGATAGAACACTCAGATCATCATCCATAAAATGACAAGTCAGTTTTTTCTATCCTCATATGTCACTCACCCACAATGTGAGAAGTGGAGCGTGCATTATGCGGTTGTGTAAACCGTTCCCTCCTTCATTCAAATGGCATGGGGAAGATCATACTCAAGGACCTGGATTTATCACATATAAACACCCAAACTTTCTCATTATACTAATAAAGCTCCATGGATTTTTGTTAGACCTAACTCACCAAGGATAGATAACCCAACAAATAGAAATTTAAATTGTAGTTATAAATTTATCAACCCATGAAATTTTGGTTTGGAATAGGTTGATCTCGAAACTCACCTTGGAGAAAATTTGATTATGTGTTGTGAAAATATAAGCATTGTCTTGTGAAATATTAGATATTTAATTGTGAATTTAAGAATACTTATTATAATTTACTTGTGAAAGTGCTCACCGAAAAGAAATGTATTATGTATTTTAAAAACATGAATGTTGTTTTGTCAATATTGAATGTTGAGTTGTGAATTTAGAAAATTTTTACTTGGTGATTTATATGTTACGAAAGTGTGAGCTTGCTGAGAATAAAAGGATTTTGTTGTGAAAACATGAAATTTGTCTTGTTGACATTGGATGTTTATTTGTGAGTTTAGAAATTCTTTACTTAATTTACATGTTAATTATGAAATGCTCGCTCAAAAGAACTGAACTTTGCGCTGTAAAAACATTGATGTTGTCGTGTTAATTCTGGACGTTTTGCTGTAAATTCTGAAAATTGGATTCATGCAAGTTCTATACCCATTTTGGCATCAACGAACCTCATTTCTGAGAGGATTGGAGAATGTCAATCTTGTAATGGAGCCAAGAAAATATTATGGTGTATTATTTTTATAACACATTCTAGTGTGGTCTGCAAAATTTACAATAAAAAATTCATGTTTAACAAGCAGGTGTTCTATTTTTAACATGCATTCGTTTAGTATATCTTGTTCTGACATGATCTGCAGAAGAAACATTCATAGTTTTACAAGTCAAACTTCAATTTTTATAGGGATATGTAAGGTTTTTGGCAAGTGTATATGCGGGTGCCTCGTGAAATTGCAATATTTTCAAACAAAATTCTCACCCAAATAAAAGGTCTGGCTCAGATGTGTTTCCTCGACGCGGCAAAACCTTCTGTGGTAGGGGGAAAAAAAATACAAATACAGATCCAAATCCAAGGAGGGTAATCCTGTTTCAGCTTACAGCAGCATAGAATAGAGTAATTTTACATTTGCAACAAATGCAGCAATCAATTAACAAAGTTTATGCTTAACTCACTGTGAACAAAACAGGAAAATATTGCCGTATCGCGTGTTATGATTTCCTAGTTTGACTATGTAAGTGAAGTAGAAGATCATGTGAATTAAGGCTAATACTGTTATGTTTTACAAATCCGCATCAACAGTGAAGAAGACATTACCCACATAAATGAAGCAAGGCTCCAGTCCCAACCTATGCTTCGTAATTATCATGGTTTGCTGACGTGGATGGTTTAATCACTTGGGAGAATATAACTCACGCCGGTTTGACCAGAACGAGTAAGCACTTCGAACTCTCCAGTAGTAAAACATTGACCTTCCTTGAAAATAGGTCGTTTAAGTTCTACATATGCACAATAGTCTACTTCATACACCGTGGCATTATTTAAGAAAGCAGAAACAGCCACTCCAACTCCTTCCCCTGCACAGGCGCCAATAATTTACAATTCAAATTGGAACTCTTCAAGAAAAAGGCAGCTTATCTAGACAACTGATTAGCAAGTTCCAACCCGAATTTGCTTGTTTGAACAGTGACAATCTAACGGGAGTGGCATTAAGATGGATGACAAAGTCTGTGTCTCACCACTTCTTCCTAGTGAAATAAAGTCCGTTGTTGCTATTGCTGTAGTGACAATCTATCCCTGCGTAATTTGATCAAAAATCAATTTACCTACTTGTGATAGAAATGTATTATTTAGGCCACTACGGTTTATTTTGATAAGAAGTCAGTCAATAATAATTTAAAGTGAGATTAAAAGATCAAATTATACCTCAAGTAAAAAAATTTAGATATTTCAAAACTATTATTCAACATAATGAGGGAATTGATGGGGATACTGCATATAGGATATAAGCTAGATGGTTTAATCAAAAAAAAACCTAAAGGAATTATTTGTAATCGAAAGGCACCTGATAAACTTGAAAGGGAAATTTTATTGAACTACTAAAAGACTAGCTATGTTACGTGGTATTGAATGTTGGGGTTTAAAGGAACAGTAAGAGCATAAAGTTGGAATAGTATGCATAGATGAGAATATTAGGGAGGATGTGTAGGTATGCACGAAAAGATAAAATTGAAAACAAGCATGTACTAGAAAAAGTGAACATGGCATCTATTAAGGTGAAAATAGTAAAAAAAATCGTTTGATATTGATTTAGATATGTACAAATAAGGCCGTGGGACCCATAAAGAGAAAGGAACAGACTATTTTAAGCCCTATGAAGAGAGGTAGAGGAAGACTAAAAATAACACTAAAGAAAGTTGTTTAATCAGACCTCTTAATTAACGATACTCCTAAAAATTTAGTTAATGATAAAAACAATAGCATCATGGAATTCATGTAGCCGATCCCATCTAATGAAATAAAGCTTGTTGTTGTATGGTTTATTTAAACACCCTTTGATATTTGGATCTAATTTTAACAGATATAATGGTATGTACGACAAATTGAAGAACAGTTAAATTGCCAGGCATATTCACTTATACATTGAATAAATTCAGTCTTATGAAGCCATGTAGATGATATTTGGAAACACGGTATTAGCATAGTCCTAGTTTTAGTGTCAGAACATTATAAAAATGTTTGCAATGGACTTTTAACACCAAAACTGTCAATTTTTATTTAAGAATCACATGACTATTTTCTTGAAGAGGCAAGCATACTCGCTCATGACCATAATATATGTTATTATTAACTAATTCATAATTTGCAAAAAAATGTTAACTTAATCCTCATTTTTCTAAAAATGTCTACATCTTTCCATTTATACCCTTAAATTTTTCTAGTAACACGTGCATGGTCTTTAAATACAAAGTATTTGAATAAATAAAAAAAACAAGGGTATAAATGAGGGGGAAAAAAATAAAATTGACCCAATACTCTATGCTTTGGACCAATAAGTGTTTCTAGAAAGCGACTTATATTGTGGTCTAAATTTAATGCCAAAGCCAATGGGAGAGAAAATTATAATTCACCCTTCTTGTTTTACTAAAATCTTTCCCATTGTAAATTCTGTAATGAAGGGGAAAAGATAAGAAATTTGTTCATTATGAAAAGGTGCCTTTGCCATAAGTTAAAATAGACAAAAGAAATTAAAACCTTACCACGCGTGACAAGCAGCAAATTCTCAGTAGGATAATTATCCGCAAGGTCCTTAAGTACTTGCTTATATCTAGCCCTTGTATCCAAAAATGGCTCTTCCCATTTGGGCAACTGGTGTTTATCAGGCAAAAATTACATCAGTCACGATTGAAATGTGCATTTACCAAAAATAAGTATCTATCAATAAATTCTGAGTTGAAAAATATTAGATCCTATTTGGTTGCTAGAAATAATAGGAATGAAATGAATTGAAAAAAATCCAAATAAAAATAAACTGAATCACCTTTTTCCCTCATGATAAACACAACAAAATTCAATATTATATACAATAAATATGAGAATCCTCATATTCTCCAAAAATATCATGAATCATGACTCTCAATCGACCAATCCCATGCACTAAATTACCCTTCTCTCTTATGAATATAATTCACCTATTCCCCCCTACATTTTGATCATCCTATTTTTTATTTTTATTTTTTCAATCCATTCCATTTCATTTCTTTCTAGCAACCAAACAGGACCTTAAGTCCTCTGGCTATACCTCTTTATACACCCTTTTTGCATTCTTATCCACTGTCCCAGCTGGGAGCATTGCTTCACGCTCTGTGACATCAAAACCCCAATTTCCATCTTTAGGAGCCAATGCAAGATTGATGGCTTCTCTGCTCATCATCTCACACAATCCAAGTTCAACAGAGACCTACAGTTGGTCAAGGCCAACAATGAAAGAGATGATTTTAGCACCGCAATTCTACCAGCAATCATTACTCGCATCACAAGTATATAAAACAAAGTTACTGAGCTAGAATGACGATATCAAATCTCTCCAATTTTACATATAAATCACACCCATTTTCTATCATGAAGCCAAGTCTGAAATGTTACCTGAATATGTACAAGTATTACATATAGATAAATCAAAGTAATTTATAAGAACGCAAGAATCAATCAGAGGTAAATCTGTGTATCAGCACCAATCTAATCAGAATCCGAGTTTCATCTAATTAATTATCTCTTATAATTCAGCAATGACTGCATGAACCATCCTTGAAAGCCAGAAAACCAGTTCACTGCACTGCGGAGAACTGAAATTTAGACTCGTGTGCTGAAGTAGTTAGTCGAAACAGAAATCACTTCACTGCAGAATTCATAAAGTTATAACTTTGTGAACTTTTTTTAAGGGCATTGTTTGTGAGGGGGGAAAAAGTGTGAACCAGAAATCATAAATGTCTTCCTTGATCAAATTACAACATAGAAATAAAACTAAGGGTTCATTGAAACTCTCTCCAAAAATAGTAGTAAATACATAATTGCAATACAATTGTCAGAATTCAGATAAAAACTCAAATATCAGAATATGGCAGAGCATAATTCCCAGCAGATCATATGTAAATTACTTTTAATAGGTATGAAACAAAAGGAAACAGTCAACAATGAAGGACTAAAAACTGTGATCGCAACACCCAAAAGCCAACAAACCACCACCGAAAGGGACATAAAAGAAATTACACACTCTCAGTGTATCTATAGTTTAATTTCAATGTTTTAGACAATTTTGATCTCAAATTTCAGAAAACTAAGGCTAAGTCTGAAATTTCTTTCAGTAAGTAACTTCAACGTATCTTAAAAGAAAATCGCATCCAAGGATAAGTGAAGAAAGTAATTCACAGGTAAGGACGAATAACAAGCCACCATTCGAGAAAAAAAAGTCCGTGTTCCCATTTTAACAACAATCCATTCTTTATTGGTCATTGTTTGCGAATAACTTTCTTCACAGGTTTTTGGATGCAATTTTCCTTATCTTATAACCCTAGTGTTAGATTTCAGCGCATGGTAAATACCACAAAACACTTTTGTTACAAAAGCCACTACCACTACTTTGTTACCGGGGCTTCTGGAAGCAAGTTCAGAAACGCTTGCACTTGTAAATATCCTATTTCAATATTCAAAGAGAAAATTCCTTAACAATGGTACACCAAAAGACCAATGTCTAATAGCAAGAAAGAACATTGACATAGATTTTTGAATACGACATAAACAACACTACAAAACAAAACATTAATCAAGTACTTTAGCAGTTCCCCCAACCGGGCGCTCCCCCCCCCCCAAAAAAAAAAAAAAAGTCAATTCAATCTAAGGATGATCTTATCAAGGTAGCCTGCAAAAAGGATCTCTTCTAATATAAATGTATATTAAATGCTGTTCCTCAAACTTTAAGGTTGTGTTTGGTATCTTGAAAAGATTTTTAAGCAATAGGGTGGGAGCACATTGGATGATTGGAATGGAATGAAAATGAATGCAGAAAGATAACGTTTGGTATGCATGAAAGAGGGGAGTGAATGTTTACTCAATGGTGCAACAGCAATGGAAGAGGATTGAAAATAAACAAAGTGAAAAAAGACTGAAATGATCTTCTACACACACACACAGACACACAAAATGCAGAAACTCATTGGGTTTTGGAACTTTACATGGGTTTTCCTAGTAATAGTAGCATTCCCTCAAATTTCGAGGGAATGATTTTATGGTTTCGGCCTTTCAGGCTCCCGTAAGAATAAGAGAGAATATTATTCTTGCATTCCAAACACACTTAAATTAATTCCATTGACTTTAGTTGGATTAAACTCATAAATTAGTTACCTAAATTTTGCAACTTTGCACCTCTTGATAAGAGAGAAAGAGAGGAGAGAAGAAAGGAGGAAGAAAGAGACTATTCCATTGATAAATGATCAAAGAGGCAGGGCACAGCACATATGCCCTAAACCTAAACACGTGTAAGGTCCTACACTATCAATACTTTTCTAAAATTCAGCAACAGATAAAGAGGCAGTAATAAAATCATGCATAAAGATAAGAAAGCCCTTAAATAAAGCAGTAACATATAACAATACTCCCTCCCTAAAAAACATCCTTGTCCACAACGATGGAAGTAGTAGTAGGTGCATGAATATTGAAGTGAGGAAATTGTTGTTTGATGGCTGAAAGATCTTCCCATGTGGCATCTTCGGGCTAAGAAAACTTCCAACAAATAAGAACTTGAGTGATGGGCAAGTTATGATGCTAAATAATCTTCCGGCCCAAAATTTCATTTGGTTCTAGCATAAATTGGCCATGATCATCAACTGATGGTAGGGTAGAATGAAAAGTAACATCAAGATGAACAAACTTTTTTAACAAAGAAACATGAAACTCTGGATGCACCCAGGTGTGAGGTGGCAAGTCCATCTCATAAGCAACAGATCCAATGCACTTCAGCACTTTGAAGGGCCGAAAATAACAAGCAGCTAGCTTACGCAAGGAAGAATTATTCAACAAATTCTTCTAAAAGGGATGTAATTTGAGGAAAACCATATCCCCCACATTGAAATGCCGGTCGAAACGGTGCTTGTTAGCTTGTTGCACCATTTGATGTTGAGCCTTCAACAAGTGTTGCTTCAATAGTTGCAAGGTGAGCTCTCGAGCGATGCAAGTTCTATCAACCATCTCATTGGACGAGTCACTCGCGATATAAGGCAAATGATTGGGAGGAGTTACACCATAAATTGTCTCAAAAGGAGTCATCCCAATCAAGGAATGATAGGTGGTGTTATACCACAATTCAGCTAGTGGGAGCCACTTAACCTATTGTTTTAGGAAATCACCAGTCACGCAACGGAGATAACACTCCAAGCAATGATTAAGCACTTCTATTTGGCCATCTGTTTGAGGATAGTAGACGGAAGAAAAGTGCAATTTGACTCCATATAATCTAGAAAGTTCCTTCCAAAATTTGCCACAAAAGATTGGATCACAGTCCAAAACAATGGATTTGGGAAAACCATGCAACTTGACAACATTATCCACAAATACACTAGCAACATCCACAGCAGTAAAAGGATGCTTCAAGGCCATAAAATGGGCAGCCTTAGATAGGCAGTCAACAACCACAAGAATAGTGGTTTTAGAGTAAGACTTACGAAGGCCACTAATAAAGTCCATAGAGAGTTCAAACCAGACGTGATCAGGGATAGGTGATGGTTGGAGAAGCCCTGGGGAGGCGCCCAACTCAAGTTTAAAGTGTTGACAAGTGGTGCATTGCCGCACATAGTTGCGGACATCTCTCTCCATTCCTTTCCAATAAAAGAAAGAAGCTAATCGTTTGTAAGTGGGATTCATACCAGAATGACCACCAATAGCATCAGCATGAAAAAATTGAAGTAAATCTTCTCTGACTCCACGATCAGCCCCTACTACAAGTTTACCCTTCCTTTTCAATAAATGGTGCTGCCATGTATACTTAGAATTGGACAAGGGGTCATGTTCGAGACTCTTAATTAGTTGTTGTAATTGATCATCAAGGAGCCAAGAGTCACGTACTTTGTCATATAGGGGAGAAATAGGTGTAGAAATAGCCAAACAATTCCCAATAGAGCGTCAAGAAAGAGCATCAACTGTTGTATTGTCGCAACCCTTGTGGTAGATGATGTCATAGTCGAGTCCCCAAAGCTTATAAAGCCATTTACACTGCTCTTGGCTTAAATCCCACTGTTCTAATAAATGTTTCAAGCGCAAGTGGTCTGTTTTGATAATGAATTTTGGCCCCCAAAGATAACAACGTCATTGCTTGACAGCAAAAACAATAGCTAGCAACTCATGTTTATAAGCAGATAATTGGTGCTTGCGAGTTGAAAGGGACTTGCTAGCAAAAGCCAAGGGGTGACCCTTTTGAGATAGAATTGCTCCCAAACCATATCCTAAAGCATAAGTTTCAATCACAAAAGTTTCATTAAAGTCGGGAAGGACAAGCACTAAGGGAGAGATCATAGCACTCTTGAGGGATTCAAAGGCTACCTGAGCTTGAGGAGACCACACGAAACATTCATTCTTCTTCAATAATCCAGCAAGGGGGATACTAGTAGAACCATATCCCTTCACAAAACGTCGGTAATACCTTGTGAGACCAAGAAATCTGCATAATTCCTTGACCGAAGAAGGAATAGGCCAAGAGGCTATGGCTTCCAGTTTCTTCGGATCTGCCTGAACGCCATGAACAATGATGACATGGCCAAAATAATCTATATGGTTTGCTGCAAAAGTGCCCTTAGAGGCCTTAGCAAACAATTGATGGTGCCGTAACGGTAATAACGTTGCTATCAGATGATCTAAGTGAGCTGCCCAATGTTTACTGTAAACCAAAATATCATCAAAAAAGACTAAAATAAACTTTCGCAAGAAGGGTCAAAAAACTGAGTTCATATGACCCTGAAAAGTAGCAGGAGCATTAGTAAGGCCAAATGGCATAACCATAAATTCGTACAAGCCATCATGAGTATGGAAAGCTATCTTGTCAATGTCCACTTGATTCATTCGAATCTGATGATAACTGGCACGCAAATCCAATTTAGAGAAAAATTGAGCTCCAGTAAGCTCATCCAAAAGTTCCTCTATAATTGGAATTGGAAATTTATTCTTGACAGTAGCCTCATTCAACCTTCGATAATCAACACAAAAACGCCACGCACCATCTTTTTTCTATACTAAAACAACTGGAGCAGCGAAGGAACTATGGCTTTCTCTAATAATCCCATTGTCAAGCATCTGTTGTACTTGCTTCTCAATTTCAAATTTCTAAATAGGTCTATACCAATAAGGCTTGCAAGAAATCGGATGATTCACTTTGAGGGAAATAGTGTGATCAAAAACACGTGATGAGGGTAGAATGGAAGGCTCAGCAAACACATCCAGAAATGAGTTTAAAATAGCTTTCAACTCAAGCTGCCGATTGGCAGAAAGAGATGAGTTCTGGGAAGATTGTACCTGAAGTTGAAGAGGAGCATGAATGAGGTAGAGAGTATCCGTTGGTAACCAAGGACCATCTGAAATGGGTGGGTGAACAATAAGGTCTGGTATCTTGCACCCTATGCCGTGAAATTCAATGAGGTTCCCATCTTTGTAAAATTCAAACAAATTTTCAGTCATATCCATAGTAAATCGGCCCAATGACTTGAGCCATTGTGCCCCTAAAATCATGTCATACGCCCCAATATTCATTATTAAGAAATCAAAAGAGAAGACAGAGTCGCCAATTTCCCACTCTAAATTGGGGCAATACTGTGTAACTAAAAGCTGGCGAGTGTCTGCTACAGTAATACGAACTCCTTGCTTTTTTTGAACAGGTAATCGGAGTCTCTTAGCCAACTTCGAATCAAGCACGTTATGAGTGCTGCCAGTGTCAATCAGAATAATGACCTGTTGACGCTTAACCCGTCCAAGCAGACATAGGGTCGAAACCCCTTCTCGACCTTCCATAGCATTAATAGTGCCCGTGGGTTCTTCATCAGTTACTTCTTCTTTGACATCTTCAAAAATGCCGAGCTTATCATCCACAAGCAGAGCATAGAGTTGCGAATCTCAACACTTATGACCATTGCTATAACGCTCACCACACTAATAGCAGAGGCCCTTGGCCTGCATTCGTCCATGTCCTGTTTAGAGAGGGTCCTTTGGGGCTTGGAAGAGGCCGAAGATACCGAGTTTGCTGGAGGAGATGGTTCAAGCTTTCTCCAATAATGGGCCAAGGGACGAAGTGGGTTTAGAAGGGAAGTCTGACTTGGGACTCGAACTGCCAGCATAGGAAACCCGAGAAGGATTAGCGGCCTGGAACATGGACAAAGAGTGATAACGATGCGATGAAGACATGAAAACAAGGGCATGATCGTGAATGGCCTGAATCGCGGCAAGAGTTTCATTGCAGTAGCTAAGGAAGATGGTTTAAAGCTGAGAACGCTCTGTTGAATGTCACTCCTCAATCCACCAATGAAGCAGTTCATCGCAGCATCATCCGATAAGTCTACTTCTGTCAATAACTCATCAAACTTCTCCTCATATTCATCAATTGATTCACCCATCTGAAGTTTCTTAATGGCAATCATTGAGTTGTCATCCTTAATATCCCCAAATTTGGCCTCCATTTCTTTGAAGTAGTCATCTCAAGAAATGTTCGATAGTTGTCTCTGTCTCACAAGAGAGATGCCAATACAATGCACGTTTCTCCAGGTGAATGCTTAGAAGCCTAATGCGATGTTGAAGAGGAGTTTCATCAACAGCAAAAAATTGACGACATCGGTAAGCCCATCCTCTAAAGTCAGTACGGTCAAACTTAGGAAATGCAACTCTATTGTGTTTGGTCGAAACTGAATATGGGGAAGGAGGTGTAGGAAGCAGGCCTTGGAATGAGCCAAATTGTGGTGGAGGGGTGGAAATGGGTGGTGGGGGTGCTGAAGCTGAAGATGAAGGTGTGGCAAGACGTGAGAATGGTGTTTAAGGCAAAGTTGGAAGTGGAATGATGACGGGTTGGAATGGTGGTGACATAGTAGGACGTTGGGCAGGGCCAATAAGAGGGTTGGAGGGCTCACCAATCTCAAAGGTAAGTGGCTGAGGAAGTTGAGCTGCCATGGTTGAAAGTTTAGCAGACATATCTGCTAAATGATCGGAAAATTTGCCAAGCGTCTGTTTCATTTCTGAGATATTGTCTGTGTTCTGTCGCACTAACATAGATTGCATTTCCAAGTAGTGTTCCAAATCACTAAGCCTTTCAGTGGAGGATCGCATCTCCGGCGGAGCCATGGCCGGAGAAATGGCTCTGATGCCAAATGATAAGAGAGAAAGAGAGGAGACAAGAAAGGAGGAAGAAAGAGACTATTTCATTGATAAATGATCAAAGAGGCAGGGCACAGCACATATACCCTAAACCTAAACACGTGTAAGGTCCTACACTGTCAATACTTTTCTAACATTCAGCAACAGATAAAGAGGCAGTAATAAAATCATGCATAAAGACAAGAAAGCCCTCAAATAAAGCAGTAACACATAACACCTCTAGTCTCGATATTTGTATCCTCTAAATTATATTAAAAATATTTGAAGACAAAAGTTTATTAGATATGTAATATTTTAAAAATGGAGATAATGATCACTTGAGAAAGCTCGATTACCTCGAATATAGACAGACGCACAACCCACTAGTCCCCAAAGTCTTCAGAGAGTGCAGAGATAATGGAGCAAAAGAAAATGTATCGTATCGTATGTTTGCGGTTATCGATTGATCGACTTATAAGGATCAGATCAGTAACTGCTTTATTAAATAATTAAATAATTGATTTCATTATCTCTGACTCAATCAGTTAAGAAATAGGGAATAATTGACAGCTATTGGATTGTGGGTTGAGCATCTGTCCATTAAGCTCACTTGTGTGGTTCACCTATCACGATCCACACAATCCACACAAGATCACAAAGATCAATCTTTTTTGGCTTATTAATCAATGTTAATTCACAAATGAATAAATATTCCAACAAATAAGATATTAGAGCATATTTACATAAGATAACAAATAAACATGTCCAATATAATTAAAAAAAATGACAATCAACCTTCTTATATTAATACAATTTTAGTTTTAGTATAATTATTATTTTAAAAATTTTAAATTATTATTTGCTAAAAAATTATTAATTTTTAAATTAAATTATCCCCCACAGAATCCTGGCACCGCCACCTCTAAGTCCTTTAAGTTTAACTCACGGTGGCTAAAAAAAAAAAAAACCAAAAACTAAAAAACTTCAATCATAACTTTGCCTACAAGCATCTAAAATCATATTTTATTTTCATCCCCAGATTATCAAAAATAAAAAATAAAAAATAAAAAAGGAAGAAAGACGGTATGACAAGTTGACTTGATAAGTTATATGTTTGTCATCTTCCAAAATTTAAACGTGCAATCCAAATTAATAACCAAAGCTATAATACAATTTAAGCCACAAAAAAAAAATCCATAGACCTTGACTTTAGAAGAATCGATAGTTACATCATCACCGGTCAGGATGCTGGGATCGTCGTGAAGGATGCAGAGAGAAGAAACGACCTCGGAAGCCGTCTGGACGCAGCGGAGGAAGGGGGAGACGAAGACGCGATAGATCGGATACCCGAGAAAGCGGCGGAACTTCCGACCCGTAACGAAAGCCCGAATCTGGCCATCAAGGATGAGGGGCGGATCCCAAGGCCGGGCTGCGTTGGTCACCCAGGAAGGATCGAAGTTATCGATGCGATCGCCGTGCCTCATTACGACGACGTTTTGGTAGAAATCAGGAAGCTTGTTGTGGGCTCCCTTGGAACCCATTTTCACGGAATGTACAGAGCAGAAGAAAGAGAATGGAAGTGTGAGGTTATTGAACAATGAGGTCGGGTCGGGTCGGTCGGGCGGACGAGAAAGGGAGGGATCCTTGCTGAAGGCTTCGTTTTTCTTTTTCGTTTAGCCGGACCTTGCGGCGTGTTTGACTTAATGGGAGGGGAGAAGATGGAAAAGTAATGTTTTTATATTACCTTATTCAATTTTATTGGAAAAAAGTGAAAGAGTTTTTAATAATTATTTATTTAATTTATAAGGAGAGATTATGATTATGTTATCATTATATCTTCATACAAATTTTTTTTTAACTTTTTATCATATAAATTAATTTAATGTGTATAATTATTTAGAAAAAAGCATCTTATTAATTTTTTTAGCTTTTTTTAACGTATGCTTGGATGGGTGACACTTTTATCAACAATTATATAAAAGAAATTAACACCTTGTGTAAAAACTTTCATAAAAAATATTATATCTGTTGGCCATTGAAAATAAATTTGTTTTCTTATGTCATAGAATAACACATCAGAAAAAGCTTTCAATAAAGATCAAATGATTTTAATACTAATTTATAAAAATAAAGGACTTAAATTGAATTAAAATTTATTATAAAAAAATAAAATTACCTCTTATTTGTATGTATATACTTTTTTAACAACAAATCTTTATTAAAAAAAATGTCTTATTTTTATTTTAACAATTATTAATTCTATTATTAATAACTTCAAAAAAATTAACTTGATAGTGGAGATGAATAAGTGTTGTGATTTAATAAATAAATTTTAATTTAAAAAAATAAGCTCTATTTTCATTTTAATAATAATCAATTTCTTTTTTAACAACTTCAACAAATTAACTTGGTAGGAGAGATTAATAAGTATTGTGATTTGGTAAACAAGTCACCATTTAAAAAAAAAATATGTCTCATTTCCATTCCAACAATAATTCATTGATTCATGAACAACTACAAAATATTGACTTGGTAAAAAGAAATTGTTCTATTCTGATAAAAAAATCTTGATTCGAACAAAAGTAAGTCTTTTTTTTCATTTTAGTAATAAGCAATTCTCCAATTACAACAAATATACATCATGAATAATTTTATCTTTCATAAAAAAATTTAATTATATTTAAATTTTTTAATCCTACATAGTAATATTAGAATCACTTAATTATGTTTAATAATCTTTGATTGTGATTTTTCCTTTTTTTTTTCTTTTGACAGTCCCAAATTCAAAAAATTTATTGCGTGAAAAATGAAAAGCTCACGAGACCCAATAGTTAATTAAGGAAAAAGTAATTATTTAACTCTTGTAATTTTGATTCCATCCTAATTGATTTGTCAAATTTTACCTCATTGCAACTTATTTTCATAGTTTTAATTCAATTAAGGCTTAATTTCTCAATTTATTTTTTTTTTTTGGTCACGAACTCGGTCTTTCAATTTTTACTTAATGCAAGTTAATCCTCAGAGTTTTATTAATTTAAAATATTAATGTTTTAATAAATAATTTTAGCCCTTATAATATAGGGACTCATATTTTAAATAATTAAAATAATAATAACTGATTTACACTTAGTAAAAATTTAGGGATTGAGTTTCAAGACTATAAAAACTAAGCAGTGAATTAAAATTTAAAGATTGAATTTCAACTTAATTAAAATTATAAAATTAAGTAATTAATTTTAGTATTTTACCATTAATTAATTGTGACGGAGATCCACTTGAGTTTTTTTTTTTTTTAACAAAACAAATTCATTTCCCAAACAATCTTTTAATCTGGAATTCACAACTACTCCCCCGGTTAACAGCTTATTGTTTTGTTTTTATTTATAAACAAAATCACATTTCTTGATATGTATTTATTACAATTTGTTTTAATTATCCCTCATAAACTCATAATTGTCATTCATAAAGAAACAATTAACGCATTCTTATTAGGGTATGTTAATCCATTTTTTTATTTTTAAATACAATTATTATAGTTAACTAATTTTTTTAAATTATGTAATACAATTATTTCCTCTCATATATAAAAATCGAGAGAATAGGGAGTGTGTTATATCATATTTATAACAAATATTTTTAAATTTACCACTCCCTCAGTTTTATAAGATACTTTTGGAATGATTTTATATCTGAAAATATATGATATTTTGAAAAAGAATTTTATTGAATATACTTGTTTTAATATTATTATTTCCTCTTTATTATATTTTCTCTCTATTTAATGTTTTACAAATAAAGTCATATTAAATGAGGGATACTTTTAAAAATTTACATTTATATTTTATAAAAATAATATTATAAAGTATATTTGATGAACTTTATTAATATATATAAATTTATTAAAAAATATCTTATAAATTGAGACGAAGAAAAAAATAAAAAATAAAAAATTTGGACAATTTAAAAGAATAAAAATTAGAACTAAGTTTCGATCCACTAATCATTTTCATTTATAATGAATCTATTAGAACTCAAAACTTTATTTTGACAAATTTGTCACTATCCTTTTAAAATTTATTAATTATTAATCATTTGCATCAAAAAGATTTTTTTTTTTGGATAAAAGATCAAATACAAATGACACATAAATAAAATAAGGAATTAAAATGAGAAGAAAAAAGAAAAAAGACAGTTGTCCTAGTTTACAAGAAGTAGCTATTAAGAGTGTAGGACAGCTATTATGATTCGGAGAGGTAACAGGAGATTGGTTGCAGATGTTGACTTCTTTAAACCAAAAGTGCTTTTGATGTCCGACCATATGACACATCCAACGTTACATTGTAGATCATGTGAGTTAATCGAGGAGTTAAATATATTTATGATTCTGCTATTGCAAATACTATTTCTTTCCATAGAAATAATCTAAAGCAGAGCAGATCTGAGGCAATCAATGGCAAATTTTGAATTGAATGTAATCTCCCTTTTCCTCCACTTCAATCATGGGATCATTATAAAAAGAGATATCAATTTGCACAGTTATTCCATGTGAAGAGTTTTTCTTCGAACACGGAACCTTCCAACCTTGGATTGGTAGTCGATGATGTACGTTTAGAGAAAGACCGATCTTAGAAGCACCTTCATTAAAATTAGAGGGTAGATGATTTCCCCAGTCATAGATATGTTCTAGGAAGAAGCTCCTATTAGCAAAATCCTTTAAAAGAATATTGAGGGTGACGATGAAACCTTTTAGGAGTAGGTCCTCTGATTCTTTGACTAATGATGTGGTAAAATGCTTGATATCTTCAACATAATTTGCTTTTGATATGAAACCAGTCTTCAACCCTAAAGCTGCAAACCATACTAATCTTACAAGAGGGCATTTAAAAAAGAGATGAGGAATAGATTCCTCATCATTACATCCAAAAGCACAACAATTTGCCACATGAAAATGATGCTTATTAAGGACATCAATAGTTGGAATTGCTCTGTTAATGAGCTTCCAAAAGAACAATATAAATTTGTGTGATAGGTTAACTTCCTTAAGCAAGACTAAGGAAAAGGGTCGGTCAATTAGTTCTCAAAAAACTCTTGAGCAAGCAGATGATATCTAAATTTAGTGAGATAAGTCCCTGAATTATGTCCATTCCAAATTAATTTGTCCTTACATGAAATCATGGAGATCCTCATTGAAGTGAAATGAAAGACTATATCTTTAGAAAATTGAGATTTGAGAAGATCCAAGTTCCATTGACGGGGATACCATGGATTATTTGAGTTAAGAATGAAATTAGATACCTTAAGACAATTCTGAGGATCAGCCATAGGGATGGGACTTGGTGTATAAAGAAAAGGGCCTTTGATATGGATGCTTTCACTTGATCCAACTTGCCAATTTAAGTTATTGCTATTGATGTTGTTGCAACCAAGAATACCTTTCCAAATCCAGAAGGTATTGTGTGGAATTTTAATTGCAGACCTCATTTAAATCCACATATTTCTTTTTTAACGTGGAGCCATTCAGAGAGATATCTGAAGAGTTGATCAATCTCCACATTTGTTTTGCCAACAAACTCTGATTAACCAGTGAGATAGGTCTAAGACCTAAACCTCCCAAATTTTTTGAACGAAACAGCATAGACTTACTTGCAAGGTACATCCTCTTCTGCCCATTTGAATCTCCCCAAAAAAATCAACACATTTAGCATCTATTTTGTTGCAGATTGCTTTAGGGAGTTTAATACAAGACCCTGGGTAGCTATTAGCTGCCGAGAGAACAGACTTAATTAATGTCAACCTTGACACTTGAGCCATGGTATTAATTTTCCATGCAGCTAATCTTTTGTTAATGTTTTCAAGGAGTTGATTGTAAAGGATAGATTTATCTCTTCCTAGATCAACCCATGTATCAAGGTATTTACCAAGCCTTTTTCTCAAGATGAACTCCAAAAAAAAAAATTGCCCAATCTTTTTTAAAATCAGATGTAGCACTTGGTAAGGCAATAAGTGAGGATTTAGAGTAGTTAATTTCCTGTCTCGAGAGAAGACAATAGGTATGCAAAGCTTCTTTAACACCAATAAGATTTCTTCTCATACATTCAAAAAAAAACCAGAAGAAGGGAGTCATTTGAATATGAGAGATGAGAAATTGGCCTTGCATTATCACAGATTTTGATGCCTCTCCATATACCTAAGTTTTCCTGTTCTTCAATTAGGCAAGAAAGAATATTTGCAGCAAGAATATATAAATAAGATGAAAGAGGGTCTCCTTGCCTAATACCTCTGGATGGAGTGATTTTTCCTGAAGGATTCCCATGAAAGAGAAAATGATATTCAATAGTAGAGATGCACTGTTGAATTAGATTTATCCCTTTTTCAAGGAATTTCATCCTTCGCATGATGGCTTTAATAAAATTCCAGGAAAGCTTGTCAAAGGCTTTAGAAAAATCCATTTTAAGAGTAGCAAGCTTAGTTTTCCTAAAAGAGGAGTTTTGAATTTGATGCATTAGATCAGAAGCTAGGAGAACATTATCTTTAATCAATTTGTTCTTTAAAAAAGCACTTTGAAAGGGCAGAATGAGGTGATCTAAGATTATCTTTAGCATATTGCAAAGAGTCTTTAAAAAGATTTTATAG
This sequence comes from Prosopis cineraria, assembly GCF_029017545.1. NCBI lineage: Eukaryota > Viridiplantae > Streptophyta > Magnoliopsida > Fabales > Fabaceae > Prosopis > Prosopis cineraria. Next base: position 16,767,427 of record NW_026555343.1, on the reverse strand, counting down.
ATAGTGTTGCGAAGACTAATAGGCCTTAGGTCTTTGAAAGATTGCACATTTTCACCTTTAAGGATAAGGATGACGTATGTTTTGTTCATTTCCTTAAGCAAGTGTTCTAATGTCCAAACATGATTCACCATTCCAATTACATCTTGACCCACAGTAGACTAATTCCTTTGGAAAAAAATCTGTATGAAAACCATCCGACCCTAGGAAACTATTTTCTTGCAGTCTAAAAATAGCTTGCTTGATCTCATTATTTGAAAGCTGTTGAGATAAAAAAAATTAGAATTTTCTATTATGAGTTTTGAAATATTTAGGTCCACTAATTTCCCAGAGGTAAAATTTTGATGAGTCTAGATTTTAGCAGAGAAGATTTCATAAAAATAATGCCCACCAATTGCATGAATCTCATCAAGATTTGAGGTCTATGAGCCATATAATTTTTTAATAGAGCCAATGAAGTTCTTCACTTTCCTTCTATTGATTAGTGAGTGAAAGAATTGAGAATTTTGTTCTCCCTCAACAGGCCAATTCAACTTAACATGCTGTTTCAAAAATCTATGCTAACAATCATATAAGAAATCCAGCTGATGTTGGAGATCAATGAGAGAATTTGATAATTCTTTTTTATTGCAGCTATCTATAGATTCAAAGATTTTGAGGATTTCATTTTCTAGGACTTTAATCCTGTCTGGAATAAAGCTAATGTATGATTTACTCTAATTTGAAAGAGTACTAAGAGTACATGAGAGCTTCCTCATGATGTCAAAGCTAATAGGTCCATTTCCTTGTAAAGGCCAGCATTGAGAAATAATCCTCTTACAGTCCTTAAAATTATACCATAATAGCTCAAATCTTAGAATCTTCTTTCATTTAGCAGGAGGGATAGATGTTTAAAAAAGGATTGGAGAATGATTAGATGCTGCTATTCCAAGAGTTTGAACATTAGAGAGTGGAAAATATATAGTCCATTTCCTATTATATAGGGCCATATCAATTTTTTCTCTAACATTAGCAACTCTCCTTCTATTGTTCGACCATGTGAATTTAGGTCCAAATTAAGGAATGAAAGTTAGCTTATTGTTGAAGATGCAGTCTTAGAAGAGGACAACACCACTAGTAGATGGGTCTGTGTTTAATTTATCTAAAGGATAAAGAACTTGGTTGAAATCACTAATTAAGAGCCAAGGATGCTTAATAGTTGGGGAGAAATTAGAGATCCAAGACCATAAAGAAGAACGACAAGATGTGACAGGGGGCCATAAATAAAAGATGCGTAGGATTCATTCATCGAGTTTTTTCAACATATTTTACAATGTATGACCATAGGTGAGCAATCAAGGATAGATACATCAAAAGTAATAGACCAAGCCCTATGTTTTGGCCTCCCCTTTAACTGCATTACATCCTCAAGTATTATTGAATCCAGAAGCAGAAAGCACAGAACTAGCAGCTTCAAATTTGATTTTCGTTTCAGTGAGGTAAGACAAAATTTGGGACATGATGATCCAGTAGCTGCTTAAGTCTTTGAATTGTCGTGGTCTTCCTCAACCCACGATAGTTCCAACTAATGATTCTCATGGATCTTTGGGAAGCTTTCCTTCGGCCGCTTCCCTAGCCTTTTTGGATTTGGTATGGTTTGCAAAGGTCTTGAGTTTCTTTTTAACTTCCTCAAGAGTCAGGGAGACATCTAGATGATGCTTTTTACCTAAATTTGGAGAAATAAGAATTTTAGCTTTCTTAGATTTAGGAGGAGGGTTTAAATTATAAAGTTCTTCAAGCTGATCCTTAGGAGGAAAGGTGCCAAATGGTGGGATCTGGTTCAGTGGAGAGGCAATCAAAGGGGAGAAAGATGAGTGGCGCTCAATGATGCAGTTGATATCTTGTTGTGAAAGAGGATTGGGGGTTGGGGTGGTTATTGAGATAGCAAGTGGATCATTTTGCAGTGGAATTAGTGATGGGAGTAAAGGATAGATGCTAGACAAGCAAATGAATCATCTGAAGCTTTTGATTTTGGGGATAAGAGTAAAAGCGAAAAAGGCCATAATTATAGGTAAATAAGTAAAGGCATTAGCTACAGGTCATGATAAATTGGAAAGCAGGAAGAGAAGGTGGGATCAGTTGCTAGCAATAATTTTGGCTATTAAAGCTTTACAGAAAGAGGGCAACAGGTGTAAAAGTCTCCTCATAGTCAATACCATACTCCTAAGTGAATCCTTAGGCCACCAAGTGGGCCTTATGTTGTTTCAAAAAGCCATCAAAATAAGTCTTGTTCTTGTAGACCCATTGACACCCAACTAAAGTTTAACCAGGAGGAAGATCAACAAGACCCTAAGTATGCATTTTCTCCTGGGCCTACAATTTATCATCTAGAGCTTGCTGCCAAAGGGGATCACAAGAGGTGTCCTTAAAGGATTTAGGTTCCTGAAACTGGAGAATAATGGAAAAATAATGGTAATTATCAAGGTAAGAAGGAGGATTTCTTACATGATTGGGTCAAGATTCTATGGACGATGTAGGCTCAATAAGCTTGACTTGTGCTGGAGGAGCAATAAGTGTGACAGTAAGCACGTTTGGAGTGGGCATAGCATCGATCGTGGAAATAAGCTCAGTAGAAGAATATGTACTTAAGTCACTGGGATAAAAATCAATAGAAATATTTGTAAATAGAGGAGGTAAAGAAGATGAGAATGATGAGAGATCTGTTAGAGACGAAAACTTAATATTTTTGAAAAAGACAACATGTGGAGAAATACGAATACAATGAGAAAGAGGATTCTAATAATGATAACCCTTATGCTCAAAATCATAATCAAGAAAACAACAAACATGAAAACAAGCTTAAAGTTTGTTTGTTTCATGAGATAGAAGAAGAACAAAACAAGCATAAGCAAATACTTTCAAAAGACTATAATTAGGAGGATAACCATGAAGACACTCAAAGGAGAAATGTTGCCGATGACAGGAGACGGGAGTTGATTGATGCAAAAGATAGAGGTTAAGGTTACTTCACCCTAAAACTGTTTAGGACAAAAAGAGGAAATGATTAATGCTCTAATAGAATCAAGAATATGACGGTGTTCATACTCAACACAACCATTTTGTTGGGAAGTATAGGGACAAGAATATTGAGAAATAGTACCTTGAGAATCAAGAAAGGTGAGTAATCTAGAGTCACAATCATTATCACAACAAAATTTTTTGATAACTTTAGAATACTGAGTATGAATCATAGTTGCAAATTTGATATAAAGTTCAAGTAATTCAAATCAATGTTGCATCATACAAATTCAGGTAAAAAGAGAAAAGTCACCAACAAAAATCACAAAATATCAGGATCCTCCCATAAAGGGAATAGGTGCAGGACCCCAAACATCAGAATGAATCAACTTGAAAGGAGAAGCAGTGATACAATCATTTTTATGAAAAGACAAAGCGGGTTGTTTTGAAGTCTGACAAGAAATGCATTGCAAAGAATGACTATGAACATGACCTAAAAGATCATTAGAAATTAAAGGACACAATTTACTCAAAAGGGTGAGTAAGATGACAATGCCATAAGTCGAGAGAAGAATCAGGTGAAAAGGATGTGGAGGTAGCACACAATATGAGAATAATGATCTCAGGTAGGTGCATTGAGGTGAGCTCGAACATGCGATAACTTTGCACCCGGTCCTGACAACCTATCGTGTCTGATAATCCATCACAACACAACCATGTTTATTAAATAACATGTCATAACCCAAATCAACAAGTTGTCCAATAGAAAAAAAAGTTGAAGTTAATGGCAAGAACAAAATATGTATCATAAATGGGTAGGGAAGGCAAGGAGACAGTACCAATATGACTAACAAGCATTTGAAAATTATCAGCAGTGTGTATGTGATAGGAAATAGAGTTAGGTGTCATAGAAGAGGAGAAATTTTCCTGACCTATCATATGATGGCAACAAGTAGAGTCAAAATACCAAGTGAATTTACCAGTGACAGTAAATAAGGCAATAGATGGACTAGATGAACTAGAGATGAATGTGTGCAACAAAGTTTCAAGTTCAATAGGAGAGGTTCCTAAAGTAGGCTATGCAAGATCCTATTTTTCCAACCAAAGACGATAAATGTAACCACTCAAGCTAACAAATACAGATTGAGCAACCTCTTAATTTTTCATTTTTCAAGGAAAAAGAGGCTTACAAAAGAGAATAAAGGATTAAAAACACCCAAACTAGAGACTGTAGTGCAAATGGCATAACATTCATACTAGGAAACTAATTACAGATCTGACCGTTGAAAATGACGCATTAGATGTTCTGTACTTGCTAACCAAATTTTAGCATGATCCAATGGTTAACGAATCTACAAATGCTTATTTACCGAAATTGCCTTGTGGACATGTGAAAATAAATTTAAGGTGGATCTAAACTCGTAACGAAATAAGGCAACACTGTGAAGGAAGGCTAATGCTTTTCAAAAACTGACTTATCATTGAAAAAATATCATATGGCTCTAGCATCATGAAAGTTATCAAAGACAAGAGAAATAAATTAGAGAAGAATTAAAAAATCATATCAGTTACTATTGTGATGAGTATAATATATACAAGGAGAAAGAGATAATCTAATAAAGACTATTTATAATAATATCGTATCAAATAATCTCTCTCAAATAATGGCAAAGAATAAATAGTAATATATATTTAGAATATTCTAGATAACAACTCTTAGTGTCAATTACCAATGTACTTGTTGATGAGTAAAAGATAACTTTACAAGAGCATTTGGGCTAATAAATATAAAAGATAAAATATAAAAAATAATTTTTACATGTTCTAAATTGCTTATATTTTTAACTAAAATTAATTGAGCAAAAATGTTTATATTTTGAACTTGAGGGAGTATGTGGTTCAACATGTGTAAAATTTTGTCCTTTAAAAGCATGAGTATTTTTTCCTCACATTTTTTAAGTGGAAATAAGGTAGACTCCTATCAAGGATTTATAACCTAACCTACTTCAAACCTAGATTAACTTATTTGTTAAATAGGTCTAAACTTGGTTCACGCATTTAATTAGGTATATTTAGTTAAATAGGCTAGTTCTAGCTTGTAAGTGTAATGAGCTGGCTTGTTTTTACATATATATTATTAAAATGTAATATTTTTTATACACATTACTTTCACTATTTGATTTTTAATCAATCTATCTTTTTTTTATTTTTAATTATGTTTTTAGATTGGACTTATATATTAATTTTAATATTATTACTTTATTGTTGTATTGTAATTAGTAAATTATTTTAATTATTATATATTAGAATTGATAAATCATGTTATATAAATATAAACTTTAATAATTTTAAAATATATTTGAGACGTTTAAAATTAACACATAAACCTATTTAAAATATTTACTTTTAAGTTGGCTTTTAAATAAATTTTTACACTAAGCTAGCTTTATGTATGCTTAAACTTGAACAATTAAAAAAAAAACTTTATATAAGTTTTAGATCAAATTCAAATTTCCAACCTACCATATAGGCTACGTTAATCTAGTCTATTTTCACCCATACTCACAACACACATTAAATTTTTTTTTTTTGTTTTTTTAACTTATACATCATAAAAGAAATGGAAATTTGGGCCAATCCAACTTATCTAAATTTGTCCACCAAATAGGCAAGAAAAAAACAACAGTAGGATCCATAACTGGATGGCTTCGTTCTTTGATTTTAGATGATGTCCCCTGTAATTCTCTGAGTTCATAATATCAGAGGGACGAATCCAGAAACCATAATATCAGAGGGCTAAAATTAAAAAGTTATCTAAATGTGGACACAACATTAATTTCTACATTTTTCACAAACAAACTAATTTTTTGGGAAAAAAAAGTTTGAACCCCCGGGGGCGTACTTTATATTCGCGACTGGTTAGATTGAAGCCTCGAACATTTAACTTGGTCTTTTCTTTTGTAGTTAATAATAATATTTTTTTTAATCATTAATAAAGATTAATCTCGTTAGTAAAGAGTTAATTCATAATTTATAAGATTGTAAGATTAAATCTTGCTATCAATATAATAATATTTTGGTGGGTGATTTATCATTACATTTGTGGGATCTCTTTGAACCTAATTTACTTAAATTTTTTTTTAACGTTAATTTTTTTTTAATACTTATATTTGACACAAACCATATTTTAAAATATAAGGAATTTTAATGTTTTCTAGGATAATTAATGAGATTTTTTTAAAAAATACTTCAAACAAATATTTGAAATTGATGAAAATTTTAAATGTATTTAAAATTAAATTGTCATATTAGATGAGGGTCGACATGAAAATAATACGTATTTTTAAATTATATTAATTATTTTCTTGAAGATAAAAATTCATTAAGAAATACTTTATAATTTTTAGGTGAGGGAATATATTTTTTAAGCCTTCGTTTGACAGTTTTGGATTAATGAGTAAATATGATATTGAACTATTGTTTAAAAATCACCTTAGATCTTAAATTTTTAAAATATGTAAAATAAACTCTAAAATTTTAAATTTATAGCAAAATAGACCCAGACTGTTAATTTTTTAACACCGTTACTATTTATGTGGGTACTGTAACAGTTAGGATTAAACTAGTAGGAAAATAAACTCTGAAGAGTACCTACATTGATAGTAACGATGTTAAAAAGTTAATGGTCAAAGTTTATTTTGCTATGAATTTAAAAGTTTAGGATTTATTTTATATATTTTAATAGTTCAGAGTCCAAGGTAATTTTTGAGTAAGAGTTAAGGGTCCCATTTACTCATTAACTCGATGGATTTTTAGGAAAAGCCTTACATGATCAGTAATTGATTTTGGTCACGTAGTTGACACTAAATATTAGCAATAAATGATTAGTATAATGAAGATATGTTCCAAAATATGTTTTTTTTTCTTCACTCACCACCCTAAACTCTCCCCAAATATATTGGAAAAATATCAATAAAAACCTCTTGACTATACTTATTTTGAATTAAAACTTATAAATTTTTAAAATATCACTGCAGTTCAGGGATCCTAATTTTATATTAAATTTTTGAGAAAAACAATAAAATTACCCCTCATTTAAAGTAATATAAAAAATCTTTATTTCACTTATTCATTTACTTATAGAATATTATCCATTACCTTGTTTCACTTGATTTCATTTCTAATGTTTAAATCATCTTAAAATAACTTATTTGTTTTTATACTATATGTTATTCATTTATTTACAGACTGTTGTTTATTTGCCTACTTACAGATTGTTGTTTATTTGCCTACTTTATTGATATTTTTCCAAATATATTTACCTAAACCTACTTGACTCAAACCCACAACCTCTTTGATCTGAAGGCGCTTAGGATGCCACTAGGGCCATTGCCTAAAACACAAGTCCCTTAAATCATTGGATAATTGGATCTGCAATACTCCCTCTAGTCCTATTTATGGAGTAGAGAGAGAAGAATTTTTTTGCTCCTATTTATAAGTCACATCATTAATTTTTTATCATAAATTTTTTTACCCTCTATTGAATGTTGGAAAGAGAAAATATGTTATTGAAGTGTGTATATTTAATAGGGGCAAAGTTAATAACTTATTAAATTTTAAGATAGAATTAATGAGTTTTAAAGTTTTTTTTGATATTGGTGAAATATGTTGAAAGTGACTTATAAATAGGACCAGATGAGTAGTTATTCTTTAATATTCTCATGATTATAAATTGTAATAATCAAAATTTACTTTTTTTAAGGGAAAATAACAATAAAATATTTTTAAATTATATAAATGATAATATGTTCCTTTAAAATACCATAATTCTAATGAAATATCTAGAAACTTGTGTGTCAATAAATTTTAAAGTGAAAAAATTATTTTATCTTTACTGAAAATAACAAGCCCCAATCGCTACTTTTAAAAAAAATTATAACTTTTATTTTGTAAATCATAAGAGTTGAATAAGAAATCACAACTTGTCAAGTTAAATTTTTGTTATTAAAAAAAAAGCTCCAATTATAACTTTTTCTTAAGGAAAAAAAAACTTTTTTTTGTTAATTACAAAAATTAAATAAAAATTAAAATTTATTTAGAATAATTTCTATTATAAAAAAATAAGTTTTCAAAATAATAAACAACATTTACAACTTTTTTTAAAGAATCATAATTTTCATTGAAGGAATCATAATAATTAAACAAAAAATCATAATTTGATAATAAGGGTAAAATAGTTTTTTTAATTTAAATTTATTGACAAAGAAACCTTTAAAAATTTTATTAGAATTATGACATTTCAAAGGATCAAATGTCATCATTTATATAATTTAAAAAAAAATTTATCATCATTTTCTCTCTCTTTTTTTAATGTAAAAGCGTCATACAGTGTGAGTTAAGCCTTGGCATCAAAAGCACAGTATTCAAATTAGATGAGTCATCCAATTGGTGGTTTAATTGATGCTAATTAAATTGATATATTGTAAAATATATAGAAAATATTTTATTTAAAAAAATAACATAAATATATTTTAAATCTATTGTAAATAAATGAAAAAAAAGAACAAACAAATAAAGTTATCATAAAAATAGAGGAATACAAGTTTGAGTCTATTATAATGGGTTAGTTTCTCATGACTTGATGAATTAATGTTTGAATCTGGGGAAAATCACTCTAACATCCCATGGAAGCACTTAAATATGCTGAGATCCCATGAATTCAAGAAATTACTACTAGATCCCAAAGGACTTAAGGGTGAATAAGTCTAAAATTAAAATTACCCATTTGCCCTGTCACATTTAAAAGGAGATTTTGCTTGTGCCCACACGTCTCACGAAACCCATGATCAGAGATATTGAAGATTGCTGCATATCCATGCTTGTTGACCATGGTAGGGTAATTTTCACTTCCTCATATCCATGAGTATTGCCCTTGTCTTCATCTAAGTGAGTTGGGAGTGTTTCATTTACAACAGCAGCATTTCATTGATAGAAAATAATTTTTCTGGGTAAATGATTTTTAGCCGTGAACGATTGGGTAAATCACCGATTGATAGCAGCATATACATTATTGGCTAGCTAAACAATTCCTTGTGCGTTAATGATTCCATAGTTGTTTAAGGGTAGGATAATGCTTTCTAGGTATACCTGTGATCATTTGGTTTGCAAAGCTAATATATGGAATAATCTAGTGCAACATTGATACGTTGAAAAATATCTAATATGAATAACTCTACATGTTGTTAATAGTATTTTCTTGTGTTGTCAATATGTTATAAATAGTTGTCAATATACTGTATTGTGTAGGTTGACTTGTAAGAATACAAATACTATTAGAAAACGTGTATTATGTTATGTTTTTTTTTCATATGAGATATTTTATATGTTATTCTCAATCATCTAATGCAAGCTTGTTTTTTTGAAAAATTTTGCTATGAAACAACACTGCGTCTTGTCAATAGTAGATAAATCTGTTCTCAGTACATCATGACAACACTGTGTGTGGTGCAGGTTGACTTGTAAGATGGCAAGTTCTTTTGGAGAACATATATTTATGTTTTTTCCATATATGGGGACACCAATAACTAGAAGGCCTTCAGGTAGGTCAAAGAATAAAAGAAGGGAATCTCAATTCCAAAATAAAAGGGTTTATCATCGTGAAAGATGCCATGAGAATGGTCATACCTCCAAGACTTGCAAGAATCCTAATTCATGCTAGAAAATATTAGAGACAAGTATATTTTTTCATTTATGTATTTAGAATTTGTTTTTTGTTTATTGCACCTAATATATTAGCATTTATCAATAGCGAATATATAGCTTATAAATGAAATGATACCTTGTAATCAATGACCAATGGCAAGTATTCAATAGGTTCTTGCACCTGATTGATTTTTGAAGAGAATAACAGCCCCTAGTGCCTCAACACTTGTCAATGACGAATTACTAGCTTATCAATATAGTTATAATCACTTGTTAATTACTAATAGCAAGTAGTCAACAAATTCTTATACCTTGTTAATTTTTAAAGGGAATAACAGCACCTAGTGCCTCAGCAATTGTCAATGGCAAATTAATACCTTATCAATATAGTTATAACCACTTGTCAGTTGCCAATAGTAAGTAGGCAATAGGTTCTTGCACCTTGTTGATTTTTAAAGGGAATAACAGCACCTAGTACCTCAGCACTTGTCAATGGGCAATTGCTACTTTGTCAATATAGTTATAACCACTTGTCAATTGCCAATGGGAAGTAGTCAACAGGTTCTTGTACCTTGTTGATTTTTAAAGGGAATAACAGCATATAGTGCCTCAGCACTTGTCAATAGCGAATTGCTACCTTGTTAATATAGTTATAACCACTTGTCAATTACTAATGAAAAGTAGTCAATAGATTCTTGTACCTTGTTGATTTTTAAAGGAAATAACAGCACCTAATTCCTGAGCATTTATTAATGGCAAATTACTACCTTATCAAGACAGTTATAACTACTTGTTAATTTCCAATGGCAAGTAGTCAACATGTTCTTTTAACTGGTTGATTTTTGAAGGGAATAATAGCACCTAGTGCCTCAACACTTGTCAATAGCAAATTTACAGCTTGTCAATATACTTATAACTACTTGTCAATAAAGTAATAAACACTTGTCAACATTCAATGTTTGCCACATTTACAAACTTGTAATCACATTCATAACATCATTATCTAAGTTAACTACATGAAATGAGCTAACTATACAAAAAGACATGATTATCGATAAAATTATATCTTAAAGTTCTATTAAAAATCTTTTTACAAGACACATCAAGTAGTCTATCGAATCCTAACTTCTCTACCCTTTTTCATAATTTCTCATTTCCCTTCACATACTTTGCTACTTTACTAAATTGACTAGGAGAGCAGCGCGTATGGCATGAAACAATATATTTCTTCACTATTGTCTTTACTTTCTCTTCTATCTTCCTTTATCTGGAAAAAAATAGAAAAATTCAATTAGATATGTTGAAAAGAGATTTTTGCATACTAGTCATTAATATTAAGTTCTAACTCAGAGATTTTTTGCACTGGCATTATTTATTAATATCCATAAGGAAGAATAAAACACAAGTCATAGAGGAAAATGGTTCATTAGTCATGATGGTTCACTAGTCAATGGAGCATATTGTTGTTATCAATAGAGTTTATGATTGTAGTTATTGGAATAATTAGTTGTCATTCATGAAATGGAAAGTTTTTGTCAATAGAGTATATGGTTGTCGTCAATAAAGAAAGTAGTTGTCATCAATGGAGAAATTCATAAGTATTTAAAATTATAAATTTTTAAGTAGAATTGAGAATTTTGTCAACAACACACCAACATCTTGATAAGAAAAACCAAGGTTACACTTGATTACAAAAATCTCAAGCACAGCTATACTTTTGTAACAACCAAGAAATATACTTGATTATTTATAAGTCCTTAAAGATGAAAACTGAAGCAAAAATGGAAACTTTAATAGTAATTTCAGAAATTGTTTACATAACCTTGGTCATTATATAGTTGATCATTATCTCCTTTCTTCTTTCTGTTTACAAATAATTATACCAATATCCTTAAGCAAGTCAAGAGTATATCTTCTTTGGGATCTAGAAATTCATTTACTAGGCTAGACTACTGCAAAGACAGTCCGATGATGGTAGTTAAGGCATATCTGAGTCAGTAAAGTGGGAGCTCACTACTTTCTTGGTTCACTCCTTCTAGTCTTGGACTCTCTGATAAGAGCCATTATAGTCTTCTTCGACGGAATGCGACTGCAAGAATGGTGGTCAGCGATGAACGATGTTAGAATGAGGAACACAGAATCGTTCATTGTGGGTTTTAGCTTTCGTGGGTTAGTGGGAAACAGAGTGATTTTCAAGTATTTCAAATATAGGGCAAATGAATAATTTCATTTTTAGACTTATTCACCCTTAAGTCCCTTAGGATCTGGCAGTGATTTCTTGAATTCATGGGACGTTAGTGTATTTTAAATACTTCCATGGGACCTTAGAGTTATTTTCCCTTAAATCTATGCTAAAAATGCACATTTAGTGCTCAATTATGTTTTAAACATAATTACCTCCAATTGGAAGGCACTTGTGTGTAACAAAAAAACTGAGCAACCAACAAGAATTGGGTTTAGTAGAAGAAGCTGGTATCTTATAATGTGATGAACCAAGGTTCAAATTCATGCTAGAAAAGACACCCACATTTAGTACCTGACCATGTTTTAAATAAAATTACCTTCAATAAAAGAACACTAGTGAGTAATTAAAAAAAGGAAAAATGAAAAAAAGCCCCACCCAAATATATAAATATCAATCAGATCTCTCAAAATGTTATATTCCTATAAAATCTCAAGATACCTTTTTGACATTAATAATTTTAGGTTAAATAATTAAATTGTCCCTTGTTTAAAATAAAAATAGCAAGTCTAACTCTATTTTTCTAATTACAACTTTTATTTAAAGAATCACAACTTTTGTTTTATAAATCGCAAAAATTGAACAAAAAATTACAATTTCATATGTGAAATTTCTTTTGTGATTAATAAACAAGTTATGAAAATTACTAGTTTCAATTACAACATTTTTTTAAGAAATTATAACTTTGATTCTGTGAATCACAAAAATTAAATAAAAAATTACAATTTCTCATATAAAATTTCCTTCATCATTGAAGTCCAAGTTATGAAAATAACTAATCATAACTTTTGTTTAAGTAATCACAACTTTTATTTTGTAAATCACAAAAATTGAACAAAAAATCATAACTTTCCACATGAAATTTCTTTTATTATTGAAGTTCAAGTTCTAAAAATAATCAGTTATAACTTTTATTATGTGAATTGCAAGAATTGAATAAGAAATTACAATTTTTCACATAAACCTATCTTTTTATTTTAAATAAGGGGTTATTTAGTCATTTAATCTAAAATTAGTAATGTTAGAAAGGTACCTATGGGCTTGAGAGGAATTATAGCATTTTAAGAGACTTGATTGTCATTTCTATATTTTAGTAGGATTTTATTATCATTTTTCGTATAAAAAAGTAAAAGTATGAAGGAAAAGTATGATTAAAAATGTTGATTATTTTTAAAAATAAAAGATAAATAATTATACTTTTTTCATTTACAATGCTCATTGTCATGTTCATTCTGACATGACTAACTATCACATATAACCCACACTGAGGTAATTAGAGATTCTTTAAACTTTTAATTTACCAAATCACAATCACTAAAAACATTAAAGTTAATACTTTAAAATTAGTTGAAATCCCCAAAATTCTCTTGAAATTCATTTAAAACTATCTAAAGGTATAAATCAATGCTCAACGAAAGCACATAATTTGTGCAAATAACAAATAAAGTGAAAATAGGTGCAAAATAACAATTTTGGCAAACTAGGTCATTTGCTGTGACATGTCGTATAGAGCCACAAGCTCGCGCTTTGTGACATGCACTGTGATATGTACACCATGTGTCGCGGCACATGTATTAGATTTTGCTGTCATTAATAGCTTACTGATACGAACTTCTGATATGCACTGTTTTCACATATAATGTCTAATTTAAGTGATTAAACCACTCCCATGTAGCTCATATGACAAGCTAACTAATGACACATGTTTTATTCTAATTGATGTTCCATTCAAAAATTAGGCACCTAGATGCAACATGACTACTTTATGTTATTTCCACCCAATCCAAGTGTCTCAAATCCAAACCACACGTAATTAGCGATTCTCAAGGGTTTGAGCACATCCAATGGGACATATTGTAGTAGATTAAATAATTATATCATCAAATTCACATGCATAGACAAGTTTGGCCATCTAACTACCCTCTTTCACATACAATAGGCTCATTTCCCCCAGTTTCACCCATATAAACTTCTTGACCACATTTCATATGACTATCACTGTAAAACACATAAACATATACTTGCACTTGTATCTTAGCCCACTAAGGCACATTTCCCACAGTTTCACACATTATCACACTAAGGCTAAGATACACACAAAATCATATAAGTGCATCAAACACTATATGCTAATGCATTCTTAAGGCAACTTATACCATTTATATTTACAAATTAATATGTTCATTACACAAACTCTTAAAGCTTGGCGATGGCACCATTATGCCTAGCCTGAGTTTTTTTCCTTGCTCCTCTCATTATCGAGACTTGTAAAAATGGTAACCACAGAGTGAGATAAATATCTCAGTAACTAGAATAACTCACAACTATCTATTAATAGGAATAAATGTAAACAAGTAGACTTAATAAATATATTATAGCATAATATATCCATATCCATTTTCATAAAATTATCTTGCATACTAGCATGATCATCCTATATATCCAATCCTCCATATCACCCTAACTGAACCTAAAGGCTCCACTGGACTAATTTTATACACATTGATCTAAGCACACCTTAAACAGTAGAATCATGAAACTAAAGGTGTTCTATCTTACTTTTCGACTATGGATTTCCCTATCACATACACGATCAGGTTATTGTTATTCCAACATCGCATCACACAAATGCTAAGGAGAGTAAATATCTAATACTATATCGGTATAGGCACTAAGGAGAGAATCTCTAATACTTTACCCATATAGGCACTAAAGAGAAGAATTCTTCAATATTGTATCTTGTCAAGCACTAAGGAAAATAGATGTCATATGGCTTTTAACTACTCTTTCTTATAGGTGAACTCCCACTCCTAACATAATCATGCCGTTTTTACACAATATAATCACATTTCACATATACATATAATAACCATATATAACTTTTAAACTTTTCCAAAACCACATAAATTAGTTACATACTTCATAAATAAAATTCTTTCAATGCAAATCATACAAGTTTCTAAAGCCAAGTTCTATTTTGTACAAAAGAAAACCTTTTGGTACCAAACGGTTGAGGTAACAGGGGAAATTTATATTTTTTATTACTTTGTTTTAGCTATTTTTGAATAAATATTACTAGCTATCATGCATTACATGTTTTAAAAGATTAAATGTGCTTTATAAGGGGTTATGGGGTACTAATTTGATTATAGTACAAATATGTTTTCTAATTATTTAACAACAATGTTTTTATGGAAATGAGATTTGTTTACATGTATTTTAATCATAAGGAATAGAAGTTTCACTTAAGAAAGTGTAACTAAGTAAGGTACCTTAGATAGACTAAAGAACCGTTTAAGGGAGATTTATAAATGTTATACTACCTTAGAGTGTTGAAGTGGTCAATACTTGGGAAAGGTAGACAAGAGTAAAAGGCTTGATCTCGGTGGGAGTTCACCAATGAGAAGGTATGGATTTTTGATATTCTATAGCACACTGTCAGTACTCAGAGTTGGCTTACGTATTGTGGGCTCAGTGTACTAAAGTGGTTAGTGTATTGAGTATTCGACACCTCTTAGTGGGGGAGGGAATCTGACATATGAAGTGTGAGGTTGAGTGCCTAGGCTAAGGTAGCCCTTACATGGAGAGTAAGTCGGGCTAGCTCTGGGAGGGAGTTAGCTTTGACTGCTCAGGATTCACGTTGAAGGGGCATAGGCGGTTCGGTGGATTAGATCATGCTTTAGATTATGTTTTGTGCCTGTAGAGATACAAGTAGGTGTAAGGTTTACCTGCGAGTTAAAGAGTGCCAGGGGGCATTCTATTGGTCATAAAAGGCCATACCGACCTAGGTCATGCATTCATGCATTTTAAATGGCTAAATTATATACTATGTTGAATTTATTATTCGTTTATTTGATTATGGCTTACATTGTAATAATCAATGTAGATTTCTCTGTTATTGAGACTATAGTTGTCTCACCCCTTTCTTTTCAATATTCTAGGTCCAGGCGAAAGATCCAGTGGTGGACGGGGAAAGGAGCAAAGCTAGGGGTTTGCTTGTGATTTGTAAAGAACTACAACCCCTTTCTTTTGAGCAAATATATTATAATGTATTTAGGATTAGGGTGTCAGTAGGATATGATTATGTATGTATGTGTGAATATATGTGGATTGTGTACTTGTGTATGAATTTTTATCTGTTTGTAGACTTATGGCTAGGAAACTTGGTTATGGTGTGTGGTTTTGATGAATTTACTTAGTAGACTAAGTTTCTATTACAAGCAGATATTTATTTTGATATGTGTGTGTGTGTGTGTGTGTGTGTGTGTGTGTTATTCTATAAGCAAATGCAAAGTGGTTGCATTGCAAATGGTGTGCTATGGGCAAGCATACACTTTGGATAGAGAGAGTGGGTGTGTGGGCCCCACAAGGAGCTTTGAGCCAAGTGAAAATGTTTAGCATATGTATTTATATAAATACATGGTATTTGGATTGATTTGTGAGCATTCTTGTATGATTTGTACATTTTGGGGGTTTAGGATCCATTTTGAGAAATGGCACCCGGGTGGTCAAATTTTGATGTATGGGGGTTTTCTATCATTTGAATGTTCTATCAGGTGTTTTTAGTCTTATTTGATGTTTCCAAAGTGTTCCCACAGGTTTGTGACCATTAGGATGAGATTTGGACAATTTTAAAAATGGTTTTTACCAAAAAGCTGCACTTTTGCATCCGGGTGTCCAAATCTTAATCCAACCGTTAGATTTCTCTAAAATTTAGGTCACAAGTAAAACCTTTTATAAGCTTCATGTGGAATTTAAAATCATGTCAATCCGATATCGGATGGAGAAACGGTGTACTCCAGAATTTGGTCTGGAGGTGCTGTCATGATAGCATTTCACTGCTATCATGACAGCTACAGTAGTGATATTGTAACCTGCACAAAATTCAATCCGTCTATTAGATCTTTTCAAAATTTGGTATGCTAATAGTATTCTTTAAAAGTGACATGTGGGCTTTGGAATCACTTCGATCGGAGGTCGGATGATGAAATGGTGCACTCCGGAAGTTGGTCCGGAAGTGCTGTCATGACAGCTTGACAACAAAAGTGACCAAATAACCAAATTTATAACATGTCCAATTTTTAATCCGACCATTGGATTTTTTGAAATTTGGTACACTTATATTATTCTTTGAATATGACGTGTGAGCTTTAAAATTTCTTCGATCGGAGATCAGAAGACAGAACGGTGCCTCCTTGAAGTTGACTCGGGAGGGCTGTCATGACAGTAATTTAATGCTGTCATGACAATATATTTTTACCCTTCTTTCACCTAACTTGCTTCCGTGCGCTATAGATAGAACCTATAAATTTTTTTAAAAGGCTTTAAATGTTTACTTTGCAATTGTGTATTTGTTTAGTGATTTAAATAGTTTGTTTCCTAAGTTGGTTTTAGGATTAATTCCTTAACCACACTTAGCTTATTTTAATTGTGTGATTTTTGGATAATACTCGGGGCAAGTGTTACATCATCTATAGTTTTAGGTGCTTCTTAGTGTTGTAGTGCTTGAATTGCTCTAAAACACCCAAGAACCAAAATATTTACATTAGGGGAGTTTGGGGGTTGAGAAATCAAATGAATATCAAACCCACCATTACTTCTTGCTATGCAAAAATCCTGACCATTGTCATCAATATGACAAGGAGCATTATCTTGTTGAACAAAAATGGTTTTATTTGCATGACTCGCTAGCCATTTGGCTTTGATGTCTAGTAGTACTTTTCCAATTAAGAAATATTTCATTATTTCTTTTGTAATTAAATTGCCTGGTTTTATTTCCATTATGCCTCTACTCCTATTCACACTCCTTCTCCTTACTGCCTTTATTCTAATGAATGAAAACAACCTAATCTTCCTAGAAAAAATTTCATTTCCTTGTGCATCAAATATAGGTCTAGCCATAATTCTTGTTTTTACATGCTCAATATGGCAGCTCCTTCCCTGTTGCCAAGTAGTAGGTATGGGATTTCTTTGTCATATAAAATTATTTTTCATCAATATGGAATATTTTGTGCATAGAATGAAAAGTTGGATCATTTGATATACTTTCTTGTTCTAGCATGAACTCAAGCTAGCAAGCATTTTTTTCTCCTTCAAATGTGGTTTGATTGCATTAGTATATGTAATATCTTGAAATTTTAATCTAAGATACTAATTGCTAATTAGGGATAAATTAGTAACTAGTAGATTAATTATGGTTTTGGATAGTATATTAATGTTTTAACTTGTTGGATTGATGAATGGTTAGGGTCGAGCAATGGAATGATGATCTGAAATGATGCTTGTGAGCAATTATAAGAAATGTCTCATTGTGCCACCCATCATGATGCATGTGCTGTGGTGCATGGCACATAATTTAGATAAAGAAGACATGAGTTAGCTCGTGAACTAGAGGAGAGAAAGGATGAAAATGTGGGAGAGAGGGAAAGAGTGAAAAGGGAGGCCTATTGTGCTAGGGCTTCAACTTTTGAAAGATAAGGAGTTAGCTTTGACTAACGACTTGCTGGGTAAGTTTCATAACATCCTATACTTTATTTCTATCCTAATTTCTTTAGGTTTAAGTTATAAAGAAATTGAATCAGGAAGTTTTAAGGGGATAAATTTTGAGTTAAAGGTTGGAAAAGGGCTCTTGGATGCGAAACTAAGATTTTGCAACTAGGTTGGAGTGGATATAGGCTCAAATTGACATAATTGTGAAGTTGGAAAGAGCAAAAATGTTAGTTAAGTATGGAAAAGGGTGTTTTGGTCATTTTATGGCTTAGGTGGGTATGGTTATGGTAAATGGGTTGAGTAGACCTAGAAAGTATTAATGTGGTAGATATAAGTGCTAAGTAATATGGATTAGCCTAATAATGTTTTGCTTTAAACTTGGGAATTGATTGAGGGCACCTAATTGTGTAAATTGAGCATTTAAGGGTTGCTCATGGAAATATACACCTTCTAGTGATTTAGCAAAAATGATAACCCTTGATAATAAAGGTGTGAGGTAACTGGATTAACCATGTTATCTATTAGTTGTGGAATTATTTACAAGCCATGATTTACAAAATGATATAGTAATATTTTTGTCAAAAGTGATGCATGTGTGTGTGAATGATGTTGCATGGAATACGTGTGGTGGCATAAGTGCATAAGCATACATGTGATACCTTGATCTAAGGTAGAGGCTCATGGCCCTACTTCGTGTAACATTAGGAAGTCCTGGTGGTGTAAATCGTTGATTATTATCCGCTAATGGGACTTTGAAGATGCATTTATAGTGATACCCTAATCTGAGGTGGTAGTTCATGGCCCTACTTCATGTGAGGTTGGGAAGTCTTGGTGGTCTAGAGTATTTATTATTATCCACTAGTGGGACTCAAGAAGTGCATAACCACTTATATGTGATACCTTAATACAAGGCAATGGTTAGTGGCCCTACTTCGTGTAAGGCTGGGAAGTCCTATTTTGAGTATTGATTATTATCCACCAACAAGACTCAGGAGTGCATATTCATTATGATTCATTATGCTTTGCATCATAGATATACATTGGTTTATTGTGAAAATAGTATTACTCAGGAGTGCATTTTAGTTTCACTTGTTAATTGGTGCTTAGGTTTATTCAAGTTACTTGGACATATGTCTCATTTCGTTACTTCTTGTTATAGGTGCTAAGAGTTCTAAGAGG
Source organism: Prosopis cineraria (assembly GCF_029017545.1). Classification (NCBI taxonomy): domain Eukaryota; kingdom Viridiplantae; phylum Streptophyta; class Magnoliopsida; order Fabales; family Fabaceae; genus Prosopis; species Prosopis cineraria. The sequence goes on along the minus strand of NW_026555343.1, from coordinate 16,747,821 downwards.
GAAAGGAAGGAGACGCGTCAAGGGTAGCTATATTACTGTATTTGTAATGCTACTCTTAACTAATAAATGTATATGTAAATATTAAAGTGTTGAGTTATCAACTAGGGTGCTTATTATTTTATGACTCGCTTGTACTATTTTGTGAGCATCTTCATCAATCATGTAAATGTGTATAATTGTGATTTTGTGAGCAGCTTAGGTGCTATTACAAGTAAGTATGTATATGTGATGTTTTTATGAAATCTCATTTCATATTATGTAAACAATGATGCTTACCTAGTTTATGGTGTTTAGGGTATAGGTACTTGTGTAAAGCTAGAGGTGTTTATAAATGAGCAAGATTTAGGGAATGTAAAATGTCTAACTTGTTCCACCATTATGTATATATGTTTTGTGATAATGTGTATATGGGGTGAAACTTAACTAAATGGCGAGGCTCGGCCCCATTTGTGCATGTTAAGTATATTTATGAACCCAGATTATATGTTAAGGCTTAACCTCATATGTACAAGTCAAATATATGGAATAAGTATGATTGTATATATATATCTTAGTGTTTATGATGCCTCATGTAAGCCCACAAGTGTTAAAAGTGGCATTGAGAAGTCAAATTGTGCATGTGATGTGTTATATAGGATATAATGTTCTAATCAGGTGTAATTCATCCTTTTTGGACTTAATTCAAGACTAAAGTGGGTCATAAGGCAATGTGTGAAATTTTAACACTTAAAATGCTTATCTTTGAAAGAAAAATAGTTTTTCACACCTAAGTATCCAAATTAAGATCGAATTATTGGATTATGTCCAAACTTTCTCATTAGTTAGCTTGTCTTACGAGCTTCATATGGGCACTTGAATAACTCCAATCAGTCATTGAATGTGAAAATAGTTTGCAACAGAAGTTTGTGTTAGATTGCTATCATGATAGCAAAATTTGATACATGCATTGCAACACATGGTGGAATGCTATAATGCACGATATAAAGTTGAAACTCTTGACTTTATACCACATGCCGCAGCACATAGCTCATTTTTAAGAAAAATACCTAATTTAATTTCTGTCTTAAGGAAAGGTATGATGCCTATGCTTTCATAACCTCTCTTGTTGAGTTTTGCTTTTATATTTAGAGTGTTTTCAAAATAAAGTTAGGATCTCATATTTTCAAAACAAACTCAATGTTAGTATGTGGTGTGTGGTAGTAAGTATGAGTAAAGTCTATGGTATTTTTTAGGACTTTACATGCCCCATTTCTCCATTCAATGTTCGATTAAGATGATCTAGATATCTATAAAGAACTTTTTTTGAGCTTTAGCTAATGGCATTTCAATCACAAGATAGACAGCCATTTTAAAACTCACTCCTTTTCACAATAATACATAACTTGGGTGTCTATTGCACAATCCAAGTAGGAAGAGTTTACATAACCATTACACCACACTTAATGGATTATATTGAACTCATGCAACACACCACAACCAATCAGTCACACATATATCACATTTTCAACGCTCAACGCCTTAATCACAAAAACTTAAAGGGGAGCCAAATTCTGATTAAATTATCATCTAAATCATAATATCCATTCATTTACACATCTCCCTACCTGCACTAGTATTTTCACCTTATTTACACTTTACATCCACATCACAAATGACCTAGGGCATAAAATACACATTCAAATCATTTTATAATTAGTGCAAGTAGTCAAAATAAATCACATGATAACTTAGTCGGCACATAATATGCACAACTTTTGACAACTATCACATTATATCTTACTCATCGCAATTCATTTCCATCGTACTCCACATATCTAAATATGCACAACATCACATGTTATTCATTTTTTAATATATACATGCTGTTACTCTAGTATCAATTATACATATATAAACATACATTTCATTTTCATGTATTCAAGCATTTTTATCACCCATCACATAACTTGTCATAATTTGCATCAAATGAGTTTACAAATACTACATAAGTTTTAAACAATTTATTTCAAGAAATAATTAATTAAGAAATAATTATAGAAACTAAATTTCCCCTAGTTACCTCAAACCTTTGAGAGGTCAATGGCTTACCCTTCAAAACACACACCTCCAAAGCTTCTCCATAGCTTGAATGGTGCCAATTTTGGTTAGTCTACAATTAAACCACAAGGATAATAATTAATATTCTTATCAGGATAAATTTGAACACTTTAACTCAACATTCCTATCTCACCTAAAATCACAACTCACTTTCAAACATACCCATTGGATCTATTAGCTTCCTTTAACTCACCTTATTATTAATAAACTATTAAGTCACCATTAATGGCCATCAAACAGCTCCAATAACCTTATTTATGAAAGATTTTGAGTATTAACTGTACCCACTCATAAAAAACTAGTAAAGCCATAAATGATATGTTTAAATAACCTAAAAAACTCTCATTAACTCTATTTAAGTCAATAGGTTTAGACCTATAACCTTTATGGACTGAAAATCACTTTTTCAACTTAAACTCTAACTCAAATCTCTAAGAGAATGGTAGAGAAAGGGAGGAGGAAGCTTATTACACTTACTTTGGATATTATCTGGCTCCAATTTTTTCCCTAACCTCTAATGTACTAAGCCCTAGTAGAGAAATTTATGCGATCTTTATTTTCTTCATTTCTTTCTTCCATTTTCAAATTTTCATGTAGTCTTATGACTGTAGATTTTTTACCATATGTCGCGGCACATGCACCATGTGTCGTAGCTCATGGAATCGAGAGATCCCTCTTTTGTTAATCATCACATGTGCGTTGCAGTGGATGAGTTGCACATCATAGTGTGTGGCACAGAAACTCCTCTTACAAATTTTCTCACTTTTTAATATTTGAGTGACCTGTTTTTACTTTGAACTTAAATATAAGGCTAAAATTATAACTAAAAACATTAATCAGACTTCTCTATCCACACACCACATCAATTTACTCAATTATACTAACTAGGCTTAGTTAATCAGGATTAAATTTTTAGGATGTTACATCGATTAGTTGAACCAGTAAAGCAGTGACATGACCATGTATCTAGTTCAATTTTATAGTTTTTGTGTGCACTTATTAACAATAGTGACTTGGGATTAACCCGGATTAACTGCCCAACCTCACAAGTCGGTGGGATGGGTGAGAAATGGATAAATAAGTAAAGTAAAAGGGTGATTTGGTCATTTGGATAGCCTGAAGGGAAAATGACTATAGAAAATGGATTAGGTGAATTCAAAGGGCCCTAATTGAGTTACTTATGCATTAGAAAATTTGGCTTAGCCAAATTTATATTTGTGCTAAATGATGGGAAATTGATTAAGGAATGTTTCTTATGTAGATTGAGTGTAACATCTGGGAAAGTTTAATCATGGTTCATTAATCTAATAAGTATGATTAGTGAGTTAAGGAGGTGTGTGGCTAGAAGGGCCTAATTGGTGTGATTTATTATAATTATAGCCCTAGATGTGAGTTCGGATTGATGACGGGCCACTCGGGTAAGGAAAAAGGAAGAAAAAGTGAAGGTTGCCCTCTGTGCTATATGCCACGGCATGTAGTCAATCCGTCACAATACACAGGGGGTAGATTTGAATGTAACAGCCTCTCTGTGTCATGTGTCATGGCTAAGGGCAACGTGTGCCATGGCATATAGTCAAAAGTCTCCTTTATCAGATACGTCTTTGCATGAAAAATTAGAGAAGAGGAGAGGAAGAAAATGAAGAGCTCGACCAAAGCTCTACTAGGGCACGTTGTTGGATCATATTGAGGATAGATTGAAGCTCCCAAACACCCAAGGTAAACAATCTATACTTTCTTTTCCCTTTCTCTCCCTCATTTATGAAGATTTATGATAGGGTTTTAGTGTAAAGTTAATTTTCAACCTATAAGAGTTATGGGTTTGATTTCAATGGATAAAATGGACGTATTGAGAGTTGTTTGTGATAGATAAACCCTATATTGATTATCTTATCAAGAGTTTGTTGGGTAGAGCCATTAATATCCAAAAATTTATCATTAATGAGGTAGCTGGGAGAGGTTTATGCTCATTAATGGTGGTTTGAAGATTTATAAATGATAATGTGCTTCAATAGAACCTAGTAAACCCATTGAGTATGAATGGGTAGCAAATTTATGGATTGATAGAATAGAGTGTGGAGATTTATTTTGGTAAATCCTCAAAAATGAGATAATAATGGTATCCTTGTGTTATGAATGTATTAGACTTTAATTTGGCACTATTCAAGCTCGGGAGAAGCTTTAGAAGTGTTTTGTGTGAGAGGTAAACCTTTGACCTCTTAAAGATTTGAGATAGCCGAGGGAAACCTAATTGATATAGTTGAATATTAATTGTTTGTTTATTGAAATGGTTGATTCAAAATGTGATTTATGTTTTTAAATAATGATGCAATTGGCAATGTTATTATTTTTAGATAAATGGCTTTGAAATGGGAAAACCCTATGCATTCCATCCAATTATGTTTGATGGTATTTGATTTGATAGCACGTTGTGAGAATTTGCTAAATATGTTTTTGACTTGGAGTATTTAGAGTTTGTGAACTATAGGTTTGATTTCATGTGAGGTGTATTATGGATTAAAATGCATAAATATGTAAAATGTGTATACTGAGATTATTGGCAAGAGTTATCCTAAGGAGAGGAGTAAATGAATAAATCTACTTAGCATTGGTAGTGACCATTGAAATCGAGAACTTGCTTTTACACCAACTGTTGGAATCAAGAGCTAGCCCTTATCCCATGATTGATTCAAGACTATCCCACTTATTCTATGAGAGACTCGAACCTAATTAGTCTTTATCAATTCATGAGGAGGCTAGATTAAAGGTACAACACCCCATGGTTATTAGTATTAAGAGAAACTGGATTACATAAGTAAGTAAGTTAACCCTGGCTCGGTAGTTCCTCACAAGTAGAAGGCTGGTTAGTTCTTAAAGGATGTAGCCATGCGATAGCCACTAATTTCATGTCGAAAGTAATAGGAGGATATAAGTTTGGCATATAATCAAGTATATAATTCTGACCCCATGGTTATTAGTATTGTGGTCCGATATGTGTTAGGGGTGCGTGGTTAGTAATATTGTTACCTTGTATTATGCATTGTGATTTAAAATGGCTATATGTATTTAGGGCTCGGTCACATAATTATTAATATTGTGAATTGTGGCCAATTCCGTCATATTGTTGTAATGTTGTGTTTTTGCCTATTTGCACCTATTTTCAATTGATATGTAACTGTATAGATTAGGTAAAACTTGATTATTGAGTGATTGTACTCACCCCTTAATTCTTAATATTTTTAGGGTTTAGCTCATCGAATCTGAGTCAAGGAATACACACAAAGGCTTAGGATTATAGAGTAATCCTTTCTGTATGCCTCTCTTAGTTGTTTTATGTGTAAATGTTAATATAAATGCCAACTAAGGTCACATGTCATTATTTTGTACTACTTGTATTAGTTTAGTATACAACTTGTGTATTTTGTGCGTCGAGTTAGAGTTTTTATTGTAAACCCATGGATAAAGCCAAAATACTTGTGCAAGTAGAAACATGTGTATTTTAAAAAATTTGGAACGAAAATGATGATTTTGTGTATGATTTTCCTCCCCCTTATATTTTGTGAAAATAAGGGTTGAATGATAATTTTAAGAAATGTATTTTTGATTGGGTGTGGTGTATTGCATGGGTTTGCTAGAGTCTATTATTTGTGGTTAGAGAGTCGATGTAGGCTTTTGATACTTGTAGTTGAGTTGGACACCAAGGTTGTGTGTTTTATGTGAAAAATAGTAAAAGTAGGTTTGGTGTCCATCTTTTTATAGAAATATAATTTGAGTGTGAAATCGATGCCATTAGCTAGAGCTAGGAGAAAGCTCCATATAGACACCAAAACTACCTCAATTGGACATCAGACGAAGATTTGGGAAGTTTGCTCCCACTACTATCAAATGACAATAGTTATTGCTATCAAATTCGTGCAATGCACCACAGCATATGGTGCCTCACACCTTGGCGCATGGCACAAAGAAGGGTGAGACACAGCGCATATGTCACAAGCCATGGCACATGGGTCATTTTCTACACAAAATATAGTTTTGAGGTTTTAATCTCATTGTTTGGGGTCCCATTTGATTTTCAAGCTTCTACATTATTTCAAACTCTGATTTGAACATTTTAACTGTGTGATTGAGATTGAAAATTTAGTTTTGGGATCCCATTGTACTCCCTCCGATCCTATTTATAAGTCATTTCTACCAACCTCATCAATACCAATACAATAAAAAGTACAAGAAATAAAAGTAAGTGAAATTCCAAACATGACTCTCAAGTAAAGAGTAAAAAGTAAGTCAATCATATAATATTATTTTTTTATCTTCTCTCTCTTACTTTTTAAGGATAATTTGGAGATTTCAATTTGAAACAAAACAATCCCATCAACAAATGACTTATAAAGTAGACTAGATTATGCTTCTAGAAAGTAACTTATATACTGGACCGGAGGAGTATATGATTTCAAAATTCATCTCTTTTACATAACTACGACTTTGGTAATCCTTTGAGGGCTAATCCCTTAATTACTGTGATTATGGAGTTTAATGTGGTTAAGTAAGGGAGACCTTACATTGAGCATTGAGCATTGAGCAATTCCTCATGGGAATCTACACCTTTGAGAGTTGACTATGTGAACGTTGACCCTTGGTAGTAAGGGTAAAAGGTCACTGGAGTAACCTTTTTACTTGTTAGTTTGTTAAATTATTTATAAGTATCTTATAAAACTATGTACATTATGCTTTATGAACTGATACAATAGTAATATTGCAAAAGAGTAATGCATGCGAGTATGTGAGTGATATTTGAAATGTATGAGAAGAGACATATGCATAAAAATGTGCATTTGCATCTGTGAGTATACCCCAAACTAGGGTAAAGGGTCGTGGCTCTACTTTGTGTAAGGTTTGGAAGTCTTGATGGTTTTGAATATAGAGCTTATTCCTCCAGGAAGGACTTAGGAGAATGATCCACAAAAGTACCCTAGATTAAGGTAGAGGGTTGTGGTCCTATTCTGTATAAGGCTAAGAAGTTTTAATAGTCTAAACGTTGAGAATGTTCTATTAGGTGGGACTCAGGAGATCACCTGTAACATCCTAAAAATTTTAAGACTCAAATTTATTTTAAAAATAAAATAAAATATTTATAATTAAATTAAAATTTAGAATAATTTAATAGAGGCTCAGAGTTTGAATTTTACTAAGCAAAAGTTTAGTTTTATTTGATTTTTAACTATGGAAAAAATTACCAAAGTTGACCCAGGCTTTTGTGCAATAATAAAAAATGTTGGACCCTTTCTTGTAATTTTCCCTAAACTTTTTGACCAGCAATTTAAAGACCAAAACTGATGCAGAAACGCAGAAATTGAATTGGAAAGAAAAGGAAAGGAAACGTACGAGAGGGAGAGAGGAAGAAGAGAAGAGAAAGGGAGGGAGTTAGGCTTGGATCTAGGAGTTTTTACGACCGTTGCAATCTCGGCTACACGATAGGTAAACGTCCTACTTCAATCCTCTTCCCTTTCTCTTGATTTTCTTCAATTTTTGGAAGAGGATATTTTTGGATTTTAATCTCAAAGGCTTTATTTTTGTAAGCTTTTGTTTCTTTAGATCCTAGGGAGCATGTTTTGAGTTTCTATATAGTGATCTAATGTTTTGAGTGGATAATTGGATGAAAAGAGGTGTTTTGGGCACAAAATAAACCTTGAGAAATTGGGTTTTTGCTCTTCAATGGTTTAAGCTTATTGATTTAGTTATAATTTTTCTATTTGAGCCCAATAAGATTTAAATTAAGGTTTGGTTTTCATTATAAGGGCTAATGGTGAAAGTTGGTGACACTAAGTGAAGGTTTTTAATTGATAAAAAATTATATAAATTGGAAATTAGCCTAATGATGGCTAATAAATGGTTTTGGTGGTTAAGTGATACTATGTGAATGTTTGGTTTAATACATGGACCATTAGGGTGGATTATGACTCATTGACCCAAGTTGTGTGGTATGAGTTATAGTTTTCATTAATGCTATTTGTCATAATAAGTGATGTGGATCACTTATATGTTGTAAAAAATTGTTGGTGGAACTTATTGAGAAGTAAGGAACAAGCCGAGCCCTATTTTATACAAGGAGAACCCTTTTGGTACCAAAGGGTTGAGGTAACAGGGGAATTTATATTTCTTATTACTTTGTTTTAGCTATTTTTGAATAAATATTACTAGTTATCATGCATTACATGTTTTAAAAGATTAAATGTGCTTTATAAGGGGTTATGGGGTACTACTTTGATTATAGTGCAAATATGTTTTCTAATTGTTTAATAACAATGTTTTTATGAAAATGAGATTTATAAATATTATACTACTTTAGAGTGTTGAATGGTCAATACTCAGGAAAGGTAGACAAGAGTAAAAGGCATGATCTCGGTGGGAGTTCACCAATGAGAAGGTGTGGATTTTTGATATTATATGGCACACTGTTAGTACTTAGTGTTGTCTTACGTATTGTGGGCTCAGTGCACTAAAGTGGTTAGTGTATTGAGTGTTCGACACCTCTCAGTGGGGGAGAAAATCCAACATATGAAGTGTGAGGTTGAGTGCCTAGGCCAAGGTAGCCCTCACATGGAAAGTAAGTTGGGCTGGCTCTGGGAGGGAGTTAGCTTCAACTGCTTAGGATTCACGTCGAAGGGGCATAGGAGGTTCGGTGGATTAGATCATGCCTTAGATTATGTTTTGTGCCTGTGGAGGTACAAGTAGGTATAAAGTTTACCTGCGAGTTAAAGAGTGCTAAGGGGCATTCTGTTGGTCATGAAAGGCCATACCGGTCTAGGTCATACATTCATGCATTTTAAATGGCTAAATTATATACTATGTTGAATTTATTATTCGTTTATTTGATTATGGCTTACTTTGTAATAATCAATGTAGATTTCGCTGTTACTGAGACTGTGGTTGTCTCACCCATTTCTTTTCAATATTCTAGGTCCAGGCAAAGGATCCAGTGGTGGACGAGGAAAGGAGCAAAGCTAGGGGTTTGCTTGTGATTTGTAAAGAACTGCAACCCCTTTCTTTTGAGCAAATATATTGTAATGTATTTAAGATTAGCGTGCCAGTAGGATATGATTATGTATATATGTGTGAATATGTGTGGATTGTGTGCTTGTGTATGAATTTTTGTCTGTTTGGAGACTTGTGGCTAGGAAACTTGGTTATGGTGTGCGGTTTTGATAGATTTACTTAGTAGACCAAGTTTCTATTACAAGCAGATATTTATTTTAATATATATGTGATTTTATAAGCAAATGCAAAGTGATTGCATTGCAAATGATGTGCTATGGGCAAACATACACCTTGGATAGAGAGAGTGGGTGCGTGGGCCCCACAAGGAGCTCTGAGCCAAGTGAAAATGTTTAGCATATGTATTTATATAAATACATGGTATTTAGATTGATTTGTGACCACTCTTGTATGATTTGTGCATTTTGGGGGTTTAGGGTCCATTTTGGGAAATGGCACCCAGATGGTCAAATTTTGATGTACGGGGGTTTTCCATCATTTGAATGTTCTATCAGGTGTTTTTAGTCTTATTTGACGTGTCCAAAGTGTTCCCACAGGTTTGTGACCATTAGGATGAGATTTGGACAATTTTGAAAATGGTTTTTACCAAAAAGCTGCACTTTTGCATTCGGGTGTCCAAATCTTAATCCGACCGTTGGATTTCTCTAAAATTTAGGTCACAAGTAAAACCTTTTATAAGCTTCGTGTGGGATTTGGAATCACATCAATCGGATATCGGTCGGAGAAATGATACACTCCGGAATTTGGTCTGGAGGTGCTGTCATGACAGCATTAAATTGTTGTCATGACAGCTACAGTGTTGATGTTGTAACCTACATAAAATTCAATCCGTCCATTAGATCTTTTCAAAATTTAGTATTCTAATAGTATTATTTAAAAGTGACATGTGGGTTTTGGAATCACTTTGATCGGAGGTCAGATGATGAAATGGTGCGCTCCGGAAGTTGGTCCAAAAGTGCTGTCATGACAGCTTTTTAGCTGTCATGACAGCAAAAATAACTAATTTTTTAACATGTCTAATTTTCAATCCGACCGTTAGATCTTTTTGAAATTTGGTATACTTATAGTACCCTTTGAATGTGACGTGTGAGCTTTAAAATCACTTCGATTGGAGGTTGAATGACAAAACGGTGCCTCCCGAAAGTTGGCCCAGGAGGGCTGTCATGACAGCAATTTAATGCTATCATGACAGCATCTTTTTATTTTACTTTTGTCTAGTTTGCTTCTGTATGCTATAGGTAGAACCTATGAATTTTTTTTAAAGGCTTTAAATGGTTTGTTTCCTAAGTTGGTTTTAGGATTAATTCCTTAACCACACTTAGTTTATTTGAATTGTGTGATTTTTGGATAACACTCGGGGCAAGTGTTACATTACCCATATTGATGATTCTTAAACTGAGATAGTAGTTTGGTAGGCCTTGTTTTGTATAAGATTGGAAATCCTAGTTAAAGTGTGGAGTTTGCTCTGCTAAGAGGAACAAGAAGTGCATGAACATAATAGATTGATTGAGCATGATTTCATGTATATGCTACTTACATTAAGTAATTCTACTTTATCTTTTGTTTATGATTTTACTTACTAACCAGTATTTGGAGTTTATCCAAGTTATTGGGATGTATGTCTTAGTCCGTTACCTTTATACACAGGTGAAGAGAGCATAAGAAGGCCAGGAAAGGAGGTGAGAAAAGAGTAGCCTCTTTTGGTAGTGGTATGACTACCTAGCTATGTAATGAATGTATAAATATGTTATTAGAAATTTGAGTTACCAATTATGATGCATAAGTGTGTGTGATTATGAATATGTGTTTATATTATTGAGAACTTGTTTGTATACTCTAAATTGCATCATCTCATTAAGTGCACAACAATAGTAAACACATGGGTAGGCTTAGATGCTATCTAAGCAAGTTCATATTATGTTGTATAACTTGTTCCACTAGTATATGTGAAATTGATGTGATGAATTGTATATTTGGGAGAGACTTGACCAAATGGTGTGGCTTGGCCCCATTTGTATGAGTCAAGTGTATTTATGATTCCTGACCATATGGTAAGGCTTAGCCCCATATATGAGAGTCGAATGGTTGAAAGTAGAAAAAGCACATGTGTGTATGTGTTTATATGTTTATGCTCCTATAAGTCCATAATTGTGTAATGTGGCATTAAGAGATTAAATTAAGTATTTGATGGGATATATGTGATGTGATGTGTTAATCATGTGTATGTGGTCCTTTTAGACTTAGTTCAAGGCCCAATATAGTCCAATGAGATAAGAAATGTGAATTGAACACTTAGACGCAAGTTTTGAAAGAAAAAATAGCTTTTTGCACCCCGAATGTCCAATTTTAGATCGAACCATTGGATAATATCTAAAATTATCTCATTAGATAAAATATGTTGAAAGCTTCATATAGGTGCTTAAATCAATTCAATCGGACATCTGATGTGGAATTGGAGTGCAGTGAAAGTTTACTTAAGTGAACTATCATTTGATAACAAAAATTATTGTCATATGCACCACGACACATTGTGCATCATGCCATGGCACATGGTATAAAGAAGAAAGCCCATGGCTTTGCATCACAAATCGTGGCATATGGCCCTTTCTAGTAAAATAATTGTGCTTTTCTTAAGTCATGAATTTATATTTACACTTCTGTGAGCCCTCTTATTTGAACGTACTTTTACGAAATTGGGATCTAGCATTTTGAAAATAATTTGAGGGTTATTACTCTGGTATTATGTTATTATTGTTTGATGATTTATGTTTGGGATGTAAAATCTAGATAAGTTAAGGGACTTTACATCCCCTTCCTCTTTTATGTGAATTTCTAAATGTTTGAGGCAACATAGGATTTGATTTTGGTTTTCCTTAGGTTATGACCGAACTCATTACCTTAGTTAAGGTTTTGAGGGATTAAATCAAGCTTCTAAACCTAAATTTATGGATTGTGCAATGATTTAGAGTTTTTAGTTAAGGTTTGGACAAACCCTAAGTGGAATATAGGAGTTTAAGAGCAATGTGTGTAGAAGATTGATGTTATTAGAGTGTTTAGGTAATAAATGAGATTAATGGAGCGCGTTGGGAGAGTCAATGGTGTTAAAGTGAGGTTTAGGGTATAATAGGTACTCAAAATTATGCTAAAAGGGGGTTAATTAGCGTGCAAATTGATGATTAAATATTTAATCTTGTATATTAAATATTGATCAAGCATTGTTATTAAGGCTATTGATTAACCACGATACCTCTTTTAGTAATAAAAGGGTTGAAGTAACCAAATTGTCTAAACTCTCTATTTGCATGTTCGAATGATTGTGTAGTAATTATTAAAGCTAATACTCATGTTTTGTACTAGTATAGTATTAATATAAAATGATTATAATTTAGAAACATTATGTGAAGTGGAATGGAAAATTATGTTTTGAATATTGTGGCTTTGAAGACTAGATCCTATACTCAAGTATAAGTATTTGTGAAATTCTATGGTTTAAGGTGAAAATGATTATTATAGTGGAAATTATATGTTATGGTTTTGTGTGGAATTGAGCATATGTTTGGCATGATCATTGTGAAAGGGTGGGAGTTTACCCTAGTATGGTGTTAAGGACATTTTTTAGAAATTCATATGGTATACTGGCATTATGGAGGCCTCGGTACACAATTCTATATTTGTTTGAAAGTCTCAGTACTACATAATATAAATTAGGCATCGACACCCCTAGTATTAGTGGACAAGGGGAATTTATGGTCTATAGTTGGTGAAGGCACTCTTGGCCAGGGCTGCCTAACATGATTGGTGAGCTTGGGCCAATCCAGTCATATGAATTTGGTTCTATTGAGTTATCAGCCCACAGATTCAGTCAGAAGATATAATAAGGATGTAAGGTAGTGTGTTGATCTTACATATTATCTTATAGCCATATATATGTGTATGTAACTTGTTATATAGGTTTTAAATGCCACATCACATATTCACTATTATTTTTACACACGAGTAGTTTGTTTAGACTATTTAGTTATTGAGTCCTCAATTTACCTCATGGTTATATTTTTCAGGTGAAAGCTCCAATAGAGATAAAGGGAAGGAAGGTGTTGCTGAGCATTGAGGGGACTCAAAACTGTATAGTTCCTCCCTTTCTTTTGGTTTTGTAACGAATTAATTATGCTTATGCCAACTTAGTAACATGTCTTTTTGAGGTCACTTGCATGAATATTGTTATAAACTGTAAGTATCTCAACCTGAAGTACTGTAATTGTGATGTAATGGTTATGAAAGGTTGAAATACTAGTGAAAGTATTATTTTGGTGTTAATTATGTGTTTGATAGCCTTAGAGATGTTTATGATGAATTGTTGCTACCCCTTGAAATTATGTTGAAATTTAGGTTTTGATGGCCAAATCTTGTATAGAATGATATTATTGTGATTTAATTGTGCAATCAAATTGCTTGTAATCTATTTGAGTTAGTTTAAGTGGTTCCACAGTTATTGGCACTTGGTATGTGAGTTTGAATACCTTAGTTGTTGTTTTGAAAATAAAATGGGCATTTTGTATTTGGGTGTCTAACTTTTATTGTGTTTACTATTTGGGTATAAGATTAGTGCCAATAGCTAGATGGCTCTAGCAACTATATATAGACGCTTGAATCGCTCAAATCGAATGTCGAATGGTGAAACAAGGTGTTCCAAAAGTTGTTCCTAAAGTGTTGTCATTTGTTATCATGGCAATGTGTACATGTTGCGGCGCAATGCACAGAGAAGGACATAGTCCCTTTGTGCCATCCGCAGTGGGGGGTGATGCCTACGCTGCTGCAAATAGAGCAAAATTTGGAATTTTCCAAACTATTCCATTTGTGTTTCTTAGGATTGTTATGGATTTTTATGCTTCTGTTATCTTGTATAATTTGTTTTAAATTATAGTTTGAGCTTTTCAAAAAAGTTTTTCTTAGGATCCTAATTTCTTAAACTTCTTTCTAACTCTTATGTTATGATAATTTTAAGAGATTTAATTAATTTTGGTTGTCATAATAGCGTCTTGTGTCTTGTGTTCTGTGTGTTTTGTAATGTCAGGGAGGACATTACACCAGTTATACCTAATTGACCAATAAAATCATCATTTAAACACATTTACTAAGACTTGGCCATCAAATAACCCTTTTCCACAATATAGGACCCATTATTAAACTTTTCAAGCACACACATTTAGCCAATCTTTACCCATTTAGCATAAAATCATCTTTACTTTTCACCACGATTGGGTTAGGATTCACATATTACCACATAATCACTACACATACTTACATTCACAATATAATTTTAGTCAAATTTTAGCCCATATTACATAATTCACTACATGTATCATATTTTCACATACAGTGAGCTAAAATTCTCAAAATCACTATTTATCACAAGCTAAAACATGCATATGATTTCCCATGGCAACTTTCATTTACAAATGCACAATAGAACAAGTTCATTACACAAGCTCTTGCTTTCCACAGCAATAGCACTATGATGCCAGCCTAATGTCTTTCCTTTTGCTTGATTTACTACTCTGACATGAAAAAATGTAACAATGGGATAAGATAAAAATCTCAATAATAAAATAACTTGCTACTACTAACGATCACAGGTAATTGTAAACAAGTACTGCATATAAGTAGTGAAATAAAGCATATAATATAATTTCACTTGATAAAATCATTTTCACTTTATAAACTCTTTTCACAAAAATCTATCACCAATATCATGATCAACTACTATCCGAACCTTCAAGTCACCCTGGTTGAAACCATATGCTCTCTTAAGATAATATATTTTCATTAACTTGAGCGCACTTTTAGTGGTAGAATCACCCAGCCAAATGTGTTTTATCTTACTTCCAAACTATGATTTCCTCCTATCATACACACAATGATCAAAGTGTTGTTATTTCAACATCACATCACACATATGCTAAGGAACTCAAATCTACAACACCATACCCTACAAAGGCATTAAGAAGATAATTTCCAACATCACACCTCAATAGGCATTAAGGAGATGAAATTCTCCAACACCGCACCCTGTTGAGCACTAAGGAGAATATATCTTATATGAACTTCTCACTACTCTTCCCTTTGGATGAACTCCTATCCTTTATAATCATGCTCACATACAAACTACTCTTTTGTATTCAAATTCATATATATAGCTATATAGTCATATAATTCCACCAAAAAAAAACCATTTCTTTGAAATTTATTTCCTTGAAATCCTTTTCCATGTGTAAACATTTGTTTTCCTTGAAACATAAATAATCTAAAACCATTTCATGTAATAAGTATAATACTCACAAACAGTTACAATAGGCAGTCAAATAGAGTAAGTTATTCGGTTACCTCAAACCTTCTAGCACAAGAAAGGATTACTTGTGGATTTCTCTTAATTGTTAATGTCCCCACACGCTTCCTTTCTCAAGTCACACACACAACATAGCAATCTACACATGATTAGTACTATTTAGTCAATTAATTAAATTGACTACAAGCACTAATTATCATTTAAAAGCACATTTAACTATTCATCTCCTTTCGCTTTAGAAATCTAAGTCCATTACAACTCAATCACCACTTTCCATTACTTCAATCAACTCTAACCTACTTCTTTCACAACTTCACTCCTAATTTCTTGTAGTTAAGAGTTAATTTAAGCTTACAACTCCAAAGATTTATTGTTTAACTCTAAACTAGTTGCAAAACTTTAATTTGATTTCGAGAATCTTTTTATCACCAAAGGGTAAGAAATAAACCCCTTAAAATTCCCTGATTCAATTTTTTCTATAACTTATACTAAGAGAAATTAGTGTAGAATCAAAGCTAAGGGCGGTTTAAAACTTACTCAGTAAGCTATTAGTTGGAAACTTCTCCCGAGGCCTTAAAAACCCATGCCCTAGCACATGTTCCCTCTCTTCTCCTCTCTTGATCACATTTTGTCACTTCTCTTCTCTGTTTTCACAAGCTAGATACATCTATATTAATCATTTTTCTGTGCCATGCGCCGCGATGCACTCAGCGTGTGTTGCGGCACATGGCACAATGAGAAAAATCCTCACTGCGCACATATGCTTCTCCTCGAAATGCAATCCTTTCTCCCATGTTTGCTCATTTAACACTCTAAACAGTCAAAACACCAAATTGTCACCCAAAATCCTAATCACTCAATAATTACTAATTTACTCTCAATTAGCAATTAATTTTAAAATTAAGAAATTAGGATGTTATAAAGGATGAGAGAGGGGAAATGGCATCTGAAAGAAGGAAGAGAGAAGATAAAAACAAATAAACAAAAGAGCGAGGTAGGGGAGGAGTGAATGAGGAAGAAAGAGAAAATGCAAGGGAGTGATTAACGATAAAAGAGAAAAAAAAAGGAGGGAGAGTGGTGGGTTGTGATCTGTGATGTAAAATTATTGTTAGAAAATTGTGTTTGCAGACTTGAAAATGACAAAAATAATTGAGAAAAGTAAGTGAAAAATTAAAATTTGAGATAAATTAATATTTTTATTTAAATTATATTATTTTATTATGATCAATTTGATTCTGGTTTGACTTTCAGTTCAATCAATTGAACCCCTAACCCTTCGTCATGATTGGTTTAATGACTAATTTTAGTGCCTTACACATTTCCCTTTAATTATGCCCAACCATTTTCAAAATTTTAATAAAATAATTAAAATACTTAAAATTTCATGTCAATATCAAGTGTTATTTGTTAGAGAAATCCAATATATTATTTAATTAAAAAAAGTGATATGCTATAAATCGTTAAATTAAATGAAAATGTTAATGACTGAAAAATTAATGGTCAAAATATGACCCTTCAAGTTGATAAAAAACAAAAAATGAACCTTGAGGGTTTTACTTTTGGGATGATGATATTGGGCCCGTTTGTTTTAGCTTATTTCATGAAAGATTACTTATATTTTGAAAAAAAATTCTATTTTATAAGTTTTTCTTATATTTGTTTAAATTTTTGAAAATAATCAGAATAAAAAAAAAGAAGATTTCGAATTATTTTAAGAAATTACGTTGCATAACTTTTGAAAATAATCTAATGTAATAGATGATAAAGAGTTTTGAAGAGGCACGATATGCAAAAATAGTATAAAATTTTAAAATAATATAATAATAAATTATTTTTATAAAAAATCAAGAAAAAAATCATAAAATTTTAAAAATAACTAACTTATAATCATTTTTTTATCGTTCTAACCAAACATAAAATAATATCTTTTTTTTATAAAATCTATACAAAATAATTTTTTTAATCTCTAAACTAGATAAAAATCACTTATTGTTTTAACCTTAAACAAATATAATGCCAAAGCAATGAATTTATGATAATTAAATTCCCAAAAAATTATTTAAAAAATCAGTTATAAATATTGATTTAGTTATAAATTTAGAAGTTCTAATTGAAAATAAGACATTTAAATTTTAAATATAACTTATAGTTTTTAAAACTCTTAAATTTTAAATATAACTTTTAGTTTGGTATTCTTTTTGTAATTTTTTAAATCAATATTTATAACTAATTACTGAGAAAATTTTGTCGGCCTTGACTGTAATAAATTTTGAATTGTGGAACTTTATTATTGTTGTCCCCTTAATTTTAAAAATTTAAAAGGTCAAAGTGGTGATATACAACTCACCCAAAGTTCAATAAGATTTGTATATTTTAACCTTATTTTTTCAATAATTAAATATCGTAAATGTGATGCTAATGTTTTAAATTTAAAATGAACTACACTTTTTATGACTTACCAAAAGTGTAAACAGTTAAGTAATTTCAAAACAATGCTGCTTGTTGTAGTATTTCACGTTTTTTAAAATAAACTAGAAAATACCTCGAGCGATATATGAGATCAGAGTAAAATTCACATATTTCTTTTTTTATTATTTTTTGTTTGTCTCTAGATATTATTTAGGTGCAATGGTGAAACGATGTATTTGAGAGATGCACATATACCCCTCAATTTGGAGAAAATTATAAGAAAGTAATGCGGTTTTTATGCACCCTCATAAATTTAGGTCATTTTTAATATACATTTTAACTAATTCAACAATACTCGATAATTAATTTGAGTCTTTTATTGTTAACAATAATTTTACATATTGCCATTGCAAAAGATTTAAAAAAAAACTTTATTTTTTGCTCTAGAGATCATAAAAAAAAAGGCAGCACTATTAAAATAGTAATTTGGTGTGGATGTATTAAAAAACACTTTTAATAACATTGACCATAAAATTATGGGTAAAAAAATAGCCCTTCAACTAAAGTTTGAATTCTTTTTAGAAGAGATGTTAACATTTAGTCTCCACTTGTGCCTAGAATGAGATATTTTCCTATTAGAAGATACATGTAAGCAATTAGAAAAACTTCTCATATTTTTCGCAAATTTTTTTATTTTTGTGCATACTAAAAATATAAACACTTTATTTCTTTTTTGAGCTTATTACCTTCAGTAATTTAGTAATTTAAAAACAATGTTGCTTGCTGCAGTGTTTCACCTTTCATAAAATAAAATATTGCTTTCTAGTTGGATTGTCTTTAAAGGTTGAATATGGGAATCATTCATCGATCAATAATACAATTATACTATAAAATCTCTAAATATATATAATTAACATTTTAGAACCGCAGCTTCTTTAAATGTTAGGAGATAATTATTGTCTTTCGTACTTGGTCTTAAAATGTCAATTTCTTATGGTGGGTCTGATTGGTCAGTAATAGTTTTAATATGCGCATTATATTAATGGGATCGGTCCAGTGAAAGAGCTAATATTTTAAAATGTGATGAATTAAAGTTTCAATTTCTGTAAGAAAATATGTTTATTTTAAATGTCTGACTATATTTTAAATATGATTGATTCTAATAAAGGAGTACCTGTGCAATATATATATATATATATGTTACTCCCTCAATTAAAAAATATAAAATATTTTTAATCGAATCTCATTCCTTAATAAAGTAGTTACCTACTTTTAAATTAACTTTATCTTTTTATATTTACCCCTATTAAATACCCTATAATAAATATAAAGTCATTATTAATATGAGTATTTTTGAAAAAAAAATGCAATGATTATAACTCCAAAGACTAAAAATGCCTTACATTTTTAAATATTCAGTTTCTAAAAAAATACCTTACTTTTTTGAACCAATGGAGTATCAAATAAGAAAATATCAAAAATATTCTTAAAATTTATTATATAAAGAGTATTTATCGTGTAAAAATAGTAGTATATGTTTTTTTATTTAGTTGATCAAATTTTAAAATATACTAAAATATTTATAAAATATTAATTATTTTTTTATTTGTTATAAGGCAGTATGATACATTTTACAATAAATATGAATGGGTAATAATGTAAAGCTAACATTCAATCAAAATGGACAGGGATGGAAAGGTCAAGACTTATACTCAATGCATTTTTTTATTCAATCAAATAAAAATATACAAATTTTAATGTGTTAGTAATATTTAGGCTTAAAAGATATCTCTGTTCCTTAACTATTCTCACTTAAAAGTGTTGGTATTCGAAATTTATATACGGTATAATTTTATTCTTCAATATTTAAAAATGGTGCATTGAGTACTATGCCGTTAGAAAGTTAATTTTGATAATTACTTAACAAAAAAATGACATGAAAAATTACAAAAAAGGGCTCATAAAATTTCAAATAATTACCCCATAAAAAATTAATATCAATTACATATTTTGGCTTTTTATGTTGTTAAGAAATAATATTTGTATCCTGTTGTTTATACGTAATTTAGAAGACTTAATATATATTAATTTTCATATAGGGTATTTATGTATAATTTTATATGTCATTTTCTATAATCTTAGGTCTTTTTTTTGTAATTTTTTAATTAATTAATTATTAAATTTAATTATTTTAATGACAGGGTACCTAGCGCATCATTTTTAAATGTTCAAAGGAAAAATTATACTCTCTTCATTTAAAGATATAAGACAATTTTTTAGGAGTTAGATATTCAAAAATATAAAGCATTTTTAGCCTTTTGAGGTATAATCATTGTCTTTTTTAAAAAATATCCTTATTGATAATGAATTTATATTTATTGTAGAGTGTTTAATAGAGGTAAATATGAAAAAGATAAGGTTAATTGAAAAGTATGTAACTACTTTATTGAAAGTGAGATTCGGTTAAAAATGTTTTACATTTTTAAACGAAGGGAGTATCACTTATAAGCCTATGATACCAAACATTCTTGAGTGAATAGTCGAAAGGCAAAAATATCCTTTAACCCTAATATTTGGTAACAAATTTTTTTTATAAAATAAATAACATATAAAAATTAATTTAATTGTAAATAAACATCTTAAATATATAAAACTATTCCCATAAGATTTCTCAAATAGAAATTATTATTTGAAATTAAATATATTACTGTTAAATATGTAATAATTTTGGATGTAACCACTCACCACCTAAAATGTATCAAAATGGAATCCCATATATAAACAGTAAATGATCCCACCAAGACAAGATGGCATAGTAATTGTTGCTAATTAAAGACATTTATTCCTTTGTATGGCTTATAAAAACTTTTAAAATATACGTAGATTCTAGTTATTTAAATTTAATTTATGTCATGCATCCGTTTGTATAATATATGCCTTTTAAAGTTATTGCATAATGATCAAGAATTAAGAATTGTAATAAATATTATTTATAAGTTATTTTTAAAATATTTCACTGAAATGAAGGCAAATATTAAACCAATTAACTCTATTTTAAAATATAATAAATTTGTTTCTCTACCTTAATAAGAGCAAAATGAATTTTTTTTTAATAATTTTTCTCAGTATTAAGCAAGGCAAAAAAATAAAGATGAATATAGAAAATAATAAAATAACTTATAAATACAATCAAAATTAATATTTTATCTTTTTTATAAATAAAAAGAAAAATTAATCTCTTAATCCTTTAACTTTTAACTCACTTGTAACTTAGTCTCTCAACTATAACTCGCTGCGACTCATTTCCTCAATTATAACTCGCTGCGACTCAATCCCTCAACTTTTGATTCACTTATAATCCAATCCTTATTTTTTATTTTTTTTAAAAAAATTCTTATCAAATAAGAGGGATAAAAAAATGCTAATATATTATTCTAAAATACCCTTCTTTTACTCATTGATATGAGATATAAGCTAACATGAAAAAAAATAACAAAAATTCAAGGATTAATTTGTAAGTGATTCAAAAGTTGAGGGACTAAGTCATAAGCGAGTCATAATTAAGGGAGTAAGTTACAAGTAAATTAAAAGTTGGAGGACTAAAAGATCAATTTTTCCTAAATAAAATGAGAAGAGTACATAAAAACATGAACTACATTAAATCATTAATAAATTTATCCCTCTTTTATAATTGTTGAATATCATAATTTTATTTTAATTTTTTGTAAAAAATAATATGAAATAAAAAATTTTCTTCAAAAACAACACTCCCTCCATTTAATATTATATTATAATATATTTTTAATTAAATTACACCTCATTAAGTTAATTAATTATTTTTAAAATTACATATTCTTTCTATGTTTATTTTTATTTAATATTTTTTAGTTAAAAATTTTTATTAATTACATCCCTATTTTAAGATGTTTTAAAAAAATCTTGTTAATTGTTCCTTAAAAAATTTTAAAAATTTTATATTTTTTAATATGTTGTCTAAAAAAATGTTTTTAAACGAAGAAATTGAAAACATGTGGATTGGAATTTTTGGTCCGAAGGAGTGGATAAGGACTGGTCTGGTGTGACATTTGGCAATGGCTAGCTCACGTGATAGTGAAGGGGTCAGGCCAAGATCATTTATTTTTTATTTATTGTTTATTCATTGTTTTTGTCGTTTGACTCATTTCTCCACACGCATCTGCCCTACACTCGTTGGAATGTTCTCCCGTCCCGTGAAGTGTGTGATAAAACGACGGTATTGGCCACAAAGCGACTGTGAAAGAAGCTAAATAAGAACCCACAGTTTTGCTCTCAGAACCCAGAATTCGAAACCTAGATCTGGAATCTGGATTATGGTGACTAACAGCTAAGCAATCCTACTCAACATTTCTGGGAATCTTTCAATCACAAGTTGTTTCTGTCACGCTCTAATCTCCAAGGTTATATAACATTTGCTTAATCATTAATTTGCTTAATGCGCTCACACTCACATACCCTCTCAGATCTGTATGTGTGGTAGATTCATCAATGTGATTTTCTTTTTTCTATCTGATTTCAACTTCTGATTCTTCCATCACTTCATGTCGACAGGGAATTCTACAGGAATCTGTTTCTCATGGAGTTAGAGAGCAAGTTTCTCAACACTGGTCTTCTTATAGTGGCCACCATCGTTGTGGCCAAGCTGATCTCTACTTTCATAATTCCTAAATCGAGGAAGCGTCTCCCTCCAGTGGTGAAATCATGGCCGTTAGTCGGTGGCTTGTTCCGATTCTTGAAAGGTCCGATCGTGATGCTGCGCGAGGAGTATCCCAAGCTTGGGGGTGTGTTCACGTTGAGGCTGTTTCATAAGAATATAACGTTCTTGATTGGGCCTGAGGTGTCTGCACACTTCTTTAAAGCTCCTGAGTCTGATCTTAGCCAGCAAGAGGTGTACCAGTTCAATGTTCCTACGTTTGGGCCTGGTGTGGTGTTTGATGTTGATTACTCCATTAGGCAAGAGCAGTTCCGCTTCTTCACTGAGGCTCTGAGAGTGAATAAACTCAAGAGTTATGTAGATCAGATGGTCGTGGAAGCTGAGGTAAATGTGTATTTCTTTTGGAACTGTTGAAATTGTCTTCGTTACTCTGCTTGTTTTGTATATGCATATTTGTGTATTTTCCATTATCAAGCCATCAAAACCCAAGAATATTAGGCCAAATGGTGCGGTTTGGCGGTTCGGCAAATTGCAGATTGTTTAACTTCAATCATAGTTGATGCACTAAATTAGTAACCAGAAAGCTCTGGCAATGTCACATGTCCGACTCGGACATCGTCACAATACACATCTGAGATGTGACAGAGTCAGCTTCTTTTTGGATTGGTTCGAATCTGAACATGGCTGACCTCTAAAAAGGGAGAAATGACCCACCCTCTCACCAAAAAGCAAAAAACAAAAAGAATGAAAGACTGGAGAGTCCATCTTTATGTAATGATTATAGCGATTTTCTAACTTGAATAGATTGACTTTGATCTTAAGAGCTTAAGATTTAGTAAATTTGATTTAGAGAATAATAGTGAGGATAATTGAGATATAGAATGATGCTGGTTGTGTTTTTTGCCAGAAATATATCACCTTTGGAAAAATTTGAACGTATGAATGCTCTGTTATGTCATGCTCTGCATATTTAAAGTTTCATGTGTCAACATGTCTGTCATTTCATGTGTCCGGTCATTTGGTGCCCTTGTATTTATTTACAAGCTATACCTACTGTGAGCTGTTTATAGTGCATATTATTGCATCTTCCCTATGTTCCTGCTATTCTGTTTTTAGAAGTCATTGGTGTTCTTCGGGACTTGGCATACTTAATTTTTCAAATTATGCTTGAAATGACATAAAACTTGACACTCTTATGTTTCTTGCTGCGTCATGTTATTTTAGGATACAGACATTTTTCACACCAAAATTCAGAGCCACATGGTGTGAGCTCATGGATTGTGTTAACTGACTATCAAGACCTGAGATTATGAAGCCGCTTGGCTTGATGGAGAGGGTTGGATTACTTTTTGAACCTTATAAGTTCAAACCTCGTACCAGTGCACAATAAATATGATGATCTTCTTATCGTGTGGATTTAGTGCATCCTTTTTCTTTTTTTCTTGGTTCCCATAGTATACTTAATTCTGAGTCTTTGAGAAGCTCATAAGGTGAGACCTCATACAATTTAATACAGTAGATGATCATCACCTGAGATCATGAAGATGCTAGGTTTGATGAAAGAATTGGATAGTTTGTTGAAAGTTACAAGTTCGAATCCCATATTACGTTCAGTTCATATAACATAAGATATCTGTTCATGGCGCAGATTGCTGCATCTTTCTTTTGTTCCCACACTTGAGTCTTTGAAGGGCAGTTGGCTTTCTTTAGGATTTGACATTTTTATTTTAATGTTTCAACTTTCACCAATGTTTCATATGACAGAAAACTGGGGACTTTATTGTTATCAATTATTGTCCAGTGGTCTAACGGGCAGAAATATGAATAAACTGACTTTTTGAAGTTTTGTTAACAGTTGTTTCCTTCCTTCAGCCCTTTTTATTTCTTCATTTATGTGCTAATTTGACATTCGGGACTTTCCTTTCTCAAATGTGAATTTAATTTGCAGGACTACTTTTCAAAGTGGGGATCTAGTGGTGAGGTAGACTTAAAGTATGAGCTAGAACATCTGATCATCTTGACAGCTAGCAGATGTCTTCTGGGCCGTGAAGTTCGTGATAAGCTCTTTGATGATGTTTCTGCTTTGTTCCATGACCTAGATAATGGGATGCAACCTATCAGTGTTCTCTTTCCATACCTGCCTATCCCAGCTCATAAGCGCCGCGATCGAGCTCGCAAGAAGATTGCTGCAATCTTTGCCAGCATCATAGCATCCCGCAAATCAAAGGAAGTATCAGAGAATGACATGCTGCAGTGCTTCATTGACTCAAAGTACAAAGATGGTCGACCAACAACAGAATCTGAAGTGACTGGATTGCTTATTGCAGCACTTTTTGCTGGACAGCACACCAGCTCAATTACCTCCACTTGGACAGGGGCATATCTCTTGTGTCATAAACAGTATCTTTCAGCTGTATTGGAGGAGCAGAAGGAATTGATGGGTAAGCATGGTGACAGAGTTGATCATGATATCTTGGCTGAAATGGATGTCCTATATCGGTGTATTAAAGAAGCTTTGAGGCTCCACCCTCCTCTGATCATGCTGATGCGAAGCTCACACAGCGAGTTTAGCGTCAAAACGCGAGAAGGGAAGGAATATGATATTCCAAAGGGTCATATTGTCGCTACATCCCCGGCTTTTGCAAACCGCTTACCTCATGTTTTCAAGGATCCTGATAGTTATGACCCTGATAGATTTGCCCCAGGAAGGGAAGAGGACAAGGTGGCTGGGGTGTTCTCTTACATCTCATTTGGAGGCGGCAGGCATGGATGCCTCGGAGAGCCCTTTGCTTATTTGCAGATAAAGGCAATTTGGAGTCATTTGCTGAGGAATTTTGAGCTGGAGTTATTGTCACCTTTTCCTGAGATTGACTGGAATGCCATGGTTGTTGGTGTGAAAGGACAAGTGATGGTTCGATACAAGCGCAGGGAACTTAAAGTTGATCAATAAGATCACATATTTTCAGTGTTGATCATGGCTTTTGTCTTAATAAGCTTGTTGGTGAAATCAGACAAAAGCTCCAAAATTCTTATGCTACTTCTCTGCGTTGGCTTGACTACGATGCAGCCAACTACAATTGTTAGTGATAGTGCATCTTCAGGTGAACTCCAACTTCACTGTTTGTTTGACCATGGATTTCAAGCATCTTTTTGTTTTCCCTCTTTCATTTTCATTTTAGTGCGTTAGAGTGTGGAGCTAAATATCCACCAAACTTAGTTCAAGTGGTTGCGCAGGGTAGTGTTTTGAGTAGTTCCCTTAGGCCCTTAAATGTGAAGGTAAACCCAGCAATCTCTTTTAATTTGCTTCTGAAATGTGTGTGTAAGAAAATGAAAAACATTGACTGCTTCACATTTTGCACCCAAAAAAACAAAAAAGCTATATGCAGGTTTCTAAAAGTAGACCGAGGTATTAATTCGTGGTCTAGTTGTTATATTGTAATTAGATTATAGTGGTGCTAATTAAATTCATATTTATGTAATTATAAGTATTAAAATTTCATATAATACAAGAAATTAGAGTTAAAATAAATGAGGAAATTATTTTATAATTTTAATAAGAATTTTAAAAAGTAGATGTTAATCCCATGTATTGCAAGCGGTTCCAAATAGCAAAACTCATTGTTCATGGTTGATATCTTAATTTAAAGTTGGGAGGTATCTTATGATACTATATTTATATTAGAAAAAGATGGGTTATAACTTATATGGGTTAACTTGCCTCATTCACATTTAGCTCACAAAAATTAAACAAGTTGGGTTGGTTGATGGTTTGATCGAACTCAAATTTCTAAGCTAAGCTTGAAATGAATTTACAAAATTGGTTCATCTTGTCTATGATCCAGAATTCTTTAACGAGTGTTGTTTAGGATTTGTTCCAGTACAAATAATAAATAATACAAATATAAAAATTGATGCCCATATGGTACTCCGACTTTTCTCTGATTTGTGCCAATATTCAGCCCCTAGGGGTACACCAAGGGAAACAAATGGTAATTTTTTTAAATGCAAGGAAATAAGTTTAATAATATAAAATACGGCTCTAGAGGTTGATAATATGTGGAATAATCATACAAAGCTAATGAAAACTGTAACAACTTACCTCGCAGACATGTATGAATATGATAATGAGATATAATGTAGTGGCAGAGTTTTGTTTTTCAAGTGAATTTGTTAATTGACTTTTAATCCCAGCAACATTCCAGAGTAACGTTACTCATGCTTTTTAAGATGCATATACTAGTATTTGATAATTCATTTTAACCTTTGCGGAAAAAATAGTTTTTAGGTGCCTCATATATGATACTTTGTACTTGGAAAGCATTATCCATGTATAATTGTATATCACTACAGGACAAACTATGCAACGGACATTTCACTGGAATAAAAGACAATAAAATATACATAATTTGTTAATAAATATTGGCAAATGCCTGAGCAAAAAAAAAAATGTAAATGCCAGTAATGTTTGAATGTCAGTAAAAAATATGTTGTTTATTGTTTGGGCCAAGGAAAAAAGCCATATTATATAAACCAAGCCTCTACAAAAGCATACTAAAGTGTATGCCAACCAAAAAAACAAAAACAAGAAAGTGTAAGCCCAACACAACAGCGCTAAATTTATGCAAGATAAAAGATACCAATAATTGAGGGGCACTTGATTAAAGTAATTAAGAGAGTTGAAGTAGCTTATCTTAAATTTTGAATTTGAATCCTCTATATGTAATCATATTAAATAAAACATATTAAAGGCATCCTTAAAATATTTATGAAACCGCTATTGATAATAATGATTCTACATAATAGGCTTCTAATTAGTTTGGGCAGGAGTTAATAGGGGGTAATAATGGTCCTATATAGTGGAGGTTTGAATTAGTTTGGGTGGGAGATAATAATACTTTTAGGTTACGTTTGTTTATTAAAATAAAATGAAATAAAATGAATTAAAAAAATCAAGATAAAAATAAATTAAATCACCTTTTCCCTAATGGTAAGTATGATAAAATTTATTAATATATAACTATAAATGTAAGAATCATCATATCCTCTAAAAATTTTTTAAATTATAATTCCCAACTCTATGAACTAAATTACTCATTTCCCTTATGAATATGCTTATCTATCCTTTTAATCATCTTATTTTTACTTTTATTTTTTTAATCAATTTCATTTTATTATATTCTAGTAAGTAAACATCACCTCAGAATTCTCATTACATCAAGTGATGGAATAAAAAAAAAAAACCACCATCAATCAGCTCCGATCAACGTACATGTTTCCTTCCTTCTCAGTTGTCACTGGAGCCTTCTTTCTTGCCATTATGCATTGAAGAAAAACGACACAGATCAACACACACTCTCCCTCGAAAAAGGAAAACTGAGCATGATCTCCCTTATTTGAACACAATTGTCATTAGCTATCACTTCAAATCTTTCGTGTTCACAATTGTCAGTATTTAAAATTTTTAAAAAATATAGTAGCTGCAAAACTAAATAAATCCTACACATATCGCTGTCAACTTAAGATACAAAGTCTAGAAAACCATGGCATCCACATCCCATGCTCATCAAGCCAGGAGCAATCTTAGTCCTTCATTTTAATTTAAAATAATCTATGTCATTCATTTAAATTAATTTTTAAATATTTTTAATATTATATTTATTAAAATAAAAAAATATAAAAAATTTTAATATTAAATCTGGACTATTTAGAATATATTTAAATGGTTATATTTATAAAATTTATAAATTTTTTAAGATTAAATTATATCATCCAGATTATATTTGAACTGTCTAGAGTCTATCTGAATAATCAAATTATAAAATTATAAATTTTTTAATATTAAATTGGACTACTGACCAGATTAGTAATAAATAAATTTATTAAAATTTTAATTTTTTTTCTTTTATATCAATAAATATAATATTAAAAAAATTTAAAAATTAATTTAAATGAATGGCAGAGATTAATTTGGACTGAAATGGAGGGCCAGATGCCTCCTAGCATGATAAGCATGCAAATGCAAATTCAAAACCATGTTTAAACTGGTATTGTCTTTGGCCTTGTGCACTTGCTCTTCCAGCTTTTTCTTTTTCAAATATTTGAAACTTACCAAACCATGCTTTTGTCTTGTTTTTGTTTCTTTTATAACAAAGGGATAAAAAGAAGTACTAATGTTCTATACAAAAATTACATCCAAGCCAGGGGAAGGGGAAGAAAAAGGACGAAACACAACAACACATGACAGCAGCTTCGTTTCTAGTTATAGTGGTGTGTTCTAGTTCATGTTATTTTCCCTCGTTGCTGGTCTTGTGCTCTATTATTTTGCTAGTGCTGGTCTTTGTTCCTTTTCTTGTCTAGTGATGGTGCTTCGTCTTCTCTTTTGTCTGGTGTTTCTTGTTGGGTCTTACTGGGCAGGGATGATATTTTATTTCTTGCTTTAAGTTTCGGAGGTGCCAAGAAAGGTTGGCCCATGACCCACAAAATCATATGAAAATTATTGAATCTGGTTGTAATAATTGCAAAATTGAGAAGTTTTTATTTTGCAGATAATTGTTATTGACAAATTTAACGAAATAAGATTTATATGATTAAAATCTTTGACTTTCCTTATCCATAATTTGTTGTCTCTCTATTTAGAGATAATTATTTAAATTATTTCTTGTCTTTAAATTGATTACAGCTTAAATTAAAATTATAACTATATGCTAAAATCATTCTTGGATATACCGGTAGAACTCATTCCTACCGGTATGACCAATTCCTATCCAAAAGTTTTACTTCCTACCTAAATGTCTTCCTTTGTACTTGGCCTCCCGTGGTCATAACTTTCCTATCAGTATGTTAGAGGTCCACCCAAAGATTTATTTCCTACCCAAATGTACGAGTTCTACCCAAATGTCTTACTTCATTCTTAGCCTCCTTTGTACTTGGCTTTTTGATGGATCTGCCTAAGTCGTGTCGACACTCAATTAAATTAAGATAGACTTAATATAATATAGGCCAACCATATGTCATTCTTTCTAAGGAGAAATTTAGGTGGGTTAATCTTAACTTGATTTTAGGTATTTAAAAACTAATAAAAAAATTTAGAATTGAATGCTATATTTCTACGCTAAAATGCAAATGAGAAATACAATTTATGTCACTAAACTTACCTAAATGGATACTAATGCTAAAGTCTAACAACTAAATTTTATTATGCAATGCATGAATTCTAAATTATGATTTGGGGGGTTTTGTTTCAAGAAAAAAAATGAAATGAAAGCTAAGGAAATTAATTAAGTGACAAAAAGGAATAATTGAACAAAAATTAAGAAAAGTTTGATTCAAATATGGTAAAGAGGATAACTTAGGACATCACATGAAGTTAACTTTTTTATCCCAATTCAATTAGTTAGACCAAAGAAAAATGATAGGAGCGTGAAATTAATAAATTCAATTACCTACTTAAAGCAAAAGGAACCTATAATCACAAGGTCTAATATTTAATCCACTAGAGAACTTATAGTGAACCGAATGCTATAACTATAAATTTGGCAAATTAAATCCATTAAAATCAATTATAATTAATATAAAATAAATCTGAAAAATATATTTAAATGATCTAATTAAACAATTAGACAAGTTATCAACTCAATTGAACAATTACAAGGTAAAAGGAACAACCCAAATTTGCAACAAACACAAAGATAATAATTAAATCAATAATGAAAATTCAATCACTAATTTAATTGGCAAAGCAAAGGGATATAAACATAAATTTCAGAAATTTATTCAACACAAAATCAATCCAATTCAAGATGTAAAATATTTACAATTTAAAATTAGATTGTCCTCCAACATTATAACTTAAAATCATTTAAAATTAAATAATTTTAAACTCTTGAATTAAAAAGATAAATGAAAAATTACTCCTTTATTGTTTCAAGTGTAAATCTTAGGTTTTAGCTTCCTCCATGCTTGTCTCATGTTGTCTCTCAAGCTAGATCAAGCTCTCATGATTTTTCCTTTTCCTCCAACCTCCAAGCAAGTCACCTCGGGCATGTGAAGATTTGATGAAAGAATATCGAATGATTAATGAGAGGAGAGGCAACGTGTAGATAGCAATGGAATGATTTTGGAGTGGAAGAATGGGAGGTGTGCGCTATGCGTGAGAGGAATGGGAAATGGTTAAATTACTGGGTGAGAGATTGGCGAGGTGAGGTGGCGTAAGAAAATAATAAAATGGAGAAAGGAAGAGTGGACGATTGAAAGTGGAGAAAGGAAGATGTTGGAGATGATGCACGCTGGATGAGAAAAACCGAGGGAGAGAGCTTAATTCATTTCGACGGTTGAGTGTATTTTGGTAAGAGGAAGAGAGAGTTTGAAATGAATGATTCAATAGTCAAAAAAGTGGGTAGAAAGTTTAAGAAAGGTTACAGCCATTAAATTCAAACAGAGTCAATAAAAAAAGATAAAATAAAAAGTGTAAAAGTTATTTAATTTTTTATCATAACCCTTAATCACTATTATAAAAATTAGATTGAACCGATCGGTCAAACCAATTTAACCAAAAACCGGTGCCTAGTTAGATCCAGAACATACACAAAATAAGACCCAAACAAGAACTGGAATCAAACTAGTGAACAGGGCTACAATTTCTATTGGACCGGCTAAAAAATTATTTAAAAATTAAACAAAAAGCGTCAAACTAAAATTTATTAAAAAATAAAAATATTAAAAAAAAGTGACTAGGGCCCACAACTTTTGCAAGGTGTCACCCAAATGAAGCAGTGAACATTCACCAATATCCTTTACATTATAAAAGCATCAGCTCCTCTTCCTCTGCAACATTTAGGCAATTTGTCTTTCAAAGTCTTAATCATTGGATGTATTTTAAAATTTAAAAATTAATTTTTATCATTAAATTTTATTAATTGTACTTTCATAACTTGAAAAAAAATCAAATGCGCTCATTAGCATAGATTATATCCAAACTAAATCCCATGTCTCATAAAATATTTTTAAATTATTTTTTTTTAGCAATTATAATTTTCTCACAAAATGGTTACTAACTCAAATAATGTATAATAATTCAAATTAAGCTCAATTAATAATTGACAAAATTAACTCACGTTAAACATAGGAAAAATAAAATAATAACAATTCAGCTCAAAATTTCCATAATTAATCCAAAAATATATTATTTTTTAAAATTGGCTAATAATTCAAATAATGTCTAATAAACCCAAATTAGTCCAATTATCATTAAAACATATAGAAAATGTGGGATAAAAATATATAAAAATTATGATTCATGAATTTTCTACTAGTATAATAGAATCTATCCAAATATATAAGTCCTACCCAAATATCTTTTGTCATTTTGGTAGAAGTTTTATTCAATCAATGTCTTTTGGATAAATCATTTTGATATATCTTTCATCTACTTGTATGAAGCTCTTCACTGTCATTCATAAAACACTCATACTCCTACCGATAGATCATACTTTCTACCAATATATCCTTGAAGATTTTTTCTTTGTTTTTTTGTTTTTTGTTTCCAAAACAAAGCATTTTGAAACTCATCTAACCTTCATCCTTTTCAACTTTCAAGTGTTGCTCTTACTTTGTTATCATTCTAGAATTAATCCTTTTCAAATTTCAAGTGTTGCGCTTACTTTGTTATCATTCTAGAATACTTTTAAATACAACTATGGGTAAAATTAATCTGTTATTCATTCTTTAAATTATTTTTCCTACCCGTATGTCTTTGGTCTACAGGTATTATTCTCTTTTACTTTTGGTTAAAGCATTTAATACATATAGCCATTACTTTCTTTAAGGCACTAACAACATGCAAACCTACCAAAAAACACTGTTTTATTACCTCAAACAATGAGAAACTAAAAAAAAAAATAAAGATGAAGCCTTCAATGACAGATTTATGATTTTAATGGATTTATTTCAATGATCATTTATAAATATGACTCATTTATGAAGTGAAAGATAGAGAAGTTATTGAGCCAACTAAACACATTCAATTCTACAATTAAATTTATTATTTGTGAGCTTCATTGATTGTAAATTCATTCTTAGAGAGAGATATTTAATAGGAGTAGTTCATTCTTAAACTTATTTTGTCCATCCCTCTTTTAACTACTTGAAACCGAGGAACTTAAAATTGGAGAGCTTTAGGAGATTTATAATCCCTTGTAAGGGGTAGATCTTCATACTTAGTAAGAAGTTTGTATTGTACTTAAGAAACTAAGAGTCCAATTTAATCTTGGTAGATTTAGTCAAAAATCTTAAGGGTGCCTTAGGAACTAGATGTAAGCTCAAGTGGATAGAGTTGAACTAAGATAAATTCTCTGTGCAAATCTTCTTTTTCCTTCACTCAGTTGTGTTTGGTGATACCATTTCTTACTTATCTTTCTAGCTACTTAAATTGCTTTAAATTTTAATTAGTCCAATTCATCTCCTTGTTGGACAGATTTTACAAAAACTTTATTGATAGACAATCTATAAGTACTATTTGATCGAGCCTGGAGGCATGTCCTGACCTAGGTGAGCTCCTAGGACCTAACTCACCTAAAATTTTTTGTCCTGAAAAAATTATTGAAGGTGTTTTCTATTACTTAATCAACTTTTTCATGTATTTTTATTCTTCATATAATATTTTTGGTGTTTTGGAATTTAAATGATGAAGACATATCAACATGAATGTATAATGTTATCATACAAAATTCAATTTGTATCCTCACAACCTTAAGATGCTTCGAAGGAGCTGCTAATTTTTTTGAAGAAGCATAAATGGTGATTCAATTGTATCAAACATTATTGCAAGATCATTGATGACACAAGTTGTCACTTTCCATATCATGTGCTAAATTAATCTTGATTGGCTGAGGAATTACAAGAGAAAATGTTGATTATGATTATAATAACTACAAATCCGTTTAGATAGAACTTCTCAAATCTGAATTTGGATTTGGTGGTTGTACTTATTACAAGCATTAAGTGCCTATATTATGTGAGTCATTGAAATATAGATCAATAGTTTTGATAAACTTACTCATTCATTAATTTCAAGTAGAATATGAATTCAGAATCATTGATTTGAATTTTAACAATTTAGATAATATAGGCACTCAATGCCTATACTAATTATAGTTACCGAATCCAAATTTCTTAAATCTTAAATGTGCTTTTAAAGGAACTAGTAAAGCACCAGTGCAATGCATGGGTTTTATCTTATAGTTTTTATAAATAGGTCCAAATGAGTAATTTATAGTAGACACTTTATCCATATATATTATTCTATATGTAATGGAGTTGTATAATTATAATTATTTAATATTAAATACACATATTAGAGTAAAGCAAATGGTAAATACTAAATGCATATTGTGTAAATGGATGCGATGGGAACTACATTAACAAAAATTCATAATTATTTAGATCAAATTATCATAGACATTCCTATAAACAACATTAAAAGTTATATATCTAAAGTGACCATCCTCATTAAGAACTAATATTTTTAGACACTCCATGCTTTTTACACAAGAAACAACAAAATACAATCAATCATTGACGAAAACAGGATGATGTATGTACAAATCAACATGACACAGGATCTAATCCTGGCTCTTATTAATGGGCATTGCAAATGCTAATACAATAGAAAACAATCTCCTTTTCATAGGAAATAACAACCTCAAATCCAATGAACATATAACAATACATGGTATTTATACTTTTGTCCTTGTAATTGATCTAGACATTTATTGGGTCAATAACTTTTTCCAAACTTATGTAACTATAAGACATGTACTATTGCACAACCTCATAAGCTTATCAATGTTCCAATTCACATTAAAATAATTAAGGGACTCACTTTAAGCCTTATTTCATAATTCAAGAGGCTTGGCATTGTAATTTCATCTAGAAAATCTATAGAGTGCAAGTCATTAAGTAATTCTTATTCCTATCATCTTCAATAACACTATCAAAGCTCAAAAATACAATTTTCTCTCCAAGAAGCATGGACAACATGTACTTTTTTACTTCTTCAACCATAGTCAATGACTCAATATAAGAACTAATATAGCCCTATCTCTAAAATATGAAGAATTATATATTGGTAAGGAAATCTTAGGAAGTCAAATCAATAATGAAATTTACTGGATTATCTGAACCATTCAGTAATAAATCAGCTATGATCTTAATACCCATAAATCCTTCATTAGCCCTAAAAGCAGTCCCATCACCAATTGAGATAATTCAATGAGCAAAATCTTGAAAAGCACTAATAGATGCTTCATTATTTGTTGCTAGAAGTCTCATGTTTATTATTAGTGTAAGAAGTTGACAGTTATCTTGAAACAAATAGTTAATGGTTGCAAAAATAATGTCTTCTATTGACCCACCTAGAATAATAGACCTATCAAACATAGCAACTTTTTCTTCAAAAGGAAAATCACCAGCTAATAGGTTGCTTAACTTTAGAATATCCTTTAAGAATTCATTAAGAGCTTCAAGACAAAACCTATGCGCCATTGGAGCCTCATCCCATGTAATCAATGACTTATGAACTAATAATTTAGCCAAGTTGCTTCCCTATTTCATGCCACATATAGTGTTTTTAGTCATAGAAAGAGTGATACATAATTTTAGTGAGTTGTACTCCTAGGAGAATTAGAGAAGCTATCTATTTTGATGTTGTATTAAGAACTATTTTACCTCTAGATCCTAAACTAGAAAGTTTTCTCCAAAAATATGTCTCCCCAATACTACCATATCCATACAAGAAAAAAAAAATTCATTTATCAAATTCAATGGCAATAATTTTATCATAAATTTTCTTTTTCTCGAAAGTTAGGCTTTGAAGCAACCTTATCAATTCATCATATAATGCAGCTCTGTCATAATTTAGGTTATTTTTTATTAATTTTTTTTACTTGCATCCAAAATTGACATGTCAGGTAAAAGTATAGGCTCATAATCTCTAAAACTTTTTTTATCAATTGTAGTATTTTCTAAATTTAATTAGAGTTGGTAATATGAGTCGAGCTCATGAGTCTAACCCCACCAAATGATGATGGGTTGGATTGCATAATCTATAGTTCGGTTAGATGTTTTTAATTTTTTTTAATTTTAATTATATTAAAAAGCCTAAGTATTAATTTAGCCTTATAATGTATTTGTCTATTCTCTCCCCCTTCAATTTAAGGAACATTAAATAATTAAATGTGACAATTTTAAAATAAGTAATTTAGAAATTTTGTGATCAAATTAATAAAATAGTGAAAATAAAAATAACCACAAATTATATTGACTAATTTATTGTCATTATATATTACTTCCCTATTTCATTAAGCTTTTTGTATATACATGTTTAAAATATTATTTTAGATAACTTGTGTATTTATATTTTAAAAAAATATTCAATAAATAAGTTTGCAAAACAAAAAAAGTTTAAAATATGAATACTTCTAGAAGTTAAGATTAATTTGGTAAAATCATTTTACCAAAGATATGTTTTAGACATAATTTTTTATACATTTAATTGGTCAATACTTTTACACTTTTAACTTATTTTGATTATTTTTTTGAATTTCAAATCTCAATATTTACTAATTAAATAAAATTATTGGTTAATAAAAAATATTGTAAATTAATTAATACTATTTTTTAATAAGCAAATATAAATAAAATTTTTTAATTAAAAAATATGAGTATTTTTAAATTTCAAACTTCAGACCATAAACAATCAATATTTTACCCTTCTAAGAATATTGAATTTTATGGAAGTTTATCAATTTCTAATATTTCAAAATTATTTTAGTTTTAAGGAATTAAATATAGATGAAGATGGATAAAAATAATTTATATTTTTAGAAGATATATTGCAACTATTCTTTTTATTTTGTATACATAAATATTTAAAGCACAGAACCAATGAAAGAATACCAAAAAAAATCTTACTTTTATATAAATCAATTATGCAAAATATACTTGAGGATGTTACAAAATTAATTAAAGGTTTAAATAGTAAATTTGCCTCATAAATTCATTTTTGATACAATGCTCTCCTTTAATTTTTGAAAACAATTAATATCACTCCTACAGTTAACAAATGATAACTTTGATCATTAGTTGACTAAAAAAAAATACTGAAAAAGGCTTTAAAAATTACATTATGTGTATTTTTTTGGTCTTTGTCTCTATTTTTGAGTCTTTTTTTATAATTTTCTATTTAACTAATGTTTAAAGTTAACTTTTATTAACATTTGGAGCAGCATTGCCTTTTAACCTTTAATTAAATTTATAAGTATGAAGAGAAAATAATATGCAATACTACTTATTTATAATTGGTATAATATCTAAATGGAAAGAAAATTTGATTTGAATTTGACAATCTTATCTAAACTATAGATCATTAAAACTATATCGGTTAAAATTTTGAAATTCAAATAACTTTTTGAGATTCATGAAATTATATTAAATATTTCCAACCATATAATTTTTGAACTCAAACAAATATAAAAAAGAATACTCCTTTTTAAACTCATAATCTTATTTCTAACCAACCCATTTATGATTTATTATAGATCATAATTTTTTTCAAATAGAATATTTATTATTTGATTTGAAAAAAGGATGTGGCACAATTTAGAGTATTCAAAAAGTGACACGTGTTACAATTTAGAGTGTACACAAAATGACATATGACATTTAAAAGGATACATATTGAAATAATTATTATTTAATCAATTTGCTAACTTTCTTGCAACTTCTCACTAAAATATTTTATACACGAGATCATTTAAATAATTGAAATAACTTTAAAAATTTAAATTATATTTAGTATAAATAATTCTTATGAGTAATTTTAAATTTCAAAATTTGAAATAGAATCTAGAATTTAAGTCAATACATATAAAATTTAATTACTTAAAATTGGATGCTAATCTATCAATATAAATATTTAAAATCATATTTTAAAGTAAATTTAGCATATATAAATATATATGTTATATGTATAATTTTATCTATAAAGATTAAAAAATTTTATTTGAACCTATTTACAAACTAATAATAAAACTTAACTCCCTAAGCACAAAATCATGTATAAGATGCATATAAAGCTATTCATAAGACTTGGCCTAACTTTTATAAACCTGACCTTTAAATACTCAAGTCATAAATTTATTTTTCCTAAAACAAGTATTTTTTTTAGACCCAACCTTTATTTTTAAAAAAAGAAAAAATTTTTAATTATACTAAGATATATATATATATATATATATTGTAAAATACCTTAATTAAATACCTAAAAGACAATAATAAATTTTTAAGTTTAATAAAAATAATACAAACCCTAGAATATAATATAAGCTATACAAGTCCTAATTTTCTATAATCTTAAATGTAAATATAATATAAAAATATTTTGATAGAAATGTATTTTAACTAAAAATTTTAATATGATTTGAAATTAATTAGTTGTAATTTAACATATATTCAAAATTTAACTGAAATTTTTTTTATTTTGATATGAATCATAGGCTAGTGATATGTATAATATTGCATCACATGAAAGAAAAGGTATATAGATAAAAAAGATATTGATATATATAATAAAAATAAATAAATTTCGTTATTAAAAAATATATCATAATAAAATAATTTTTTAAAAATAAAACTGTAATTTTAAAAACAAAAAATCATGTCTACAAATAAAATTGAAAATACATTTGAAAAGAAAGATTGAAAAAATAATTTAATTATATTTAAAAAATTTATCATAAAAAATAAAAATTAAAGATACTATATTATAATATCTAAAAGAACATAATTAAATAATATAAATAAAAAATTTAAAGTTGCTAAAAAATCTTAATTGATTAGAATTAATATTTAGATTTAAATACTAATTTTAGTATTTATATTTATATGTATTAGAATTATATAATATCTTTTGGTATTTTATTAAAAATCCTAATTTATAGATTGTATCTAGTAAATGACTAGCTAAATGAGAGACAATGCTATAAATATGAAGATATTATATAATTGTCTCACAACTAAATAATAATTTGAATTTTAAGTAGATAGACCTGTATATTTTATTAGTTTATCTTCCAAATAGGACCAGTCAAAATATAACCAAAATTTTATTTTATTATTTTATAAAAATATAAAATAATCTAATTACTCCATTTTAAAGTGTTCAATTTCAATTTAAAATGGATAAACCTAGTTAAAATAAAATAAAAATATATAAAAAATGATAAATGTAACATCCTAAAAATTTTAAGACTCAAATTTATTTTAAGAAAATAAAATAAAATATCTATAATTAAATTAAAATTTAGAATAATTTGATAGAGGTCTAGAGTTTGAATTTTTCTCAGTAAAAGTTTGGTTTTATTTGATTTTTAATTATAGAAAAAATTACTAAAGTTGACCCGAGCTTTTGTGCTATAATAAAAAAATGTTGAGCCATTTCTTGTAATTTTCTTCAAGGCATTAGATCAGCAATTTAAAGAGCAAAAGAACGCAGAAACTGAAAAGAAAGAAGGAAACGAACGCGTGAGAGAGAGAGAGAGAGAGAGGAAGAAGAAAGGAAAAAGAGAGGGAGTTAGGCTCGAATTTAGGAGGCTTTGCGGTCATTGCGAGTTCTGCTACGTGATAGGTAAACTTCCTACTTCAATCCTCTTCCCTTCCTCTTAATTTTCTTCAATTTTTGGAAGAGAAAATTTCTAAATTTTGATCCTAAAGGCTTTATTCTTGTAAGCTTTCGTTTCTTTGGATCCTTGGAAGGATGTTTTGAGTTTCTATATAGTGATCTAATATTTGAGTGGATAATTAGATGAAAAGAGTTGTTTTAGGCATAAATTAAATCCTGAGAGATTGGGTTTTGCTCCTCAATGGTTTAAGCCTATTGATTTAGTTATAATTTTGCTATTTGAACCCAATAAAATTTAAATTAAGGTTTGGTTTTCATTATAAGGGCTAATGGTGAAAGTTGGTGACACTAAGTGAAGGTTTTTAATTGATTAAAAATTATATAAATTAAAAATTAGCCTAGTGATGGCTAATAAATGGTTTTGGTGGTTAAGCGATATTATGTGAATGGTTGGTTTAATATATGGACCATTAGGATGGATTATGACTCATTGACCCAAGTTGTGTTGTATGAGTTATAGTTTTCATTAATGCTATTTGACATGATAAGTGATGTGGATCACTTATATGTTTTAGGAATTGTTGGTGAAATTTGTTCGGAAGTTAAGGAACAAGCCGAGCTCTATTTTGTACAAGAGGAACCCTTTTGGTACTAAAGGGTTGAGGTAATAGGGGAATTTATATTTCTTATTACTTTGTTTTATCTATTTTTGAATAAATATTACTAATTATCATGCATTACATGTTTTAAAAAATTAAATGTGCTTTATAAGGGGTTATAGGGTACTACTATGATTATAGTGTAAATATGTTTTTTAATTGTTTAACAACAATGTTTTTATGGAAATGAAATTTGTTTGCATGTATTATAATCATAAAGAATAGAAGTTATATTTAAGGAAGTGTAACTAAGTAAGGTACCTTAAATAGGCTAAGGAATTGTTTAAGGGAGATTTATAAATGTTATACTACCTTAGAGTGTTGAAATGGTCAATACTTGAGAAAGGTAGACGCGAATAGAAGGCATGATCTTGGTGGGAGTTCACCAATGAGAAGGTGTGGACTTTTGATATTCTATGGCACATTGCCAGTACTCAGTGTTGCCTTACGTATTGTGGGCTCAATGTACTAAAGTTGTTAGTGTATTGAGTGTTTGACACCTCTCAGTAGGGGAGGGAATCCGACATATGAAGTGTGAGGTTGAGTTCCTAGGCCAAGGTAGCCCTCACATAAAGAGTAAGTCGGGCTGGCTCTGGGAGGGAGTTAGCTTTGACTGCTCAGGATTCACGTCGAAAGGGCATAAGTGGTTCGGTGGATTAGATCATGCCTTAGATTATGTTTTGTGCCTGTGGAGGTACAAGTAGGTATAAGGTTTACCTGCGAGTTAAAGAGTACCATGGGGCATTCTGTTGGTCATGAAAGGCTATATCGGCCTACGTCATGCATTCATGCATTTTAAATGACTAAATTATATACTATGTTGAATTTATTATTCGTTTATTCAATTATGGCTTACTTTGTAATAATCAATGTAGATTTCTCTGTTACTGAGACTGTGGTTAGCTCACCCTTTTCTTTTCAATATTTCTAGGTCCAGGCGAAGGAACCAGTGGAGGACGGGAAAAGGAGCAGAGCTAGGGGTTGTTTGTGAATTGTAAAGAACTGCAACCCCTTTCTTTTGAGCAAATCTATTGTAATGTATTTAGGATTAGGGTACCAGTAGGATATGATTATGTATATGTGCGTGAGTATGTGTAGATTGTATGGCTTGTGTATGAATTTTTATTTATTTATAGACTTATGACTAGAAAACTTGGCTATGGTATGTGGTTTTGATGGATTTATTTAGTAGACCAAGTTTCTAGTACAAGCAAATATTTATTTTGATATATATGTGATTCCACAAGCAAATGCAAAGTGGTTGCATTGTAAATGGTGTGTTATGGCCAAACATATACCTTGGATAGAGAGAGTGGGTGCGTGGGCCCCACAGAGATCTCTGAGCCAAGTGAAAATTTTTAGCGTGTGTATTCATATGTGTATATGATATTTGGAATAGTTTTTGACCACTCTTGTATGATTTGTGCATTTTGAGAGTTTAAGGTCCATTTTGAGAAATGGCATCCGGGTAGTCAAATTTTGGTATAAAGGGGTTTTCTATCATTTAAATATTGTATCTGGTGTTTTTAGTCCTATTTGATGTGTCCAAAGTATTTCTACAAGTTTGTGACCATTAGGATGAGATTTGGACAATTTTGAAAACGGTTTTTACCAAAAACCTATACTTTTGCATCCAGGTATCCAAATCTTAATTCGACCATTGGATTTTTCTAAAATTTGGGTCACAAGTAAAACCTTTTATAAG
Organism: Prosopis cineraria; assembly: GCF_029017545.1. NCBI lineage: Eukaryota > Viridiplantae > Streptophyta > Magnoliopsida > Fabales > Fabaceae > Prosopis > Prosopis cineraria. The sequence continues at coordinate 16,706,193 of NW_026555343.1, read as the reverse complement.
CTTCGTGTGGGCTTTGGAATCACATCGATCAGATATCGGACGGAAAAATGGCGCACTCCAGAAGTTGGTCCGGAGGAGCTGTCATGACAGCAAAAGTGCTGTTATGACAGCAATAATTGATAATGTTGCAATATACATGAAATTTAATCTATCTATTAGATCTTTCCAAAATTTAGTATGCTAATAGTACTATTTAAAAGTGACATGTGAGATTTAGAATCACTCTGATTGGAGGTTGGATGATGAAATAGTGCACCCCGAAAATTAGTCCGGAGGTGCTATGACAGCAAAAATAACCAATCTTTTAACATGTCTAATTTTTAATCTAATCATTGGATTTTTTTGAAATTTAGTACACTTATAGTGCCCTTTGAATGTGACGTGTGAGCTTTAAAATCACTTCGATTAGAGGTCGAATGACGGAATGGCACATCCTGAAAGTTGGTCCAGGAGGGCTGTTGCTGTCATGACAGCATCTTTTTATTTTACTTTCGTCTAACTTGCTTCCGTGTGCTATAAGTAGAACCTATAAATTTTTTTTAAGGTTTTAAATGATTTATTTCTTAAGTTAGTTAGAGGATTAACTCCTTAACCACACTTAATTTATTTAAATTATGTGATTTTTGGATAACACTCAGGGCAAGTGTTACAATAAATCATCCAAAACCTAATTTTACACTCTAAATCTACCAAATAAATAGGTTTGAAAGAATAAATAATTCTTTCGAACCTATTTAGTTTATTTGATAGGCAAGTCGTACATATTAAATAAACATTTTATTATTTTCAAAAACTTGTCATATTAAATAAAATTTTACTTTTACTTTCTAATTGTCTTAAACTAATTCCATATATTAAATAAGATACTCAAGAACTTGTTATATAAAATAAGATTATTTAATATATGCACACAATTTATATATATATATATATATATTAAACAATATTAGATACTCCATAATTAAAGTTTTCAAATAGATAAGAAAGAATTAAAATAGGGTATAATCTTAAACATGCTAAATAGAGTTTTTAAAGAACAAATTTAGAATATTTAAATATATACCAACTATGTAATTATCATGTGTTGCCTTCTTATCTGCAAGTTCTGGATTATTGAACCCAAAACAATGGATGGAATTTATCTCAAGATGCAACTTCACAATAATAGAGAACATAAAGCTAATCTTATAAGGATTATCTATTGTCCTATATGATTTGGAGCATTGAAAAGGCCTCAAATTTTGAAATTTTATATATTTTAAAGGGATGCAACCTATTTTCAAAACATTTCACAAAAGACTTCCTAATGACTGCTAAGATCCAATCACCCTATAGCATTGTTGTCCTATAGATAGGATGAGTTTTATCTATTTGATGTAATTGATAGGATCTAAATTATACAAAAGACATAAACAATTACTTTAGCATTCTAAAAGACTAATTCAACACCATTGAATTCTTCAGATGTATTTCTACTTGGCAGTCTCTAAATATGAATCATCATAACAACAATGCATGAATCCTTTTTCACTGTGTTGATGGTGTGAGTTACATGAACCTCAGATGTAGAAGATATGGATAGTATGAATAATAGTCGAGAGGAGAAAATAAACCTAATGTGATTAGAGGGGTGAGTCAAATGTGGAGATGTGTAATGTGCTATTAGCGTAACCTAGCAATTTATAATTGAACAAAGATGAATTAGGAGGGAAAATTAAGGGATGATTTTTTTAAAATCAAGGTGATAGATATTAAATATTTATTTTTGTGAGTACAAATATTTAAAGTATTTAAATTTTAACAAACTTCACGAGGGCCTCTTCAAGATATTAATGTTCTCCAAAATCATGAGGATATATCTAAATACTCAAAAACAAATTCTTTTTTAAAAAATATTAAAAAAACACACGCACACATGCATATTAATTTAAATTTGAATCATCAATATATAATAGATAACTATTCCAAAAAGTAGAGCTTATGAACAATAAAATGGTGGTATTCTTGGCATTTCAAGAGATATAAAAATGAGATTCCTCCACACCTCTTTAAAATAACAAAGGAGTTATGGGGCATTTTTGATCTTTCACTTCAAATGGCTGATGGCACCAATGTTATTAAAATCAAATCGGTCACTGAATTAGTTGAGGCATTGGTTCACAGTTCAATGATCTAACCGGGGTTAGACTGTGGTTGAACCGGTTGTAATTAAATTAATATATTTAAATATTATAGAGAATTAAATTTCATATATTTTTGGGGCTTCAAAATCATTGTTGATTTTTTGGAGATGATTATCACATTTTTTGAAAGGAAATAAGAACTAAATCTATTTAAAAAGATATGTAAATAAGTAGGTGGATGAACATAGATGAAAAAGATGTTTACATATTATGAAATAAGTTAAAAGAATCAATTTAAGAAGAGATAGAAGGGATGCATGCTTATTTTTTTAGTTGATCATTGAGTAATATTGAGAGGCAAATTATAATTGAATTAAAATAATATCATATGAAAAAAATATAAATAGATAGTCAAAATAACAAAGATAAAAAACTGTTCATGTGTAAAAAAAAATAAGTACGAGGACCTCATAAAAAATTAACAAAGATGAGAGGGTAATTTTTTAAAAGAACAAATAGACATGTGGACATGTGGGATAGTATATTGGGACTACATTTGTCTTTGACGGAAATAAGCCCCACATTGCCTAAATGTTGTGGAGATGGAAAGGATGTTGGTGAATGTTAGCTGCTTCATTTGGGTGACACCTTGCAAAAGTTATGGGCCCTAGTCAAGTTTTTTTTAATATTTTTATTTTTTAGTAAATTATAATTATAATTTTAATTTGACACTTTTTGTTTAAGTTTTTAAATAATTTTTTAGCTGGTTTGGTTGAAATTGTGGTCTAGTTCATTGATTTTTAACCAGTTCATTGGTTTGATATCAGTTTTTGTTTGGGTTAGATTTTGTTGTATTTCGGACCAAACTAGGCATCGGTTCTTGATTAAACCAGTTTGATTGGTTGGTCTGATCTGATTTTCATAACAGTAGATAGCACCTTATCTTGACATAAAGTAAGGCTGCAAGCTTCTATCCTTCAGTTTCTAGCACTACTTGATGTATCAAGTCTATTTACCTCATTCTGTCTATCCAAAAAAAAAATTCCTCCTTTTTTCACTTTTTAAATTTCAAAACTCCTCCCTTCTCTAATTTTTTTTAAAAAAAGCTGATAATTTTTTTGATGAAAAGTTGATGATTTTTACTACTATATGCTTTTTATTTTTTGTCCGTTTCCCCTCCTCTATTCCTCTTTCTCCTTTTTTTTCACCTAACCCTTTTCTCTCTCTTACAACTCCTTCTTCAATGTCTTGAGCTTCATAGCAGAGCTAAGAACAATGGTTCTCAAATCCTTCCACAACATCTACCTCTCAGATCTGGTTGTCAAATTCAAGCTTAGAGTGTCATCAAATTTGCATTGTGTTGTTCTTCATGTCTTTCCTCACCGCTCATCGCTTCCTCCATTCAAGTGAGATGGAGAAGTTGTCGCGTCCTCCATTCTTTATGTCTTTCAACCAACTTCTAGTGACTCTAAATCTAACAATGTTTTGGCCTTTGGGTTGTTCAATTTTATGAGATTACTTTACATTTTTAGTTCTGCATTTTTGGTATTTCTTTACTTGCTTCTTCCACCTGCTTTTCATTCCAAGCTGTGTGGTTTAGATATCAACACCTTTCATAGTTTGTATGTTCATTAACTTCCAACTGTGCTCATTTTTTGATAGGTACTCTTCATTTATGGCTAGATTAATAGAACCCTGTCCCATGGTTTGTTCTGAAGATCTCTCCCTCTTTATATTCCACCTGTGTGCACCTCTTTTAATTCTCTCAAATACAATATTTGGTTCTAAAAGATTTGAATTCCCCTCTTATTTGAATCTCCTTCTGTGTTTGGTAGAATAGGAAGCAAATGGTGTAAGAGGGTGCCTTGACTGCTTTAGCATCAGTTGCATATTTATCCTGGCATCTTTGTGTAACATCCTGATTATTATTTCCCTGATTTACTAAGATTAATAAGAATAATAAAGTAAGTTGATGTGATGTGTGGTTAGAGGAGAATAATAAGTGTTTTTAGTTGAAATTTTAAGTATAATTAGGTCTAACGTGAAATTGGTCACTTGGGGACCAAAAAGTAGAGAAAAACAAGTTGAAAAGCCTTTATGCCACATGCTGCAACACGTGCACGGTGTGCCACGGCACATAGGGCCATCAAGCAAGAGCTGCCTTCTCTATACCACATGCCGCGGCTCATGGGGATAGGCACCGCGGTACACGGTGTGAATTCTGCAAAATTTAAATGTGAATTGATGCAAAAAAATAGAAAGGAAAGGAAAGGAAAATAGAGAAGCTCATATTTGCTCTGCTAGGGCACAACCTAGGAGAGGATTTAAGAAGGCTTGAAGCTTTAAATCATCCAAAGTAAGATTCTTAAACCCTTTTTCTCCTTTCCTCTTCCATTTTCTCAAGGATTTGAGTTAGGATTTTGATAAGAATTGTGATTTCAATCCATATAGGTTATGGGTCCAAATCCATTGACTCAAATGGAGTTAATGAGAGTTGTTTAGAGTATTTAAACTTAGTATAAATGATTTTGGTGGTTGTTGAAGGGAGAACTCCATTAATATCTAAAATTTGCATTTATATGGGTGGTTGGAAGAGTGTGATGCCATTAATGAGAATCTAATGATTCATTAATATTATTGGAGACTAAAGGTAACTAATAAACCTAAGGAATAGGCTCAAATTCTTGTGGAGTAAATATTGAAAAATTTAGAAGTGAAGATTGAGGGTTTAATGCTTGAGTTAGTAATCTTGATGAAATTCAACTTGGTTGGTTGTAGTTTTGGCTCTTGGTCACTTATTTGGCTTGAGAATTCAAGCTTGAAAGCTCTTATATTGAGGGGTAAATCTCTAACATCTCAAAAATTTAAGGTAATAGAGGAAACCCTATCTTGGGTAGTTATTTATTAATTATAATGTGAAGTGAATTGTGAGATAAATGTGTAAATTTTGATTATGAACAAATACATTATGCAATTAAATCTTATAGAATTATCTACACACTTTTATATGCATTTAACATGCTAAAGAGATCTCAAATGTGTTTCAAGTTGTGAAAGTGATATTCAAGAGTAAATTTCATGTTTATGATGTGTTTGAATGAGTAGTGAATAATGGTCTAGATAAAAATGAGTAATTGGGATTGAAAATGCTGAGTTCATATGCTATAAGAGAAATGAAACATAATGCTCACTTGAGTAACGCATAGTCGTGAGCTGATAGAAGACATTTGTTACACACTTTTGTTTATCAAATAGGACCTTTTTATTAATAATTTATCACCTCAAAATACACACATTGCATTAGATTTGAAATTTTGCCCAAGTTTCTAGGTTTAGTGCATTAGGAGTATTTTAGTTCAAAAATGAACTTTTGAGAAATTGTACGAGAAAAATTGACAAAGTTTATTTTATATCCAGTTGATGAGTGGTCAAGTTATATTTTTTAAATTTATTTTAGTTTGGGAGTAATTAAATAAAAAGTTAACACTTTCTTAAGTGTCCCAATTTGACCTATTTTTTGGTTCGCCTTGTGTGAAAATTTTTATATAATTTGGTGCAGCCTAAAACTTGGTTATGTTAATAAATTCTCCCTTCTTATTATGAATTTAATTCTATACTTTAATTGAATTTTATTATATCACATGATATTTAATTGAATTATATGATTTATATGACATAGGTGGCATGTGACTTGTGCATCAATTAGGCAAATGAAGTCAAAATTCTATGAGGTCAAAGGCTAATTGTTTGGACATGTAAGGGCTTCTATTTGGTGGTTTAGATCTACTAAAAGTGTGGATGATGCATGGGATTAATTGGACACACATTGAAATCATCTACAAACCAATAGGAGAATACTACCTTGCAAGTTTGACAAGGCTCCCATTTCCTTTTTATTTTCTTTTCCTATTTTTTAATTAGTATTCAGCTAATGGGAAACAAGATATGCACGTCAATTCAGCTCCAATTTGAGATCCAACACCCATTCACTCATCTCCTTCATTTTCTCTTACTTGTTCATAGTGTTCTTCATTTTCTCTCTTTTATTTTTCATTTTCCAACACCCTAACCTCCATTTCAGCCACTAAACCTTCACAAAACTCAAATCATTCTTCTCCTATCCTCAATTTTGTCTTAACCCTCCCACTTTTATAAGGATTGAAGCTCATTTCCATCATTCAAGAGCTATGAAGTTTGGCCTTCACAAGCAATTACTAGGATTCTTGAATATGATGAAGATTGGCTAATTTTTTTAGTGGAATCCTAGAGAGATGAAGATGGAGGATGAGTCTTGAGCTTCAAATTGGCTAGGTTCTCTTATTTCCTATCCTCTTCTCTTTTTACTAGATGGTTAGATTCCTTAATCTAGGATTTAATCATCTTAGCTTGTAAATTTTAATTTTAATTTGATGTTAATGTAAAGAGAGAGGATTGTTTCATTTAATTTCTTCCTTGAACAGCCATGACTAAAGTTGGCCACTCTTTGTTTGGCACATAATATTGTATTTTTCAATTAGTGAATTACATATGTTAATGTTGCATAATCTTATGATGTTAATGCTTGAGTTGTTGAGTAGCTTGATATAATCTTGTGGTTACTTAATTCCTTTTCTTGGCTGTGGCATTTGAGGGATAGTTTTGAATGATTCACTTAGCTAATTTTTATACCAATTGGTTAATTGAACTAAAAAATTTAATCTAAGACTTAGAGTAGTTAGCTAATTAGGTTAATTGGTTTAGGATAATTTTTTTAAGTCATGGCAGCTTTAGTCAAGAGGAAAGGGAAGCTAAACTTAGCCTAATTATGAGAAGATAATGAGTCTGAAATCAGCTAATCTCTAGGATTCTATTATTATGAAAGGGAAGTGCATTTCACTCACTTTATTTAGCATTTATTTAATTTCACCTTAGGTAATTAGCTTAGATAATTAAGTAACTAAATTCCTACAACTTTAGGTGATTTATTTCACTAGATAGCTTTAAATTAGACTTAAAACCATTCATTAGAAGATGACCTAGGGTTAGCTCTATATTGCATTAGGATTAGCTTTAGTTTAATTTTAAGGGTAAGCGACTAAATTCCTATCATGAGCCCAATGTGATTGTTGTGATAATGAGTAAATGAAAAATGAAAATGTGAAAAGAGTGAGTATTAATTATGGCATGATCAATGGGCGAGAGTTTGCTTAGGGATTGGAAGTAGAAAAAAATTCATATTGTATTTAGGTGCCCTCTAGTGCACGGCGGTGTAGCCTTATCCCACAGTTTATTGAGGGACTATCCCACAGTTTGTCGAGGGACTAGAACTTAGCTTTCTCCATTAATTTAATGAGAAGAATAGCTTAGGGTATGAGACACCCCAGAAATTCAAGAAAGGGGAAAGCCGTGGTTCGAGAGTAAGTCATGTGATCTTTAGCCAGGTCACACCTCACGATTGGTGAGCTTGGGTAGACCAGTCACACGCACAAAGCCCTATTCAATGTTATAGCTCACAGTTTTAGTTTGAAGAAATAAAGATATTATAAGGTTAGTTGATTATTGCCCATATAAATATATGATATGTTACACGTGTTGAGTTGAGGCAAGTCATGTGAATAAGGGATCATGTCACATATTTGAAAATATTGTGACAATGCACCTAGTATATGTGAGCTAAAGAAGTTATTAAATGAGAAATTATGAGTTATGATAAGTATGAGTATGTTTTAAGTACATGGTTTCATATGCATGTTCTTGTTTCATGATTGATATATAATTGCATTGGGTAGGTTTTACCTTAGTTATTGAGTGGCTAGACTCACCTTTTTCATTTAACATTTTTCAGGCTCTAGCATTGGTATTGAGAGGGAGAAGACTTAAGAGGTTAGGAATTAGCATATTCCTACTGTATGCCTTTAGTTTAGATTTATTTTGTGTAATAGTGTATGATTGTCCATTCTAGGTTGCATGCCATCACACTTGTACTATTTTGTTATTGCAAATGTCCGATTGGTATTTTGGGCCCTTATAATTGTATATATTGAGATATATATGTTTATAGGTCTAAAATATTAGTGCAAGTGTAGAAATGAAGATTTGAACATGTTTTGATTGATTTGAGTGAAATGCAATGGAAAATTTGCCTCCCCTTCTATTTTTGGTAAAAAGAGATTGAGGAGTGAAATTTTGTTCTACTGTTGTTTAAGTGTGTATAACGTGTTGTACTGATAGTCTTAGGTCCAATGGACATGATTCAGGTATTAGGAAAGTTGTAAAAAGTGGTTAAAATGTGTTTCGGTGTCCAACTTCTTAGTGTGACTTGTTTTGGAATTGAAGTCTGTGCCATTAGCTAGTTCATGTAAAAAACTTTCTGTAGACACCTAAATCACGTCATTCAAATATCAAACGGAGAATTGGGATGTGTCGGAAGTTTTCCAATTCTGTTGTCAAATCAAATGACAGCAAAAATTACTAATTTTTACATGCAACACGCTACAGTGCATGGCACCTAAGCCGCAGCGCATGGCACAGAGAACAACATACCGCAGTGCAGTGTGCATGAGTCGCGATGCATTGTCTTGTATCACAACACATGTTTTTTTTCAATCATTTTTGAATTTTTTTACTTCTCTGAGGTATCCCATGCTTCCGTAACTTATTTTTACTCTAATACAAGGGATCTTGATTGTTTTAAATTCTTTATGATTATGAAAAACTTGGGATCTCTTGCTTTTTAATGAAACCTTAGCAATCACTCTTTGAGTTAATCCTTTGATTTATCATGAGTTATATTGGTTAATTGTGTTTAGTTAAGTGAGATATTACACTTTGTATAACCTATTTTTTTCAAGAGTTTTAATTTCTTGCAGCAAAACGTAACTTGATTAAAATCATCATGCAATTAGGAGCACTTTCAAAAGGACTATGATGCAGTCATGCCATACTTGAAGGCTATATCAGTTAATGCAGCTGACAGTCTAATGGCATGCTTCATGCAAAGTCTATGGAGGGAATAAGTCTAGTTGGAATGGCTGTTGGAAGAAGAAGTTTATGGATGACATTAAGTAGGCACCTTGTTATGTTTCTCTCTCTCTGTTTTTTTTTTTAATTTTTAAATTACCCATAGAAGCCTTTGAAATTGATATGTTGTTATTTTGCATCTAATCGACAGTTTTTTCTGTCTTTTTTAACTTATACCTTTTTCCACTCAACTTACATGCTTATTATTATAAAAATAAAAAGATGAAAAGTTCAAAATAAAAATAATTGTATAAGTATAATAAAAAAGCTTCCATAGTATGTGTTACCCTTATAGGCTATGTTGTGGCTACTCAAGAAGTTCTGTGATTATCAGTCACAAGATGGCGGTGAATTTCTTCAGCTTATGTGGTATGTGTTTTCTGTTTCATATTGGTGAGGTATGCTTTATTTTTCATTTAATTAATAGTAATAATTTCTTCATCAGTAATTTATTTTTTTTTTACCATCAGTAATTTGTTGTGCCCTGTTTTTTATTTGTTAAAATTGAGGCAATTTCATACTCTGTTTGATGGCATGTAATTGATAAATGATGTTTTGAACATCTCTCCCTAAAGTAAGATTCATTTTAAAGAAGATTCAAAAGCCCTCCTAAAAAATTTGTACATTGTGAGGATTGGATAAATAACTAAATCATTCTGTTATAGTGCATGTTCATAATATGCATGTTTTTATGAGAGGCAAGCATATCTGTCGTGTTATGTGAACCCTACAAGTCTTGCTTCTTAGATGTACTTACACGTGCAAGCTAAACATAATATATTACAAGTTAAATTGATAATTCTCTTGCCTTATGTTGTTCCTTCCACTGATTTAGTTTAGTTTTCTATCATGTTTTTAATGTATATTTTTCTTATTAAACATGCTTTTTGAGGTTGAGTTAAATCATTTTTCTTTAATAATATAATCTAATTTGAGTTACTGTTACTGATTGAGGATTAACAGTATTGTGTAATTCACTTAGTTACTATTATGCTTAGTTCTTATTCAATAAAGTCTAAACATTAGCTAGACCTTTTATAATTAGTCAATAAAACTAATGAGCAAATGAATTGGTATGGAGAGAGTATCAAAGTGATTGATCATGGCATTGGAGAAATTACAAAGTTTGACAAAAACTATATAAAAGCAAAAGTCTTGCATTGACAGCCTTATACAATTGCTTATTGTATAAAAGTCTGATTTGTTCATTGACAACCTTAGGCACGTTATATAAAAGCAAAAGTCTTGCATTGATAACCTTATACAAAATTTTATAATTGCAAATACTCCTTTTATGGGATATGAATGCTCCTTTTCAGTGGGGCTTAAACTTATTTTTAAGTTTCTTATTGTTAATATTTTGATTATGGCAATGTTACTTTTAGACCATCAATTAAGGGGGAGGCATGTTCCTATTAGTCTAGGGTCATATATAAACATTTTCATTTATTTATACAAGCATCTTCATTTATATAAGGTTATCTATGTGGCTTATTCCTGTTAGTCTATGGCCACATATGAACATCCACCGGTCAATTAACTATCATAATTTTAGGAGTCTAATGGCAGCAAGTCGATTGCAATCCTAACATATCTCTAATAATGTCTCTAGACAGCTTTCCTTTGCCAGCATGTTCAAGTTATGAGTACTAAATGTAATTGCTTGCTTTTTAAATTTCTTATTGGAACACGTTTCAGTTAATTGATATACTCAAACTCGAGAATTGTTAAATTTTTGGCATTGCCTTGTCTTTTTGATAGAATAGAGAAATTTCAAGTTACAAGTGACATAATAACCTCCTGTTGAATCTGTAGTCATCTGTCAATTCTTTTCCATCACAATTTGAGTTTTGCAGAAAGTCAACACTGGCTTTTTTAAAAATTTTCAGACTAAGCTGAAAAAGGATGCAATAAGTAAAGAGAGATAATATGCGACAAGAACCACAACTTTTTGGTGAAAACTGAGGCTACAAATTCAGCAAAACTATTATCCCAAGTCTACGTCATTTCCCAATTTGTGCTTAATAGCCTTGATCATTCCAAAAAGTCTGTATGTATCTATCTGCAAATATTATAATGCATTTGATAGGTCATATTTATGCTGCTTGGTGCAATGCCAGTGACAGTTACTGCCTCTCATAAAACACATTTTGGTTCTACTTTGGTTTTATGGTTCTTTGTTTGGTGTTCTTTTTCCCCCACTTCTCCCTTGCCTTTTTACTTTATCTCTCATCTTCTCTCTTTGTTTATTTTTGTTCTTCAGTTTCAGTTAACTTATTTATGCAGGTTATGTGTAATTTTAGCATATTGATACATGTGCTTTTATGAGTAACTCTTTAGTATAGTAACTTTAATTTGTGACAATGAGATTGGCACCTAGATAATTGCATAAAAATTGCAGGTGGTTCTTCCACAAGCAAAAAATTGGTGTGAGTCATGTATGTTCTCTATGCATAATATTATTTGAGTATCATCAGAAGTATATTTAACCCGTGGGTAAATATGGCTCACAATATATAACACATTTAAATTTCGTTTTGATGATAGTTCCACCAAATCTATGTACATAAAATGGCTCCGCTCACAAATTACAGTTCATAGAGCCATGTAGATGTAGGCAAATATGGCTTCGTGCTTGAATATGTGGCTTGGCATCAAGCTCCACCTTGTGCATAGAGGATCGGTCCTTTCTTTGGTGATGCAACCATCAATTGTTAAAAAATAAATGTTCAGCAGACGCAACCCAATGAGGGATGTGTCCTAATGTGTCAATTTTGTTAGAAAGACTATTAAACCCTTATTGATCATTTGAAGCCATGATGTGTTGTGTCTTCAAAGATCTTAGTATGGTTGTCATTTTTAAATTTTTTTTAGGTCATGGCATTTATTGTTAGGCCAATTGTCTCTTTATATAAGTGCAGGATGAAATCAAACAAGTGTGCATGTTGGTCATTTTCACTTGCATGTGAACTATACACGCACTTCCATTTTTATGACAATGTTTAGATGGCAGAGGAAGGAAGATACAAAGCTTAACACTATAGGTGCAAGGCAGCAGAGTCAAGAGCAGACTGAAAATGATCGTCTCTCTTGTGGCTTCCTTCTTTTCTTGCTTCTCCTTTTTCCCTTTCCTTAAGGCATATCAAAAGGTCCTTTTTCTTAGACCCTGATTCAGCACTTCAAAGGATGCGGAGGAGGTTGCGTGTATTATTATTTCTTTTGTATGTATTGTTGCATGAAGAAGTTAAAATAGAGAGCAGCAATGCAGTAAAAGAAGCTCCCTTAAAACACACATTGTAGTATTACCAGAGAGAACAACAGTGTATTGATAATGTATGTATTTATTTTAATTTTAGATTTTGTAGTGTTATCATTTATTTTAATAAAATATTTCTGCTCGTACTTTGATTGGAATTTCTCCTTGCTTTAATTGTTTTGCTGGTTATTTAAATTGCTAATAACTATTTAGTTTGTTGATGAAACTTGCAAGTCTTGAACTACTTGATTAGTTCCAAATTATAAAAAAAAATGTTCTTTTTAAGGTGCATTGTAAACTTTAGCCTTTTGAGAAACACTTGGATTGCTATGATATTCTTTTTATTAAAAAAATTTTCTTTTACTTTTAATGAATTTTTCATCAAGTATTCATTAGCATTGATATGAATTTGTCTTTTTGTGTTATGCTTCTTTTAATTATAATTGTTTCAATATAAGAAAAATTAAATACACACATATAAAGTCAATTTTAAAAGTGGGGCTGAAAATCCATACAATTTTAATTTCTTTTTTAAACAAGCTGTTAGTGCCTCTCTAGGTCCAAAAAAAAAAAGATGAATGGCTGAAAATTAATACAATTTTTTTAAAAAAAAAGAATGGATGAAAATAAAAGGTGAAAACTAATATAGAAATCTTTACCATTTTTTCTTAGTTCTTAAGGAGGTCCCTAAACTTACATAAAATAAAAAACTTGCAGAATGTAATATCATAAATAAATGTCTAATAGTTTTAATTTCTTTGCACAAAAGATGACTAAACAAGAAAATTTTGCAATCAATAGATTATTATAAGAATTAATCACTATATTTAATCAACATTTATGCATAATCTTCCTGTGCATCACATGAGGAAGTAAAAGCATGGTATGTGGCATTTTCAAGGGTGAGAATCATGAATGGGCTACAAATTTTGTTGCATGATCATCAAAATACTGGTAGAAGAGCAATTGTAGATGTTGTTTAGAGAGAGATCTTTTGGTACTTGGGCTAATGAGATTTCATGTATCTGTTTTGATTGTCTTCCCTTATATGCTTGATTTCATGATGTTGTACTAATGGGTTAATATATATATATATATATATAATGGAAGTTGCAAATAGATGAAATGAAATTTCTTTATATTAGAAATGCATTCTATTACATGATAAAATAACAACATCTCGACTAATATAGGAATGATATCAATAAAAAAAATAAAGTGCAGTATTAAATTTGATATAATTTTTGCTCCTCGTGCACCGCACGGGATAGTAAAAGGTAGTTTTAGTATATATATAATCGATTATATGATCTTAGATTTTTAGCATATCTTTAAAATGGATGAAAATTTTAAGTAGATAAATATTAATTTGAATTCAAATATGATCATATTTGAATTTCAAATAGGTATAAAATAATTTTTATATACATCCAAAAATTAATAATTCATCTTATTCTTAACTCCAAACCTGAATAATATATTTTATATACATTAAAAAATAATAAACCATCCTGAACCTAACCCCAAATTTAACTCTAAAGCATAGAATTGCAAAAAAGGCATCTTGGAACAAAGAATTGCAGCAAACCTAGAAATGAACATGTGGCATTTTCTCCTAACCTTTAACTCTACTTTTATATATATACATATATAATGATTTCCAGGCAACAATTGAGAATCAATGAATTAAAATTTTTGGCAACAGTCCTTTTGAAACGGGAAAACAAACACACTATAAGCTCAATTATGAACATTTGCAAGTCACAAGAAGACAGGAACACAATCACATAATAAAACACACCATATCAAGGAAAGGAAAACATAAACCACACATCAAATAATTTCCACTATGGAAAAATCAATAATGGCCTGGTTGAACAAATAGAATGCAGATGTTAAAAAGTGAAATGGAATGTCCAAGGAAAAAATACCATAGCTTCATTGCTTTACCATGCTTTTCCGCACTTTCTTCTACTTCTATTTCTATGTTTTGTTACAATTTGTGCCGCTGAGGAAGGAATCTTAAGCCTTGCAACCCAAAATTTCATCTCCTCTTTCCCCATATAGCAACTCAGCAAAACAATTCCGAAGAGAAAACCTAAAATCCATTCCTTGAATGCTTTCCTTTGCCACAACTGAATCATAGAAAGTCCGACAAAGAAAAAACATGAGACCTTCAGAAACATGTCTAACCCCAAAATTTTCCAACACATTAGTCCCATACCACAGATTAATACACAAACAAACCCAGATAGTTTTCTACTTGATTGCTTTTTCCTTCTCCATCCATTCAAAGCTCCCCCTCTAAGAACTTTCTGAAGTTCCAAGAAAATCCCATTTCCATCACTTTGGGCAAATTCTCCAATAAGAGAATTTAACGGCTGTGGCAAGATATTGAGATTCAGTGCAACCATGGATGCTAGCTCAAGCATCAATTTTCTTGATGGTTGAGAGCTCCCTTGCCGTCCAGTCTTTCTAGCACATGTAACAGGTTGTTGTATCCGAATCAAAGAGAGAAAACAGGGATAGTTGGCTACAGAGATGGAATTGCGACGACAATTAGTTTTGGTACTTGTGTGTGATACAATTAGGTGATTGCAGTGGCTATTGAAGATGCTCATGGAAGACAATCCAAATGCCATTAATCAGATTTCCGAAATACACAATACAAAACACAACGCTGCAATTAGAAGACAAGAATATGATTAGGGGCAAGAAGTTACAGCAGAATCATGAAAAGTGGGAACCTACTAGTTCCATGCAACCAAAAGTAAATAACAACCCATTAAACCCAATCAGTTCAACGCAAGACATCTTTTACACACGAATGGAGAACATTTTGATGGAATCACTATTGCTGCGCAGACCTATAAAAGGAAATGTAAGCCACTTTCTAATGGTCAGAACATTGACCTTGGTAATCCTAAGGTTCTCGAGAAAAGAATGAAGAACCAGAACTGCTTGTAGGGTTTCTATAGACCCGGTCTAGTAGACAGTTAATTTGGGGACTGTAAGAGTTACTTTTTGACATATAGCAGTCGTTGGAGTCTCTCAGTGAGGTAGTCATATTTTGTGTAGAATTTGGTGAGGAGAAAATGGCCTCTCGAAAGCCAGAAGTTATGTTCTATGCTTGAGTGTTTCTTTGTGATTCCAGCGTTGTTTTCTGTTTCTTGTGATTGCTGGTTGTAACATGGTAATAGGAATTTGGCTAGAATCAGTGAGGGCCATTGTAACACTTGATTCAGTATTTTGAACTTTGAACTAGTAATATCAAATCCTAAGGATTTCCCTCATTTATTGCTTCTACTGTCTTTTATTTCTGTGATTGACTATAACAAGAAGCAGGGTTGCATGATTGCATCGCATTTCAACCACACACAGCTTTTGATAATCTATTCCTTATGGACAAAATGTCCTGGATAATCTATAGGTGCTAGGAAATTTGGGTCATAAACTATATGTACGAAACTTAGGTGTCCAAGGGCATGTCCAATGAGAACAGAAAAAAAATTTGACGCCTGCATAAATTAAGATAAAATGATCTAAATTTGGCGAAATACAGGTTTCCATGGAAAAAATAATGATAATAATAAGGCAGAGAGGCTCCTCAGCTAAAAAGCCGAGAGGAAAACTTACTTGGAAAGCACAATCCATAACTTAACAAACCTCAGCCAAATAAAAGATTCTAACATTGAAGTTATGAGATCAAACTCTTGTACAACTCAAGTTTCAAGGAAGCACCAAATACAAAAGTCGCGCTTAAAAGAAAATGTGCAAACAAGAAGGTGCATCATCTCAAAATAGGAAGATTTTCAATAATAATAATAAAAAAAAAGGGTAATTCGGTGAATTCTGGCTTCCTTTTTATTTTAATGAAACTTATTAATTTCTTGCTTTCACATACTCCTTTCTTCTTTTCCCTAGATAGCAGGCGTTATATTCGAAGCACCACTAAGAAAGTTCAAACAACGCCAGTAGTTCGGAAACACAATATAGAGAAACAAAATTTAAACCCAGAATTAGAATCAATCCAAATCCTCTAAGTTCAGAATACGAACGAGAGTAAAGAGTTATATTTGTATTATTACATCCAGGGGAAGGATATAAACAAATGAACGTGCTCAATCGCATTGTTGTCATTCTAAATATACATAAAGCTTTCAAAATATATAAAAGCAGATAATTCATATTGAATATTGAACAAAAGTAATTTCTAGAAAATTTTAGTGACTCACATTGAACTTTTGACAATGGAAGACGAAAGGGAACCAGAGCACCAGGAGATTCGAAGTTTAGAATCCAGATCTGGAAGCCCAGGCAGCGTGCCCGAGAACGAAGGAGTGGGAAGCGGTGGCAGCGATGGTTGCTCCGTCGTTGGCGGAGGAGGAAGAAGAATATTTCGGTGTGATACCCATGCAGCAGACACCGAACTACTGAAGATCGAGAAAATCAAAATGGCAACGGACCGGAAGCAGCCGCTGGAGTAAGCGTAAGAGGAAGGAGAGGAAATTTGGGTTATTCAAATTTTAATGTCGTTTTATAGAGATTTTACAATTCAGGCAATTATATATGTATATGTATAGCCAATTGACAAGAAGATATTTAATTATTTAATTATTTTTATAAAAAAGAATTTATTGTTTTGTTATTATAAAATTATTCATCTATTCCATATTTTTATGGTATTATCTCTTATTTGTTGTATCAATTATTTTTAAATGTTATTTAAAGTAAATTTTATTTTTACAAACAAATAACTTCTTAAAATAATTAGAATTTTGTTTTTCTTCATATTATGTTTATTTTAGCTTTAAAGGGTTACTTTAGAATTAAAAATAAGTAATTTTCTAATAGTTTAAAAATTTTATAAAAATATTTTTATTTTATGTAAAATTTAAAAATAAGTATTATTTTATATTTATTTATAATAATAATAAATAATTATTAATTATTAATTTTATCTTTTATAGTATTTTCATGGATTTCTATTTTACAAAAATATTTTACTATTATTTAATTACTTTAAAAATTTTAAAATTTTAAATAAATACAGTAAAAAGTGAATTTTTTTAGAAAGATGATAATAAAATTTCTTTAAATTATATAAATAATAATTTTACTGAAGTCTTTAAGAATTTTTTTCATTAAAAAATTTATATAAATGACTAAAGTATCATTGTTACAAATATAAAAAAAAATTATGATTATTTTAACAAAACACTTGAATCATTTTATTTTTAATATGAGCAATCTGGTCATTTAGATAAATTTATTAATGACAGAAAATTCTTTAAAAATTTCAGTAAAATTATAGTATTTTAAGAGATTAAATTATTATTTATATATTTTAAAGAGATTTTAATATCATCCTCTCCTTTTTTTAATAAAAAATTTCAAACAAACTCACTGCAAATCTTTTTAAAAAATAAGTGATATTTTTATTAAAAAACTTAAAGAGCCCTGGAAATATGGGTCTTTCAGAATTTGATCTCAATGTCAGGTTAAACCAAAAAAAAAAAAAATCTAAATACTAATGAGAGTTAGATTTAGTAGAACATGTTAGTTTTATATGACATGGCAAATCAAAATTCTAATTCTTATTCTGATTAGGTGCCTGCATGTAGTATTTGATCATGTTTTAAATAAAATTATTTTTAATAAGAAGGCATGTAAGATTAATAAAAAAAATCTAAATGTTTTTTTAATGCCAAAAGAAAATAGGGTTAATGAGCTATAATCCTAAACTTTTACTTAAAAATTATACTAAATCCTAAACTCTTAAAATATATAAAATAAGGTAATAAATCCTAAACTTTTAAATTTATAAAAAAATAAACTCTAACCGTTAATTTTTTTAACATCATTATTATACATATGGGTGCTGTAACAGTCAGTTAAATTTATAAAAAAATAAACCTATGTGGACAATAACAGTGTTAAAAAATTAATGGTCCGGATTTATTTTTTTATAAATTTAAAATTTTAAAATTTATTTTATATATTTTAAGAGTTTAGAATTCAGAGTGATTTTTGAGTAAGAATTTAAAATCTTATTTGTTCATTAACCCAAGAAAATAAAAAAGTAAAAAACTGTCATTTTCAGCTTTTGAAGCATGAGTATAAGCATAAGTTTGGGGAATAGGACGACATAATAGTATGAGTATAGAAAAAATATTTGCATGAGACAGTGTGCTGTGTCATTTGTATACTATTAATTAATAAAAATGTATTTTGTCAAATTCATTTAATCTTACACGTTGTTTTTCGTTCATGTTATTTTAAATTAATTTAATCATAAATAAAGAGAAAGACAAAAAATTAAAGAGACATTCTGTTAAAAAAGAATCATTAAAAATTATAACATATGAAATTTTATTTAATTAAATTAACGTAATTTAATTGGATAGAATATTAATGAGATATTGTATTGATTTCATGCAAGAATTTCTCCACGTGTCGGAATAATAAGATATATGTTGGGGAAAAAAAGAATAATTAAATGTTAAAGTGCCAGCATTTCACGGTTGGTTTGGTCCAATCCAATAAAGTTTGATCAACGAATTAATGACATAATAATTAAATAAAAAATTATTAAATAAATAAATATATAGATATAATAAATACAAGAAAAAATTTATAGTATGTGAATAAATGGCATAACATTACTGTAAATTAATAATATTATAATTTATAATTGTCAAATATAGGTAAATTTTGATTAAATTAGATATGAGTGAATTCAAAAATATATATATTTGTATATGTAATTGTCAACATTTTTATAAAAAAATAATTTTAAGTCATATTTTATATATGTGAATTGTCTAAAAATAAAGTTGGTTTTAGTTTAATCTAATGTTTGAATTTTTTTTAATTTTCTTAAATTTTTTGAGTTTTTTTTAATATTATGTTTTAAAATCATCTAGTTTTTTGAAAACTATTCTAATTCTTGATTTAACTTCAGTTTTTGACTCAATAATAGCTTAACTTTGATTCAGTCTAGCTTAATCATGAAAATAATTTTTTAATTTAAACTAAGCTATTGACAGCCTATTGATGATTCGACGATCTGGTTCTATTCAGGGCCTCTTGGGATACAAACTTTTAACTTTTGGGATGTACTTTTGTACTTTTTGGATATATGATATTGTTTGAGAATTTTATGATTAGGTAAACTGACTTTTTGAATGTACATTAAAAAAGCTATTGAATGTGAATTTGAAAATTTAACTTTTTGAAGTTTTTCAAACTGACTTTTTGGTGTTGAGTTTTTGAATTTATTATACTATCCTTATTCCCTTATAGTACTTATTACGTGTTCTGTTTTATTAAAATTTGAATTTAGTGCAATAGCCACAAGATCAAATAGGTTATATAAGGAGGCAATTTTGTAAACCTTCTATATATGAAAAAGAAAAAAATATATTTTAATCCTATTTATAGGATATGCCATTCAATATTAATGACCATTGAATTATTTATTACATTTTTTTCAATATTAAACTTTACATTTTTTATTCCTATTATTTAACATATTAAATTTTATGTTATTTTAATTTTTTTTCACATTTTTAATATATTATATTTATATAATAAAAATTATAAATTATCATAAATCAATATCATTTTTTGTCATTATATATTCAAAAATACATTTCAAAAGTACAAATTATCATTAATATAAATAACTTTCAATTTATTAAACTTACTTTTGAATAAATATATCCAAATATAAATTTTATTATAATAACTAATTTTTATTAAATTAATTTTTATTAAATGAACTTTCATCAAATGAATTTTTAATAAATTAAAAATCAAATATACAGTCAATTTGTAAATAATTGATAATCACATTCCCACTCCGCACGTCTCTCGTCCTTTCTTTTATTTTTTGTTTTTGTTTTTTAGTCTTGCCCAACCTACACCTGCGGGCTCTTTTTTCCTGGGCGGTCCATAATTTCTTTTTCCTTTTTCTGTAAATCATGAAATATATTTTGGTCCAAAAAAAAATCATAGAATATATTTGTAATTCCTATAATTTCCAAAATTATAGAGGAAGTCCTTGATTTCGGTCAAAATTCCTAAACCATCATGTTAAGACGAGTTACGTCATGCCTGAAAAAATTTACAAATCAAAGATGAGGGCTAAGTCAGGAGTTAGAGCTGAGTGTCACAATCTCTATTCAAAAAGAAAAAAAAATCATGAGATTACAATGCTTTTGTAGACGTCCAAAACCATGCAGAAATTTTTAAGACAATCCAGGACATTTGAAAAAAATTTAGTATGTCCTAGAATATTTTAAAAGTATCTAGAACAATCTAAAAAATATCTAAGAAAATCTATAAGTTTTTAGAAGGTTATAAAAATTTATGAATAAATATAGAGATGTCTATAATATTTTAAGATATTCTAGAATGTTATAGAACATTCCACACATATCTTAAATATTAATCCAAAAATATCCTTATAAATATCTAAATATTTATTATAGATATTTTTACAGCACACTCTAGAAGATGAATGTAAACAGTAGGATTAGACTTATCTCCATTGTCCATTAAAGAGGTCGAAATTTTCTAGAGAAAGAAAAAGACCTATAAATACCCCCACAACCCCTCATTTGTAAACAAGAAGAAAAAGAATAAAGCAAACATATCAATAAAGCTTTTAAGTTCTCTCATTTAAGTTCTCTTCTCTTTTGTGTTCAAGTTTTCTAGTTTTTTTGATTATATTTTGATGGCTCAACTGACTTAACAAAAATTAAAAAATTGATCACACTTAAATCGGTAGAGTTTAAAGATTAGAGAGTTTCAAAGCCATCAACCTAAGGCTCTAGATTTTTTTTTTTCACTTTTAAAATGTTTTTTGGACAAGTGGCACCATGAACTTTAGACAATTCCTCCTTCTTATGATTTTTATATGGGTTAAGTGGGCCAACTCTAACCCATAAGAATCGACCCACTTTTTGTTTAGGCCCTAAATGATGTGATTTAAAAAAGCTCATTTTTATTTGGACCAAGGCCTTTACAACCCAACCCATATAATGAGTTATTAGGCCAACAATATAACTCAACCCATATTTCCATATGTACATATCAAAATTCAATTAATTGATGAATTTTATTTATTAGTATATAGCATATTACTTCTCCAGATTGCAAGTTACATGTGACTTCAAACACTCAAAACTGAGCTAACAAATGTCTACGCCATAGATGACATACCTGACAAAATTAAACTGTACCTAAGGGAAATAATTGAGGAGGAAAATCATAATTAAGCTCAATGCATCAATAAAGCATAGGGTCGTTGAGCTAAGTGTGGTGCAGTGCATGACGCATCAGCAATTCAAGGTTCCTTGTGAGGCATATTGTTGAAATCCACCCAATTACCAGTGCGGTCATGACTGAATCTTTAGTCACGAATCATCCAAATCTCTACCCAAACAAATATGTAATAATCCCTACGTGGAAGACCTACAGAACATAAAACACACACACCATAAACATACAAGACTATGCTAATACGAACATGCAAGAGAACTAAAAAGCCCAGGAGGCATTCATGAAAGGAAACAAACAAGTTAATCATTCTTCACGCGTTTATATGATATCATGATGTTATTTGACATGCCTACCCACTACCTTACCAACTTCAATAGTTTGTTGCATAGGCACAACTATACAATAGTTTCCCAACTGAATAATATTAAACGCTATTTTTACAAATTTCCTAATTAAAAAGTACAATAGCTTGTTCATCTTTTCACACACACACACACATGCTGATGCTGCATTGTTTCTAAATTATGAATAAACTGGCTACACATTCAGCTGCATGCGTATCAGCCTTTTAGTTTCTTTTTCTTTTTCCCTGTTTGTTCACTGGCGCTTTCTTTTACCACCCAGATCAGTACATGGTTCGTACCCCATTCCTCCTCATTCCTCACTCAGAAGAGATGAAGGAAAAGAATAGTCAAAGATATATTTGAAATTGCCAAGATCATTGACGCTTTATTTGTGTCATGAAGCTGTAAAAAGTTCTATTTTACACATTACAGTATCAATTTCATGTGCATGTATTGGAACGTAAATTTTCAAACACAGTGCAGTATCAATTTCTTTGGGCAAACTCTTCAGAGTTCAGATCCCCTAGATGAGTGGTGATAAAGATGATTTAAAAAATAAGACACTCAAGAGTATTTTACATTCTATCCCTGAGGGAGATTATTGAAATGTCAATATTTTCTTCTTTCTTCTTGCAATGGTTGTTGAGTACGTACAAATAATTATTTTAATAAGCAGCTAGCCGAAACATGGGAAAGAAGTTCATGACATAACTTCTACGTCGACAAGAAAATAGAATGCTTACTTATCCTGTGCCCGTGGTGGTAATCCAAGTCTTGTTCTTATATTTGCACCTACTTCCATGACATCTTTCACCTACAAACAAGAGCACTAAATTAATCAGATGGTAGAGGATATGAAAAATTTACGAACGGTTCAAAATAAAAGATTTCTTTAACTGAAAACAATCATTTGCAGACACGGTCACTGGGGCCACAAAGTTACTTCCAAGTGTCATTTTCCAATATCTTCCAGCTACAATAAGACTGTCATAATAGTCAGAAAAGGAAATTCAGCAACATTTGAATCAGGATCAGTCCATAGCACTGGATACCAGAAAGTAGTACCAAAAATAGAAGTCAGAAAAAGCAAATGGACGCCCCACAATTTGATTTCCATTTTTACTTCTTGCCAAACAACATTTCACACAAGCTTTGAATCATCCATGCCAAAAGGCCCAGACAAAGAGCATTGGACAACTTTTCCTCACCACAGAAATATGAACAACCTAGACACTTCAGGTTCACAAACAGAAGAATAAAAGTGAATTACAGATAATCAGACACAACTTCTAGATGAATGAAGATCGGTCAACTGGAGGCTCAACCTAGCTTCTATTGTAAGAAAGCAACTGCTTTGCACCTTAATTATTTTTTCAGTTTTCAGCCCATTTGTCAACTTCATCTTTGATATAAGAGGCAGTAAAAATTAAACCTGAAACCATGAATTAAGGACTATGGTCACCAATGAACTGGAACAGAAGTTTTGTTTTGCCTAGTGCACAGATTCTAAGATCCTTAATATAGGAACCCCAACAGGAATACCGATGTCACCTTTCTCTTCAACATCTCAAATCAACCCAGCCCTTGCTTGACATCAGTTTGCAGAATTCTAGATAAATTACACCAATATATTGCAGTTCTTTTAATAAATATAATTAAGCCATCCTAGTTGACCTCCTTTTGTTTCATACTCAGTTGTAGCTTCTTTTTTTTTTTGAGAACATATCTGTATTATGTGTCACCTTGCCACACCTTAACTCAAAGGGTAAGCCATCCAAGAGTGATGGGAGTTAGGGAGTGTTTGTTAAATTCTTATACACAAGGTAAAAATATATTATGAAAAGAAATTATAAATTTAAACCAGAACCACATTTGAAGCTTTGAAAAAATATGTAAAGCTAGGTTAGATATCATTGAAGTTGAAGAACAAAACGTAGATGTAAAAGAGCAAAGGGATAGGCTGAGGATAGCTTTAAAACACTGATTTCAAACTAGTTCAATGAAAAAGTTGTCCTAATTTCAATCCCATCAGCTCCCAAGACTTTTTCATTATAACAAGAAGTTATATGAGATCTCAAGGATTGTTTCACCCACCCACAAACCAGTGATTACAAAGCATAGTACTGACATATCTGCTCACCGTTCCAACAAAGTACCTCCAGTTTCTCACTTTTTTTTTCCCCTTCTGATGGCATAAGGAGTACACTCCACTGACAGCAGAGATTATCTCCTCAAGATATGGAAGGCAAGGGACAAACCCCTCTCAACTAAGTTACTAGATACACAAGGGTTGAGATTTGAACCCCCAATCACTTACTTAAGTGATGAAAGCCCTTCCCACTCACGCCAACTTTAGTTAGTCAGTTCTCTCATAAAAACTTAGATTTATGGTTCATATCATATAAGAAATAAAAATGGCCCAAAGATTATCACCAAAAAGGATGATCCAAAGAAAAGTAGGGCTGCCTCATTGTACGACACAATCCCCTTGTAGTGTGGATAACATGATTACAAGCTATGACAAAGATTCCTAAAGGACAAAATGGAGAAGGAACAAAAATCATAAAGGTTTCACAGAGGAATGATCCAGTCTTGTTCAAGATATACGATTGATTGCCTTGGATGTTCCTCCACGTAATCACATATCTTAACCAAAGCTTGATCATTCTTTAAGAACCTTTACAGTTCTTATTCCTACATCTTATACTATTCTCTTGAGAGCTTGTAAGTGGCTTATCTACTATGCTTATCTCATTGCTAAATTCTGAGAACCTTAGCTTTGAGTCATTTTGAATTATAAACTCAGGCTACTGAAATTCTAAGGTCATCGTGAAAGAAAAGTGCAAGTAATAGTCCATTGCCATCGATTAGTGAAAACAGGATACTTGTTTCAATTATTCACGTCACTTCTGGAGTTCAGAAAATTCATCACCTCTAAAGAAATGAAGCGATTAACCTAGTCCTTCATGCTCAGGAAATAAGCATTCGTGTGCATCTTCATTGGTAGCGAGAGTGATCAGAAATGGCCGAAAAAAGTGCCGAAAATTGAGATCACTAATAAGGAACCAAACAGAAAAGAAGAACAGAGATAGAAGCGAGAATTGGTGTTGATAAATTCCCCTTAGCTGAAAATATGAGTAAGCTAACACAATTTATGATCTTTATCACATTTCGGACAACATCTTAACGAACGTATTTTATCTACATCGCACAGGCATTAGGGCATCTCATAAAAAACAATCAACACAGTTCACAACTATGTATCAAGAACGAATAAATCACCAGCCAGAAAAGCAAAAATTAAAAAACAGAATCTCATGACCGCCCAGATTACTGGCATTCCAGCACCTCTATCGTAACAAACCATGAGACATTATATTAGAGTGGGAGAGAGACGATACCTCATGGACACGGTGAGCTTGAAGGACACCGACGGAGGCGGAGGCGGCAGCTCCGACGAAGAGAGATGCTACGGCAAAGGCCTTGAGGGGCATGAGGCGTGAATCGCCGGCATATCCTTTGGCATAAGAACGTATACCCCATCCCAACTGAGTCGTAGTTGCGAGAGCCCACCACCAGTGATTCCGATCACCACCGCCAACGACGGCTCCGTCCATCTGATCCAACCTTCGTCGATTCCGCTTATCCTCTCGCCCTTGTGAAGTGTGAACAAATGAACTCGGTCGCAGAACATGGGCCTCAGAGGGATTTCGGGCCTGGCACCATTATTTTTGGGCCGTTTTTCGGATCTAATTTTGATTAAAAAATTAAAATTGTTTTTTATTAAAAAAAAAAAAAAATTACAGCTATCCCATCCCTTTGCCTTTGGACTAATCCCTATAACCAAACTGATACATTTAGTTAATCAAGCTCATATATAGTTTACATGGCATTTCTTAATCTTAATTTTGATCAACCCTTACCTTGTGTCTTGAAGGTGGTGGATAAACAAATAGGTGCTAAGACCTGTTTGATTGTATTCCCATCTTTTTATTTTTAAATATTATTTTATAATATAGCTTTTGGAATTGTTCATTAGAACAAAACAAAAAGAGAATTTGTTTGATTATGCCAACTTGAAAACAAATTTAGAGTTAAAAAATTGGTTAATAGTAGTGATCGTTAATGATTAACGATAGTAACTTGTCATAGTGATTGATTATAACTAATAATAATTTATAATAATTAAATATATTGTTTTTTGAAAACATAATAAAAAGAAAAAGAAAACAACTCTAAATGTTTCCATTTTCTTTTTTTAAAATAAAACTTGAGAATAATTTTGAAAATATTTAAATCCAAAACACTTACCTAAACAATTATATTTATATATATATATAGAAAACAGTTTAGGTGAGTTAAGTTCTAGTAGCTAATTAGGATCAAGACATGCCTCTAGACTCAATGAATTCTTACAAAGGTTTTTACAAATTACCCATTAATAAAGTATTCATATTGACTATATAATTTGATCTCACGACCTTATGAGTTCTAAGCTAAATTTTTGTCAACTAGTATGATCTTTTTTTGTTTGTTTTTCAAAAATAGGAAAACAGTTTTTGTTTTGTATGGAAACTTTTGAAAAGCACGCCCTGCAATCCCCTTATATAATGTACTTTCAAAAAAAATAAGTTCAATTTTTTTAATTAGAAAGTTAATTCAAATCATAAGATGCTTAGTCAGAATAAAATAATAATTGTTATAAATTATAAAGATTACAGTATTAAGTGTGCAATATGACTATAACCTTTCAAGAGTTGTCCATTTACATTTAACATTATAGACATGAATGGCCTTTTGAGAGTTTTTCATGATTAATACATATAACCTCCAAATGTTATATATTCTAAAATAATATAGATTTATTCTTTGTTGTAACTCTTGTAATAGAATTTAAGAATTTGTAGCTTATAAAAAGTGGGCATGTACCAATTAATTGATTGTAAGCTTCATAATGTGAATAAGAATCATTCCCTACTACAATATCGCCGACTAATACCATAAACTTACCTAAGATTATAAAACTTTACCATGATAATTAGGAGAGAACTAGTCATTGTTACCTTTAGTAGAAAGGACTTAGCTGCAATTAAAAATAGCTAACATTAGTAGAAAAGGAAAAGACTCAAGTTAAAAGTCTATTATAGTTATTAATAGAGTTTAACTCATATACTTAAAATCATTATATAATCCCCTACCAAGGTAGAAAGGGTTCTACCATGGTAGAATAACTTCAAACAAATATAATAAACTCTATCACAACCATTTGGAAATAACTATATTGAAAAAGTTTGCAAATAAAACCTTCAAGAGTCTCACACAATAAAATTGGATCCCCAGACTAATAAATCCATTTTTAAAACACCAAAGGGTTTACAAGTATTAAATAAAAGAGTTTTATAGCATTTGGAAGTATGTGAAACCCTTAGATCTTGAAAGCAAGTTAAAGCAAGCCAAAAATTATTTTTTCATAAGATTGGTCATGTTTGTTGTAGCTAACAATGCATCCACTATGCGATAACACAAAGGCAATCCACCTTGATGAAGCACTCATGCAATGCGACGTGTCCTCTCTATGTCGTATGCCGTGGCAAAGGCACCATTTGTTGTGGCGCACTACATAGAACACAATACAACAATTTGTTGTCGTACTAGATCTAGAGGTTGAATTTTTAGTGTGCCCTAAATCTCCGTTTGACATTCAATTAAGGTGATTTAAGTATTTATAAAAAGCCTATTTAGTAAAATAGCTAGTGGCTCTAGTTTTATTTCCAAATATTAACATATCACAAGCTTGAATATCAAGAATCAAAACAACATCTTTTTCTCACTTAAACATTTCCAGGGTGTTCAAAACCATTATCAAGCATCAAAAGCCTACCACAATACCTAAGATCACTTATCACTCCTATAAATGTATGAGATTGATATAGTTATAATTCCTAAAGTATTTCAAGAGTTGAACCCAAAGAAATGAGGCTAACTTTGTTATTTATAAAAACAAATACTAGTTTTTAAAAGAGATTTGATAACGCAAAATAAAAGCAATAATAAAAGCAATGAACTAAATCTATTAGACAGGCGCTATGGATCATGATTAACCCACCAGGATGGTTTACTTTACTTTAGTTAATTATCTTTTCTTTATTTATAGTGACAACCATTACTAAGGTATCCTAATTATCTCTTAGTATATTATGATATATTTATCTAAGGTTGAATTAGCTCTTGCTAATCTTATTAAGACCCTAGATAAATGCTAAAACTATGACCTAAGCTGTCACAAATTCTAAATTTATCTCTAGTTCAGTTATCTGCATTTATCTCTTTAGCTCAAGGCTAACTCTTCACTTCTCAATTCTTTAAATAGCCCACAAACATATTATAGACTAGCAATATATATATTAGGGCAAGAAAGAATAAGAGAAATAAATATAAATAAAACAAAAATTCTCATAGACAAAAATTTATATTCAATAGAAAAAATAAAACAACCAAATAAAAGAGAAAAATTCATCCCAGCCAAGTTACTGCATGCCTACCCTAACTGGGAGTTTAGAAACAACTCATAAAGTGCAAAATAAGATTCTCAAATAAAACATAAACAAAATCTAAAAAAGAAGACAATAGAAAAAGCTCTCAATTTGGAAGAACTCCTTCATACTGTATAATATGTCTCTTAGCTTTCACATGTCAAATTGGATTATGTGAGAGGCTTTTGGGGGATTTACTTATAATTAATTAATCTTCCTTGAGCTTAGAATCTAGATAGATCATGCCTAACTTATCTGATTTGCTAATATCTAGTTTAAACTATATTAATTTATAGAATTGCATCTTCTTGCCTACGGGCAAGTGAAGCTTGAAGCTTCATGTCCATTTGGTCCTTTGCATGTGGTCGATGGGCAAAGCCTTTAGTTGTCCATGAGTGGTGAAGAATTGTACTATCGTTCTCCATGAGTGGTCTTGTTGAGGAATTTTTGGAATCACCATAGTAGATTACGTCGGCGGGCAAAGTAAATGTTTACAAGCTTTACCACTTTTGGGCTTATCTATTAGGCTTTGATAAGCAACTCCATACTTTTGGCCTTTTATATGTTATTTTTGCTCTTTTTCCTTC
Source organism: Prosopis cineraria (assembly GCF_029017545.1). Taxonomy (NCBI): domain Eukaryota; kingdom Viridiplantae; phylum Streptophyta; class Magnoliopsida; order Fabales; family Fabaceae; genus Prosopis; species Prosopis cineraria. The sequence goes on along the minus strand of NW_026555343.1, from coordinate 16,677,063 downwards.
AAAATACTCCAAAATCTCCTGTCACGCCTAAATCATGCCTTTCTCCAATAAGAGAAGGTAAATAAAGTAGAAAAAAATAGCAGTTGTCATCAAAATTTTTAGGAAAACTTTGAAAAATTGTATAATAAAAAAGAATGGTTTATAAAAAAGGTTTGGGAGTTGGTTGTGTATGAAGAAAGTGTTAGGCACCCCACGACACTCATTTGTAAGAACAATTTTCCTAAGTTGATTGCGTAAATTAATTAGCCTTTTAATAATATTTAATTACTCTTTAATCACATGCAAAAATAAAGATTACAAAAAATAAAGGAAAACACATTATTTATTTACATGAGAGGACTTGACCTAGGATTAAAGTTTAGGGCCCACATATCCTGTGATGGGAATCAAAATCCACATAATTCAAAATATTATTATTTAGGTTTTCTTTCAACTTTTTATTAATTTATTTTATGAAGAGAATGTTATTTTGTGTTACATAATTATAGTTATTTTTAAATAAAAAAGTGTCATAAGGAAGAGCCTTTGGGTAAAAGGAAAATAACCAGTATTCGAACCTGCGGTGATTTAGCATTATTCACAGTCTACTGGTTGACACTTTAAGTACACACAGTGATTTAGTATCACTCATGGCAAACCCAAAAGAAATTTTCTATAAAATAATTTAATTATGAAATTTTCATACAAAATTTAATACTTGCAATGACTTGGTGTCATCCACTATATTTCATTTGAGATTTTTTAAAATTCACGGTAACTTAACATCACTTATGACATATTCTAAAAAATTGCCAATAACTTTGTTATTGTTATTTTTTGCTTGTGATAATTTAGTGTCATTCATAATATTTTGTTTAATTTTTTTTAAAGGATCCACAGTGACTTAATATAAATAAAAATATAAAATAATAAATGAATATATCTCTAGCAAAGTAGGACCAGGTTTGAGCTCAACCTGATGTCTGGCCCGACATGATCTCTCATTAGACTTGCCAAGTTATTGGGTTGATATTACATCCCTAATTAATGGTAAATGTCCTTTATTATCTATATTATTCATAAATGTCCTTTATTCATATTTATCTTAATTTTAAAGTTATTGGGGTAATCTTTTACTGATTTGAGTATTAATATTAATTTTTTTTATAGAAATTCATTTTTAAATAAATAATTTTTTTAATATGATCTAAAATAAATTGGTCATAATTTCATATATATTCAACATTTAATTAAAAAAGTAATTAATTTTTTATTTGATAAAAATAATAGAATTTCTACCAAAAACTTTTCGTCATCTAATTACTGAAAACAACTTTTTAATATGATTTGAAATTAATGGGTCATAATTTCATATATATTCAACATTTAATTAGAAAATTGATATTTTTATTTGATAAGAATAATAAAATACTCACCAACAACTTTTTTCATTTGATTATTAATGTCTCAAACAAACCATTGCATAATGGATATGATAAGGATGTTAAATGTTATTAAATATTACACAACTTTGATTATTTGATAATGAATCTGTGTGTGTGTGTTTTTTTTTTTTTTCTTTGCAAAATAGAAATCAATAGAAGAAGAAACCTTGAGGTACACTTGCTATGGACAAATGGAAGAAAAATTAGCGACGTAAATACGTGATGGGACTGAAAGCTAATTAGAATACACATATCTATGCAATAAACTTGTGAATGATAAAGTTAATCTATAGAATGAAATCATAGCCAAAATTAATTTGATTTATTTATAATTGGTATATTATCTATGTTGGAGAAAATTTTTTTATTTAAATTGTCAATCTAATTTAACTATCAAACATGCTTGGAATTTAAACCTGAATGCTTTTTTCCTTAAATAATACATAATTCCTTTTTTTCTTGCTTTATTGCTTGAACATTGGAATAAAATTTTAAAATCAACACTCACTGATTAATTACATAGTTTAAATATTTAAATGATCAATATTATTTTTTTTATCAAATTCTTATATTACTTTTTATCTCATTTGAAATAATATTTTAGAAATAACCAAGTAATCAAGATTTTTTTTAATCCCAATAGAAAATATTCAAACTAAATTCTTATCTAAAGTCATATTTGTACAAACTCAATATTGATTGCTGGATAAATCATATTGATTTATAGTATTTTCATGTAAGTTTTGATTTCTAAACTCCTATCTCATTTCATCTCTACCATTTTCTCTCAACTCTTTCATTATTCTTTTCACATGTTCAATATCATTCTTTTTAATTATAAAATATTGGATCCCATAGAACTCCATCTAAATTTAAATAGTTGAACTTCAAATAACAATATTTTATAATTAAATAAAATAACTTGATAGCATAAAATGAATAAATATTGAAATATGATTGATTGATTGTGTATCAAATAGGATGACCTCCAATAGAAGAATACTTATGACTAAAAAAATATAAAATATATATATATATATATATAATGAAAATATATAAAAATCCATACCATGAATGTCATAGATAACTTATTAAGTTATTTTTCAAATTTTATATAGTGAATAAAGAAATGTCTTTTTTAAAAAGAGAAAAGTATAATTAGTGATGGATGAAAATTTATGTCAATTTTTTTAGACTAATTGAATTTCTTGCTACTTTTTTTAAATAAATTATATGCTTCATCCCTTCCAAATTATAAAATAAAATTGGAGGAATTTTTTGTTCTAAAATATAAGACAATTTAAGAAAAATAGGGTTTCATTAATTATATTTTTCTAATATCATCTTTTAGGCAAAGAAAGAATTAAAATGACATTGTAGCATAATGATTAAATATGCAAGGGTATTTTTATAATTTTTTAGCTTTATTTTTTAAAAAAATAAGTTTATAAAGTGTTATTATTGTGTCTTATTGATATGTGTAATCTTATCTTAAATTATTTTATAATTTGAAACAAATGAAGTATTTTAATATATATGTGCCAGATGAAAAATTTGTGAATAATTAGGCAAGGCTCACACATTTTTATTAAAAATGTTAAACTGACATATGTCAAGCAGAAAAGGAAATATAAAAAATTGAAGAATATTGGACAATTATATAAGTGAAATTAAAAAATGATAAAGTATAAAATCAAATTGATATATAAAAAAAAATATGCTCTTTTACTTCTATCCAATATAGTTTACACCTCTACATTATATAGATATTAGATATATTACACTAGATTAGAATTGTCCAATCTCACACTTTTTTTATCTCACACCTTTTTTAAACATTGTTACTTTTGAGTGAATATTTAAACTAATAGTTATTTCTTAATTATTAAAATTATGATTTTTTATATTGTAGGTTACTGAAATAAAATAAATTATAAATATAAAATAAATTCAGGTTGGTATTTGAGTTTATAACAATATTATGAAATCCGTCTCGATATTTGAATATCAAGGATTTGTTAGTATTATTTAATTGAATGATGTTATTTATATTTTCTGTTTAAATAATTGTATTTTTAATTTGAACCAATCAAGGTTTGTTGGGATAGATTAAAAGATGATAAAATCAAAATTTAACATGTGATCATTTTTAAATTTGATTGGTGATTATATGATTGATTAAAAAATTATTCTAAGTATTTTATTTTGATTATGTGGTTTTGGATTTCACAAGCTACCAATTTTAAATTGAAAGTAGCATGCATAAATATTGAAATTTGATTATATTTAACATAAATAATTATACATATTAGACCCTATTAAAAATTTATCCAAATCTAAATATTTGCAATTCAAATCACAATATTTCATAATTATATAAAACAAGTGTAGCATATTATGTTCCATTAGGAGCATATAACAATATCTAAGTAAGTGGATTTGAATCTAAAAGATTCAAATTATATTATACATTAATCACTTTTTTAGTTTATATAAATAAATAATTAATACCCACAAATTATCAACTAAACCTAACTCTTGAAGCATAAAATTACACAAAAAAAAAAAATCCTAAAGCACAGAATCAAGAGATGCATGGTTCAAAAAATATATATTTTTTAAATATGTTTGAATAAAATATATCCTAATTTCTTATAGTCTTTTCTTTTATTTTTAAATTTTTCATTAATTTCTTAATTTACATTATACCCTTATTAACTTAGTCTAATTTATCATTCATTTTCTCTAGTAACATGATGGAGGAAGAAGATTTAGTATCTAAAGAATAAATTGTTCAATTTAAACACGTATAATATTGATATTATTGTCTATAATATTTTATTTTATATATTATTTGAAAATTATAATACTTTAAAATATTATTAGAAAATTTATATTTATATTATAATTAATTTAGAAATTACTGAAATATTTATCATTGATCTCTATGTTAATATTAAAATATTTTGATTTAAATTTATTTTTAATTATTAAACAATTTTTTAATATAATTTGAAATAATTAATTGGTTATAATTTAGCATATATTCAAAATTTAACTGGAAATTTTTTATATATATAGGAATCATAGAATTGCATCCCAAAAACAGTTTTTCTATTCTCATTATCCCAAATAAAACACAATATAATGGGAATGATAAAAATATAAAATATTATTAAATACAAACTACTATAATTATTTGATAACATGCAAATATCTCCTTTATTTGTTTTTTGCAAAAGAAAAAGTAAAAGAAGAAGAAAATGAACAAAATAAGGAATTAACATTTATGCAATTATTAATCATGAATTCAAAATAACTAAATATTTTTTAATTTATAATATTTTTCTTGATTATTTGCAATTAACTACACAAAGGTAATGTTACATTAAAAAGGTACTGTCTCATATCCTTTTACGGCTAAGACTAATCAATTTTTTTAATCTCCTTTATAGCTTGGTATGAGTGAAATCTGAAGAATAATGCTGTGAGAAATGAGGAGCAATGGAAGGAGTTTTTTTTTTTTTTTGTTATTTGTTGGCTGTTGTGGAAAAAGAGAAATGAACATATTTTTTTTATAATAAGTCATCATCTATACATTAAGTCAATTATTCCTTGTTGTGAATGGTGCTCTCTCTCTCTCTCTCACAAATGTTTGAAAAATTACTTCCAAAAAATTATAAAAATTTGATTAACTAAATAAAATGGTAAAACTAATTCAAAACCTACTTAATTGTTTCATGAGGTTCATTTAGATATATTAGAATCAATCACTTAACCATGAGATGCTAGGCACTATTAGGGGCTTACAGGCTGGCCTACTTCAGGCCAGGCCAAGCCTATTTACTAAATAGGCCAGGCCAAGTTTAGGCCTTTGATAAGACTTATTTAGATAAATAGGTCAGGCTTATTTTTTACAAGGCATAGCCTATAAGTCTTATAGGCCAATCTATTTATATGAATATTATTATATAATATATTATGTAGATATAATATGTAATATATAATATTTAATTTGAAATTTTGAATATAATCAACTTCATCCCCTTTCTTCAGCTCCTTCTCATTCTTTATCTAGATTAGAACTCAAAAGCACTAGATGGTTATTCCTTATCTATTTTCTTGTTTATAATATTTTGTATTATGAATTTATAATATACCAATTTCACCATTTTCTTTTTAATCAATATGTTCTTTTTCATTTTCAGTTTATTAGTTGTGTTTTCAATCATATTGGATTTATGCATGTATTGATTTCAATTTTGTTAGTGTTGTAGTTGATAGGTTTTCTTACTTATTATGTAGTTTAGTTGCCAAATCACGTTATACATATATAATCTTTAATAATCTTATAACTTATATGAGACGTTTAAAGCTTATTATGTAAGCCTATTTAAAAGACCTACTTTTAAATAGACTTTTAAATAGGTTTTTAGGCCAAACCAAACTTTGAGTAGACTCAGGCCTGAGCTCTAAAAAAAGCCTTATATAGGCTTTAGGCCAGGCTTAGACTTTTAATTTACTACCCAAGCTTAGGCCTACTCGGCCAAAGCCGAACTCGGCCCAGCCTATTTTTACCCCTAATTGTTTCATAATATGATCAAAATTTTTGGCAATCACAAGGATGGATCAATAATTTTTTATTCGAATTTACAATATGATTGATATATAAACACTAAACTTTGCATAATTAACTATATAATTTTAGAATTTTAATAAATATTAAAAATAATTCTCCTTTTTAAATCTAATTTTTTTCAACTAATCCATTTATGAAGCTTAATTTTCAAAATATCTTTAGGATAGGTTGAAATTTTCTGAAATAATGAGGATTTTTTATTATAGATATAAAAAGAACCTAGATCCAAAATTTTTTAGAAAATTTATATATGTGTATGTACACTCAATCATATGAATCTAGATTTTCGGCATATCCTTATGGTAGATGGAAACTAAGTATATAGATTATAATTTGAATTTAAATATGATTAGATTGGAATTTCAAATAGGTAAGAAAATAATTTGTATATAAATTTAAAAATTAATAATTCATCTCGCATCTAATTTCCAATCTAAATGATATATATTAAAACATAATAAATCATCTTGAACCTAACACCAAACTTGCTAAAGCATAGAATGGTAGAAAAGGTATCCCGAAGCACAAAATTATAGTAAACCTAAAAATGAATATCTGGCATTCTCTTGTAGCTTTTAACCCTACTTTATATATATATATATATATATATATAAAAACTCAAATAACTCTCATTAACTCTATTTAGGTCAATAGATCTGGACCTATAGCCCCAAAGGTCTAAAAATCACTTATCCAACCCAAACCTTAACTCAAAAATCTGTCAAAATGGAAGAGAAAGGAAGGATAGAACTTAGGAAACTTACCTAGGTTATTGCAAGCTTTAAAATGCTTCCAAATCTTCACAAATTTAAGCTCTAGTAGTGCCTTAAGGTTGTTCTTTATATTCCTCTCTCTATCTCCATATTTGTCTCTCCATTTTCAATTTGATTTCATGACTTATTACTACTAAATTTTGGCCATGCATCACGGCGCATGCTACACGTGCCATGGTATATGGCACAGAGAGGTTTTTCATGCTTCCAAGCCAGATGAGCCGTAACATGTGGTATAAAGCCATTCTTCTTCTTTTCCTCCCTCTTTTGATGTCCAAGTTACTCGATTTCATCTCAGACCAAAATCTAAGGTTGAAACCACAATCTGAGGCATTCATAATCCTCTTTAACCCCAAACTACATTAATTCACATAATTATTCTCATTTAACCTAATTAATCGAGTTTAAATTTTTTAGGATGTTACATAATCACATTAAAATTAACATCCAAGGCTCAGTCATACAATCACAAATACTCTTCAATTGAACCTACACCTCTCATATGTGCTCTTCATGAGGATTGTCATTAATAGCAGTAAAGTACCATTTACAACTATTATATTGCTTAAAGTAACAATGAATAAACTGATCATTTTTCTTAATCACTTCTAGACCTAAATCTACATGATTAAAGAACCCAGAGGCTATATTAGTAAAGCCACGTGCCTCCACTAACTCCAAACATCTAAATCTCAACCCTCTAATAACAATCTTAGCCCATACTCCACTAACATTAGGCTCAAGCAAAACCACTACATCAGCTTTGGTCTCTCTATACATACTCTTTAAAGAGGTAGTAAAGCCCTTACTAGCTTCCCCTCTACAATTCCAAGTAATAATCTTCATAAAAACCATATCAGTAAGGTTCCTCCCCTACCAGATCCTCACATTCCTACATCATATCCTCACTGCCAACATCAACCTTGTACATAGTATCCGTCTCCTCCTTATCCTCCATATCAATCAACATATTAGTTGTAACACCACCCACTATACCAGCCATTTCATTCCTATCAACTTTTATAATTGTCTTTAGCTTCTTGACAAAGTTCCTAGAAATATGATTCTTCATCGCTACCTTCCCTTTAATATGAAACCTAGATCTTCTAGATCTTTAAACATTTTGTTGAATGCTCTTACTTCTTCCCTTACCACCTATAAGTACATTCTCCCTTATCTCCTTGGGATTATTAACACCCAACCTTCTACTACCTCCAATCACATCATTATTCCTCACCTGATTGACATAATTAACATTAGTAATATCAGCAAGAGGTTTTCCTCTATTGTTGGCCTTAATTATATCATTTGAAGCAATAAATCTATTGCCACCCTTCAAATCCTCCCTCGCTCCTTTGAACCTTCTCTACCTCCAAGGCCTTTGAGCCACCCTTCAAGGACTCACCTCCTCAATCTCCACTTCATTCTTTCCATCACATATGATAGAGTCACTTGGCCCTTTTGGGACTTTGTCACTCTCCATTTCTCTTACAACCTCTTTCTCTTTCTTCTTCCTCATAAATTCATCACAAGATTCACGGACATGGTCATATTTACCACAACATAGACACAAGAGACTCATACACTCATATACATAATGATTTTGAGCTCTCCTTCAATACTATACTTTGGAGCTAGAGCTTTAATTAAGTCAAGTTCAATACAAAGTCTAGCAACTTACCTTTACCATGTTGCGCTGTAAGTAGATCCACTTTGATAGCTTTCCTAATGTTATTACCAAGATTGAACATAAATTTCTTGTCATAATGTGTAGCCAATAGACTACGCAGTCTCACCCATGCATTCAACCTAACAATCATCTGCTTTATCATATCAAAATCCTTTCTCCATCTCATAATCCATGAGTCACAATCCTAGTAAATCCAATGATCTCCAACAGCATAGCCCCAAAATCATCCTGGCTTTGAAATTTAACCAAGTAGAAGTTGTTTACCAAATCATAAACACGAATTTGACCAACTTTAGCCCAAATCCTGTTCAAATACTTCACAAAAGAATCTAGATACACACTTTTTCCCATCATTTTAACCACTAATGTCTTCTTGAACGGCTTCAACATATGATCTTTCTCAGAATCATCTAACACAAAGTTAGGGCAACATGGATTAGAAAAATCTACTTTAATCATTTGAGAAGGCTTTAACACATAATCAAAACCAGTGTTTGAGCAAAATGACTTCCTATTCTCTTTCTCATCCTCAACCACATCAAAATCGCACCATGAATGCGGAACCTTCTTCATAACTAAATCCTTATAAAGCATCAGATTCCTCTTCTCCCCATTGTTCCCTATCCAGTCCTCCGCTCTTGGAGTCAGTAATACAACTCCAAAAAAATTTAAACCTCCCTTCCTCACCTTCTTGTGACTCCAATCCAAGGCATCCTTCTCTTCCTCTGTTGCCACCATCGTTGAAAGTAGTAGCCCTCCAGCAAACGCCAAACTCATACTAGATTTGTTATTATTATTATTATTTGCAAATATATTCTTTTATTATATTTCTTTCCCACCTCCAAAAACTTTCACAGACATCAAAAGACCTTTCTCATTCCTCTATTTTTTTTTTGAATAAAATCCTTGATTCTTTTTATAAATTATTTCTAACATATTTTACTGTAAGTAAGATAAACATTAAAGCTCATTAACTCTATCTATAAATTTAATAAATTTTTAACTTTATCCCTATTAAATAAACAAACTCTAATGATGTACTCCCTATGGTCCTTAATTAATGCAAGGCAAAGTTAACCAATTTTGTGCTTATTAACAAATATTAGTTATATTTTCAAAACTATATATATATATATATATAACTTTTTAATTTTAATGTTCTTTGCAATTAATAATTACAATAAATTGCTATATAGGAATTCAAACTATAATAAATAAACAAAGGCAAAATTTAAAAATAAAAAATTAATTACTCTAACTTTGTCTTATATTAAAGAAAAAAAAGCTTCAAAAATTTATCTTATATTAGGGATAGGAGGGAGTACTTTTCCTCGACATTTGCTATAAGAGAAAAAGAAAAATTTATGATAAAAATTTAACAATATAACTTATAAATAGAATAAAATAAATTTTTTTGTCTTACAAATAAGATGGAACGGGCGACTAGTAATCAACAAGTTTGAGAAATCGTCAATGTTGAAAATGATTTTCCATGTAAGAACATTTATTAATTAACTTCTGCAGCTCAGCTGGAAACTGCTAACGCTATAAAAGTCAAAAGCCAGGAAGAAAATGAAAATAAAAGAGATGATGTAAGATGAGTGGCGTAATCTATTACATGAATTAGAAATATGACATGGCAAATAATTGTCGGGGGAATAAAAATATAAATAAATAGTGGCGTGGGAGGGTTGAAACTTGATATTCAACAACCATTGCGGGTCCCATAAAAATTATATACTCTTTCTAAGTCTCAAATATTATAATTTTCATGGTAAGTTTTTAATTTGTTTAAATTTTTTTGATGGGAAATATAAAAAGAGAATTGCATTGCAAGCCTTAAAAAAAGCAAAAAATTACATTGCAGGCTCAATATAATACATTGCAGGTCCAAGAATCCTTGTTACAATTTTTCTTAAGAGCAAAAGTACAGTTTTGTTTTTGTGTGATTTGAAAACTCAACTTACGCAAAACCATCATCCACAAAGCATAACACGATATTCATAAATTTTCAATACAATATTCATGAAATCTCAACACAATAGCCATGCATGTCCAATTGATCTGTAAGTTAAAATATATGTTGCACATAGCATGTATAACACAATGTCCATGGGTGCTTAACATGATGTTCGTGAATTTTTAACATAATATTCATGCATGTCTAATTAATTAGTAGGTTTAATATAATATACAAGTTATGCAGACAATATACAATATAATGTCTATGGATGTACCACACAATGTTTATGCATTTTCAATTGAATTTCCATGCGAGGACACTTATGAACATTGTGTTGAGAATCCATAAATATTATATTGTGCACTCATGGACATTATGTTGTACATGTTCTGCATGACTTGTATATTTTAATTAACTCATAGATCAACTGGACATACATGGACATTGTATTGAGAATTCATGAACATATCGTGTTGTATACCCATAAATATTATGTTATACATGTTCTGTGTGACTTGCATATTTAACTTATAGATCAACTGAATACACATGAACATTATATTGAGAATTTATAAATATCGTATTATATTTTGTGGATGAGGGTTTTGTATAAGTTTTTAGTTTTCCAATCACAAAAGGACAACATTGTACTTTTGCTCTCAAAAAATTGCAACAAAAACCCTTAGACCTATAGTGCATTATCAGAATTTAATGGGCTCAAAGTATAATTTGTTTGCTTTTTTAAGACCTGTAATGTGATTCTCCCAAATATTAACAGTGTCTAGGGTATGTGGGACCTTGCAAGATGGAATTAGATAAAAAGAATAAATGGAAATGGCTTTATAATCTTATATTAAAAAAATAATAAGTAAATACAGACATTATTAGATAAAAAATAACAATTCCTTAAGTTTACTTAAATATTTTGATTGATATTCAAAATAAAAATAATGGATTGAAATTTTATTCTGAAAATAATAATGAATGTTTTTTTATTGTTGTAATTAAACTGTAGCTTTAAATTTCACTGCTAGAGTAGAGAAATGATCCACAATAACAGTTCAGCAGCTCGAGATTTGAACCTTTCCCATCAACAACAAAACAGTCAAAAGTCAACACAAGATATGCCCAAATTATCTTTAGAGAAGTCATAAGTCAATTTTTTAATATTTAAAAAAAATTAATTTTTTAATCCTCCAACTTTTAAATCACTTGTAACTCAGTCCCTTAACTATGATTCACTGTGACTCAGTCCCTCAATTATAATTCGCTTATAACTCAGTCCCTCAACTTTTAAATTACTTACAAATTAGTCCCTTGACCTTTGTTAATTTTTTTTTCATGTTAGCTTATATCTCACATTAATGAATAAGAAAAGGGTATTTTAAAATAATATATTAGCATTTTTTATCCCTCTTATTTGATAAAAAAAATTAAAAAAAAGACCGAGTTATAGGTAAATCAAAAGTTGAGGGACTGAGTTGCAGTGAGTTATAGTTGAGGGACGGAGTCGCAGTGAGTTATATTTAAGGGATTGAGTTATAAGTGAATTAAAAGTTAAAGGATTAAAAAATTAATTTTTTCTATTTAAAATTTAAACAATAAGTTGTCCAAAAAAATTTAACAATAATGTTTCCTGTGATTGATTGTTGGGAGAATGGCACAAAAATGCATCTCAAATAGGTAAATGACGGAAGAATGCATGAAAGAAAGTAATTATTTTAAAGTTTCCAGGACTTCTCTAACATTATCTCTTTTTGCAAAATGACTTTTTTGACGCTCTAAACAATGGTCAATGCAAATGAAGCAACGCTTTACACAACAGGTGGCTTAGGAAATCTGAACACCTCCTTTCCTGATGATTCCCTACAAACACGATATTATTGACGAAGATTACACATTTGAACCCAAAATTTATAATTTTTTGGAATACAATTTCTTGTAATTTTTAAATTACACCATAAAATTATTTTTAATAGAAAAATCATTTTTATTAAATTTTAAAATAATTAAGATATTCTAAAGTCACTATTACCAATTAATAGAAAATATTTGTAAATAAGATAGAATTCTTAAAAAAAAACAATTAAAGTCATAAAATGTAAACTTTAAAAGTAATTTAAATTTTCACTCTAAAATTCATAAATATTAGGTATTTTTGGAAATCATTGGTTTATTATGGAATTATAGTTATACTAATGTCTATTTGCATTTAAAAAATATTTTTAAATAATGTGTTATTATTTTTGAAAAGTTTCACATAATATCATACATATATGTGCGCGCGCGCGGGTGGGGGGCATTTGGAAAATGGGCTTCCTTGTCATGTTTGATCCTCAAACTTTAATGACTATTTCAGTTTAAAAAATTATAACTTTGATTGTGCTGGTGATTAGGGGATATTTGATTGGAAGATTTTGGAAGGAAGTAAAGATGCTTTGGCTCCCCTCCTCTCATTTGGTTAAGAAATTTTTGAGGAAAAGGGAGTCAAAATAACTCCCCTCCTCATGTTGCTTCCCTCCAAGTTGGAATTTTTTTTAGAGGAAAGTTAATTTTTTTAAACTATTTTGCCCTTATCTATTGTTAATATTCTAACTATACCCATAGCTAAAAAAAAAAAAAAAACCTCTCTTTCACATCAAATTATGCTTTACTCTCAGATCTTGATTGACCTCATTGGATTTTTTTTAAAAAATTACATTTCATTATATTTTATTATATATTTAAGGGAGGTATTTTTTTTATAAAAAAATTATTATCATTATAATTATTAGTTTAATTTTTTTATTCACATATTGAAAATATGATAGGATGAGAGTGAATTTTTAAAAAAATTATGCAATTTAACTTGAAGTGTAAAATTATTTTCTACAAGAAACAATTTAAATAATTTTAAACTAATGTATAGGGATATAATAGTAAATTAGTTATTATCTATCTTTCTCTTCCCTCTTAAATTAAATAAAAGATCAAAACCCCTCGCCTCCCCTGGCAAAGGAAGTCTAATAAATTTGCAATGTTGCATCAAACAATTCATCATTCCAAGCTACAAACTTTGGCTTCCCCTGAGTGGTGCCAGAACTGCAATAAAATCTCCGGACTCAAATTCAACCAATAAGCTGAAACAGAAACTTTGTGTGCTTAATTTGAAAACCGGAACTGATCTTTCATCATCGAATTGTAACCTTAGCGACATGAATTAGTTTATTAGCCAAGTTTAATCTTTAAAATTCAATTACTATTTTACCAACAAGAAATGAGTTTAGTAGAATGAATTAGTTTCTTACAACATAGCAAACTAAGGTTTGAATATACACATGTAGAAGTGGCTACATTTAGTACCTGATCATACTTTGAATATGATTATTTTCAGTAAGAAAATATTTGCAAGTAATAAAAAGAACAATTACTATTTCAATTTGGGAAATAACAACTTCAATTGTGTCATAAAGGCTCGATGAATATTTTTTAGTTTGGGAAATGTTAATTTCAATTATACCGGTCACTACAACAGAGTGGCAAATGACAAACTAAGTTACTATAATTACTTTCATGAGACACTGCTTAATGAAGTACATGGAGAACCTCATCACTCATTACCAGGCTACAATCCCTAACACGTTATGTATTTAGTTTATAAATGTTAATGAATTTAATTTAGAATTAAAGTGTATTTTTTTCTTGTACTTTTTTTCAAGGAACATTGGGCACCTCATACTAATAAGTGAGGCATTTTTTCCTTTAAACTATTTTTTAGAGGAGAAAAAAATCTCCCTTCATTAGTGATTTATTAACTTTGTCATTTTTTTGCTAATATGGCACGTCCTTTAGTGTTAATTTGTCCTTATATTTTTTTTCTAAGAGCACTGGACATTCTAAATTTTTGTTATAATAAAACTTTAAGGTGCCAAGGTACATTACCGTGGATCACTAAAAAATTGTTCAGGAGGTTGGTAAAATAATCCACTTATTAGTATATGGTATCTAGTGTTCTTCAAAGGAAAGCACATGGAGTAAAATGGACTTTAACCCTTTAATTTACTCAAATAGTTTTGTTTTGGTCATTTGCATTGCAATATTATGAGAACTCATATATTGTTACGAATACGGGAGGATCCTCATATAAATGAAGTAGCCAAAGAGTATCAATAGAGTACATATATAAATTATAATGTGTAAGTTGCAAGACTTAAAGTGTAGTTATAAGGGTTTTGTAATATTGTACTTTAGTTTGGTTACTTTGGTTTGATGTTGATTAGTTGCTTACTTTGATTTTGATATGGATTATACTGGATAATATGTTTATAAGTTGAAGAAAATAATAATTTGGAATGAGGTATATTTGTGGGATTTTGTCAAATATTTCTTTAATTTCTTGTCCTTGTGTGTTGTTATTGGAGAGGCTGCTACAGCAGTCTGGGAAAATAACGATTAGGAACCCTTTAAAGCCAGTAATTATAATTGGAATCCCTAAATTATTAAAATTTTAATAATAAACTATGGTCATTACTTGAAATTTTAAAAAAAAATGCAAATAGTCTTAAATACTCCTCAAAAATGACTTTAGTAAATTTTTAAGTGACATTATGTATTCATAAGTGCCCTTAAAAAGTTTTAAAAGTGAATTTTAGTTTCATATTAGGAAACAATCCATTCACAACTATTGTTTCTTGTTGTCCCAATTGAGATTAACAATATTTTCATCCAATGATAGTAATTTCAGCCATGTCATTTCTTTATTTTTCAAGTAGTTTACCTTTATATTAATAAACATAAAATTTTTTCAAATGATTAGATTCATATTTATAAGTGACTTGAGTAAATTTTTAAATGACTATTGTATTTCATAAATTTTCTTAGAAACTTTCAAAAGTGAATTTTAGTTTTATATTGAGAAATAATCTATTTTCAACTATTATTCTTTGGTTGTCCAACTGAAATTAATAATATTTCTATTTCACAATAGTAATTTTAATAGTGTCATTTCTTTATTTTCAAGTGGAGGATAATTGTGTAAATTTATGAATGTTATTAATTTCAAGTAAGTACCATAATGTATTATTGAAATTTCAATAATTCAGAATCCCTAATTGTAATTGATGGCTTTATGGGGTTCCTAATTGTCATTTTCCCAAGTAGTCCCTTTATTTTTTAAAAAAACAAACAAACCAAATTAAATATGATGGTTATTAACTACAACAATCAGTCATGTTTGATATCAAATATGATAATTATACTCCATCCATTTAAAAATATAAAATATTTTTTGAAAAGTTATATATTTTAAAATATAAAATATTTTGTATGTTCTGTGTATAATTAATGTGCTTTTTTTTTAAGAGTGTTCGAAATAAATAAATTATTTTATATTTATTTTAAAGTGAAATATTTTATTTTATAGAAGGATGGTGTTAGTTTGGAAAAAAACAATTACTTTATTGATAACAAAATAAAGTGATAACAAAATTCGATTAATATTATTTATATTTTTAAATAGAAAAAATATGCATATCAATCGTGATATTTTGCCCACCAAATATGAAGATTATTGGCCAATATCGTCGCATTTGAGGGTACCCAATTCAGATGACTAAATTTTGAGTTGTTTTATATGGCCATCTTCATTTGACCGTCATGTATCTTTTATTAAAAGGAGGACTTTGTAAGACGACTTGATATATGACGGTTTTTCACATCTATTCTAAAAATAACACTAAGGTTTTAAGAATTTTTAAAAGGTAAAACGCAATCATTGTTTACTATAGTTTTGTTATATTTTGTTTTCAATCCTTATATTTTTTTAAGTATTTTTAATTCTCATAAGAATTGAAAATACTAAAAATATTGAAACTTTAAAGACTTGAGTAACAAATATTATTTAATTTTGTTAAAACTATAGGAACAAAATATTGAAAAAAAACTATAGAACTAATTCAAGGCAAAATTTGATAAAATTATAGGGATTGATAATTATGTTTTCTCATTTTTAAAACTTAATCATTAAATGAATTTTTAGAAATTTGTTTCTTCTCCCTTCTTTTTAGGGACAATCACATCCAAGAACCTCCCAAAAGCTCTTGAGACTTGACCCTTTCCAATATTTAAGAAATAGTATAAAAATTTAAGTCAATCCTCTCAGATGAATCAGTAAATCATTAAACTAGTATATTAATTGATTTAATAAAATATTTTGTTCATAACCAGTTTGACAACAATTGGATTATAGTTTTAACCATAACTCTTGAATCAGTACTTTACTCGATTCAATAATTAGTTTGGTTTTTCAATATCGTTGATAAAGCACAAGTTATGCCCAATTTTTTCCCTTACTTTCAGACAAAGTCATTGGTCAACTTTCTAATGTTTAAAATTTAAATGGTAATGTTTCACGTGATTGTTTATTTTTATTCATGATACTAAAGTTTTTCAGACAATGTCATCGTCAACTTTCTAATATTTAAAATTTAAATAATAATGTTTCACGTGATTGTTTATTTTTATTTATGATACTAAAGTTAAATTGACCCTCCTGTACTAGGCGGTAAATGGTCTTTTAAAAAAAAAAAAAATTGACGGGCAGCAAGTGGTCTTAATTTGAGTCAAGTTGAACTAAATAATGTTTAATCATGTTCAATTGTCATAGCGCATATCATGATCGATTTCTTGCAACTTCACCTCTGTTAACTTTACTTTTGCTTTAAATGTTGTTGCTGCTTATGATGATATTGATGACAAAGGTAATTGAATAAAAGAACTCTTCAAATATCTTGACTATTATCCTGTTATAACTGTTAAATTTTTAAATATTTTAGAATATATTAAATTATGTTAGAACAATAAACTTATTAATGTTAATGTCTACTTTAACTTCATGAACGCCCTGTCTCTTGTCCAATACAATTTCTTTGATAATCACCCTCCATCAACTATAAACAAAATTAAAAATTTTGTCATGGGTGAATGGATAATTATATTTGACCATGTATTTAAAAAAGTGAATAGATGCACTGATTTTTTTATTCACCGAACATTTATTGACAACTATGACTTAATAATTTTCAATTATCTATTTTGTGAGTGTAAAAATCTTTTAAACTTTGACATGAAGTGCTTTTTTTTATTTTATTTTACATGATTCATTTGTGGAGTTATATTCGAAAAAAATTTACTTTTGCTAATTATTTGAGTCTTAGAGCTGAACATATGTGGACCACATAGTTGATAGGTCCCTTTCTTTTTTTTTCTTTTGTCTTTTTTATGTTTTATCTTCTTGTTTCTTTTTAATTATTATTATATATTTGTCCTCTTTTTCAGAAAATAAATTTATATTCGATTACTAAGTTACTCATTTTTTAAAATATTAGCATTGGTACTGACATGCTGCATCATCCCCGCGCTAAAGTCAGCAAGATCGGGGTTCTATTTTTTTCCTTTTGCAAGGCAGATTTTAAATTTTATTTAAAACTGTAAATTAATTCTCTAGACTTAAATTTTACAAGTTTCCAAAATATTTCAATTAGTTAAATATCAATATGATATGTAATATAATGGATGGAACAAATAATCATTTTTTTTATCAATATTATTTTATTTTTAATATGTGTTATTGGACTAAAATTAATGTACTGGGACTTAGAGGAAGCTAGCTGTACCCCAACCCAATAGGAGACTTGGCCCCGCGGTGATGTTGGTTTCACAAAAGCAAGTGGAACGCTACGTTTATAAAAGCACCGACACGAACACCCGCACTCTACCCCACCAACTGATTATTTCAGAGCACTCCTTCCCACTTCGCACGACGAGTTGCACCTTCGGCCACAAATTGGTACAGACAATTATCTGCCCCTGATGGCACGAAACTTGAATGCAAAAAGAGCACGCCGTTGCCATTTTTTCATAAATAGGCAGCAAGCGCATGACTAAGTACTTTGGATATTTTGCCAAACTTACACAAAACTTGCCCAGTGAAAAACACCAATCTTGACCTTATGTCAATCAACTTTGCTCAACGCGAACTACTTCTCTATGCAAGGTCAACTTTCTAGGCTAATTTGTGCTTGCTTTTCCCTCTCCATTTCATGGAGCACCTTGTTGTATTCACTCACTAGTAATACAATCGATCTTTATTCATCACATGGCGTGCCCTTTATTTTTTCTTGCATGCGTGCACTTGACTCTCTAAAAGAAAAATATGGTAAATGACCTTAGGAACTTGCTTAATCATTTGATTCAACTCATACTTTTCAAGACACACTCCTTTAGCATTCTTAGCATACCCCTTACAGTCACGACGCTTTAACCCCTTCACTAGAAACCAAGCCAGCATAGTTTTTGGCACACTAGGTAGGACCTGATTGTCAAAAATAATGCCAAGAAACCCTTGTTCTAAAGATTTTAAAGATGAAGACCATATTAGACCTTAGGGCTTGGAATGTGATGATGAAGGGACGAAAGGGAGGTAGGATTCTTGACTCAAGAGACATTTATCATTTAAATTTAGACTATCCCATATCCAACTCACACACCAAGCCACTGGGCGTAAGGAGGGTTTCTGAATAGAGCTTAAGAGGCCTTCAGAAATCTTTGAGTGGTAGGTAAAGCAAATTAAGATGTTGGAGGACTTCACGAGGCACTACAAGTAAGACAATAAAAAATTAGCTGATAAGGAGATAATGTTCCGCACTCAATAGTTGGAAAAGGCTTAAGAGAATGAGAGAATTCAAGTTGCTGAAGCATAAAAACAAGAGTTCTTTTGACAACAATAAGAAGAGTGAGACTAGAGAAGGAATACTAAACTATATATGCTAGGTCATCGCAGAAACCATGTAAGCACTGAGTAACCAGTTCTCTATTCACATAGTGATTCGTGCAGCAATTGAGGAAACCCCTCAGAACAGTCTTATGGTATGGGGCACAGGGGGCAACCCTTAGGACTAAAATAGTCCATCAAGCCCCAACCATTAACCAAGGGATAGCACACCCTACCCCATCAGAGGGGGCAAGCTAGCTAATATGGTTGCTTTAACGTAAGGGACAAGGGTTCTCCTTAGAAACATTACTATGCTTATACTAACCCTTCAAATAATTGAACTATGTACAAACTTGATATTATAGAGGGCCTTACAGGCTTGGGGCCAACATGTATGTAGGGAGAACCTTAATAAAGAACCATAAATGGAGGGAACAACCTATAGTAGGTCTAGAGGTCATCAGGGGGGCTATGAGGGGCTGGAGTTCCACAAACTATACCTGAGGTACATCGATCATCAAAACCCTTTCTAAAAGGGGTTCCATGTTTTGGAGTTCACTTTGTTCTCCTACGAGGACAGTGTGTCTATAATGGAGCACATTGTAATGTTCACATTCTAGTATAGGGAACTTAGCTACTCAAATAATATGAACCTAAGGTTGTTCCTTAGCTCTCTCATAGGACTAGCATTCTCATGGTAAGCTAGGCTTCCTAAAAAATTCAATATACACCTAGACAGAAATGCAAGGGAAGTTTTGCAAACTATTCCACACAACAAGGCAAGAAGTTTGCATATTAGAACTATATAGGACTATTCAACACCTTGAGGAAAGTTTGAAGAGATTTTTGAATAGGTCCAAGAAGCTTCACAACATATGAAATATATTGTTTCCTGACAAGTATATCAAAATGGCATAGTGAGGTTTAAATTTAGAGATTTAAAAGAAATTCTAAGGCATGGAGTTTAGAGACCTGTTTGAGCTTATCGTAAAGATGATATAGCATGAGAAGATCCTAAACAAAGATAACTATAGAAAGCACATGGTGATGATTACATACTTTGTGGAAGCTTTAAGAGATGTAACAATGCTTGACTCAGCTACAGATTGTAAGGTTAGATGTTCGCTCTTAGTTCCCAAGGCCAAGAGTAACAAGATACTGACCAACAATAATGTGCAAATTTAGTGCACCTTTAACATGAACAAGTTTAATGAGATCTTCAATTTTTTGCTAAAAGAGAACTTCATCTCCTTGTTAGCCATTCACATGCTTGCTTCTAAAGAAGAACGAAAGGGAAGGGATTACTGTAAGTATCACCACTCTTAGAATCATTCAACTAATATGTGCTGGGTTTTTAAAATGCCATCTAAAAATACAGAAATCGAGGGGTTTTCAAATTCCTTGAGGACAAGAATGAGACTATAGTGATATATGAAAGCTCATTCCTTTTAGTGGCAACTATTGATATGGTTCAAGTAGGGTAACCAAAGGTTGAGGAAGAAAGCAAGGAGTACCCTACAATAGGGCACCTGGATGGGAAAGAGATATTTAAGAAGACAATACAAGGTGTCTTACTCAAGAATCATGTCGGTCAAGAAGACTGGGAATCCTGGGAAGCCTAACAAGCTAATATTTAGCAAAAATAAGAAGTTTAGGACACCTTAAGTGAATGATCAATGTGTACAGTACTTGGCTCCCCTTGGTGTAAGGCAACCATTCATAAGGAAAGTTGTAACGAGGTAAAGGAGTTAGTTTAGATTGCAAAGAGGTGAGCTCTCACCAAGATCCTCCAAAGGAACATTTCAAAGAAGAGCTGCAAATGATGCTTATTCTAATGAATCTTTAGGAAGCAATGATTTGGATACCTTCTTGAATGACCATCTAGCATAATTGACTATCAACATTGATAGGTTCTCCTTACCTTTGTGTTCTACTATTACACTAACATTGCTTGCTGCTTTTCAATTGGATGCAATAGAGAACCTGATTAAGAGGGAACCCATTAAAGAACAAGTGATAGTAAAAGATTGAAAAAGTGATGAAGAAGTAGAGGACTGGATTGCCGTTGCTAAAATGATGTCTGAAAACCCTATCAAGATTATAGAGCTAGCTAACCCAATAGTAAAATCCTTTATTAAGGAGATTGTAGATAGCCTAGAACCTAAAAAACCTTTGCTCTAACCATTAAACAGATTTCCTAGGTTTCTATTATCTAGAAACTAGGAGAGTTGTAGAAGACAATGATGGAGAAACCTACTATTCATGTGACATAGCACCTTAAACCCCTCTACATAAGAGCACACCTAGATGGTGTCTTGGTGTCATACATTCTAGTGGATAATGACTTTGCTATGTATGTACTACCAATGAAGTCATTATGGAAGATAGGGAAGATTGAATACAATTTGATCCCCATCAATATGACAGTGGTATCCTTCAAAGGTGACGTGTCTTAAGTGGCTGGGGTTCTTCTTATAGAGATCACTATGGGTATAAGGAATGCATTGGCTACATTATTCAACATTGATTCTACCACCCAATATCAAGCCATCTTTAGGCAAGATTGGATCTACACAAATGAATGTATGATCATGTGGAAGAAAAATAAGGTAGAAGTTATTTAGGTAGATAACCAACCCTTTCATGCTATGGTGGACTCCATCGATACTAGGTACTACAACCCTAATATAAGGCCATTTAGATTCAATGGCCTAGCTAAGACTAGGTATCCTAACAATCTTACCAATAACAAGATGAATTCTCTTTTGTAAAGAGTTGAAGAAACTAAGTGTTTGGCCCTTATTATAAAGAGAGTGCCACCTATAGAACACATCATTAAATTGGTAGAACGATGGAGTTTAAGGACATCTAGGCTGTAGCTATTGCAACTATCTAAAAGTATAAAGTGTAACAAACCTTAGAAAGGTTGATAATACTTGAGGATTTTCAAATATATGGGGGCTAAATGATTTACGAAGACTTGTAAAATGACCTAGAGCCATGTAATAAGAAGACCTAAAAGGCATCCCATACCTTATAGAATCCATTCCTCAAGAGGTAAAAGACCTCTTAGAGGAACTAAACTTAAAGAGTGCCAAGATGCCCTAGCTAGTTTACATAAGCAGCATCCTTAAAGCTAACTTGAGGGATAACTTAATCAAGGTGCTCTAAGAATATAATTGTTGCTTCACCTAGAAGTATAAGAAAATGCCTAGCTTAAATAGGAAGTTAGTGGAGCATCGCTTGTCGAGCAAAATAAACTTTAAGCCATTCTAACAAGCAACCTAAGGGACACTTGTCAAGGGACGCATCATAAGTTTACATAGGCAATGATCAACCAATCTTATACCCTCCTTATTTTCTCTGACTAAAATTGTGGGCTATAATACTGAATAGGGCTCTGTTCGTGTGATTGGACTACCCAAGCTTACCAATCATGAGGAGTGATCCGGTCAAAGGTCATATGACTCACTCTTGGACCATGGCTTCCTCCACTCTCGAATCTCTAGTATGTCATACTCCCTAAGCTATTCTCCTCAATAAATTGGTAGAGAAAGTTAGGTTCTAGTTCCTCGACAAACTATGAGACAGTCCCTTGACAAATTGTAGGATAAGATTATATCCTCGTGCACTAAAGGCAGCCTAAATACCATATGAATTTTTCTCTACTCCTAATCGCTAGGTGAAATCACTTTTGCATACTTAATACACTTAAGTAATCATACAAACACAAGATTTTCATTGCATGTTAAACTCATTACAAGTCAAAATTCACAAACTAAACATATAAATTACATCATATAGCAATTAACATATAATTACTTAAAGTAAGGTTCCCTCAATTACCTCAAATCTTTGAGAGGTCATAGGTTTACCACTCAATATTTATAGCCTCTAAGCTTGAATTCTCAAGCCAAAATGGTGTCAATAGGCTTTATCTATAATTAACCAAGCTAATCTCTATCAACATTGCCAAACACAAGCATTCAACTCTCATTTCTCCACTTCTAATTTGCCCTATATCCACTTTACATGAATTTGAGCCTACTCATTAGGTTTACTAACTCTCTTTAGTTCCTAATAACATTAATGAGCCATTAGACTCCCATTAATGGCAATTTACCTCTTCCAACAACCCTTATTGATGTCATTTTTGCATATTTATGAAGCCCAATAACTAAAAATGCCAAAATTTAATATATCTAGGTTTAGATACTCTAATCTACTCCCATTAACTCTATTTGAGTCAATGGATTTGGGCTCATAATCAATATAGATCAAAAATCATCTTTCACTATCAAACCCTAACCAAAAAATCATAAATGTGGAAGAGATTGGAAGGAATGGGGTCTAGGGAACTTACCTCAAGTGTTTCTAGCTTCAAAATACTTCCAATTTCATCCAAGAATAAACCCTAGTAGTGCTCAACTCATCCTCTTTACTTTCTCGTTTCTCTCCTCTCTAGTTCTGTATCAATTTACAATTAATATTTTGTAGAAAATAGTTGTTTGCCATGGCAGATGCTTCATACATCGTGGTGTATGGCATAGATAGGCCCCCTTCTCATATCATTTGCATTTTATGTATTGCAGTGGATATGATTCACATTGCAGCGTGTGGTACAACAGCACTTTATCTCTATTTTCTTCTCTTTTCGATGCCCGAGAGGCCTGACTTGATACCGAACCCATAATTAGGGCTTAAACACAATCGAATATGGTTATTAGACCTCCCTAGCCATACACCACCTCAACTTATTTAATTATCCTAATTAAGCTTAATAAATTAGGGAATTAAAAACTGGGATATTATAGTGGACATGTGAGTCACATGATTGTGATGTGGCAAGTTATGTGAATAATAGGTTATGGTCACATGTCTAAATGTATTGTGACAATGCACCTAAGGTATGTGAGATGGAAATAGGTTTAAGGTATAATGATAAGTTTTGATGTGTGGTTAAACATGATTTAAGAACTTAGTTTCATATATATGTGTTTAATTTACAATTGATATATAATTGTATAGGATAGGTATTACTTTAGGTACTGAGTGCTCAGACTAACCCCTTTCATTTAATACTTTACAGGCTCTAGCTCTGGTGCAGAGAAGGGGAAGGATCAAGAGGCTAGGAATTAGTTCATTCCTACTGTATGCGTTTATTTTACATTTATTTTGTGTAATAGAATATTGTTGCCAATTTTAGGTTGCATTATTGCAATTGTACTATTTTATTGTTACAAATGTCTGAATTATATTTTAGCTATGAGTATTTGTGTATGATGAAATATATTTATTGATAAAGCCAAAATACTATTGTAAGTGTAGAAATGATGTTTTAACCATTTTATGATTGATTTTTGATGCAATGTAATGAAAATTACCCCCTGATGTTTTTTGAAAAATAGGGTTGAGGAGTGATTTTGTGTTATATTGTTATTTAAGTGCATGTGATGTATTGTAGTGGTAGTCCTAGGTCTAATGGATACGGTCTAGGTGTTAGGAATAGCTTTTGACATTATTGTGGGGTTTGGACAGCCTTTTGTGTGTGAAAGTTGTAAAAAGTGCTAAAAATGTGTTTAGGTGTCCAACTTCCTGATGTGACTTGTTTTGAAAGTGAATTCTATGCCATTAGCTAGTTTACGAGAAGAGCTTTCTGTAGATACCTAGATCATGTCATTTGAATGTTAGATGGAGAATCAAGCTGTATTGAAAGTTCCTCAATTTTACTGTCATAACATGCAACATGTTATGGCGCGTGGTATAGAGAACAACATGCCACGACATAGCGTGCATAAATCATGGCATATTGCCCTGTTCTATAGTAAATGAGTTGTTCTTCAATTGTATTCATTCTTTTTCACTCCTTTGAGGTATCTCATGCTTTTATAACTTGTTTTTACTCTGATTGATTAGTCAATGGATAATTTGAACGTGTTTTAATTTTAGAAAACTTAGGATCCCTTGACTTGAAAACTAAAACTTGGTAATCTACTTAATAGGTTAATCTTTTGATTATCATGAGTTTTATTGGTTAATTATATTTAGTAATGAGGAATTTTACATCTACCCAGATAGAACTTCAAGTAAAAGAAGAGATCAAGAAGCTATTAGAGGATGGTTTC
Source organism: Prosopis cineraria (assembly GCF_029017545.1). Classification (NCBI taxonomy): domain Eukaryota; kingdom Viridiplantae; phylum Streptophyta; class Magnoliopsida; order Fabales; family Fabaceae; genus Prosopis; species Prosopis cineraria. Next base: position 16,651,700 of record NW_026555343.1, on the reverse strand, counting down.
ATCCACATATGACAATATTCCTTATGGTTATCCAATATAGTCTCAGTCATGAAGAAGAAAGGGAAGATTAAGATGTGTGTAGATTTTAGAAACCTTAATATGGCTACTCCTAAAGATGTGTACTCCATCCTATAATAGACCTGCTTATAGACTCTAGAGTTGGTAATGAACTCTACTCTTTTATAGATTGCTTTTCTAGGTGTAATCTAATTTTCTTTGCACAAGAAGATGTCTATACGATGGCCTTTTGATGCCTTGGTTCTATTAGCATTTTTCGAGTAGGCTATCATGCCTTTTGGCTTGAAAAACATTAGGGCTACTTTTCAAAGGGCCATGAATGATATCTTTCATGACATGATAGGTATATTTATAGAAGTATACATAGAAAATACCATAGTGAAGTTCATAAAGAAAGAGCTCCATATAAGGCACACCAACGCTTGCAAAGAGCTAAGGACATCGGACTTAGATAGAATCCATTGAAATGTGCCTTCAGAGTATAAGTTGGGAACTTCTTAGGTTCCTAGTGTTGGAAATTGTGCCTTAGAGCCTATCATTGTACTATGAACATTTTTATTTAATGAATTTTTCTTTTGTTATCATATTAATTATATGTTTACTATGATAACTATATGCTTGGATAAGCTATAGTGATTGACTTAAATGTCTTTGGTCAGCCATCTATGACGGATCATAGATGAAATAAAACTAGTATGACTTTGATTAATTATAGAGATACAAATCAAAGTCATATGCACCTGAAAGGATATAAGATGCTGGACCGACTCGCTATAAGAAAGTTGCATCGTATGAGTCATAAGCTTATCTTATATATAACCATGTCACTAAGCCCTTTGATTTGAGACCATCATGGATTCCTATATTTAAAAATATATCTATTTGTGTGTGTGTGTGTATATATATATATATATATAATGTTATGTTAGTTTTAATTTAGTTTTTTATGATAAATTAAATTTAATAACTAACATGATATGAGGAAATATCATACTAGTTCTATAATTTAAATTTATGAGATACATTTAAATAAGATATGATATCACAAATTTAATTTATTAGATAAATTAAATTTTATTTCGTTGGCTCTTGTTTTAGATTAAAATAAATAGTTTGAATTGAATTGTTGGACATATTCAATATTAAACTAAATTTATTTTAATTTAAAATGAATTAATTAAGAATTAATTGATAAGAAATGATTTTCAAAATAATTGTGATTATTTTTGAAAATTCATAAGGAAAGATAAAAACCCTAATCTATATAGTATAAAGAGGGATGAGCTTCCTAAAAGATATAAACTCTTGATGGCAAAATATTTTGAGAGCCACAATATCCTGGAGAAAAGAAAAGGAACATCAGACTAAAGCCATAAGATTAGATCTTTGAAGGCTTTTGCATAGATGGACGAACATTAGTTATTAGGAGCGCTACCACGCTGTTCATGTTGGAAAGCTGTTTATGTGGATATTAGTAGAGAGAGTCGATCTGTGTTGTTAGCTCTTGAGGTACAAATGCTTGAGGGGAGCTTGAGAAGTTTGACATTTAAAAGGTACTTTTTCTATCCACCTTGACTTAAATGAATTTAATTAGTCTACGATATTGATTGGGGTTTCTAGATTTTGATTTTAATTTTTCCACTGCACCCCCCAATCTAATACCTAGTGCACCAATGAGGGGTAGAGGTGGATTAGAACAAAGCTAAGGTCATGCTGTAATCACAAGCTCCCTCTAACAAGATTGGCTTCAATGATTCCTGAGACAAGTCAATTACATCAAATGATTTGTCTCCAACCTAGTAGGAAAGACCAAGGAGTTCTCGGATTTGCTAAAGTTAAAGTAAAATCAAGACTTCAAATGTATTGATATGCCTTTGAGAAGATCAAATAACACCTTTCTCAACCCTCAATTTTGGATGTGCCAAGGGAGGGGGTGCCATTATTTTTGTATATTTCTCATGTGAGTAAGTCTATAGGGAGCTTGTTAGCTTGAAAGAACCCTTCAAGTTATGAGCATTAATGTATTATCTTAGTTGATGCTTAACTGTAACAAAAACAAGATATTCAACAATAGAAAAGTTATGTTTGACTTTATATTTTCCTTACATTAATCTATGCCACTATATGTTAAAAATAGTAATTTTTGTAATCTCCTAGACTGACCTCAATAAATATGTGTTGAGTAAACCCATCATGTTTGGGAGAATTAGCAAGTGAAGTCTTACCCTTGCTAAGTTCACCTTAGTTTACTACCCTCAGAAATTTGACAAAGGGCAAGCTTTGGTAGACTTCCTTGTGGATCACCCTTCTCTGAATCCTTGGTAAGGGATCGAAATAGACTTGAGAATCTTTATGGTAGAACCCAAGTAGCCATGATCCTTGGTACTTAAGTTTGATAGCCCAAGTATTGAGGAATCTGTAGGTGCTAGTGTAATTGTTATCTCCCTTAAAGGAGTACACATAGTGTTCTTTATGAAGTTAGATTTGTTAGATATGGCAACAACACCTAAGAGTGGGATGAATTAGGTGTTGATGAGGAAAATTTTTAACTAATGAAATATTTTCACAATCAAGTTGAGTGAAAACACAAATAGTAATAGCACACAAATATAGTTTTCACAAACTTTAGTTGAAGAACCAAGAGAGACAGAGCGTAATATAAATGTGTAGAATGTAAGGAGTTAAGGGATAGAGATACTACACAATAAGTTTATTCTAGTTCAGCCCAACCACTTGCCTTATGTCTAGTCCTTAAGATCACTCTTTAGATTTTTCATTATGTTCACAATTTTAAATGGATTCTTTTCGTCACAGTACAATTCACAAGTTTGCTTGAGCAATTGCAGGTTGTTTATGAATGTCTTAAATTCAAGAGAACACCTCTCCTTATAGCAAGGGAATCTTTTCTTACTAAATTCATCTTCAATGAGAGAAACACTACTGCAGGATGGACTTTTTATAATGGTTATTTTGAACTTTTTACATTGGTTATAAAGGGGTAGTTAAAAAGAGAGTTGTGAAAAATTTACTTTTTACATTGGTTAATCAACTGACGTGGAAATTGGACTTTTCAAGTTAGTTATTTATATTAACCGACGTGGAACCTGGAGTTTCCATATCGGTTGTTACTGATTTTCCATGTCGGTTGTTAGTTGTTAGTAACAATCGACATGGAAAGTCCAGTTTCCATATCGGTTAATTAATGGAAACTGATGTTAAAGGTTTTTTAACATTGGTATTTTATACTAAAATTGTTAAAAGTCTTTTTTTTTTAAATTATTTTGTTTTTCTTAACATTCAAATTTTAAACCTACAAATTTTATAGTTTATACAACAATACAAATAGCCAGCTAACAAATTCATAATGGATATTCAACTATATGATATATTTATAAAATGAATTAAAATGATATGTTCTCCATAAAACTATGTTAATCTATATATATAATTGTTCAACTACTACAATATTCTATAATTTTTTCAACCTCTTTTCACTTTGAAAAGTACTCTTGAAGAAGTTGTTGAGCCAATACATCTCGAATGTTGTCAATCTCTTCTCCATTATAGGGCTCCATATTTTTAAAAGTCTAAATAATAAAATTTATTAGAATAATATACTTTATGGAATTAAATACAAGAATTTAAACTAACAAAAAATACCTCTTAGAATCTTTCTGTAGTCCCAACTTGAACTATCTCATACATGTAAACATATAACATAATATTTGCATTTTGTGCTTTCTGGCTGCCTACGGCATTGAAATAAATGAAGATTTAAAAATTAAATATAAGGGATAATTAAACATGAAATTTAAAAGTTTATATATACTTATATTTGGGTAAATCCATTCCACCAATGATTTTGGCCTGCGTTCCCCAAGAGTAAGCATATAATATATCTCAAATGCACTATTATCATTTGTAAATGAAAACACATTATAAAAGCATAAATATCTCATGAATTAAAGTTTTATATAAAATAAGACTTACTTGTTGAAAATCCATATGAGCTCTTCACTTGGTTTTTTCCCCAAAGAACAAAATCAATATAGTTCATTTTGATTCAGCAAAGAACACAAAGTGACTAATGATAACTGTATCATATAAAAATTTAAATAGGTATAAATAATGTGAATATATACACACATACACATGCATGAGTAACAAATACTTGTCCATCAATAATTAGTGCTAGATAACATGGCAATTTCATATCTGACATAAGATTCATCACGTATGTCATCCTTCTATATACTACATTGTTAGCTTTCTGCACAGCTTCTAGGCACAAAAATCCAAATGTGTTTTGTTTTTTCATTGCATAACAAATATTGTAGAGGTACCTTTCAGTGAAATGATATGAAAATGTTAGTAGTACGTAAATAAAATGGAAAAAATATGAAAAAGTATATAGAGAAGTCACAAGATTCTCAATTTAGCCTATGATATGTCTAGCTATCACACATATCCTAAGAGAAGCAAATTGGGAAGCCAACAAGTTAGCCCCATTTGCTTTAGGGTTATAGCTCTCTAAGGGGTTGGCTTATAAGATTATCATGGTTTATCATAGGGAATACCCTTCAATCTAGGTTTAGGGGATTCTAGTATGCACAGTCGATTGGGATCAACAAGCTATTATTGATTGGATGAAAAAGAAATTAAGAACTATGTGTTGAATCCAAATCTAAGGATAACCTACAAACTGAGGCTGTAGGCAAGATAGTTCACAGTCCTAATTGACAAATTGTACAAGAAAATGCAGGATGGGTTTCTTGAATGTATCAGGTTCAAAGATGCAATGGCTCATCCATAAATATGGATTTTTTTTCCCTTATGTTAATTGATTGCATGAAATTTATGAAAGGATGCAAGAAATGTTAAAGGTATAAACTCATATAGACAGCACTCGCTTTAAAGCTCCATAGTATGGTGAACCCATGGCCTTTTCGAGGGTATGCCATAAAATCATAGGCAAGATTTCCCCTTCTTTATTGAAAGGGCACTCCTTTATATTTGTTGCAATAAATTACTTCACTAAATAGGTAGAAGCCCTTCTAATCAAGAAAGTGTAATAAAGCAAGGTGATCAACTTTATCTAAGAATAGATTGTGCATAGGTTTAGGATTCCCTAAACCATCACAACAAACTAAGGAACCATATTCACTAAAGATGAGACTAAGGAATTCATAAAACATTGTGGGATCATCCTACTCTACTTGACTCCTTACTATGCTCAAGCAAACATACAAGTTGAATCTTCAATAAGATCATCATTAGGATTTTAGAGATGTTAGAAAACAACTCAAGAGATTGGCACATTACACTTTTAGAGACCATATAGGCTTATTGAGTGTCTATTCAGATTGCCACAAGTATTAACACTTTTGCCTTAACTTAGGGGAATGAAGTACTCTTACTAATGGAAGTAGTAGTGCCATCTTTATAGGTGATCTAATAGCATGACCTAATTCTTGAAAAATACACTGTGACGATGGTACAAGTGTTAGAAGACATAAATGAACCTCAACCCGAAGCGTACAATTACATTATAACACCAAAATAGAAGATCACTAAGCTTATAACAAGCACATCAAGCTTCAGACATTCTAAAAAAGCGAACTCATATGGAAAGTAATTTTACCTCCTCGAATTAAGGATAGGGAATGGGGAAAGTTATGGCCTAATTGGGAAGGGCCATTTAAAGTTTCAAAAGTCCTAAGGTCTAATGCATATTAGTTATCTAGCCTAGAGGGAGTACCTTATAAAAGAGCGATCAATAGGAAATACTTGAAGAAATACTACCTAGCAATTCTAGGGAACCATTATAAAAAAAAACCAAACATATATAAAGAGCTTGGCCTTATGGCCAGATAGTAAATCAAAATATTCAAGGATAGATTCATTGACTGAATAGGAAATAAAGTAGAGAAACATCAAATTCTTAGCCCTACGACCAAATAACAAAAGAAATATAGATTGCCCTACTCATGGGATGAGACAAGATTGTTGAAAGTTTTAGTAGATAGGGTGGCCTAGAGTTTTATAAGCCTTTGATGCCAGCTTGAGCCAACGCAAGCTCATTTTGCTAAATGGGAGCTTGTTCTACTTTCCTTATGATAAACTCTTTGAAATTAGTGTGTTGCTATATTGGCTTCACCATGGCAACCTTAAGTTCATTCTTATGAAGTAATGTGGCATTCCGCACAAACTCCTTTGATGATAAAGCTTCATGTAGTTAGAAAAGTTGGGTCAAAAGCATGGTTTCCTAAACTTAAAAAGCTTAGAAAGTCACTTGGACAGTGCATTAATTGACATCTACTTTACATAAGAGCTTCCTCTAGTGATCATCAAGATGTTTTGGCTCAATCTTGCAACAGATAGCTAATATGCTTTGAGACTAACTAGTAGCCATGAACACACACCCAAACATTAGCTTCAAACTACTACAACCTAGATGATTAGGGAACTCAAATTGTAGAGTGGTAATCAGCTGCTAAATGAGCTTCACCACATCTAAGATTATTACAAGCAAGTCCAGTCATAGCAACTTGCACATGTGGTGAAGCACCAAGCGTATGCTATCAATTGCTAAATGAGGAACCTTGGTAACCTCTATGTCTAGATCTAGGTCAAGGCCTAAAAAATCTATAAGCTTTACTTGATGGGACGGATCATCAAGAGATTCTTGGTAATACTCACATAAAATAATTTAAAGGCTCTGGGAAAGTTCATGAAGTAATTGTTGCCATATCCTAGCTCGACACATGGATAGTGGAATACAAAAAAGCTAAGATGTACACAGTCATTTCTCCCCCTGGCATCGAAATGTTACGCATAAGGAAGGGGTAATTGCTTGGAATAAAATTATTATGCTAGTCCTATGACGAAAATAGCTAAAGCCTAATCTAATAAGAGAGAAGACTTGGCCTAACAATAAGCCGGTTTCACATAAGCAAGTGGAACATCACGTTTAGAAAAGTAGTGATGTAGGCGTGCCCACTCTACTCTACTAAATTATTTTAGAGTACTCATTCTCCCTACTTCACATGATAAGGTGCACCCTTAGCCACAAAGTGGTACGAACATTTACTTGCTCCTAATGGCATAAAACTTGAATTCAAAAGGAGCATACCATTGCCATTTTTCTATAAATAGGCAACAAGTGCATGTCTAATGACTTTGGACACTCTACCAAACTTACACAAGACTTGCCTAGCACAAAACACCAATCTTGACCTTGTGTTAACCACCTATGCTCAATGAGAACTACTTCTTTTATGCGAGCTTAGCTTCCTAGGCTAGGTTTTACTTGTTTTTTTCCCTTTCTGTTCCTATGGAGCACGCCATTGTATTCACTCACCAGTAATATAATCGAGCTTTACGCTTCACATGGTGTGCCCTTTATTTTTTCTCGCATGCACTTGACTCTCCAAGGAAATTGTGGTAAAAGATCTTGGGAACCCCTTATCATCTAATTCAACTCACACTTTTGAAGACACACGCCTTTGGCACACTTGGCACACTCCTAAGGGCTATGATGCTATGGCCCCTTTCTCGAAAACCAAGCCAACAATGTCAATAAAAATGTAGGGTATTAATACGCAATTAATAATGATAATCAAGTTTAGATTTGGCACATTATAAAAAGTTAAAACATGTCTACATATAATGAAATCTATATCAGATAACATTATTTATAAGATGTAAACAATGCGACTTATTCTTCATGCTCCATACAATACATGAAAAATATGTTGATTTATTTTTCGAACAATACAATCAATTTTTCAAATTTTGTTAATTTTAAAAAGAATTTTTTATTTTTTTAAAAAAATTCATAGGAGACTTGAGACTTGTAAGTTAGTCACTTTTTCGGTTAAAAATGTCAAATCCAAGATAAATTTTGAAATAAAAATTGCAGCACGTTTGCTCCCATGTACCAAGTCCTACATCCATCCACCTACCTCCTCAATAATTCTTAATTTCTTATTCCCTTCCGAACTTATCCATTATCTAATTGGATATATTTAAAATTGTTTAAGTTAAATTTATTTAATAAAAATTAACAATTAATTGACTAGCGAAAGTTGAGTCTAGCAGGGTTAGTCTCCTTACCATGTAATGAATTAACATTCGAATCTAATTGAAAAATATGCTTATATCTAACACGCAATTATTCAATATATGAGGTCACCTGCACCCAAAAAAAAACTAATTTAAATCTTGCATTTACTTCTTATATTGCAAATGTTAATTCTTTTGTTGGGCCCAAAAAAATTGAAATGCTAGACGTCCTATTTTAATGCACTTCATCACTTTGCAAACTCTTTTGACTTTATTTCATACTTACATTACATATAACATAATTCAAGCACCATATAACATAATTGCATCCCATCTTTTCTCTCTCTCTCTCTCTCAAAATTCAGACAGAAGCAGATTTTTTTTTTTTCAAATAAAACTTCATGACAAATTTATATTGACTCTTTGATTGATCCCTTATTATAAACCAAAATAAAAACTTGACAATATTTAATAAAATCAATGATACACTTTGAGAAAGGAGAACAAGAAAAGGACAGAGGAGGGATCTAGAAGTGATAGGTAATTTGGTAATTAAACATAAAAAATTACTTATTTTGACAGACCTTGGACTCTAACTAGAATATTTTGATCATTTCATGGGACTTGGGGATATTTACAATGCAAGAAGAAGAAGAATGTTTTTTATTTTTGTAATTAATACACTTTACCTTTAAATTTCACTAGTAGAGTAGACACATGATTCACAACAACCATTCAAGAGCTATATTGAGATTTGAACATTTGCTATCTATAACAAAACTGTCAAAAGTCAACATAAGACGTGCCCAATTTATCTTTAGATGAGTCATAATTAAAAATTTTAATATTTAAAATTTAAACAATATGTTACCCATGATTGATTATTATATCTACTATTGCCTGCTGAAGTTTTGTTTTTTTTGGCCAAACTTATAAAGAGTTTAATATGATATCATAAGCTATTCGATTCTAAGATTAAAAAAAGTAAAAGCCCAAGCTAAAAGAAGAAAATACCGAAAAAAAGGAAAAAAAAGTAGTAGAGAGAATATTAATTAAAGATAAAGAAGTTAAAGAAGTCTTGTCTAGAAATTGGAAGATAGATTAAGAATAAGGTTTGAATATGTCTAACCAAATGATTAAAGTTATTTTGATGAAGTAGATCACTCTCAAGTATATACTTAATATAAAGAGTCTAGGAGTGCTTAAGTCACTGATGGATCCAGAAAAATCAATTAGTGGAGACAAAATTTCTACCAAAGATAAATATTAACACTTTTTAAGAAATTAATTTTGAAATGTTATTAAATTATATTAAATGTAAAATTTATTAAAATTAAATATTATTAAAGAACTACACTAAAAGTCGAAAATTACAATGACCTATAAACTATATCTTTTAGGATCCTTCCTTTTGTTTTTTTATCAAGAAAAAAAGTTTATGTGAAGTAACAACAAAGTCTTTATATCAGTAGCAGGATTTGTGGTCGCATTCTTATGAATAATGGGTCAAATCCTTAAAGATTGAATTTTTTTCTTAATATAACACACTTGATGGGGTATTAATTATGTTTTTTTTCAATATTATCCTATTTAAACTCATTAATTATGAAAGAGAATATGTAATGCAAAATTAAAATTTTTTATTTAAATAAAGGTAAAATTAGAAATTTATCCTATTTTCACACGAAGTTAAAAACCATATCTACTTAATTTTGATTGGATAATTAGAGTTACTTCATAATAAAAATTAGAAGAAGTATTCCACAGTAACCATTCAAGAACTCTTCAACCTTTCCAATCTCCAATAAAACACAATTATTGTTGTGCCCAACTTTCTTATTCAGACAAAGTCATAGGTCAATTCTTTTTTTTTTTCTTTTAACTCCCAACCTAATCCTTCCCCATAGGGAAGGAATCGATCAATTCTTTAATATTTAAAATTTTCTGGCTAAAAAGGTTTTTAATATTTAAAATTTAAAAAACAGCACGTGATTGTTTATTTTTTATTATGGTACTAAAACTTAAATTGACTCTCAGTGGTCTTTTTTTTTTTTAATTTTCACAGGCAATAAATGGCCTTAATTAGAGGCAAGTTGAACTAGATAATGTTTAATTATATTCAATTACCATGTTGCTCATTTTTAAAATCATATATACTCCCCGAGCTACCTATCCAACAAGTAAACAACCGCGGAGTCCTGTTTTGTCCCCTTTCTAAGAAGGATTTTAAACTTTATTTAAAATTATAAATTAATTCTCTAAACTTAATGTGATGAATTTTATGTTATAAGTTTCCAAAAATGTTCAATTAGTCACATATCAATATGTTGCTCTCACTCCATTCAACATTATATTATAAAATATCTTTAACTGAATTACACTTTCTAATGAGTTAGTTATTTATCTTTAAAATTATATATTATTTTCATATTCATCCTTTTTAATAGGATGTATCAATTGAAAAACCTTATTAATTATACTGAAATTTTTGGAAAAAAAACCTTAGAAAGACCAATGCCGGCAAGGCAGTAACGTGTGACACGCTTTGTTCACCAAAATATTGAGAGAAGTTAAAAATATTTGAATAAACGTGACCATTTTTCTTTTCTTCAAGTACACACTAGCTAGATAAATCTAAAAGACAAAAATCATACGTCGTATAGAAAACAACTAAAGCTGTGTAATAAATTACAATTTAATTTGTCTCTGAAAGTCGCCATGTCTTGCAAATGTGAACGATCTGACACTTTGGTTTCATTAATATTTGACCCATAAATCCATCCCTCTTAACAATATTGGAATGAAGTCCCGTAGTGGTGTCTCTTCAGAATAAATATAAGCACAGAGATTAGTGCACGGAACTCAGATAGTAATTAGATTACTCATCCAATTCAAAGAAGCCATTCCATTTTCAGGTTTCTCTTGACTTCTTTCTTTTGCATGATACACTCAGTTTCTCGTGTTATTTCAGATCTGAACTTTCAGACAAGAATCTGAATTTCTTCTCATCACTTTCTCTCTTCAATTTTCTCACAGGCTGGGGTTCAATTCAATGGCATCTCCTACAAACCCTAGTATCCTATCCAAAGCTGAATATGAGATGGTGAATCACATTATAGACATAAAGGAACTCGAAGATCTGAGCCCATTTGAGCCTAACAACATCTACAGAGTCCCTTGCACTTTAAGGAATCTAAACAACGAAGCTTACACTCCTCAGTTGATCTCCATAGGACCTCTTCACTTTAACCAGGAAAAGCTGAAACCGATGCAGAAGCAGAAGCTAAAATATTTCATCCCTTTTGGGTTCGTGTCAACAATCACGACGAAGCCATGAACAAGTTCAAGGGATTCCTTGAAAGAGAAGAGCAAGCCATACGCCATTGCTATGCTGTGGAATTCCCACACATCAACAAGGAACAGTTCGTGGCCATGCTGCTAGTAGATGCTGTCTTCATCATGGAGCTGTTTCTGAGGATTTCATCGACGAAACAAGGCGATAATGATGACGACGATGACTGTATACTGAAACAAACATGGCTAAGCAAGAGTATCCAGAGGGATTTTCTGTTGCTTGAAAACCAGATTCCATTCTTTATCTTGGATGAGTTATATGGAACTGTCTGCCTTGAGATTGATGATCAGAAACATAAAACGTTTTTCGATCTAGCTCGTGACTACTTCAAGTGTTATGATCCCCATGGAAAGTTTACTAGTTGTCCCGATAAAACCCAGAAACCAGTCATGGATCACAATATCTCATGGAAAAATTGCTGTGGTTCGGTTCCTATCCCGCAGAGGAAGTTTTCATCTGCAAGATCGGGGAAGAACAAACCAAAACATTTTACTGATTTAATCAGGTAATTTTAGCTTTGTCTAATACGTTATAAAAAAGTCCCTTTTAGTTTCAATAGAAATATGGGTTAAAGAAAACTTTTCTCCCTAAACTTATTTTTAAGAATTACTGAACACTCTAAATTGAAGACTGGGGTAATATTTACTCTAATCAATTTTTTCCAGGAGCAAAATTGCCCTTTCAGTTAGAGATCTGTTATCTTTTTTGTTATATATTGATGTAAAATACTTGTGGAGCCCATGCACAGTAACAATAAGGTATTTTAACCTATTTTAGTCATTTAATGTGGGTCAAAGAAGCTAAAAGTAGTAGTAACAATGGTAGGAATTGGCTTGATTTAAGCGGTGAAATGGTAGCAAAATGAGTCATAATGTCTTGCTATCAATGTGCATGGGTTTCACAAATGTTTTACATCAGTAGATAATAGAAAAGAAGATGGGTCTTTAATAGAGGGGTGATTTTTCTTCTGAAAAAAAAAATCTTTTAGAGATAATATTGCCTTATCTTTCAATATAAGGTGCTTAATGTTCTTAAATTTTCTTTTACATGATCTTTAACCTTATAAATATTAAATTCAACCATGGTTAACTGCTCATCACTCATAGTACTATTTAAGTGTTTATATATATTATTACCACCATCCATATTAAAATCAAGTCATTGGTTCTATTATTGCTTTTTCTCGTATGATATTGTCACTTTGTGATGTAACATTGTTATGTCATCAATTTATAGAATTAATTAATATCATCATGTTAAGGCGTCGGCATTGCTATGATGTTAAATATTGCTAATATTAATTGATGTAAATTATAAAAAATGAAATTTAAACTGTTAAAATAACATATAATTGACTACGTCAATGAAATTTAGCAGTTTTATTATATATATACATATAAATTTAAAATTATAATGGATATTTTATTATATACATATAAATTTAAAATTATAATGGATATTTTATTACAGATTTTTTACTATAAAATGATAATAACAAATTAACATTTTGTGAAAATGGTCCCACATATAATTAATGATAAACTCAAACTGCTACCTCTATAAGAATTTGAGCATGAAAGACTCTGATATATAATCCTCACAGACAACCATATTTTGTAGGGATTTAATTAGTCTAGGGAGAATAACAGTTAGGTTTCAAAAAATTAAATTAATGACCCTCAAGTTAGGTCTTTGAGACATTTAAGTTTCAACAAGGGAAACACTCATATTATAATTGAGATTCTTGTCTGTAGTCATTTGAATTAATATATATTTGCAACTCATTTTTTAAACAATTTTATCAATGATTTTACTGTCATTAATTCAATCTTTGGACTTAATTATAATTCTCCCTTTAATCATAATCTGGCCAGGTACTTCTACCTTGGTAAGGGTATGACTCAATGTAAAAAAGGGTCATCCTTACAGACTGCAACGAAGTTGCAGCAAGCAGGAGTGAGCTTTGAGAAAGTCATGAATAAACCCTTACTTGACATAAAGTTCCGGAAATTTCCAATCCTGACATGGTTTCTCTGCTTGGGTTGCATACCAACATTCACATGCTTCAAACCTCGTTTACAAATCCCTCAATTCAAAATGAACTGCACAACAGAATGTGTTTTGAGGAACCTCATTGCCTTCGAACAGTGTCACTATGCAAATGAACCTTATGTCTGCAACTATGTCTCTCTCATTGACTCTCTCATACACACAAAAGAGGACGTTGAATTGCTGGTTGAGAAAGAAGTTATAGTCCATGAACTTGGATCTGATAAAGAAGTAGCTACCATTGTGAATGGTCTCTGCAAAAATGTTGCGACCGACAATACGTGTTATGGAGAGATTATAGACAAACTCGACAAACATTATGAGAGCATGTGGAATCATACTATGGCTGCATTGAGGTTGGTTTACTTCAAAAATACTTGGAGAACAAGTTCAACTGTGGTCGGAATTGCCGTTCTCATATATACAATGCTCAACTTTTATCGACTTCTTCGTGACCATTACTTTTTTTAGATAAATGCCAAAGATCGCATCTTAAATGATAATGTTGTTTTAGTTTCGTATGTTTTCATTTAAGTGTTTTATAGTCGGGAAGTTGTAAGTTTGGGCTTGTGAAGGTTTCGTTATATGATGTGACGTACATCTTTTTTTATTTGTTATTTTACTTTCAATACAACAATGAGAAGTTAAGCCCACGTATCTTTTTCTATGTTTACTTATGATCACATGCTGAACATTTGGATAGTAATTAAAGGTTTTTGAACCAAAGGATATTAGGTCTAGCTATTATTAGAAGCCAGTTTCTTACAATGCAACAAATGAAAGTTGAATTTCACTCAAAGAGCAGTTTACATTTAGTGCTTGATCATGTTTTGAATAAAATTACTTTCAATAAGAGGACATGTGTGACAAAAAAAAAAAGTTTTTGAACCAGTAAGAACTAGGAGTGAAAATCGCGTGAGGCTGTTCTGTTGCCTCGATTTGATTCTATACTGAATGAAAGAAATTTGAAAATTAAAGCTTAGAAGAAAAGAAATTTCATGCAAATAAGAAAATTTTTTTGGCCAACTGATAAGATTCATACGTGAAAACTAATGTAGAGGATCTAATTAAATAGAAACTATGCATAGCTTGGGGTCTAGTTTCCATGCTTATCTTGAAGATGACCACCATGTACTCATCCTTGGGATGAGATCTAGACCATTCAGATTTTAATCTGGATGGTCCAAATTAAATTGGATAACATATTATTATATATTATATTTATTAAAAAAATTTATAAAATTTATAAAAAAATTTTAATAAATTTTTTATTTTTAATATGGTCTAAACTTAATTTAAAAGATCTAATTTAATATTAAAATTTTTATGATTAAAGTATATTAATTATTCAGATGTACTCTTCACAATCAGTATTATTATATATTATATTTATTTAAAGAAAAATTTATAAAAATTATGAAATAATTTTAATAAATTTTTTATTTTTAATATAATCTATATTTAATTTAAAGGGTCTAATTTAATATTAAAATTTTTATAATTAATGTATATTAATTATTCAAATGTATTCTGAACAATCCTAAACTATGAAGAGTATATCTAAATAACCAATATACATCAATTATAAAAATTTTAATATTAAATTAGACCCTCTAAATTAAATCTAGATCATATTAAAAATAAAAAATTTATTAAAATTATTTTATTAATTTTTATTTAAATAAATATAATATATAATAATATAATAATAATACTTTAAATTTGGACTATCTAGATTAAAATTTGAATGATCCAGATCTCATTTCAAGGATGATACTCATCCTTGGATGAGTAGAAAAACTAGTTCGGCCTAGGTTGTGGGATCTAGTTCTAGAGTTCAAGCCAAAAAAAAAATCTAGAGTAGGTAACAAACTGTTCCATGATAACTCAAGCATTAGGAGCTTAATACCTATAATTTTTTTGAAAAAATAAAAAAATTGGGATAAAATCTTAATTACTTGGTTCAAACCTTAGTTGGGGGCATTAAAAGTAAAGTTGAAAATAAGGACCAGGCCTGGAGAGCCAGGCCTAAAGGCCTTATCTAAATAAAGGTTCAGGTTTTAAAAATTATTTTTTAAAGTAATTGGATTTAAGAGCCTGACCTTGATAAACCTTGTAAAAAAGGGCTTGGTCCTGAGCGGTCCTTTAAGTCTTGTTATATTTTTTTTTTAGTAAAACACCAAACACATGCTAGAACTTTGAAGTTATGGACTTCTCGCCTGAAGCCCTCCCTAATCTTGATTCTTGAACTATGCATGAACCCTAATCACTCCTCACCTTGAACCTACGATCGCTTCTCCCTCAGCTTCACGCCTTCACCCTCACCCATTTGCCTCACGTCTCTTGTTCTTGTGATATATCTAAATATTTTTTTCTTGTGATATATGTGAGTGTGTATATTTAATAATGACACAATTTTGTTACTATTTATTATAGATGAGGAAGAAGTAGTTGAAGAGTATATTGACATTGAATCTCCTCCACCTTCAACAAGTAGACCTAGTTATAGGAGTTCTAATATTTTATTTATAGATGATGAGGATGAGGAGGATTTAGATTTTGATTGATGAATGATATAATTAATTTAGGTTTCTAAATATGTGTTATTTAATTTCTAAAAGATTATGAGGATTTTATTTTTTTTGAATTTTAGAATATTTTAATTAATTTATAATTGTTAATTTTATTTTAATTTTTTTAAACTTTTTAAAACAAGGCCTGAGGGCCCGATCTTGAGCCCTTCAAATAAGAGTCGGGCCTAAAAAATGAAGTTACAAATGGAGAATCGAGCTTAAGGGCTCAGACCTTTAAGGATCAAGCTCATCCATTATCCCAGCTCTAGTTAAAAGTCCATTAAAAAAATTTATGAATAGAGATTTTATTGGGGGAAAAAAATTTGAACTTCTGAAAGCGCTTGTAGCTCGGTAAAAAAATTAGTTTGGCATTTATTTAATGGTTTTTAAATTTTGTTGGATTTTCTCCTTATCCTCTCATTCGCTCAAATACTCGTCATTTTCTCTCTTCTCTTATAAAATTTTAAATTCTGAAATTTTTTAATATTTTGTAAAATAAATTAAAAAAATGCTCTCCAAATGCATCACCATGACGGCTCACAAGAGATAAGAAAGAGGAACCAAAAAAAAAAAAACCCTCACGTAACTCAATGTGCTCAATGCTATCGAGAAGCCAAGTATTTTGGCTTTAAACCCAGCCTAACTTTTAGGTTAGTAGCCCTCTTCCAAAAAAAATTTATTCAAACAAGTTGTTCAAATTTCAAATTGGCTTTTTCTTTTTTTTTTTGAGCAAAATTCAAATTGGCTTTTTCAGAACCAATCTGAAGTTTGGGTGTTATCCAACAAACACATTTGTAGAAGGCGAGGGCAAATTTATATAAATTTAGTAGATATATATACATTGTTTGTTTAATTAGTTTAATTTTAAATATTAAGAATAATGTATTTTTAAAAAATAATCTTATCAATGTTAAATAAATGCTAAACCCTAGTTTCAATAATGGCAAACTAGATAAGATTTTGTTTTTAATAAGGTCACTTAATCAGAAAAGGAAAGGTATAATGGATAAAAGCCGTTTACATAATCTATGTTCATTTACTAAAAGCTTTTCACTTGTACCGGTATTGCTTTTCAGTTTTTTTGGGAATTTAGCTCCTTACTACCAATATTCTTGGCTCTGCTTTAGGAACTGAAGTCCTTAACTTAGTGATGTTTGTGTCTTATACCTCGGTCAGTACCTAAATTCTCTCCTTGTTTATATGGGAAGTGAGCTCATTTACTTAAGATATTGAAAATTGCATCGGTCACTGAACCAGTTAAGCCAATAAGTCACGGTTAGTGGTTCAACCCTGATTGAACTGGTGGTCAACTCAGAGGATAAACTGGTCATGATTAAAATAATATAATTTAAATAAAAAGACATTCATTATAAAAACATTCAACCAAATTCAAGATGAATCTCTAATACACGATACAAAACAACAATAGTTATAGAAATATTGCCACTGAAAAGTTTAACAATAATAAAATATAATATTCTAAATATTCATCCTTACAATTACAACCCTTCAATTAACAAAAAAAAATCTAAAACTAATAATCACCAACACTAAAATAATCATTAACTTTATTCAAATCTCTAGGCATTCAAACACTAGGAGTTGAATGAGAAAAATCAGAATCACTAGCAACATTATCAGGCAAAGATGGGAGCTTTGGAACATTAATATATTCATCAGCCACAACAAACAAGAATTAATACTAATGAGCATGCAAAAACAATTTGATGGAGCTATAATGTTATATACTTGTATTAGACTTAATAGTTGATTTAAACCTTCATCCTCTCTCTCAAAAATTGATGGAGCATCCATGGTTTCATTATGAATGAACCTTTTAAGATTTGTTTGTAACATCTTGAGAATTGTTAACCTCTAGAAGTTCATGTTATTTCATCACATTTTCCTTAGATTCTAATCCATTTTGGTTCAATTGTATAGTTTTTATTGCCCAATTTAGGAAAATGTGTATTTTATTGTGGGCTTGTGTTCTTGGCTTTAATTTGATATTTTTAGCCTAATTTCATGTTATTTTGATTGAAGTTTTTATTAGAAGCATTTCTGGAGCTTTGTAGATATTCTTGGAAGGCTTTTAGATGAAGAAATCAAGAGCAAAATGAATTATCTTCGTTAGCTGTAAAAATAGTGCAAAATTGTCAAAGTCGTTCCAAAGTCGTGACTTTTATTAGTGACTTTCGTCGCTGTCAGAAAAACATTGCATTTCATTTATTAGAAATTAGTTGGCTAAGATACATATAAGCTGAGAGCTCGACCCAGAATGCATTCTTCAGACTCTTAGAAACTTTTGGAGCTTGGTTGTGCTAGGGTTTGGGCATTAGAAGAGTTGGGATCAAGAGATTGAAGCTTTGAAGACATTTGGAGTTCATTTTCTTTGGTTTTTCTATTCCTCTTCCCTTTCCTCTCTTGTAATCTGAAATGGGTCCACTCATTTTATATATTTGTAGCTTGTGGATGATTATGAGTAGCTAAACCCTTTGTTCTAGGATTATTTGGAACCCTTATATGGATTAACACTATATTTCTCCTCTCTTTTTGTGATTAATGATATATATGTGTTTATTTTACTCTCTCCTTAATGCTTCTACTTGATTGGCCACTACTTAGATGTTGGGTTCACTTAATTGATGCTTGAGAGGGCTAAGTTGAGTGTAGAACTTGAGTAAAATTGTGTAAGAACTTGATATTTGCATGTTGAATGGAGGGTTTTGCTAGTAAGATAGAGATATAGTTGCTAGCCTTGTATAGCCACATTAGGGTTGGTATTCAACATTGAGTTTTATTAGTTGTAACAAGAGATTGGGCAATTAATTTAACTAAATACTTGTTCATGACTTGAGAGAGCTTGTCCAAGTATTTTTAGAACCTTAGGTTAGCACTTAGTTTCATTAAAAGCATTTATGAGAAGAGGTAATTTTGGTGTTATGAAATGTAAGGGGGATAAATAATCCTAAGTCCTAAATTGTGTTGGAAGTTTGTGAATCACTCACTTTTCTTTATTTTCTAGTATTAGTTTCATTTGCAAAATCATTTTTACCTAACTATATGTAGCTCAACTTGATCAAATTTACTTAGTCTTTTGCTTGATCATTGTTTTTGAACAAATCCTCGAGGGAACGATACTTTACTTTCATTTTATTACTTACTACGATCCGTACACTTGCGGTGAGCAACAAGTTTTTGGCATCATTGCCGAGGATTTGTTTTTGAAAATATTGTGGTCAACCTTAGACTAATGATATTAGATTTTGCTTGAGCTTTGTAGATATTAGTTCTAAATTTTTATTTTATTTTTGTTTAGTGTTTTTGTTTTAGTTTGATACTTCTTGGGTTGTTTTCTTCTTCAGGTACCCATTTGGCATATACAAGCCATAGGCCCAAAAGGATTGGCAATCTTTGAAGAAGCCGAGTCTCCTAATTCTAAAAGAACTCCTAAAACTTAATCAGGAAACATGGCAAAAGACCAGTATGACACCGCCTTAGTCAATGACTTTGCTAACTGGAATCTAAGGGGTACTCAATCTTGTATTTGAATGCCGGAGTTTCAAGCACATACTTTTGAGATCAAGCTTGCCATGATCACAATGCTTCAAACGAATGGTGTGGTTCATGGTCTATTCAATGAAGATAATAATAAACACTTGATGTCTTTTGTGGAAGTATGTGATTCTTTCAGACAAAATGGGGTGCTTAAAGATGTCTTGTGCTTGTGATTATTTCTAATTTCTCTACAAGACAAGGTTAAAGAATGGTTCAACAATCTTCCCAAAGGTTCTATTGGTTCATAGGAGGATCTTGAGAACAAGTTTAGAGCCCAATTCTTCTCTGATGATAAAACCGTGGAAGCAAGAGATGAATTTCTTAGCTTTAAGCAATATCCAGATGAGCATCTCTATGCAGCTTGGGAGAGATATAAGATGTTGATGAAGAAATGCCCTAATCATGGGGTAGATAAATGGGTAGTGATTCAGATTTTTTTGTAATTGTCTAAATCCATCTTTGAAGGCCATGGTTGATTCTATCACAAATGAGGGATATCAGAATGTGCCTGTCAATGAAGTTTTTCATCTCTTAAATCAATTGTCTGTGAACAACACTCAAAACACTGATAGAAGAATACATCAATGGAGACTAGTGCTAAAGATGATTCCTCTTCCCAGATTGTATCCA
The DNA here is from genome assembly GCF_029017545.1 of Prosopis cineraria. Taxonomy (NCBI): domain Eukaryota; kingdom Viridiplantae; phylum Streptophyta; class Magnoliopsida; order Fabales; family Fabaceae; genus Prosopis; species Prosopis cineraria. Next base: position 16,631,453 of record NW_026555343.1, on the reverse strand, counting down.
TCTTGAATGCAATGAACAAGCGTTTTGATATGTTGGAGTCTCAAATGCAAAGGAGAAATTCTCATAATGTGCATGCTATCCAAGCCATTCCAACTATGTGCAATTAATGCAATGATATTTATATGCCCGATCAATGTCCTCTTTATATGACCATTGAATCTGTCAACTATATGGGCAAGTTTCAAAATCCTCATAACAACCCTTACTCTTAAACCTACAACTCAAGATAGAGGAATCATCCTAATTTTTCATGGAGTCAAGGGAATTCTTCAAATCAACTTTCATCTTCCAATGTCAAGCCAATTTACCCTCCAGGTTTTCAAGCTCCACCAAAGCTAATGTCGGTTAAGGAAGAGGAGTGTAGAATGGAAAAGATGCTAGAACAAATCTTGAGTAATCAAGAGTCTGCAAGAGTTGAAACTAAGGTGACTCTTACTCTTTATAATACCGCAATTAAGAATCTTGAAGTGCAAATGGGGCAATTGGCTTTACAAATGAATGCTATGTCAAGAAGCAATCTCCTTAGTGACACCATTCTAAATCCTAAAAGGGATGGTAAGGAGGAGTGTAAAACAATCACTTTGAGAAGTGGGACGCAATTACTTAAAGTTATTATGCCAAGTGCAAGTGTGAGTAGTGGTGTTACTAAGGTGGTTGTTAATGATGAAGTGATTAATGAAGAAATTATGGTTGAAGAGTGTGACGACTCAAAGAAGAATCAAGAAGATAGAAAGAATAAAGATAAAGCTAAAAAGGTTAGTGATGAGAAAAAGCAACAAGAGGCCAAGCCAAAATATGTGCCTCCACCACCCTTTCCTCAAAGGCTCAGGAAGCAACAAGAAGATGGCCAATTTAAAAGTTTCTTGATATGTTCAAGTAATTTCATATCAACATTCCTTTTGTGGAAGCTTTGAAGCAAATGCCAAATATGCTAAGTTCATGAAAGATGTGCTCTCTAAAAAGAGAAGGTTCAATAAGTTTAAGACAGTTACTCTAACCAAGAGTTATATGAATATCATTAAGCAACTACCTCAAAAGTTGAAGGATCCCGATAGCTTCTCAATTCCATGTCATATTGGAAATAAATTTTTGGGTAAGGCATTATGTGATCTTGATGCCAGTATTAATCTTATGCCTCTCTCTATTTTCAATAAATTGGAGTTGGGTGAAGCTAGACCAACAACTGTGACTTTGCAATTAGCGGATAGAAGCTTGGCTTATCCATGTGGTGTTATTAAAGATGTTCTTGTAAAAATGGATAAATTCATTTTTTCGGTTGATTTCATTGTCCTTGATTGTGAGGTGGATCGTGATATTCCTATTATCTTAGGAAGACCATTCTTGGCAACTGCTAGAACCTTGATTGATGTTGAAAAAGGTGAACTTATTATGAGGGTGGATGATGAGCAAGTCACTTTTAACATGTACAAGTTGATGAAATCTCCTAATGATCTTGAGCAATGCTTCTTTGTTGATATGCTTGATCAAGTTACACAAGAAGAATTTAATGAGGCAATTCGTAATGATTTTTTGGAAGCCTTATTGCTAGGAGCTCAATTAAAGACTCAAGATAGAGAAGAGTGTATGTTTATCATGAATGCATCACCAGTTTATCCTAGAAACCGTGTCCAATTTGAATCTTTAGATTTATCTTCTCTTGGTAGACCATCTTTGAAATCTTCTATTGAAGAGCCACCATCTCCTGAGTTGAAGATATTACCTTCTCATCTTTGGTATGTCTATTTGAAAGCTAACAACACCTTGCTAGTGATTATTGCTACGGACTTGAATGCACAACAAGAAGAGCAACTTGTGAAAGTCTTGAAAGCTCGCAAAAGAGCTATTGGGTGGACTATTGCCAACATAAAGGGTATTAGCCCTTCAATCTGCATGCATAAGATTTTCCTTGACCACAATCATAAAACTTTCATGGAACATCAAAGAAGGTTGAATCCTATTATGAAGGAAGTTGTGAAGAAGGAGATCTTAAAATGGCTTGAGGTGGGCATTGTCTATCTTATCTCTGATAACTCTTGGGTGAGCCCAGTTCAATGCGTTCCAAAAAAGGGAGGCATGACTATAGTGGCTAACACCCACAATGAGCTAATTCCTTCCCACACTGTTACTGGGTGAAGAGTATGTATGGATTACTAGAAGCTAAATGCGACTTCCTCTTCCCTTTTATCGATCAAAGGCTTGATAAATTAGCTAAAAGGGAATTCTTTTACTTTCTTGATGGGTATTCAAGCTATAACCAAACTGCTATAGCTCTAGAGGATCAAGAAAAAATGACATTTACTTGTCCTTATGGAACTTTTGCTTTCAAGTGCATGCTTTTTGGGTTATACAATGCACCGGCCACTTTTCAGAGGTGTATGATGGCAATTTTCTCTGATATGATTTTAGAGTGAATATAGTGCTTAGAAGAGGTTTTAAAGGGTGAACAAATCAGATTTTTGAAAATAAAGTGCTGCAGAATTTTGCTGTCAAGAAAGTTTTGACAAAAGTCATGACTTTAGACTTACAACTTTGAGATTCCAGAGAAGGTCAAAGTCATGACTTTTATTTCAGTCTTAAATCCAAAGTCACAACTTTCATCTCCTCTAGTCCTGTTTTAAAAAAAATTAGATTTTCTTTTTCAAAATATATATATAATATTAATAATATTTTTTATATTTTTTATTTTTTTTCTTTCCCTTATGTGTTATATTTTACAGTATTGAAAAATAATACATATATATATATATATAGATATATTTTTATATAGATATAATATTAAAAAAAATTTCTTCTTATCCTTCCATTCCAGTACTGTAGCTCGTGTAAAAAAACAAAAAAAAAATTCTCCCTCTCCTTTCCATTCTAGTGTCTGTAGCTGGTCTTATATAAATTTTTTTTTTGGGTTCAATATTTGAAAAGAATAAAAAAAAACCCTCAGCTCTCCTCAATGTATCTCGCTCGAAACTCTGTCTCTCATCTCCCTCCACCGCCCTCTGTACTGTAATTCAAATCCTCATCTAGTTCCACCACTATCCACTAGCTTCTGTGCAGTTACACGCCTTCACCGTCGCCCCTCTCTTTGTCTCATTCACTTCGTCATTCTCCTTTAAAACTTACGCCGTCCCCTTTACTTCTCATATACCATATGGCCACTGTTTTTTTTCTCACTCCATCATTTTCATTCCAGCTCCTATCATGTTTTTTTATTCTCGTCGGTTCATCCTTGTTTCCTCTTCATGAGCTTCAATCTTAGCTCAGAAGCATCTCGTTTCATAGCCATTTCCATTTGAACTACACTGTTCATGCCCGTCTACTACTGTAGCTACCTCTTCGCCATAGTTATTCGTGGAAGCTCAAGGGTGTCTCTTCACCATTCGTCCCTGTTTCTCCTTCCCAAGCTTCAATCACTGCTCCAGATCCAAACACTAATGACCCTGAGTAGCCTCAATCACTGTTACATTGTAACATTCCTTGTCTTGGTTGTCAGCTCGAGCTGGTGTAGCTGATACTTTTCCCTTCCTGAGCTTCAACCCTTGCTCTAAATCTAAACACCATCGCCTTCCTCATCTCTAGCCCACTTGTCCACTGTAGCTGTCACAGCTTTTACTCTGCATTCTCCTTGTTCAGCTATCAGCTCGAGCCAGTGTAGCTGATTCTCTTCCCACATTTGATAGTATTTCCTTTCCTTGATTCAAAAAATCTTGCTGTGTAAGCTTATCATTTTTTTCTCTTTCTGTGTTTTGCTCCTTATGATTACTTTAAATTGCATTTTCAGCTTTGAATGAAATTTTTATGGCAAATTGCTAGAACTGGTATGGCTTGGGATTTTATTACTGTGCAATTATTGAAGAATATTTTCCTAAGCAATCATGAAACTTAAGAGTGATTCATCAATCTATGACTAGCTAGATTCATGTTCTGATGCTAGGGTGTCAATTTTGGAATTTCTGTGGTCTTGATAAATTGCTTAAGTATATGAGTTGCTGTTCATTGAAAATACTTAAGGTGATATTATTGTTAGTTTTTGGGTCTAGAAATTTTATTGTGGCTAGTTAAATTCTTTGAATGGGATAGGATTGAAATTGCTTTATTGAATATTTTTCCTAGTTGAATTACACCTATTGTAAAATGGTTGTTGAAAGATTCAACTTGCTTGAGGCATCTTTTGGAGGTTCTATGATTTAAAATGACAAGAATTATGTAACCATGTTGCTGTTTGGTTCTAAATTTGGATAGTAAGCAAGTGTGCTGCATTGAATTTTAAGCTCTATTCCTGGCATTTTTTTTCTCTCAAAGTTTTATGGGTGTGATTAGCTATTTATGTATTGATAATTCCATTTTTGGCTTACTTAGAAGGATTAAAAAAGTGATATTGTTGGCATACTTGTACAAGTTGAGTTTGGTAAGCATGAATAAGCTATATTTCTTTGGTTGAATGCTCTCATTATGAAACTTGAGCTTATGATTGTGACTTGTGCTCAACACCCATTGTCATGCTTCTTGATGCTGGACTTAGCTTTGTTCTTCATGTTTTAAATCCTTAGTTCAAATCTGTTATGTAGAAACTAGACCTTATTTAATCATGTTATGTAAAGTGCCATTTTGTGCTAGCTTATTTAATCTTGTTTGCTTTAAGTTTGAACCTTTATTCTTCCTTATACTGGTTGTTGCTCATTGGTATTGCATTGAGTGCTTTCTTGCAGGCAATGGGTAAGAAAAGTGTCCTTCTTTCCAAAAAAAAAGCTAAGGTCATTGAGGTTGGTGAAAGTTTCAAGGGATTAGGATGGGATAAAACCTGATTTGCCACTACTGTGATTCAAGATTATTTTGAGCAAAATTTGAAGGAGAGAAAAATAGTTCAAAAAGACCCTTCCCTTTGAGATGGTCTGAGCAATTTTACAATGATTTGCATGATGTGTATCATGCCACTAGCCTCATCCGTGAACAGAGCCATGCCTTTCAGCCACTTGTGGAAGCTTTCTATGCCTACGCTGCTTGCAACGATACCTTGCGATGTAAGGTACAGGGCAAATGGGTAGAGATCACTGAGGACACATTTCAAAAGGTGTACAACCTTTCTCCCATAGAAGAGTGCCAATATACCGTTTACAAGAATGATAGAACTCAATTGCCATTTGATAATGTAGTCTGAGTGTTATGCCTTCCTGACAAAAATATTTGGCAACATGACACCCATGGCAATCCTAAGAGTATTCTGCTCTATAATCTGAACAGGACAACTCGTATATGGTGGCACTTCTTGGCATCTAATGTGATCCCAGTGACCCATATGAGCGATGTGACTATTGATCAAGTTGCCTTGTTATATACCTTGATGATGAGGCAACCTGTTGACTTTCTAAAAATCATGTTTGAGTACATGCGAAAGTTGCCTAGAAGCAAATATCGCAAGCAGGCATTTGGGTTCCCATACTTGATTACTCAGTGTGCTTAGAGAAGAAGGTTCCCACTTTTCTGAAGGATCTCATGCTCCTTCCTTTGCCAAAGTTCAATTATAGAGAAATTCAATGTGCTGAGGGACTAAGAGGGGTACTAGATCAAGCTGCAGATGGTCGGAGGCATATTGATCCACCTCATATTGAGCTTACACTGAGCAACCTCATAGCACTCATCTAGAATATGCATGAGGGCCTCCAGAGCTATCTCGATTGGATTGACTTCAGGCTCCACCACATTGAGCTTTTCTTACATCAGAGATTTTAGATGGACTTTCCAGAGGAAGAAAAGGAGGCCAATACTGATGTTGGCCAAGACTCAGACACTTATGCTAACTAGCTTCACCATTCTTTACTTTATTGCCTTTTATTTCTGTTTTTAATTCTAATTACCTATTGATTAGTTCTTTTTGGGTAAATATGGTTAGCCATGATCTTCTGATATCTTTTGTGTAGGGCTAACTTTGATCTTTTTGTAGTTAATATGTGATACCTTGACTAATCTCTTGCAACTAATTACTCTATGATAACTTGTGTACATGCTGGTGTAGTTAGTTGTATTTTTGGACTGCCTATAGATATATCTCAATTATACTATTACAGGTTTCTAATTTTTTAATGCCTCTCATGCACCTTCTTTCTTATTGTTAAGTTACATGAGAGAGGACCCTCATTTTACCCTTTTTGACAATGTGGACACTGTTCAATTTAAGTTTGGGGGTGAGGGTATTATTTTGGTTGATTTAACATGAACTTCAATTTTGAAACATAGCTATTTACTGTTCCTCTCTTCTGAAAATTGAGCTAGATTGAGAAATTATTTGTTGAACAGAATGCGTTATCCAATGATAGAATATTGCTTAAACTGTATGTTTTATAGGAAGTTATGATCAATATTTTGGCATGCTTGATTTTTAGGGTTGAGGCTTGCTTTCTGGTAATTTGTGAAATTTTCTTTTGCACTTTTGAATCAGATAATGATTTGAATGCCTCTATTAGGAAATTTTGTGGTAAGTTTATGTATATTTTCTTTCTCAATTGAGAAATTCTAGAACCTATCTTGGAATCTCTTGAGGTATTTTAATCACTTTACATGATATTAAAATATGATTTGGGTATTCTTTCAAATGCGTTTAAGCCTTTCAAGCCTACCTATTGCATCATTTCCACTTGAAGCCCCTTTTTGAGCCTGGAATTGAAAATCTTATGTATTTTCTTTTTGAAACCTACATTAGACCTAGCTTCTACAACTTGAAAAATTATGAACTACCTTTCTCTTGAGATAGTGATAAAAAAATTGTGTGCTAATAGCAAAGATTAGTTTAGTTGTTCAAGGAGGTGTTGTTGTTGTAAATTTGGGTGTGAGGAATGGAAATGAAGTTTGAAATTCTACTAATTGTGATCCTAAAAGAAAAAAAAATATAAATAAAAAAATAGAAATATACATGAAAAAAAAGAGTTTCAATATCAATAAATTTGGAGTACAAGGAATGGTATTTGAGATAAGTTTGGAGGAAAGTATTTAGCTAGCAAGGATGGAATGGTTGGCTTCTTATTGTCATTTATCTCAAGTTCTTTGAATTCCATTTATCCTTTCATTTCAATTAGCCCAAAACCTTCGGCCACGCTACAAGCTTATAAAGTCCTATTGATTTTGAATTATATGAAGTGATCTTTTAGTGGAGAGAGAAGAAGAGTTTAGGCATATAAAGTGTTGATATTGAGCTTATTTTATGCATATTGAGTTGTTACATTTTGACTTGATAGTTGCAGGAAAATCATTCTTTGGTCTCACACATACACATTTCTAAATTATTGGGAAGCATGATCTTAATTTATGAATTAGGCATTCCTTTATATTTCACTGGCTATCCTCTTTAATATATATTTGTAGCAACTAGTGAGGATATTTTCATACATACTTAGTAGATGAATAATTGGTCAATCTAGTTGTTTTATTACTTGTTTTACTCGAGGACGAGTAAAAATTTAAGTTTAGGGGTGTGTTATCCTTTAGAAGTTCATGTTATTTCATTACATTTTCCTTAGATTCTAATCCATTTTGGTTCAATTGTATATGTTTTTATTGCCTAATTTAGGAAAATGTGCATTTTGTTTTGGTCTTGTGTTCTTGGCTTTAATTTGATATTTTTAGCCTAATTTCATGTTATTTTGATTGAAGTTTTTATTAGAAGCATTTCTGGAGCTTTGTGAATGTTCTTGGAAGGCTTTTGGATGAAGAAATCAAGAGCAAAATGAATGATCTTTGTTAGCTGTAAAAACAGTGCAAAACTGTCAAAGTCGTCCCAAAGTCTTGACTTTCGTTAGCAACTTTCGCCGCTGTTAGAAAAATGCAGTGTTTCATTTATTAGAAATTAGTTCACTAGGATACATACAAGCTGAGAGCTCAACCTAAAACTCATTCTTCAGACTTTTAGACACTTTTGGAGCTTGGTTGTACTAGGGTTGGGTATTGGAAGAGTTGGGATCAAGAGATTGAAGCTTTGAAGACATTTGGAGCTCATTTTCTTTGATTTCTCTATTCCTCTTCCCTTTCCTCTCTTGTAATCTAAAATAGGTCCACTCATGTTGTATATTTGTAGCTTGTGGATGATTATGAGTAGCTAAACCCTTTGTTCTAGGATTATTTGGAACCCTTATATGGATTAATACTATAATCTCCTCTCTTTTTATGATTAATGATATATTTGTATTTATTTTACTCTTTCCTTAATGCTTCTACTTGATTGGCCACCATTTAGATGTTGGGTTCACTTAATTGATGCTTGAGAGGGCTAAGTTGAGTGTAGAACTTGAGTAAAATTGTGTAAGAACTTGATATTTGCATGTTGAATGGAGGGTTTTGTTAGTAAGATAGAGATATAGTTGCTAGCCTTGTATAGCCACATTAGGGTTGGTATTCAACATTGAGTTTTATTAGTTGTAACAAGAGATTGGGCAATTAATTTAACTAAATACTTGTTCATGACTTGAGAGAGCTTGTCCAAGTATTTTTAGAACCTTAGGTTAGCACTTAGTTTCATTAAAAGCATTTATGAGAAGAGGTAATTTTGGTGTTATGAAATGTAAGGGGGATAAATAATCCTAAGTCCTAAATTGTGTTGGAAGTTTGTGAATCACTCACTTTTCTTTATTTTCTAGTATTAGTTTCATTTGCAAAATCATTTTTACCTAACTATGTGTAGCTCAACTTGATCAAATTTGCTTAGTCTTTTGCTTGATCATTGTTTTTGAACAAATCCTCGAGGGAACGATACTTTACTTTCATTTTATTACTCACTACGATCCGTACACTTGTGGTGAGCAACAAGAATCAAACACATGAGCTAGCTCTTCCTCTTCTTCAGCCACCCAAAAGTCTAATTTGTTAATTGATTCAAAATCAATGGGATTATAACTTTTCTTTTTCTTTAATTGACTCCTTTAAAAAAAATAAAGTAATCAAATATGACAAACAACAATAAAATACATATTCAATTATAAAAATTATTCATTAATCATTACTTTGACTCTACTTATGCTTCAATTGCTTATTATAATTTATAAAAACCAAATCATTCAATGTTTGATGTTGTAATCTATTTCTTCTTCTGGTGTGAATGTGTTCAAACAAACTATGATTTCTTCCACAGCCAGAAGAAGAAATTTGGCTAAGAATATGCATTGCAAGAATTTGCAATTCTAGAACAAAACCTCCATAGAATGACCACCGTTCATCTGTAAGTAAAAGACATTTAGTTAGATGTTAATCATACCATAACTAGAGTTACCATGAACATGTTAAATAATAAATAAATACTTACAAGGATCTAGTTTCTGGGCTACTCTATGACATTAAGTTTTGTTAAAAAATTCTTTACGATCATGATACAAACTCAAACTCAACTGCTTCATTATCACAATATAATCAACTTCTTCACTTTCCTTTAACTCATGCCCATTAAGCATTACATCCCTTAACTTTCTTTTGTGAACAAAGTTGTCATCATACAAGAATGCATGATTCAAAACATATATTGCTGCATGAATATTTGTCTTAAAGTGCTATCCTATTGAGCTTGAATAATATTTGTATAAGGCTTATATTGATATTTCTTATTGTTGAATGTCACCCTAATTTCTTTTTCTATCCTTTGCATGCCTTCATAAACATAAAGTAAAGAAGGCTTTTCATATGAATCCATAATTCTCAACAACTTTATAAAGGGAAACACAACCTTCACAATTTCTAAGCAATTAGCCCAAAATTAGTTATCTAATATGATGGTAGTAACAATTATTCCAACTTCAATCCTTGATAAATTGTAAGTTATGCTTGTGCATATGTATGCTATTTAATGTGATAAATGTAATAGCAAACCTTGTTGCATATAGATGCACAATTTCTTTCCAACCTGGTCTTTTCCTAAGCCATGACAAGAAGATCATATGATTATAAGCAAAAATAATTATATTTGATGCCTTAGTTGCAAGTGTTGACACATTGTTTAGGCTTGCTATGTCTTTTAAAGTAAGATTCAAATAGTGAGTAGCACAAGGTGACCAATAAATACGTTTATATTTTTCCCTAATCAACTTGCCACATACTAAATAATTAGTAGCATTATTAATCACCACATGAAAAATGTTCTTAAGACTAACCCACTCAATCAATTTATAGAATAATTAGAACAAAGTCTTAACATCTTTTACTAAATCTAAAATATCAATAGATTTCACAAAGACCATTCCATGTGTAGAATAGACTGTGAAATTTATCAAAGTTTTCTACCTTGCATCTATCCAACTGTCATCTATGAGTGTAATTTAACTCGATGACTCTTAATAAGTAATTAATATTCTTTTTCCAATCTGTCAATAAATTAATTCTAAATTCATAAGCATTAGGTGATTTATACCCAAGCCTAATTAAAGCAATATCATCCATAGCTTTTTAAAAGAAAAGGCAATCTAATGCATTAAATGGAATGCATTTGATGATAGCCCCATTTACTAATGGCCATCTTTACATTATAATGTGCTTCTTTAGTTGTAAATACACTCATGATGCTTGGTTGGAAAGAGGCAAAATAATTCTCAATCAAAGTAGTAGGAGCTTGCCTCTTATTGGCACTTCTCTCAAGGACAATATTAATTGGAGTAGGAGCAATTGGGTCATTAGTCTCAAGATCCCCAAATGTCTACCTTGTCCTTATTCTCTTCTATTATAAAGCTTCCTTTTTCTCCCACCTTTCAAATACTTTACCATCCTATAATGTACATCACAAGGAACTTTCTTGCAAGAAATTACTTGGCCACTTACACAAGCAAGATGCTGCTTCATTCTATTTATCCTACACCCCATAGCTTGATGCACAATAAAGGCAAGTATACACATTTTTATAACCCTTTTTTCTTAAAGCAATATGTACCCATGCAAGCCCTTGATGTTGAGTAATTGCCACTAAGAGAGGGATTATTAGAATTGAGAGTTCGAGTATTAGAATTGGGAGGTAGGATTGGGATTCTCATTTTCATTACCATTGGGATTACTTCTAATATCCATGTTTAGTATCTAAACTTTAATCTGCAAGCTAAGATAATGACAAGTTTTAATTAGAATTTTCAAAAAATATAAATTTTTTTTATTTTTAAGCATTGATTGATGAGATTTAGAGTATTTCAATCAGACCCCCAAATTTAAATAGAAAACAAGAAACTATCAGGAACTAATTGATCAAACAATGACATTCAAAAAAGCTAGGGGATGGTATCAAATGAACAATAGCAATTTAAAAAATAATAGAGAGGAGGAAGACAATAGATTACTAGCCAGTAAAGCATGTCACGACAAGTTCTAATTCACAAAGAGAGAGAGAGAGAGAGAGAGTGAGTGATTTGGCTAAGGGTAGATGATGTTGATAACTAATGGCTAGGGATTCAGAGTTAAGAAAGCAATGGGCAATGGCTACTCAACTTGAGGAAGAATGTTGCATGAAACAGCTGAGCAAAGGGAAGGGAAGGATGAGGAAGAATGTTGAGGGATGTATCTACTTTTTAATGATAAGTGTGTGTTTAATTTACATTAATCCAAAGTGATAGCCTTTCAAAGTTTTCCACGTAAAATTTTTATGTTTATAATGATTTGTCAAAGTTTTAGGTATATAGCTTCCAAAATTTTTTAGTTGGCCAAGGTTGTCCAAAAGCCATAGATGCTCTGAAATATTGGGACGATGATAAAGTGAATGCAAAAGTAAAGTTAGAGAAAAAGAGCAACCGAGGCATCTTGCATGAGCCAACTACTGTAGATGGTAGTTCATCTACCAAGGTGTATCAAGAATCAGCATTTGTTCACTTGGTATATATAAAATGAAGTACAATAGATAGATATATATGGTCTTGTTTATGCACTGAGTCAAAAATTATCCTGTAGGAAGTAAGGAGGCTGTATGTAAAAGTGCTATTGTTTGTGTCTAACATTGGAGAGGAGCTAATGAACTTGTAATCAATGCTGCTTGGACAAGGGTCAAGAGAGGAAGAAGGTGAAAAATCACAAGAGGAAGATGATGATGATGAAGGGATAGATTCTAAGGGAAAGAATGAAGAAGAAAAAATAGAAGAGGAAGGAGATAAAGAACCTGTTGATGAGGGGTAGAGCCGGTAATTTAGGCCAAGCCTGACAGGCCAGCCCGAACCCACCTGAAAAAAATATTATTTTTTTATTGTTCGGGCCTATTCGGGCGGCCCGAATAGGCTCAAGGAAATTTGGGCCAAGCCCTCGATCGGGCTTGGCCCGAATACCCGAATAAAAAAATAAATTTTTAAGAAAATATATAAAATATGATAAATATTAATTAATTTTTTAAATTTTATATCATTTTATACCAAAATACTATATGTATAAGTGTTTTAATGTAGTTATTTTTTTAAAAAAATTAAACATAGTTATATTTCATATTTTTATTATTTTTAATCAATAAAATATCTCAAAATAATATTTAAAATATATTTTAATATTTATTTTAATATTTTAAGACCCAATTTTTGTTAAAAAAAATTTTTGAGTCCTATAAACCATTTGAATATAAAAAATAATTTTATATTTTTTATAAATTAACATAATTAATTTTAAAGTAAAAATAAAATTAAAAATAATTTTAAAAATAAAATTTAGGCATGTATGAATTCCCAACTCTACTACTAGTTAAACATAATAAATAGAATAATATTCTTAAATAATTACTTAATTATTGTCCGTGCTAGATTTGGTTAAAAATTAAGAGCAAACTAGAGTAAGAATCCCTTTTATGTAAGAGTTAAACAATATAAAAAGTTAAAGAAAAATAATTTCAAAAAAATAATATTTTACTCATAATTAAATAATTTTTTTATATAATATAATGACGGCAATTCTTTTTATATTCATAAAAATGAAAAGTACAATTTACTTAAAAGTTATTAAAAACTTTAAACTAATCAGGATAATAATTTTGAGTTAGTAGTTTAACTGTGATTGAATTGAGATTAACTTAATCATAATTAAAATAATATAGTTTAATTAAAATATATAAAATATTTATATATGACTATGATAAGAGCAATATTTAAACAACTAAGACATTAATTTATAAGTAAAGGAAACATTCATGAATAAATTATACATAATACAATAAAATAATAACAGAGTTACTTAAATACAAAGTTAATAAGTTATTTTTTATTTTATTCTTTTAAAATTAAGATAATATTTTACGCTTAATAAAATTATTTAAAAATTAAAATTGATTCAAAAAGTAAAGAAAAAATATTTTTAAAAAGTTTCAGGTATTCGGGCCAGCCTGAATAAGCTCGAAGCCCGAAGCCTGAAGATGTTAGGGCTGGGCTTGGCTATATGGGCTTTTTAGAACGGATAGGATGCTTTAAGCTTGATCCGAATAAGCCCTGCCTGCCCAAATTACTGGCTCTAATGAGGGGACAGCTTCTGAGGAAAAAATGAAGATGACAAATTTGACGAGGAAGAATATAATGAAGAAGGAGCTAAACGGAAAGGTTCTGAAGAGGGAAATGAAGATGAACAATCAAAAGAGGAAGAGAATCAAGAAGAAAAATTAGAAGGGGAAGAAGATAAAGAAAAAGATGATGAATGGTGAGGATCTCTTAAAGAAAAGGGTGATAATGACAATTCAAAAGAGAAAGAGGATAAGAAGGAAGGTGTAGGAGGGAAAGACTCTGACCAAGATGAGGAAGGAAAAGGAGAAGAACAATCAAGTAAACATCCTAAAAGATCAAAAAGAAATAAAAGGCCTGCTGTGAAATCTCTATAGGTCAGAACTAATGTTAGAAAGAAGAGAAAAATTGATGATAAGGAGCAATTATTTCAAATATACATAACACCATGTGAGGAAGATGAAGGAGACAAGTAAGTCTGTATACTGTGCCTAAAAATTGACTAACTAAAATATTATTGACAATCTATTTATTTTTTCCTTTTTCTTCAATAGGATTATTGTAGATTTGTATGGCTATTGCTTAACTCGTGTAGAGCTACAATATTTTAGTGCAAAGAGATGGATTAGTGATAGGGTGATGTCAATGGTTGCCCGAACTTTGGTAGGTGACCAAAAGGAAAGTGAAGGGAAATTTTAGAGACATATTTTTGGTTCTGAGTTCATACTAAAAATAATCAGCAACCCTTTTAAATGGATGACAACAAAGGAGAAATCTTTCCTGAGCTTGTTGGATATAACATTATTGATTGTGATTTCATTTTTAGCCTAACTCTTTTCTATAGTCATTGGATTTGCTATGTCTTCAAGACTAAGAGCAAGAACTTCTATGTGTTAAATTCATTAGTCAGTAATAGGGAGTATTTTAGAAGAAGAAGAGAATGTTGAAAAGAAGGGAAAGGGAAAGGAGGAGGAGGAGAAGAAGAAAGGACAATTGGATCCCAAAGAAATGATGGCAAGAGGATGTGTATGTCTATACTTGTCACTCAATATTACTAACATCTATATTTGTCATTGTCTTATTGCCTAGTTGTAAATTAACATTGCTAACATTGCAAGTCTTGAGTTTGTAGAGGAATTGTTTTCACTCTCTACTTCATGCAGTCAAGCCATAATTGTTTGAGGATGACATTAACATGGACATTATATGAGCTAAAGTTCATATACAAATTGATACGCGAGTTTCTTTTATGTTTATATATCATTAAGCTTATATTTACATGGTGAAAATGAATTTAACATTATGTTTTTTATTTTGTTTTTAGCCATACTTGTGGGGTGCACATTATGACATGGTTACAATTGTGGGACAACATTATGGACAAGAATAGGTATACGATGCCAAAAATACTCCTGCATATGCATTCTTCACTTTACATTTTCACTCTTTCAAGTACTACATATTTGTTGTCCCTTATAAGACTTACTTGTGGTGCAGGATGACCTCTATAAGAAGAAGGTAGAACTCTTATGGTGGTTATTGAGTCATCATAACAACGTGAAGGAGCCTGAAGCTATATCCTTGTTAGAAGGATCCCAAGCAATGAGGAAGAGGAAATAGAAGATTTCTGATAGAACTTTAGGATCTAATTTTATTGATAATCATATCTTTTTGTATAGTTAGCCCATTTTGTGTAGTTAACTTAGATAATATTGTTTATGAATATTGATTACAAGTTTTTAAATTTGGCAAACAATTTGTTTTATTAATTGAATGTTGACAAGTAGTTATCACTTTATTAACAAGTGTCTATAAGTATATTGACAAAGTAATAATTCACCATTGACAAGTGCTAAGGCACTAGGTGCTGTCATTCCCTTTGAAAATCAGCTAGCTAAAAGAACCCATTGACGATTGACAAGTAGTAATAACTATATTGACAAGGTAGTAATTCGCCATTGACAAGTGCTGAGGTAGTAAGTGCTGTTATTCTCTTCAAAAATCAACAAGGTGCAAGAACTTGTTAACTACTTGGCATTGGCAATTGGCAAGTGGTTATAATTATATTAACAAGGTAGTAATTCACCATTGACAATTGCTGAGATAATAAGTGCTGTTATTCCCTTTAAAAATCAACAAGGTGCAAGAACCTATTGACTACTTGACATTGGCGATTGACAAGTGGTTATAATTATATTGACATACTACGTACTTATTCTCCATTGACAAGTTTTGACACATTTGGTGCTGTTGTTCCCTTGAACAATCAACCAGGTGCAAGAACTTGTCAACTACTTACCATTGGCTATTGACAAGTGGCTATAACTATATTGACAATGTAGTAATTCTCCATTGACAAGTGCTAATGCACTTGTTGCTGTTATTCCCTTCAAAAATCAACCAGGTGCAAGAACCTGTTGACTACTTGCCATTAGTCATTGACTACAAGGTATCACTTCATTTACAAGTTATGCATTTGCTATTAACAAGTGCTAATACATTAGGTGAAATAAACCAAAAAGTAAGCAAAAAAAATTCAGATACATAAACAAAAAAATACACTTTTTCGTAATATTTTCGAGCATGGATTAAGATTCTTGTAAGTCTTGAATGTATGACCAATCTCATGACATCTTCCACAATGATAAACCTTTTTGTTTTGGAATTGAGATTCTCTTCTTTTACTATTCGGCCTACCTGAAGGCCTTCTAGTCATTGGTGGCTCCAAGAAAGTTCAGGTAAATAAATTTGTCGCCATCAATGCTTCTAGATATGGACAGTCATGTGTGGCTATCGATTTCATATTGCTGGCCTATATCTTTTGTTGATCAATAAACTTGTAACATTCATCCACAAAATTGTGCACATTGTCATGAACTAGCTTGATTGTTGTACAAGTATGTGCACATGGTATTCCACTCATTTGCCATGCTAAACAAGAGCATGCATGTGCTGCAAGATTAACATTCAAATGTATTAGTCCACTAAATGATATAGCTTGTATAGAGATCAAAATTTCTCCATAAATTTGTGCATGTAAATTTTCAGCTCTCACAACTTGCTCCATTACTTTTGCCTCAAAATTAAGCCCGACACCATGTTTCTAATTTCCCATATCTGCTTTGCTAGAAACCATCTTCTTTGCCAATTTCTCTCTATGCTCATGTATCAAGACATTAATATTATGTTCTCTCTTTCACAATCCAAGCGTTACAAGATTCTGCAAAATTAGTTGTGATGTTATTCTATCGTTTATATCCAAACTTGTATTGAGCCTATCGATCTACATTCCCTTGGGTTTCAACCCATTGTACCAACTGTGGACAAAACATTCTTAGATTTTCAATTGCAACATTAAATTTAGCTTCATGCCTTGCATAAGCAATTACATCAAGCAATTTCAACACATCATCTTTCATGTTGCTTGAGGTATGCCTCTTACCTTTATTGATTTTCATAAATGCTGTGTTAAAATTTTCCTTCACATGATGGTAGCAAAATGCATGCCTCTCACCACCACTACCAAATATAGCTTGCACGGCACCAATAATCGCATTATTTCGATCAGAAACAATTATTAACTCCACTAATCTTATTATATCTTCGACATTTTGAAGAAACCAAGATTAATCTTCTAATGTTTCCCTACTAATAATGGCATATACTATCAAAAATAAGTCATTGTTAGCGTCATATGTACATGTTGACAGCATTATTCCCTTATATGGACCGCTTAGATGACATTCGTCTACATAAAGTATAGCTCGAAAACCTCCTAAAAAATTAGATATAGAGCATCCATAAGCAATGAATAGCCTCTTAAATCTATTATTTGAGGCATTCCATTTTGCAACTGTCATCGAATCAGTTTTCATTTCTCAAATCTATAATAATCTTCTGCAGGATCATGTATTTTCTGCAATGCTTTTTCTCTTCCCCTTTAGGCTTGACTGTAGCTCAATCGCACACCATACTCTCTATACAAGTCTCTTGCAAGTTTCATTGGCACCTTTGTCTATGTTAGACCTTAGAGCATCAACCATGGTTTTTGATCTTGTCAGGTGTGACATAATTAGGTTGTCTTGTGCATTATGGATGTGATCATTGTTGAATTTTGTAATCCTTAAAATCTCATTATCTTTCCCTATTAAATACGCTATAATGTTCCATTCATAACCCTCCACCTTGCAATATACAATGATCTTGTCTTTGTTATTCTTCTTAAACTTGTATGAAAACTTGTGGGAGTTGTTGTACTTATATAATACTTGTCTAAAGGCATCAACATTAGGAAAAAAATTTCCCTTTACCTACTAACAAATCCTTCCATTTCATAGAATTCATTTCAAGTATTGGTGTAGGTACCATTTGTACAATGCATGCCAATTTCGAGTCTTCAATCTCAGGATAGATACTTGGTGGAGACAAAGAGCATCCATTTAAAACTCTCAATAAATTATCAATCCTGCATTCAATGACAACATTAGAATTGTACTTTTTAACATTATTTACATCAACAAAAAAATTTACACAACTTACACATGTTGGTTCTCTAATAGGCAATTTGTTGATGCTTCTATGGTGTTATTCCTATTTGCAACTACAAACACATGTCCACTTTGTTTGTTATACTTGATTAGATGTTCTACTCTATCATCATCAACTAGATCTACAAGTGTGCTTGCATCAACATTAACTGTGAATTTTAACTTAATTATATTGCTTTCTTCCCTATAATTGATGATATCATTCTTGTCAACTCTTCATATGTTGTCCCTTCCTTTATTGTTCTTGTTCTAACACTCCCCCCAACATATTGCATACTTCCTTGGTCATCATTTTAAAAATACCCCCTATATGGAAAAAACATAATATATGTTCTCTAAAAGAACTTGCCATCTTACAAGTCAAAACCTGCACCACACACAGTATATTGACAACTAGACAAGGTGTAATGACAACACATTTATCCACTATTGACAAGACGCAGTGTTGTTTAATAGCAGAGATTTTTTCAACAAAACAAGCTTACCTCATATGATTGAGAATAATATATAAAATGTCCTATATGAAAAAACATAACATAATCCATGTTTTCCAGTAGTACTTGCCTTCTTACTGGTTAGCCTGCACAGTATAATGTATTGACAACTATTCATCCCATATTAACAACACAACAAAATACTATTGACAACATGTAGAGTTATTCATATAAGATATTTGTCAACATATCAGTGTTACACCAGATTATTCCATATATTAGCTATGCAAACTGAATGATCGCAGGTTTACCTAAAAAGCATTATCCTACCCTTAAACAATAATAAAATTATTAATGCACGAGAAATCATTTACTTAGCTAACAATACATATGCTACTGTTAATCGGTAATGTGCATAATCATTTACAGCCAACAATCATTTACCTAGAAAAATTATTTTCTATTAATGAAATGCTACTGTTACAGAAGAAACACTCCCAACTCACTTAGATGAAGACAAGGGTTGTAATCATGGATATGAAGAACTGAAAATGATCCTACCGTGATCAACAATCATGGATATGCAGCAATCTTCAGTATTACTGATCATGGCTTTCGTGAGACGTGCACACACAAGAAAAATCTCCTTTTCAATGCTAGAGGGCAAAAGGGTAATTTTATTTTTAGACTTATTCACCCTTAGGTCCCTAAGGACCTGGTAGCTATTTCTTGAATTCATAAGACCTCAGTGTATTTTAAGTACTTTCATGGGACCTTAGACTGATTTTCCTAACAATTAATGGCCACCGAGACCACCTATAGTCGGTGAAAATGAGCAAGTTAAAATCTGTTCATCAAGAAAAGGAACACGAGTGGGTTGAATTAATAAGCTAACTTATGTTTGATGTAAACAAGCAAGATAGGTTGCGAGTTACCTTTGGGGTTGCCTTTCCTCACCCATATAGTAGTTCATTTATTTAAAAAAAATTCTTGAAAGACATGACTAAAGTTGTCAATTAAGGTCAAGCTCATCGGGCTAACCTTTTTAAACTCAAAAAAATCTAAAGCCATACTCTTACTTTGGAGTGTAAAATGACAATTTGGATTTAAAGGAGCTGGTTTTTTTAAGCCTTAAAATAAAAGGGCCAGTCCTTTTAAGTCATTTTATATTTTTTTAAAATTTTAATATTAGACAAATTTAATACTACACTAATTTTAAAACCCTAGCCTCATTTTATGAGAATAAAGAAGGATTAATATATGAAAAGCTTAGTATCCTTGTCACTTTTAAGGCTTCACAAAGATGATGATGAAAATATATTGATGTTGATGACAATGAAAATCATTAAGATCTTGCTGATGATGGTAGCAAAGTCTAATTGTTATCGATGTTAATTTTATGATGTTGTTTTTTATTATATTTGAATTTTCTTTCATATATTTAATGTTATGTGTAATAACTTTTTTAAAATTTTAAATATGCTATTTTTATATTTTAAATAAAAAATATATAGGGCTGAGGCCTTGAAGACTAAGGTCGGACTAACCAAAATAGAGCCCTGAGATATAATCAAACCTTATAAAGCCAACCTATTTAGACTCTAACCTTTCAAAAGCTAGTCTTAATCGATACCTTTAGACATGAAAGCATATGGCTCCTCCAGGCTCTAGCAAAGGGAAAGAAACTTGGCTCATTTGCTCGAAGTCAGCTTCTCTCCTTTGAGAGAAGGCTCCTTTGCATTTACTTTGAGACAGAGGAAAATTTGGACTATCTAGATTTAATAGTTCTATTTTTTATTTTTTTATTTATATTTTTAAAATAGAAAATATATAAAAATTATAAAAATTAATAAATATACTTATCAATAATCTGACAATCTAGATTTAACATAAATGATTCAAATTTAATACAAAAAATTTAAATTAACCTTTCAGATATATTCTGGACAGTGTAAATATATTCTGAACAGAACAGTAAATTGATTAAAAACTTAATATTAATTTTAAACAATATATATTAAATTTAGACTATTAGATTAATAAATATATTTATTAAAAAAATTTATAATTTTTATATATTTTTATTTTAAAAATAAAAATATTAAATTTAGACGATTCAAATTAAACCTCTACCTTTAAGGAGAGGCAAAGGAGGCTTTTCTCAAAAAAGAGAAGCTAAGTCCTATTTGTTCATCTCTCATACCGCAATCTAGCACACACACATCTTTTGGCTATTCTCTTCCCAAATCTTTCATCTCAGTCACTCATCCCTCTCATCTCCAGCCATTTAAATAAAAGAAAAAGGTCCTTAATTAAAATTAGGGGAATAGCATTAAGGGTCCTAAAAACAAAGTTTATTATACTTAGGGCCTAAATCAATTTGAAATTACTCTGTAGGCCTTAAGGCCCCAATTGCAATATTTTTTAAGAGCAAAAATATTATTTTGCCCTTTGTTTGATTTGAATTTAGAACCTGCACGAACCTTCGAAGCAACAGAATAAATCATGTATGACACAACATCTACTATACACAAGATAATGTCTACACATGTTCAATAGAAAGTCCATCCATTTTGAGTATTTCACTAGCCTAGGCTTTGACGAAAATGACTAGGTAGATCATACACAACATAACATCTACTATACATTAGACTATATTCACGCATGCTCAACAAAAAGTCCATGCACTTTGAATATTTCACTAGCCTAGGCTCAACAAAATGACTAGTTAGGCAGACTATGCACAACACAACATCCAGTATGCACAAGACAATATCCACACATGCTCAATAGAAAGTCCATGCATTTCAAGTATTTCACTAGCTTAGGCTCTAACAAAAATGACTAGGCAGACCATGCATAACATAACATCCACTATACACTAGACTATGTTCACGCATTCTTAACAAAAAAATCCATGCATTTTGAATATTTTATTAACTTAGGCTCAAAAAATTGACTAGTTAGGCAGGCCATGCACAACACAACATCCACTATGCACAAGATGATGTCCACGCATACTCAATAGAAAGTCTATACATTTTTAATATTTCACAAGCCAAGGCTTAATAGAAATGACAAATTAGGTAGACTATGCATGACACAATATCCATTATGTATAAGACAATGTCCACGTATTAATGGATCCCATGGCACAGATGACATGGCATTAATGCAACGAAGCTTGAGGATAGTAATCATAAGCATAGTGACAAGGAAAGAGCTGAAGGCAAGGAGCAAGGAGCCCAATACTTCTAATCCAATGTACTTAAAGACCCATTACAACATATTGGAGGTCCAATGATAAGAGTCTAAACTAAAGCCATGAAGCAAGCCTTATTTAGTCTTGTGCAAAAAGTTTAAGAGCTTGTAGAGCATTGGAGCACTCCTTTCAAGCCTAAAGGAGAGCATCTATATGTGTATAATATACTTAAGATCCAAATTCATGAAGAGTCAAGCCCAAAAGATGCAAACCTTAGCCCAATGCAAGGAAGACTATAAGTTGAGCGTCTTGCAAGCAAGGAGGCAAGAAACCCTAGTGAAGAAGTCAAGGGTAGCATGATTTTAAATCTTTTATGATCCTTTGATTGTCTCCTAAATTATTTCCTATTTTAATGGTCCTTTGATTTAACTTCCTTTCTTAAAGAGTAAGATTAGTCTTAGTTTCCTATTTTGAGTCTATTATTAATTCCTAAGTTTTGTAATCTCATAATTTTAGGATCACATCTCCTAAATTATGTGGTGAATATTTTATCATTATTTTATATTATTTCTCTTCTTTAGTATTAGGAAATTAGGGTCTTAATTTTAGGAAATTGTCTTCTCTATGAGCCTATATAAAGTAGGGATGCTCCCTCTTGTAAACAAAATAGAAGTTGAATGAAATTATTTATTTTAGAGTTTATAACTCTTGTGAGCCTTAGTACTTTGTGGTGGCATTCCATGTGAGAAACAAACGTGATCAAGAGCATGATCAACTTTTATGGTGTTTTCGAAGGTTGAGGTTCCTAGAGGCAGGTGCTTTAGAGGATCTTATCCTTGATCATTATCCCATTGTTTATTTCATTTCTTTTTTATTTTCATCATAAATTTCACTCCTTTTTTTTATTCTTGTGTTTTGTTCTGTTACAGGGTTCTGTCCCTAAACTAGTACGATTCTCTTCCGCGTCTCCTATCAGATTGGTATCAGAGCTTTGGTTATTAGTTTTGGTTCAAATTCTTATCCTTTCTTCTTTTTTTTCATCTTGAGTTATTTCTTTTTGTGATCATCTCTTATCTACCCTATCTACTTCTATCTTTTGGTTTTTCTCTTCTTCATCTTTGTGATGTTTTCATCTTACGTGAGTTTTCACTTTTATTAGCCTTCTAAAAAAAAGAAAAAAAATACCTATAAATTCATGCAAAAAAGGCAAAAAAAAAAAGTGTTAGTGTGTTAAAAAAAGGAAAAAAATCCATAAATTCCAAAAAAATTACAAAAAAAAATATTGCTGTGAGTTATGACTATAGAAAAAGGCTATTCTTGAACTTCAAATTATTAAGAGGTTGCCTAAAGAGAAAAGTCAACTTGGGTGATAAGAAAGTCTTCTTCTTTGATCACTTTCTTATTTATAATTTTTGGTAGTACTTTTCAAATTTTCTACTCTTCTATTTTGCTATTTGTGCTATTCTCCTATTCTATTTAGCTTCCTATATTTGTCTTTGAGTATTTGACTCTTTGACTTCCATTTCTTTCTTTCTTATTTTTATTTGTCACCTGTGGTTTTCCCTTTTGCAAGCTTGACTTTATTTGAAAAATTTTACTTTCCTATTTGTTTCAAAATTTCAAAAAAAATTACAAAAAAAAATTATTCTCTTTTCATCTTGTGCTTGTATTCTAGTTTTCTTAATTTAGAAGATATTTACTTGTTTGTTTCTTAGTTTCTTGATTAGTGTTTGGTTTTACTATTGGATTCTATCAACAAGCTTAGTGAGTAGTAAAAGGCAAGTGTATTTTTTCATCATTAAAAAAAAGCCATTATTTTTTTGTGTGAAACACGAGTGACTTTATTTCTCTTGAGAGTAAACATGTGAGTTTGTGTGTGTGAGGATCTATTTTTATCTTATATGGTTTCTAGTGCTTCTGTGAACATGAGTAACAAGGATGAATCGCCTAGTGTTAATATGAACTCTATTTTAGAACTTATTAAAACACAATTGCAGCAGTTTCACTTGGAACTTGATCACAGGTTTTATAAGGAGGATCAAGATAAGCCGGAGACTTCCTCTTCTAAAGGA
Organism: Prosopis cineraria; assembly: GCF_029017545.1. NCBI lineage: Eukaryota > Viridiplantae > Streptophyta > Magnoliopsida > Fabales > Fabaceae > Prosopis > Prosopis cineraria. Next base: position 16,607,795 of record NW_026555343.1, on the reverse strand, counting down.
AAGAAGTGTGAGAGCCCCAGCGATGATGAGAAGTATGAAGAGCCCCCTTTTCCTAAGGGAAAGAAATCCTTAAAGCGTGATGTTGACTTATCAGACCAGAAAGTAAAGTATCCTTCATTCAAGAGTAGAAACAATCCAGAAAAATACCTTAATTGGGAAATAAAGATAGACCAAATCTTCATGAATCTTGATTTGTTTGAGTCAAGGAAGGTAAATACTGCTTCTTTAAATTTCACTGACTATGCTATTTATTGATGGCAAGATTTCCAGTACAAAAGAAGCCAACTTGGGAAGAAGCTCATTAAAACATGGGAGAAGCTTAAAAGGTACTTGTGAAAGGCTTATGTCCCCAGCTACTACTACACAGAGCTGAATAGAAAATTGAGAATGTTTTCTCAAGGATCTATGATAATGGAGGAGTATGTACACAAGTTGAATATCTTGATGTTTCATGCAAACATTCAAGAAAATGAACGTGAAGCAATGTCAAGAATGATGGATGGCTTAAGGCTAGAGAGATAAGCTTGACTTGTACACTTTTATGGACAAGGATGAGCTCATATACAAGGCTATAAAGTTGGAGTAGAGAAATAAGAACAAACATTCTAAGTCCTCTTGAAAAGACTCTAAGGCAACTTCCAAATGGAAGGATTCCAAGGCCAATGATACATCTAAGGCTAAGGAAGAAATAAAGACCAAGCATGAGGGTAAAACTTATAACCCTAAACCTTCTTCTTATTTATCTAACACTTCTCCTATTAAGTATTTCAAATGTTATGGTGTGAGCCACATGGTGAGAGATTGTAGTAATAAAAGAGTTATAATCTTGAGAGATGATGGTGGCTATGATAGTATGCATGAAAATGATAAAGATGATACTGATAATGTTAATGATGATTCTACCTCCCATGAATCAAATGATGAGCTTGAATGCAATGGTGTAGTTGACTCTTTCTTGGTGGCAAGAAGAGCTCTCAATATTCAACCAAAGGAGGATGATGAACATGAGCAACGTGAGCATATTTTTCACACTAGATGCTTCATCAAAGAGAAAGTGTGTAGCATGGCAATTGATGGTAGTACTTGCACTAATGTAGCTAGCACTTTACTTGTAGATAAATTATCTCTACTTTTAATTCCACACCCTAAGCCCTACAAATTGCAATGGTTGAATAATTTTGTTGAAATTAAGGTTTCTAAGCAAGCATTGATTACTTTCTCTGTTGGGGTTTATACTTATGATGTAGCTCCTATGCTTATTGGACACTTGTTATTAGGTAGGCCTTGGCAGTTTGATAGTAAGGCTACTCATGATGGTTTTAAAAATTATTACAAGGTGCCTTTTAAAGGTAAGACTGTTGCATTAAATCCTCTTAGGCCCATCCAAGCCTATAAAGATTAACTAAAGATTGCTCAAGATTACAAGTAAAGGAGAGATCTCCTTAATTGTGGTATTAGTGAGAGAGAAAAGAAAGAGAATGTTACTTTACTTGAAAATCAACCAAAAGAGAGGAAAAAGAGTGGTGAGAAGGTAAGAAAAGAGAAAAATAGAATGGTGGGAGTGAAAAAAAATAGTGAAAAAAATACTATTGTGTAGGAAAGTGAGATTTAAGAGGCTTTAATAAGTAAGCGAGCTCTTATTATAATTTTCAAGAATATTTATTTTTCTACTGACACTCTTGACCTTACTTTGCCTTCTAGTGTTGTCTCTTTGTTACAGGATTATGGAGATTTATTCTCTGACGAGATTCCTGATGGGCTTCCTCCCTTAAGAGGAATTGAGTATGGAATAGATTTCTTACCTGAAGCTGCCATTCCAAACAAGCCTGCTTATAGGGCTAACCCTAAAGAGACTAAGGGGATCTAGCGCCAAGTAGAGGAATTAATGATAAAAGGCTTTGTGCATAAGAGCCTTAGCCCTTATGCTGTCCCTGTTATCTTGGTGCCTAAAAAAGACATATCTTGCAGGACATGTGTTAATTATAGAGCAATCAATAAAATCACTGTAAAGTATCGTTACCCTATCCCTAGGCTTAATGATATGCTTGATGAGTTGCATGGTGCTTCTATCTTTTCTAAAATTGATCTTAAAAGTGGTTATCATCAAATTCGTATGAAAGAGGGTGATGAATGAAAAACTGCCTTTAAAACTAAATTTGGGTTATATGAATGGTTAGTTATGACTTTTGGTTTGACCAATACTCCTAGTACTTTTATAGCATTAATGAATCATGTTTTTAGAAAGTTTATAGACAAATTTGTTGTGGTTTACTTTGATGATATTTTGATTTATAGTAAATCTTTAACTGATCATATGAATCATCTTAGAACTGTGTTTGACACCTTAAGGAAATATAAGCTATATGCTAATTTCCAAAAGTGTTCCATTTACTTGGACTCTATTATCTTTGGGATTTGTTGTTGGATCATAGGGAATTCATGTGGATGAGGAAAAAGTTAAGGCTATTCGTGAATAGCCAACCCTTAAGAATGCAAGTAAAGTGAGAAGGTTCCATAGCTTAGCAAGCTTCTATCGGAGATTTGGTAGGGATTTCTCTAGCATTGCCACCCCTCTTAATCAACTTATTAAGAAAAATGTGACTTTCAAATGGGGTGAGACATAAGAAAGGGCTTTTTAAACCCTAAAGGATAAATTGACTAATGCCCTTTTACTTGTTTTGCCTAATTTCTCTAAAGCATTCGAAATTCAACGTGATGCTTCTAGTATTGGTATAGGTGCTGTTTTAATGCAGAATTTTAAGCCTATAGCTTACTTCAGTGAAAAGCTTCATGATGCAGCTTTGAATTATTTCACCTATGACAAAGGGCTCTATGCTCTAAAGAGGGCCTTAAAAACATGGAAAAATTATTTGTGGCCCAAGGAATTCATCATTCATTCTAATCATGAAAGTTTAAAGTTTCTTAAGTCTCAAGGTAAGTTGAACAAGAGACATGCTCACTGGATGAAATTTATTGAGACCTTTCCTTATGTGATTAAGCATAAGTAAGGTAAATAAAATATCATTTCTAATGCCTTATCTTGAAGGTATACATTACTTTCCTATTTGCATGCTCAATTACTTAGCTTTGAGATTCTACAAGATCTTTATAAAGCTAATTCTGATTTTAAAAATACTTGAAAACCTTGTGAAAATCATGGATCTGGTGATTTCTTTAGATTTAATGGATTTCCTTTCAAGAAAAATAAATTATGCATTCTTATTTATTCTATGCGTGAGTTGCTTACTAAGGAAGCATATAATGGTGGTTTGATAGGATACTTTGGTGTAGAGAAAACTTTGGCTATTTTGTCTGATCATTTCTTTTGGCTTCACATGCAAAAAGATGTCATATCTATTTATGATAAATGCATTAAATGTAAATAGGCAAAATCTAAGGTCCAACTTCATGGACTTTACTCTCCTTTACCTGTCACCCTTAGGAACATATCTTTATGGATTTTGTATTTGGATTGCCTAAATCTTCTGCAGGCAAAGATTTCATATTTTTTATTGTTGATAGATTCTCTAAGATGGCACACTTTATCACTTGTGCTAAGACTAATGATACTATTAACATTGCTGACTTGTTCTTTAAAGAGAATGTTCGTTTGCATGGTTTACCTAAGATTATTGTGAGTGAGAGGGATGTAAAGTTTCTTAATCACTTTTAGCATACCCTATGGTATAAATTAGGGACTAAGTTACTTTTTTCCACTACTGTCCATCCACAAACTGATAGTCAAACTGAGGTAGTTAACAGAACTATGACTACACTGCTAAGATTAATAATTCAGAAGAATTTGAAAAATTAGGTGAATTGTTTACCTCATATTGAATTTGCTTACAACAGAGCTGTTCATTCTTCTACTTCTTATTCTCCATTTGAAATTGTTTATAGTTTCAATCCATTATCTCCTATTGATATTTTACCTTTGCCTTTTTCTGAGCATGCTAACACTGATGGCAAGAAAAAAGATGAGTTCGTGCAGGACTTACATGCTAAGTTAAAGCAAATATAGAGCAAAAGAATGAGCAATATGCCAAGAAAGCTAATAAAGGCAGGAGATGTGTGATCTTTAAGCGTAGAGATTGGGTTTGGTTACATTTAAGGAAAAAGAGATTTCCTAATCAAAGGAAGTCTAAACTTCAAGCTCGAGGAGATGGACCTTTTTAAGTTTTGGAAAGAATTAATGATAATGCTTACAAGATTGATTTGCCTAGCTCTTATGTCAATGTTAATGCCATATTTAATGTTTCTGATCTATCTTTATATGATTCTGCAGATTGAAGGATGAATCCTTTCAAACTGGGAGGAAATAATGGACCCCATGGCACGAATAACATGGCATTAATGGCAATGAAGCTTAAGGATAGTAATCATGAGCATGGTAACATGGAAGGAGCTGAAGGCAATAAGCCCAATACTTCCAATCCAACGTACCTAAAGACCCATTACAATATATTGGAGGTCCAATGACAAGAGCCTGAACTAAAGCCATGAAGCAAGCCTTGTTCAGTCTTGTGCAAGAAGTTCAAGAGTTTGGAGAGCATTAGGCCACTCCTCTTAAGCCCAAAGGAGAGCATCTATATGTATATAATGTGCTTAAGATCCAAATTCATGAAGAGTTAAGTCCAAGAGATGCAAACCTTAGCCCAATGCAAGGAAGACCACAAGTTGAGCCTCTTGTAAGCAAGGAGGCAAGAAACCCTAGTGAAGAAATCAAGGGTGGCATGATTTTAAATCCTTTATGATTCCTTAATTGTCTCCTAAATTATTTCCTATTTTAATGGTCTTTTGATTTGACTCCCTTTCTTAAGGAGCAAGATTAGTCTTAGTTTCCTATTTTGAGTCTAGTCAAAGATTAGAATTAATTATATTATTAATTTCTAAGTTTTGTAATCCTATAATTTTAGGATCACATCTCCTAAATTATGTGGTGAATATTTTATCATTATTTTATATTATTTCTCCTTTTTAGTATTAGGAAATTAGGGTTTTAATTTTAGGAAATAATCTTCTCTATGAGCCTATATAAATTAGGCATGCTCCCTCTTGTAAACAGAACAAAAGTTGAATGAAATTATTCATTTTAAAGTTTATAACTCTTGTGAGCCTTAGTGCTTTGTGGTAGTATTCTGTGTGAGAAACAAACGTGATTAAGAGCATGATCAACTTTTATAGTGTCTTTGAATATTGAGGTTCCTAGAGGCATGTACTCTAGAGGATCTTATCCTTGATCATTATTCCATTGTTTATTTCATTTCTTTCTTTATTTTCATCATAAATTTTGCCCCTTTCTTTTTCTTCTTGTATTTTGTTGTGTTACAGGGTTCTATTCCTAAACTAGCATGATTCTGCTTCCGCGTCCCCTATCACCTATACTTAACAAAAAGTCCATGCATTTCTAATATTAAAAAGGATAATTACATCATATATATAGAATTTCATGTCGGTACTAGCCTAAGTACTAAAACAAGTACTTACATGAAATTTGACATGATATTTCAAGATGTGTAAAAAGCTAGCCACTATATTCAAAACATCTAATAGTTGCTTCTTTATAGACAAAAAAAAATATCTGTGATTCCTAATGATCTAAAAAATATTACTTGAAAATGCTTCCATATATGTAATTATAGTTGCCTATATACATAAAAAAAGGAATAAGGTCACTACTTCTCATGCTAGGTTAGGATTCTTGCATGTCTTGCCATTGTGTCCAACCTTCCCACATCTTGAACAATGATAAATCTTCTTTTATTTTAATCTATAATGAACAAATTAATCTAGGTAAATGTCCACATATAGAAGCCTAACTTTTATTTTGCATAACTTAAAGTTAAACATAAACAACTTAAAGTTCATTTTTGAACAGCAGATATTCTAACATCTTTGACAGCATATTTTCTTCACATTGGGAGTCATATTTTATTCAATTCACATATTAAAGTCCAATATAAACAAGTCAACCATCACTATTGTACAATAATTAATCTACTCTAAAACTGTCATAGCCAACTTAATAGTTTAGCAACCTTTAGCTTATATCAGTAGGTTAGGCTTAACAAAATGCACAAGTAGGCAAACAATGTATAACAATACCCACTATGCATAACATAAGATTCATATATTCTCAATTGAAAATCCATACAATTCTACTTTATCAATAGGCTAAAATTAAAAAAATGCTCAAGTTAGGTAAATAGTGCACAACACAACATCTACTATGCATAATACAAGATTAATATATTCTCACCTAAAAGTCATATGATTTCAATTTATCATTAGGCTATGCTTAATAAAATGCACAACAACTCAAAGTTCATTTTTGCACAACAAATACTCCAACATTTTTTATAGGATATTTCTTCATATTGGATCATATTTTATTCAGTTCACATGTAAAAGTCCAATATGAACAAGTCAACTATCATTATTGTACAACAACTAATCCACTCTAAAACTTTCATGGCCAAAATGGTTCAATAACTTTTTGCTTAGATCAACAGTAGAATCACAAAATAAACAAGTAAACTTGCAGGCTTAAATATCTGTGCTTCACACTAGAGAACCTATTACAACTTCAACAACTAAAAGATACACACGCACCGAATCAATGAGGCAGAAACAAAATTGAAGATCCTTACCTCTAAACAATAACGTCGCTTGAATAAGGAAGATGAAGAAGATCAACAATGGCTAGTGATGTGTAAGGAAAGAGAGGAAAAATCATGAACTATGCTTCATCTATCAACACCCACAACTTCTATACTCATCTACGCCGGCAACGATCAACAACGATAGCACAATGACTGATGAAATGAGAAAGAAGATAAGAAAAACAGTGAATTGTGCTTTATTTGTTTTGTTTCTTTGAAGGTTTGTGCATCATTTCTGGTTCAAATTAAACAAAGAGCAAAATAGTATTTTTGCTTTGAAAAAATTATTGCAATTGGAGCCATAAGGCCTACAGAGTAATTTTAGATTGATTTAGGCCCTAAACATAATAAAATCTATTTTTAAGACCCTTAATACCATTCCTCCATTTAAATTTTACAATATTAAAATGTCATGAATTTTAGTCTGAAGGTGTCACTGTCATTTTTCATGTTTTATATTTAAAATTAACATTGAATTGATGAATTTGACGATGTCACTTATAAAATTTTTGCATCTTATACTAATTTAATTAGTCTAATTATGTGTGGCATTTAATCCATTATCCATTAGATGAGTTAAGAAGTTAGGTAAAGTAATAAAATTACAAAATGATCCTCTCTTGCCAGCCATTGCAGAGCTCTTGAGCCGCACAATTGTGTTCCTCAGGATTGCACACTAGTACAAAATATGAAATTTACGGGGTACTTTTTACATCGGTTAGAAGGCAAACAGTGTAAAAAATTAAGGTAGTGGCATTTTTGTAATTATGTTAAAGTATTTGACACTTTTTACACCCGGTGGAGTCACCCAGTGTAAAAAGTCACCTTTTTACACCGAGTGCATGGCCACCTAGTGTAAAAAGTTCACGTTTTACACCAGGTGCACTCACCCAATGTAAAAAGCATGTTTTTTACACTGGGTGGCCATGCTCTCGGTGTACTTTTTACACCGGGTGAGTCCACCCGATGTAAAAATTGGGTTTTTTACACCGAGTGAGTCTTACACCAGGTGGAGGTCTACTCAGTGTAAAAACTAGGTATTTTACACTAGGTGAGTCTACCCAATGTAAAAAGTTAGATTTTTACACTGGGTGGACTTCTATCCGATGTAAAACATTCACTTTCTACACCGGGTGACCCTTTACCCGGTGTAGAAAATTTTTTAAATTCCCCTCCTTTCCTTTGCATGGTCTCCTTCCTCCTTCCTACTCTTTATTTGCTCTGCTTCAATATCTCTTATTTCCTTCCCTTTCTCCCTCTTACCACCCTCCCTTTCCTCCCCCTTGCCGCGCGCCGACCCCTTCCCCTTAGAGTTAGGAATTCGAGCGGGCCGGGCCTATTCAAGCTCGGCCTAAATAACCTCAAACTCGAACAGGCCTGAGTCTTAAAAAAGCCCGAATAGCTAAGCCCAGCCTGAATTTTTTCAGGTTTCGGGCAGCCCGAATACCCAAATTTTATTTTAAAAATTATTTTTAACTAATTTTTTAACTTTAAAATTAATTATTTTATTTTATAAAAAATATAATATATATATATATATATTTTGATACTTAAATGATGTATGGGACTCAAATATATGATATTATAACATAAAATGACTTAAAACTTTAAAAATTAATTAATATTTATTATATTTTATATATTTTTTAAAAATAAATTTTTTTATTCAGGTATTTAGGCCAAGCCTGAACTTGATTAGGCTTGGCCCGAATTTCTTTGGGCCTATTCGAGAACATAAAATAATCATAATTTTTCAAGGCCTAGGCCTAAATTTTTTTGGGCGAGTTCGGGCTTGGCCCGAATTATTGACTCTAACCCTCCTCCCTCTTCAGCCCCCTCACCCGCCCACCTCTCCCTTGTCTCCCCCTCCCTTTCCAGCCCCCTTACCCGCCCCCCCACTCGCCCCTCTCCCCCTTCCCTTTTGGCCCCCTCGCCCGCCCCTCCCACTCATCGGCCCCTTCCTCCTCTCCCTACCTCTTCCCCTCCCTTCTCAGTGCCTATGCCCTGCCACCACTCCTTCTCCCCTCCTCAGTCTCTCAGTGCTGAGCTGTTGCTGTAGCTGCCATCACCTAGGTATGTCTTGAATATAAATTTTTAGATTTTATAATGCTTAAATTTAGTTTTTAATGATATTGATTGTTGCTGGAAGTGCTGTTAGTGGCTTTATAAGGCTCAGGTTGTTGCATGTGATCATTTATTTGGTTTAAAATTATTAATTTTCTCATGTAAAATTTTCTAAAACTTTTGGGAAGTCCAATTTTTAGGGGAGACTCTGTTGAAATTTTTTAAAAATTCATTCTTTCCTCTAAATTGCTAAAATTTAGTTTTTAATGATATTGATTGTTGCTGGGACTGCTATTAATGGCTTCATAAGGCCTCAAGTTGCTACATGTGATCATTTATTTGGTTTAAAATTGTCAATTTTCTCTTGTAAATTTTTTTAAAAGTCTTGGGAGATCTAATTTTTAGGGGAGACTCTGCCAAAATTTTTTCAAATCTTAAGTTAATTAGGAATTTAGTTTCTTGAAATAGTTTGAAGGTAATAACATTAGTTATATTCTTTAAGAGGTGACACATTGATCGTAATTGGATGCATGCTAGACGAACGAGTGATGAGTATAATAATGGGGTGAAAGAATTTTTGAAATTTGCTAAGAAAAATGCTATTGACAGTAGTGAAAGGTTCTATTGTCCTTGTGTTAATTGTTTGAATGAGAGGAGATTAGGTGTTGCCAAAATAAGAGAGCACTTGGTTTGTGATGGGATTTGCAAAAATTATATGATATGGATTTGGCATAGTGAACGATTGGAAAATTATAGTAACACATCTCAATATGTGGAAGTTGATAATCTTTATGATGAAGTAAAAATGAATAAAGATAGGTTAGAGGACATGATCTGTGATGTTGGGAAAGAGGCTTTTGAACAAGCACGTGTGTATGATAACTTGTGCACTGACGCATAGAAGCCTCTATACCCGAGGTGCACTGATATTAGTTTGTTATCTAGGGTGTTAAAACTAGTTACCTTAAAGGCAAGAGCTGGGTAGAGTGACCAAAGTTTCACATGGTTGCTAGAGTTACTTCAAATAATGTTTCCGAAAGGCAATGCACTACCAAATCATTATTATGATGCCTAGAAGATCTTATGTCCAATGGGTGTGAAGTATAAAAAAATACACACATGTCCTAATGATTGTGTGTTGTACAGAAAAGAGCTTGAAGGGGAGGAGAAGTGTCTAAAATGTGAGGCACCACAATACAAAGAGAAGGGGGCTCCTACAAAGGTCTTATGGTATCTTCCAATTATACCAAGGTTCAAGCATTTGTTAGAAAATACTAATGATGCAGAGAACTTAATGTGGCATGTAAATGAGAGGATATCTGATGGAAAAATTTGACATCCAATCGATTCTCCTCAATGGAAGAAAATTGATCAATTATTTCCTAAATTTAGTGATAAGCCAAAGAACTTGAGGCTCGAACTTTCTACCGATGGAATGAATCCTTATAGTAGTCTTAGTAGTATATATAGTTTATGGCCTATTCTTTTGGTGATTTACAATCTATCACCTAGGTTGTACATGAAATGGAAATACTTGATGCTATCCATGTTGATTTCAAGACCAAAACAACCTGAAAATGATATTGATATTTACCTAAGACCTCTGATTGAAGATTTGAAAGTATTGTAGGAGGTAGGTATGGAAGTGTTTGATGCAAATCAGAAGGAGAATTTTAAGTTATGTGCTATGATCTTTTGTACTATAAATGATTTTTCTGCATATGAAAATTTTTCTGGTTATAGCGTGAAAGGTCATAAAGCTTGTCCAATTTGTGAAGAAAGCATAAACTACCACAACTTCAACATGAAAGGAAGACAATCTACCTTGGCCATTGGAGTTTTCTTAGACGAAATCACCCATATCGTAGATTGAAGAAAGCTTTTCATGGTCACCAAGAACACAATAATGCTCCGAATGCTTTGACTAAGGATCAAGTATATGAACGTGTGAAAAATATTAATATTGTCTTCAGTAAGAATAAAAGGAATACTGGTGCAAAAAGCATATGGAAAAAAAGGTATATCTTTTTTGACCTCCCATATTGGCACAATCTATAAGTAAGGCAATGTATTGATGTTATGCACGTGGAGAAAAACATGTTGATAGTATTATTGGAACGCTTCTGAATATACTAAGTAAGACTAAGGATGGTGTAAATGTAAGATTAGATTTGAAAGAAATGGGAATATGGGAAGACTTATACCCAAGACCAAAAGGTAAACAAACTTATTATCCCCCAGCATCTCATACATTGTGCAAATATGAGAAAACAAGTTTTTGTGAGTGTTTACATGGAATCAAAGTTCCTTTGCAGTATTCTTCAAATATTATAAAGCTTGTATCTGTGAAAGGGTTAAAACTGGTGGGCTTAAAATCTCATGATTGTCATATCTTGATGCAATAGCTATTACCTTTGGCTATTCGAGGCATATTGAAAGAATATTTAAAACTTACAATAACTAGACTTTGTTTCTTTTTTAATGCTATATGTAGTAAAGTTATTGATCCCCATAAACTGAAAGAGTTAGAACAAGAAGCTTGTACTATCTTGTGCCAACTTGAGATACACTTTCTTCCTACATTTTTTGATATTATGGTTCACTTAATAGTGCATCTAGTAAGGGAGGTAAAATTGTGTGGTCCTGCTTATTTGTGATAGATGTGCCCAGTTGAGAGATACATGAAAATATTGAAAGGGTATGTCAAGAATCCATATCGACCTGAAGCATTGATAGTTGAGAAATATATTATTGAAGAAGCTATGGAGTTTTGTTCTGATTACTTGTCAAGTACAAAATCAATTGGACTCCCTAAATCTCATTATGAGAAAAGGTAATATGATCAAGGTACATGTGGAGTATCAGTGAAGAGCATGAATCAATTACAAGAAATACATTTATATATCTTGAATAATATTGATGAAGTTAAAGATTACTTATCTTTTCATAAAGAACTTCTAAAGGAAAAAAATTATTGAACGAGAATGACAAAATAAAAGTTATTGAAAGAGCACAATAGGACTTTTGTAGATTAGTTCAAGCAAAAAATTTTGAATGAAAGTGGTGTTTCTGATACAATTAAATGGTTAGCTGAAGGTCCTAAACTTTGATGTTATGTGTTGAAGTGCATATGATATTAATGGGTTTTTTTTATACAAAGTCCTTGGATGAGAAGAGTATGGTGCAAAATAGTAGAGTTATAATAATGGCTAAAGCCGTACACTTCTATAGTTCAAAAGATAAGAAACCTAAACTAGCATCCAAAACTTACTTTAGGGTTATTGAAGAGATTTGGGAGGTTCATTATACAAAATTTAGAGTTCTTGTTTTCAAATGTAAGTGGGTTGACATCAACAGTATTCATAATGATTATATATTATTGGGCAATTATAGATTATTATCTTATGTCTTCATTATAACTCACATACAATATTCTATCTAATCAAGATTGTTGAACAAGTTGATTTCTTACTGTGGAACACGTTGGAGAAATTTTAAGACTAATCTTGCTAGAAGATATATCTTTGTCAAGGTGCCAGAGGGTCAAGCTCGTCCCAATCCTCTTGATACATACCAATTCCTTAATGAAGATACTTGGGAAGAATTTGTCAGGATTCGAACTATTGAAAAAGCTTTAGTGTGTTGATTTTTAATTAATTTAAGTTTTATTTAGATTTACTTTAATTATAAAATCTAAAATTCAATTTATTAATAGGAAAAATGAGCTAAAAGGCGAGAAATTGCTCGGTAGAATCAATGCCCCCACACCCTGTCTTGTGGAGGTTATGTTAGAGCTGATGATATATTGATAGCAGAGAAACAAAAGAAGAGAGAAGAAGAAGCTAAGTCTGATCCTTCCATACTCATTTCTCCACCATCACCCGTCTCTCGAGAAGAGAAATGGAGATATGGACATCTGTATAAAAAAGGAGGCTATACAAATGAGATAGCACATGAGATTGCCGAGAGGATTGTAAGTAAAATTATTATTCCTTGTCCCTTTAAATTTCTATATAATTGTATATATTATTAATTAATATTGTTATTTTTATACTATAGGATACTCTTAAGGAGCAACAAGCCTAAGGAAGCTTCATTTCAAAGGACAGAAATGATATCTTAACAGTTGCTACAGGTAAGCCAGAGCATTCGAGTTGTGTGTGGGGCGTTGGATATGGTGTGGGCATCAAGGACTACTTTGGAGCACCTGCACGTCCCAATTCAGGAGGTATAGTGACTAGAGAAGAGCTTGATACATTGATATCCACTGTGAGGCAGCAGACTAAGGATGAGTTTGAAGCTTCATTTGCAGCTCGGCTTCTATAAATGAAAGAGCAAATGAAGGAGGAGATGATGAGCATGATGAGCTCACGACAGGAGACAACTGCTAAACCAGTTCATACGTCACCTGCATTTCATAGTACAAAAGAGAGTAATGTTCTTGAGTGTGTGTCAGAGGGTCCTTCTAGTGATAACATTGGTGAATAGTGTGAGATATTTCTGGAAGATCTTGATAAATGCTTGGTTGCTCTTGGTAGCATCTACAGCTTAGGGTTAACCATCCACCACAAGCAAATTCAAGATGATCAAGTGAGAGTGGTGGTTGCAGATCCAAAAGTGCTAGATGCTTTAGTTCCATTCCCTATTGATGAGATGAAGACTGTTGTTGAAGTTGTTGGCAATTTTATCCTATAGCCCAAGAGACTTGTGAATTTAGTTCAAGTTATGGTATGAAATTTCATGAATTTTTATTATGTAGTAACTTCTAATATATGTTTTTTATTAACTATTTCTCGCCTTTTTATTATATAGAAGCTTTCCTCACCGAATCTCTCAAAACTTCCACAACCTTTGTTGACTCCGCATCAACAAATGATCTTAATGGCATATGATTTATCATTTGAATTCAAGAGTTTAGAAATGAATTCGGAGGTTGTGGGTAAGAAAGACATGATAGTGACAATTGAACGGGAAGATTTGGTTCAACTTTTGTCGAATAATCAGCTTACCATACTACACATTAAACTATTTATGATGTAAGTATGTTTTTCTTTAATATAATTTCATTGTTGTAAGTAAACTTAATCATCAAGTTTAGTAAACTAATATAATTGCATTGTTGTAGGTACCTTCATCATTTGTGCATTACATCGGGCAAAGGTGATAAGTTTGAATTCCTTTGCCCTCATCACATGACAGAGAAAGGTAATATTCTAAAGTTAAGGGTTGCATACCTCTAATAGAGAGTATGTGAAGTCAAAAAAGACATTTTTGTGGCTCCATATGTGCACTCGTAAGGATCAATTTATAATTAATAGTTTTTTTCAATATGGATTTATTTTAACTTGTATTATATTTAATAAGGACCATTGACAGTTATTTGTTCTTTCAATAAAGAGCAACACTGTCATCTTTTTATGCTCCCTCCATTACAAACTTAAGAAAGAAATGAAGAAGACGATAGACTTGTAAGAATACTTTTACTAAACTATTTAATTTAATTTTTTTTGAATATATTTACTAACTTGGTGATCTTGATCATAGGGCAATGAGAACATATCAAAATGTAGTCTTACAAAAGCATGAATATGAGCTCAAGGATCCCACATGGATTGAGCCAAAGGTGATGCTATACTTTATTAATATGTTCAATTATTAAGATTTCTTACTAGTTTTTTATGATTTATTCTTGTACAGAGTCATAAACAATCGGTGAGGAAGAACTTGTGCAGTCTATATGTCATAAGACACATGCTCAATATCATGACATTAGGCATGACCGAATTTACAAAAGTGGTAAATATATTTTTAAAAGTTTTATTTTATTATGTTATTTGAGATGGATTAATATGCCTTTTTTATGAATCAAATTTTAAATGTTCAAAAATTTGGATGCATTTTCTGAAGCTGAAATTGAAGATATCCACATACGTTGGGCAACCTATTTTGTAGAGAACTTGTGAGGTTTTTTGTTACTTTTAGACATATTTTAATTTTGATAGTTGACACAATTTAGACAATTTTTTTAATAGTTAAATAGTTTTGTATAGTTGATAAATACTTGATAAACAATTGTAAATAAATTGAGCTGTCTGATTTGGCAATTTTTATGCATAGGAATGGTAATTTTGACAATTTAGACAATTGTTAATTTTTTTAATAGTTAAATAGTTTTGTATAATTGATTAATATTTGATAAACAATTGTAAATGAATTGAGTTGTCTGATTTAGCAATTTTTATGCATAGGAATGGGTAAAATCGATAAAATAAATATAATATAAAAAAATTAAATACTTTTTACACTGGTTACCATAACCATTGTAAAATATAATATTTTTTACATCAGTTATGGTAATAAGCGGTATTAAAAGTGAACTTTTAACACTGGTTGGACTTTCAACCGGTGTTAAAAGTTCCGGTTGGACTTCCAATAGGGAGCTTTTTACACCAGTTGGAAGTCTAACTGATGTTAAAAGTTAAAGTAATTTTTTTTTTATTTTCTTGTATATAATTTTCAACATTAGCTTTATAATCAATATAAAAATTTTAGCTTTTACATCGGGTTTATAACTGATGTAGAAAGATGGACTTTCTACACCTCCTAGAACAACATTAATCTTTAACCGCCGTAAAAAGTTATTTTTAACCATCCTAAAAAATCATTTTTGTATTAGTAGCAACTACTTACAGCTGTATTTGATTAAATCAAAAAATTAGTTGAGAAATTAATTGTTAAACATTATCGAAACGTGAATCTGCCACGCACCAGCTAAAATGCGACTAATTTGCTAGTCCAATTACAGGTGAAGTGATTATAATTAAAATCATCTACAGTTAATGTGAGTGATAAGAGATTCTATCCTTTAAATAAGTTTTTTTTTTATTTAAAGGAGTAGTCACTAAAAACAACAACAACAACAACAAAATCTGGAGTATTTTTCAATTATCATCATTCAATAAATGTATCTACACACACACATAAAACACATACTCTTTTCAAATATACACAAATTTTAATCAGCTCACCATACACTATTTAAGAAAATTTTGTTAATCCTAATAATTATACCTGAATATAAAATATTTAAACTAAAAGTCCTTGTATTTAATGTTTGCTTTCTTCTCTCTCTGTTTTTAATTTTTTTTTTGGTAAGGAGTTTACTTTCTTCTGTAATTTAATTATATTATCCATTTACAAGGGTCAAAAATTTAGAAAAATATAATAAATGTTTCTTAAAATTTGTACTTTTATATGCAAAATATTAGCCTATATAGTAGTTTCTCTTATGATGAAAAACGGAAGAAGTATAATTTATACTTTATCACCTCTTCTCACCTTTAATTCTATTAATTTTACTGCCTCAATAAAATCAAGCAAAGATAATTAAATCATTAAAATAGTGTAAGAATGAAATGACTTTCAAAATTTAGCTCTATTTAAAAATGTAAATTTTAAAAAGAAAAATTCTTGGTAATTGTAATTGCAAGTGATTTTGGAAAGAATTAATTTAAAACCTATTTGAATTTTAGTTGAGTATAATTGATTATAAAAAAATTAATTAATATAATTAATTTTGATTATGATTGATTGTGTTATAAT
Source organism: Prosopis cineraria (assembly GCF_029017545.1). Taxonomy (NCBI): domain Eukaryota; kingdom Viridiplantae; phylum Streptophyta; class Magnoliopsida; order Fabales; family Fabaceae; genus Prosopis; species Prosopis cineraria. The sequence goes on along the minus strand of NW_026555343.1, from coordinate 16,591,467 downwards.
GTAATTATGTTTGGATATTTTTTTAAATTAATTTTGAAAAATTGAAAATGTTTGAATAGTTTAATCAGAATCAATTTTAGATGTACAAGTTATCATAAAGGATATTATTTTAAAAAATTGAAATATTAATAAAGTTGCATTTAATATTATTAAATTTTCTCAACTTTATTTAACTTGTATGCCTTATTAATTTTATAAATTTAAATTATATTAATATTAATAATTTAATGTATGTAAAAAATAAGTCAATATATCTAAGTTCAAATAAATTTAATAAAAGAGAAACATATAATTCTTAAATATCAAACATTAGTTTTACAATAACTAAAGATTTGGTTGATAATATATAAGTTGATCTTTAATAACAACATGAAGACAAACCATGCTTGATGAAGATGTTATGGATAGTGATAAGGATGAACATTCATCAACATGATAATATTCCTCATGTTCTATTTAATATTTTTTTAATTAGATGGGCAAATACTAACGATCTGAGTCATGATAAAGTTAAAATTAAATTATAAGGATTGAGTTATAATAAATTAAAGTATAAAGATTGAGTTATAATTACATCAAAACTATATAAACTTGTGATTAATTTTCTCTTATCATTAAATTTATTTTGATTCATTAAAAAAAATATAATAGTGATACATTTAATATTTATAAAATTATTTAACACAAATATAATACATGTTCGAAACACACATATATAAAATTATTTACCGAATGAATGCTAGAGGTATATATTTGGATGTGAGAAAGACACCACGAACCACATAGTGCCATAAATCACGAGTCTTGAAATGCAAGGAGTATATTTGGTAGTTTTGAAATTCTAATAAATAATAAATGTTTGAACAGAGATAATTGATATTGAAAAGCTAGGAATATCAGCTTAAGGCCAAATACAGTTTGAAGTGAGATAATCAATTGTGTAAAAATGGGAGTGTTTGGATAATTCTGGTCAAAATGTGATTTCAGTATTGATAATCAATTCTAATGACAAATCCAAACGGACACTTATATGATCCCCATCTTTATGCAAATTGGCTCACATACAAGATCACTGAACTATTCTAGAATATGACTAATATATATTCTTTCTGGTCCTAAATTTAGGTTACATTATTTTAAAAAGAATTAATATTTTCTTTACAAGTCGCTTTGCATAAAAAGATGGCTATAGCTAATTTTGGTTTGTAACATGAGTGTTTGAATATATCTTTGCAAAATCATGAATGTTCTTGATTTTCAATTATTCTTTTCAATATATAATTAAATTCAACCTTTTATTTAAAAAATATTTGAATAAAAATCTCATATTTTCCTGAAAATATTTCATATTTTTTCAAGTCTTCAACGTATTTTCAAGAAATTTTTCTCGAAAATAAGCTATGGACTTTTGAAGATTAATGAAAACTCTTAAAGAAAATTGAAATTCTTAAAAATATATTGAAGATTTTTTAAGAGAGGTGGAAGAAAATTAAAGTTGCATGCAAATTTTTTGTTAAAGATACGTTGAAAGATCATTGAAGAAACATTGGAGATATGTTGTAAAAAATTAATATTTAGATGAAAAAAGTAAGAGTGATATGTCGATTGGATAATTTGATTGGATCCCACTGTATATTATGAAAATAAGGATGAAATGTTACAGTATGATCTCCTTTGTTTGGATTGGAGTTACTATGTTGTGATATGTCAAGTAAATTTTAAATTGAAAGGGATATATATTTTGATATGTTCTTAGCTGAGCTTAGTTCCTTTGAAGGATATTTTGCACTTTTTGAATTTTGGTCCTGATTTCCAAATATTTTTACCCATTTATCTTTTTGACCAGTTTTTCCAAAATAAAAAATTTAGCTATCTTCGATTTTTTTTCCCCAACTAAATTGGCAACAATTTCTAACGTACCTTCCTTTGATTTGTCAGTAGTCACCCTTTGTAAGGATTCTTGTGAAAGAAAATCAACTTTAATTGTTTGTCAACTCAATTTCCAAAAATTTTTTAACATATAGGAGTCATCTTTTGCAAGGTAGTACTTAAAAAAAAAAAAATCAAACGACCTCAATCCTTCTTTAATTAAGATTTTTAAAATGTGTGGTCTTTAATTTTAATTATAGGTCTTACAAGGTCTTACAAGGTCTTCAAATGTCACTTTTCAATATATACATGATGATATATACTACTATCATCATAATCATTGATAACTAGAGTCTAAGTGCAATTTCAAAGATATTAAGTAGGCTTTATTTATATCAGACACATTCAGTAATAATACATATTACTAAGATTACACATATATTATTCACCAAACTCCGAACAAAACAACAAAAGAAGGTTTTCTACAGCTGACATCATCCATGAAATCTACGGAAAAGGCTCCATGAAGGTCCTCTCACGTTATTTAACACATGACACTGTCATTTTAGTTGCTTACAATTAAAAGATGCTATGCTACATCACAACTAATTAATTAAGGTCGCCTTTGATCGAGGTCGAGGACCAATCTGACAACTTGGCAAAAGTTGAAGATTGTAAATACAAGAACAGCAATTCCAACCAAAGTAGAACTTGCTCTCCAAGTGTCTCTGAAGTATACCAACCTCAACGAAGCTATTGTACGATTCCAAACCCTCTGGTAATGTCCATTCAGATCATTTATAATGTCTTTATAGCATGTTTGGTCTGCCACAATGTGTTTGCAAAGACTATTCACCAAAGTTGCTACTTCCTTGTCACTCCCTAGTTCATGGACAATGACTTCCTTCTCAACCAGCAATTCAACATCGTCTTTGGTATGAATCAGAGAGTCAATAAAGGAGACATAGATGCACATGTAAGGTTCATTTGCATATTAACACTGCTCAAAGGCTATGAGGTTTCTGAGGACACATTCTGTCGTGTTGTCTATTTTTAGTTGTGGGATTTGTAAAGGAGCTTCGAGACATGTGAATTTTGGTATACAGCCCAAGCACAGAAACCAGCTCAAGATAGGTTTTTTCACAAAATTTATGTCAAGCAAGTTTTTACCCAACACTTTCTAGAAGCTCACTCCTGATTCTCGCAACTTTGTTGCGGTTCTCAAGACATTAGAAGGCAACCCTTTATTGCACTTAGTGACATTGTCGTAGATATAGAAGTACCTAGTCACATAAAAATTTTTTACAAGAATGTGTTAACATTCTGTATTTTACAATTACATTGAGATTCTGATTTCTTTTTCATCATGACATCTATCTCTTTCCCTTTAAAGGTGAAAATACGCACCTCATCAGATCTGTAAAATGCTTTGGCCCACTTTCCCAGTTCCACTCTGCTAAGCCATCCAATTTTCTTTTTTTGTAAGGATGGAAACACTTGAAGTAGTCGTAGGCCAGTTCAATAAACTTGCCATGCTCATCAGAGTCTGGAACCACAGTTGTATACAGCCTATTCAAGATGAACAATGGAATCTGGTTTTCAAGCAGCAACAAGTCCCTCTGGATACCTTTGTTCAACCATGTTTGTTTCAATATAATATCATCTTGGGGATCTTTTGGTTTTTTCATCATCAGAAAAAGCTCCATGATGAAAACAGAATCCAAATGAATTATTTCCACGAACTGTTCCTTAGTGATGGTGGATGAAAACTTGTCTGCTTCACAATGGCGTATAGCTTCTTCTTCAGCTACAGGGCGCTCTTTGTCTGCATAACAATGGCGTATAGCTTCTTCTTCAGCTTCAAGGTACTTTCTGTAGGCCTTCATGGCTTTCTCATTTTTGACGATCCCAGAAGTCACAAAAGTATCGTAGTTTCTGGAGTTGCATTGGATTTAGATTTTTATCGCCAAAGTGAAGGGGTCCAATCGAGATCACCTGAGGAGTATAGGCTTTCTCGTTCACGCCCCGAAGACTACATGGGACTCTGTAGATGCAACGCTAGGATGTGTTCAGATCCTCTGGTTTGTTATCTATTTTCATAATGTGACTAAAACATCTGATGAATGGGGCTTGATGATTCACCAGACACCATTGATATCCTCACCTGTGAGGGGAAATGACGACAGAAATTCACACAACACCTTGTTAGCGTGAGTGAAACAGAGAGAAGGTGGAGGAGGGGAGGATCTTTTCTGTATTTTGAATCAACAATTTAAAAACCAGACGGGAACCTGCCGGTCTAGAAACTGGCCTATAGTCAGGTCCAGAAGAAACCAAGGAGTCGGGGATACTATGTTCAGAACCGATAAAAAGTGAACCGATCAGATCTGGCCAGAACCGTTGCTGGAAAACCGATCAGAACTAACTAGTCAAGAACAAGTTTTTTTTTTTTTTTTTTAAATCTCAATAACCCAAAATTATGTCATTTTATAGTTTTATTTGTCTTATTATTGGTTTTCTTTAGTGTTATATTTATAATTGATAATTTATCAAATATTTTATTATTTTAGTTAATAATAAAAGTTATGCCGGTCGAGCCACGATGCAGTGAACAGTTGGGATAAATCAGTAAAACCGGCCAGTTCACTAGTTCCGCCGGACAAAAAGGAAAAAGAAAACAAAGAAAGAAAAAAGGAAAAGACATACAGGAGAGAAACTCAAAAGGAAAAAGACAGAAGTACTTGAATTTTCAAACTCATCACAAACAAAATGATTAACTTAAAAAAAAAAAAAAACAAGAAGATTATTATCCACTACCACTGTATAGCATGCAGTGGTCGCCAACAAACAGGAGGAAAAATTAATAAAACATCAGATATTTTTAAGGAGGATTTAACAGTTTAAAATATAAAACACTTTAAAAAAATTAAAATTTTATTAAATAAATTTATTTTAATATTATTCTTTATCTCTCTATATTTAATTTTTGCTCTTTTCCTTTTTAAAATATTGAATGAAAGGTCTCAAAGTTATTTCTTTCTTGAAAAAACAAAATTATAAAATTTATTTAATAAGATTAATTGATATATAAAATTTTATCTAAAAATATTTTATAACTTAGGACGAACGAAGTAATAAAAATTCTACATTTTCATTGTTTGTCTAGACTTGGTTAACTTTTCTTTTTTCCTTATTATACCTTATTTGGTAAAATTTCATCTAAATTTTGTTCCACCTTCGAGATGTTTCCTCTAATTGTGTTTAATTTTCTCAATCTCAGATATCTCACTATTGAGAGATCCAACTTACATTAATCCCTCATTTTATTTTAAGTTAACTTAGGACTTGTTTGGATTTCAGTTGGATATGATTAATTATAAAAATAATTAATTAATATAATTAATTTTTATTATAATTGATTATATTGAAACAATCTATTCAGATATTATTTTTCTAAAATTAATTTTAACAGAATAAAAGATGTTGAAATGATTTAGTTAAAGTCAATTTTAACTATTTAAATTACCATAAAGGATATTATTTTTTAAAATTAATTTATTGATAAAGTTGTATATAATATTATTAAATTTGTTAAACTTTGTTTAAGAAGTAAAATATATTATTTACCATATATACCTGATTAATTATAAAATTTAAAATATATTAATACTAACAATTTAATATGTAAATATTGATAAAATTATATTTAATATTATTAAATTTTGTGAACTCTATTTAATAAATAAAATAGGCTAATGTTAATATCAATAATAATAATAATAATAATAATAATAATAATAATATAAATTTTGTGAATCTACTGACTAAACAATATGTGTAAAATAAAAATAATCAAGATCCATCAGCAATAACAAAATGAAAGATTTTTGTCGAAGAAAAAATAATAATATGAAAGTTGAAGAGGGAAGGCACTAAAAGTTGAAACCTACAGAACCCTTGAGTGACGCGACACAGTGGTAGACTGGAATAGCCAGTTTCACGACACTCAACTCTTTTCCTCCACTCCCGCGCGCAAAATAGAGGCTTAATTATACAATTTGTTGGAGGGGTACGCGTAGGAGGTAAAATTTCTGACAACTAATATATGAAGCTAACATTAAAATTGATTCTACTCTTTCCATTTAGGACGTTTTAAAAAAAAATTTCATTTTAAAATATAAAATACTTTACGTAAATTTAGATTTTATTAAATACATTAATTTTAATATTATTTTTTATAATTAATTTTCATTCATTTTATTTTTAATATATTAAATAATGAATATTTTTAAAATTTTATATTTTTATTTTGAAAAGATAAAATTATTAGGCATATTTAATAAGATTTATTAATACATGAAATTTTATCTAAAAATATTTTATCATTTAAAATGGAGAGAATGATAAGCTACTATTTCCAACTTACAGCAAAACATGGTTAAAGGACAAATAATTGATTATAAGATAGTCGTCCAATCAGACTGTTTAATATTTTCTAATTAAAAATAAAAACTTCATATCATTTTGGCAGTAGCTGCTGAGCTAACACTAATAGATACAGAGAAAACCCTCTCAGTAGTTTTAAGGGTTTCCAATGCCATAATAAACGCCACATAATAGATATGTGGATCATGAAAGAAAGAAAAAAAGAGACTCAATAGTATCAGGTTCAACCCCAACTTCACTATGTAGGAGAGGTTGGAGGATCGAACCTGGGAAGGCTCCCTTAGCGCAGTGGGTGCGGAAAATAACTTCTGAACTATCAGGAGGAAAGCCGGCTGGATTGTCGTGAGGTGGTTATGAGCCCAATCCATCACTCATAATAGTGAGCTTGGAGGGTGTGACTGTTAAAAAAAGCAAGCAAATGAACAGACTATAGATGAAAAGAGGAAGAAATAACGTAAAACCCGGTAAAAAGTTTCTGTATTTCTTCAGTAAAACTAAGTTTCTGCATTGCTTTAAAAAAAAAAAAAACAGAAAAGAACAGAAAAAACAGAGGGTGGATAAGAAATATTTCTGAACCTGGAACAGTTTGTTGTCACTTCTCAGGAAACGATCTTTTGTGTCTTGTTAGGATGAGTATCGTCTGAAATCTCAGTTGATTTGTGTGAATTTCTGTAGAGACAGATAGAGGGGAGGGGTCACTTTATTTTTTTTATTTTTTTTATTTTCTACTCCCTCCGGTCTCATTTATAAGTCTCATTTTAGAAGGTGTATTTGATCCCATTTATAAATCATAGTACGTCTTTTTAGGTAATATTTGAGAGGTATTTTCAAAATTACCCTTCATGAGAGAGAAAAAGTAACAGGACATTACTTTTTAGATTTGTTATATAGAGACATGTTTGAAATTTTACTTATTTTTATTCCTTGTACTTTTATTGTATTGGTATTGATGAGGCTGGTAAAAATGATTTATATATAGGACCGGAGGGAGTACATCTCTATTATTTAAATTATTTTATTAAATAATTTTTTTAAATGATAAAATTAATAAATAGTGAGGATGGAAAAGTGAAGGAAGATGAAGAGAAAAAAAGTAAAGAGATCCCTTTTTCGACGGAGAGAGACGGCACTATAGGGCGCCTGGTTGAATAGATTTCCGACTTAATAGGCCGAGGCATTTCACATCATCATTATTAAAGAGGAAATTTAATCCTCCAGGCATTTGGTATGTGGTGGATTATTTTCAAGGAAGATAAATAATGGGGGCAAAGGAGAGAGAACGTTCATGTTTTGATAAGTTTAATTTAAAATTAAGGTTATTTTTATCGTGAACTTTTTTTTCATGAATGGTAAATTAGCATATCGGTGAATTAAATATTTCATGTAATAATTAAACTCGTTAGATGAATCATGAATTTATTTGTAAATATTATTATTATTATTATTTATAAATTTTTACATACAATTTATAAGTCATTTATAAATTTTTATAAAACTAGTTTGAATTGTTAATATTTAAAAAATAATTTTAAAATTTTGGATAAATATTTATAAATAATAATGTTTAAATTATTAAATATTAAAATATTTATTAAATATTTTAATAATATTTATTAAATTTTATTTTAACAAGAGTTAAAGTACCCAATGCTTCTGAAAAAAGAATTTAGCAACAAATTACTACCAAAGGACATAATCAAAATCCTACCTATTATTATTGTGTGTGAGTTGCAGGCATATGTTATGTCAATAGAAAATGATAAAATTAATAGATGATTAAAGAAATGATTTTTTTTTTAGTCCTTAAAAAAAATTCAAAAAAAATTCTCTCACTAATTAATACAAGGTGCTTAATATTTTTTAAAAAAAGTTCAAAAATAAAAACAAACATTAACCATTTACTTTGAAGGCTTTTAAGCCTATTTAAAGGCTTGTATAAAAAAAATATTTTTAAATAGTTCTACAGGCAAATAGACCTTTAGCAGGCTTAGACTAATGTAATGTCTTTAGTTATACTATGTTTTTATTTTTAAATTTTTTTTATTGAAAGTAATTTTATTTAACATGCAGCTAAATGTAAACACATCTAATCCAAAGAGGTTAAAAAAAAAATTACACTAGTGGGATTTAATAATGGCAATAAAACCACCCACCCACGTACCCATTTTTTATATATATAACAACCCACCCATCACTTCTAACATATGGGAAGAGTGGGTATATATATATTGAAATAACTACAATCAGTTGCCCTTGACATCGCTCCTGTGTTTTTCTTCTGTGCTTCTATTTTAAATTATCTGTATTTTTTTTTCTAACAACAACAATATCATATTTGCTTCCAACATACAATTTTTTTTCATTTTTCTTTATTTTTTGTCTTTCATTTTTTAACACTTGCGTCGAAAAAAATTGTGAGAAATTAAAGGACATACCCTGGACGCACCATTTGTTTATGAAGCCAGGTTTATTCAACTATTTAACGATCAGCTCCTTGGCACGCTTGCAATAATAATATAAAAAAAAAAAACCACAAATTGCCTTATACAGGCCGTAAGCTCATGTTCAAGTTTCAGGCTTACAAAACCAAAACCTAGCCTAGCTTGAACCAGCTCATTTCCGTACCTACATTATAGAACACAATGAAGAAGAATAAAAAAAAAATCTTTTTTATATGAAAGAATGATAATAAAGTTCTGAAACTAAAAATTTATGATAATTAAGTCTCCCAACATAAATTTTAAAAAAAGTTATAAATATTAATTTAAACAGTTGAAAATAGGAATATAATCACAATTACAAATTAAGAGTTATATTTAAAAATTTAAATATTTTATTTGTAGATAAACCTCTGAAATTATGATTATCTGATTCAATATTTATCATCAATTTTTTTATAAAATTTTATTAGAACTTAATTGTTATAAACTCATTATTTTGAGATTTTATTAGCATTCTTCCTTTTTATATAACAAAAAAATATTTCAACTTAGCATTTGGATTTTCTTATCTAACTCGGTAAATTTTTAACTTATATGTAAATAAGGATATTTTTATTTATTAATTTTTTATTTCAATAAAAGAAAGAGTTTAAAATTTTACGATATTAAAATATCATGAATTTTAGCCAGAAGGTGTCACTGTCATTTTTCTTGTGTTTTATATTTTAGATTAATATTGAATGAATTGATGGATTTGAGTGACGTCACCTTCAACAATTTTGCATATGTCATCCTAATTATTGTTTTTTTTTTTGAATAAATGTCATATTAATTATGTGTGACATTTAATCCATTAGACTAGCAGCTGTTAGGTAAAGTAATAAAATGATCCTCCCTGACCAGCCACCTCAGAGCTCTTGAGCCGCACGATGGTGTGCCACGGCTTTACAACCCATGTGATTGATTTACAGCTATACTCTCTCTGTATCTATTTATTAAAAAAATGATATAATTTAAAAAAATCAGTTAATTATATTTAAAAATAAAAGAATTAGATTATAATACTTTTTATTAATTATATTAATCAAACTTTCATTAATTTTTTTTATGATTGTAAATTATGAAATTATGAGGAATAATTTAAAAAATTTATTATAAATATTTATTAAAAATATAATTTTATTTATATAAAAAATTAAAAATGATAGTTTCTTCTATAAGTAAAAAGAAAAGAGTATTTTATTAAATTAAAAATTAGTTAAGAAATTAATTAAATATTACCAAAACGTGAATCAGCCATGCTCTAGCTAAAATACGGCTAATTTGCTAGTCAAATTATAGGTGAAGTGATTATAATTAAAATAATCTCAAGTTACTGTGAGCAATTAGAGTTTCTATCCTTTAAATAAGTATTTTTTTTAAGGAAAAAATTGTCAAAAGGACTCCACCAAATTTGAGTTTACTCACAGGGACTTGGGACATTAAATTCTTTGCTAGCATTAATTGAATTTCCAAATGATCAAATTTTCCTTATGATTAAAAAAAAAAATGAAAGTTGCACAAGATTTTTTGCTGTCAATATGTTGTACAAAGTCCTTCATTATTAATATGTCATAAAGTCATTTGTGGTCAATATTTAATACAAGATTCTTCAATGTCAATATATCAAAAAAGATATTTTGGTGGCAATTTGTTGAGCCTAGAAGGTTGAAATACTTTTGAAGTAGATGCGATGTTTTTTCCATATATTCAAATATTACTTTTGCATATTCGAATATCTCTTGTTAAAATCTCTTAAGGACACATTTGGATACATATGAGATGTTTCTTTCACAATATGCAACTACTCTTCAGTATATTTTTTTTACTTTTTGTCAGAGCATTTAATGCATATAGTTATTATTTTCCCTAAGGCACCAACAACACACAAACCCATTGGAAAGCATTGTTTTATTGCCTCAAAAGGTGCAAAACACAGAGCAATGAAGACAATGACTAATTCATGAATCTAACAGATTTATTTTAATGATCAATTATAAATACGACTCATTTTTGAAGTAGAAGTAATAAGAGAAGTTGTTGAGCCAACTACATGCATTCATTTTCTAACAACCTTTTGCTAATATATTCATAATTTTGAAAGCTTAATTGATTGTATATTCACTCTAAGAGAGAGCTTTTACTATAGTAGTATTCGTTATTGAACTCACTATATTCATCTGTGTATTTCATGAAATAGAATAACTTAAGCTCAAGGAGTTTAAGATAATTTATAACCACCTTTGTAAGGGAGAGAGTTTCAGATCTAGTAAGAAGTCTACATCCTACTAAGGTAGCTAAGAGTCTGGTTTAATCTTAGTGGATATAGTGAGAAATCTCAAGGGTTCCTTGAGGACTAGACATATGCTCAAGTGGTTAAAACCAAATTAGGATAAATTCTCTGCGCACAACTTTTCTTCACCCAGTGTTGTTTGGTAATATTGTCCCTTACCTATCTTTATAATTGCTTAAATTACTTTAAATTTTAATTAGTCCAATGCACTCCCCTCTTGCACAGATTTTATAGATTTGGGATCCCAATTTCTAAAGAATTTCATACTTAGCCACTTTCTTTATTTTATTTAACTATGGTTAATCCTTTCTTCCATAGTAACTTTTGTTATTGGTCACTTTTGTTTTAATTACCATGACAATGTGTCTAATTGGTGGTGAAGTAAGTGGATAATTATGTGGTTAAAGTAAGGGACATTACACATCCCCTCTCTATAGAGTTATATCTTCCTCTTGAATGTTTCCATAAGAAGCTTTTTCATGGATTATCATCAGAATATTATATGCTCCAACCTTTAGTACAAGACATCCACAAGCTTGTAACTCTATTTGGCACAATGAGTTTAATATTTTGCATGATCTTCTCCTTTTATTACCTCATTGTCCTTTAGACTTTTTTACTACTTATGTATTGCAAACTATTGTTTATTAATGTTATTATTGATCTTTTTAAAAAAAAAAATTTGATTAGCTAAAGGTTCCCTCATTCAAAAACCCAAGCAAAGATGATGGTGAAGATTGGCCATACAAAGGGAGGTTCTTTGTATAAGAGCGAAGACAATGGTCCTAAAGGTCAAGAAGACTAAAAAACTATGGTCCTAATCGAGAAGGCATAAAGACAATGGTAAAAGTAGGAGAGAGCAGAGCATTGTATGGAAATCTAAGTCAACTTGCCTTGTTGAATTGGTAAATTGTTAAACCAGCATTGTGACCAATTTATTAAAAAGCTTTGTTTATGATTGGTTTGATCACAGTTTGACTACAGTTTTAACCATTAATTCTTGAATAAGTGTTTTTATTATTTCAACGACCGGTTTAATTTTAAATACCTTGAAGTGGAGAGCGGGTGAGCAAAGTGTGGAATAAAAATTTTTTTTATCAAAATCTCTCCATATATGAAGAGAAAATTTGGGTTGCACCTCATTTTCTCATTATTTTATCTTCCTTTCACTTTTGTTTCCTCATCTAAATAGAGGAAAATTTATATTGCCTTTGCATTCTTTTTTAGTTTTTCTTTCCTCTTTTCTCTATCTGAATATTGTATTAGGGATGGATGATTAATTTTTTGCTTCACCCAATATAGAAGGTATTCATTATAGGGTAAATGTGCAAATTTAGTTATAAACTATTTCCCGAGGAGCACTTGATATTCTATACTATAAGGTGGTACAAAATAAATCATCAACTATATAAAACAGAGTGCCTAACACCACTCGTTAAATAGATGTTAGTTGACATTTAACAAAAATGCTTTCACTAAGAAATGCCCAATTCATTTGTCCACATCATCACCCTGCATCCTTCAAGGCATAAGAGACTCAGTCCCTATCACTTTCTACTCCACCAACTTTACCAACATCGTCTTTTCTATGTTAGATATAATATCTCAATTCATATATAATCGAATAAGATAGAATAAAGTAACATGTACATACTTAAAGAATTCATGATCGCTTATGAGAGACACCTCGATTACCTCAAGTGTAGACAGATGAACAACCCACTGAACCCCAATAGTCTTCAAAGAGTGCAAAGATAATGGAGTAAATGAAACTATCATATGTTTTATTGGTTATTGACTGATCAACTTATAAGGATCAAATCAGTAACTGCTTTATTAAAATAATTAATTAATTATATTCCATTATCTCTAACTCAGTTAAGAGATAGAGAATAATTGACAGCTAGACACACTTATGTGGTCCACCTATCACGGTCCACACACGATCATAAAAATCAATTTATTTAGGCTTATTAATTAATGTTAATCCATAAATATAAATATTCCAATAATCTCCCACTTGAATTGCATTAATTAAGCAAATTGTATAAACAAGCCACAAATAAAATTTGAAAAATAAAACTTTACAAAATCACTAGATCCTATGGGAAAACAAGTGATATAATGTCTCATAATCTAAATAAAATATGAAATTTTATTCTAACACAGCTAAATAAGATAACAGCATAAATCACTGATTCCTATGGGAAAACAAGTAACATGCATAGCATACCACAACAGAATCATCAAATCCTATAGGGATACAAATGATATAAATGCATCTAACTGAATTGAATATAACTCATAAAAGAAAAATAAAGCTTAAAGAGAAATTGCAACATAAAAAATTCTTAGACTCCTACTAAACTAGGGCATCAAAAGGAATTCACAATACCCATACAAGTTACATGATTTTGAAAAACTTTTATAGGTAAGCCCTTGGTCAACGGATTTGCAAGCATCTGCGTGCCAAGAATGTGTACCACACGAGTCTGAAACTCAGCAATTTTCTCTTTCACAAACATAAGTTTGATATCAAAATGTTTTGTACAATTGGAATTTCTGTTGTTATTAGCTTAGTATACTACAATTTGTTATCATAGTAAATAGTTAGAGGACATGATATTGACTCAACTAAGCGCATGCCAGATATGAACTTCCTTAGCTAATAACTTGATGTGTAGTCTTAAAACAAGCAATATACTTAGCTTCCATAGATGAAATTGCTGTAAGTGTCTATTTCACACTTTTTCAAGAAACAGCTCCTCCTAACAACATGAAAATGTAGCCAGTTGTGGACTTTCGATCATCTAGATAGGAAGCAAAGTCTAAATTTGAAAAAGCCAATAATTTCAAGATCTTCTGATCCTTTAAAGTCATAATCAGAATACGTAACAACCTTAAGAGAATTTGACCTTCTGTAGGTCAACATATAATTTTTTGTACCTTCATTAGTGTAAAAATCATTGGCAAATGCATTTTTGGCGATAGAAGATGCTGTGTAGTAGAAAATTATATGATAGTAAATAAACATTTTTTACTACAGGTTAAAAGAAATTGTGGCAAAATATAATATTTTTCGCCACAGGTGCCATCTGACTTGTGGTGAAAAATACAATAGTGAAAAATATAATTTTTCACCACAAGTGGTCTCGGACCTATGGCGAAAGATCTCATCTTTCATCACATGTTCAAGACTGAGATCTTTCGCCATAGGTCCGAGACCACTTGTGGCGAAAAACACAGTGGCGAAAAATTATTCTAGAGATCATTTATAGCCACAGTTCTATCAACAACTGTCACCATAAATGACTTTTTACCACAGTTATTGTAACAACTGTAGCCGTAAATACTATATATTTTTTTACTCGTACAGTTATATCTATATACATCCCTTACTTACAAAACCTGCATTAATTAAGAAACAATAGCTCTAAAGACCAATACAAATATATTTGGTGAACACATGAACTAAATTTACATTTCCAATACAAAATATCTAGAAAGTTTTTACTTTAATTCTGTTAATTTTAAGAAAAAATTAGACCATAAATTGCGTATATGTCTCAACTCTTGCTTAGAATATGGCTCTAAACTTTGGAAGTGTTGCAAATTCAATAACAATATATGCATGAATAATAACTCAAGTATATGAAAAACTTCATAATTATAAATCGTCATTTATAAATTATTCTATACTTCCTAGTTGTTGAGGATACTATAAAGAAAATAAAAATAATTAAATTTACTAAACCAATATTATAATCTTCATTCTAATTAAGGAATAGATTTGAAATACTTACTTGCATTGGTATAAACTTGATTTCATTTTTTTTCTTGTCAACCATTCCCGCTAACTTTCAATATGTCGCTAAAGATCTATTATCAAATATACATACTTAGAAAATATTAAATATATATTATTAATAATATAATAGAATTATTTAAAAACTTACAATTCAATCAAAGACTTCATGTCATCGCTTACTTTCCTTTTCAGTGAACAAAACCAATATATAGTATTTTCATATGGGCAAATGATAGGAAGCATCCAATGATGACTATAATATATTAATTTATATTAATATCACATTATTAAGCAATTTTTTCATAAATTAAGCGACAAATTTAAAATTTGATACCTCTCAATAATTGGTAAAAACTAACATCTCTTCTTTTGCTTACACATCGTCTTTTCAATATAAGAAGCTCTTTGATTCACTTTGCCAATAGAGGTTAAAAGTAGAGATAAGAACCCATAATTCTCATCGACACCGAGTTCGATACATATCTTGTGAAGGTACCTTTGATAATTAGACATACATTAGTAATAAAATAAAAATATCAAATATTAATTTAGAAATAAAAAGAATACTTACATGATAAAAACTTGAATTATTGACAAGTCCAACCAATCAAAAATAATGAGGTCACTAATATCTTTCTGGCAACTCTAAAAGTAATAGGCTTCCCAACAATCTTTTCGATTACGTTAATTTTATTAGAAAATTCATTCATGTCAACCACCACTGAAGCCAATCATTTTAAATCATCTTGCATCGGCTGGGGATTGAAACCCAAAGATTCTTTTGATTATAAGAGTTTCTATAATTAATATATAATAAAAATTAGAAATACCTATGTTATTAATTAAAAAAATTAAAAATTGTAACATTTTCATACCTCTTCAGTAACCTGTCGGACTAGCTTTTTCAACCAAATAATGAAATTATGTTGAGCTTGTCCTATTGTTTCCACCTCCTCAGTAGGAAATAGTACAGGAGCATTAGCATCCACAACCTCTTCAATCATCACCTTTACTTGGTTATGTTATATTTGTTAATGGTAGACTGTAGTTGCATGGTTATACACCTTTCTATATGCAACTACTCGTTTGCTATGATCCTTTACATAAAGTATGCATGGCATTCCTTGATCTGATAGACTAAGATCACACACTAGCTCTATAGCACCATCATAATTCAATGTTTGTTGTGGTTGCATTTGCAAGTTATTAATCATTGATTGCATTTTCATCATCATGCTTGACTTGCATTTCGCTATCATCATTTGCACTTGCCGGATTGGTACAAGATTAGAAGGTGGAGGTCCAAAATATTGTCTTATACCCATACCTTTAGGAAACCCCCTAACATGGCCGGGGTGCTCTTCACTCCCTAAGGCCGTGGTCAATATATCCTTACTACCAGTAGACGCAAAGGTCTCCTCGGATGATGCTTTTATAAGAGTATCCTAGAATATGGAACCAAGTAGAAATTAATGTAAGTAATAAATTTTAATTATATGATTAGGATATTGACTATAAAAATACTTACAATTTTCTCAGCTACTTCTCTAGCCTCCGAGGAAATAAAATCTCCCTTTTTATTCATCTATCATCTCCTCCATGCTTGAGCATGATTAACAGGAGATGGAGGAGAAACATTTTCAATATTATGAACTCTCACCGCTTGTCTTTTAGCTTCCCACTTCTCTTGATTCATTATATCATAAATATATGCGTACCCTCCTCGAGACATAATATGGTTGTATAGATTTTTCTTTTGACACTCTTGACCTTTTTGACTTTTTTCCTATTAACAAATAATGAAAAGCATTTGTTAAAAATAAATCTTCACTAACATTAAATAAATTGTCATATTCTTCCTTTACTTACTAAAAGCTTGGGATCCTGTCTACTGTGAATAAATTTTATCCACGTGTCATAATCAATAAATGGATATTTCTCCCAAGGTTTTTATGTGTTGGCATCATTGTCATTATCATCATTTTCGTTGTCATTCTTAGGAAAGACATATTTTTTAGTAAGCTTGGATTTAAAATTCCTCCATCGATCTCCAGCATACTTTAACCACTTGTCTTTTAAAAATGAAGTTTCCTTGATGTCATAAGTAATCTACAAAATAATGCATATCAATAATAAATTTAGTAACAACATATATTTAAAAAAAATAGATATAACATATAACAATAGGAATATCAATATAAATTCTCAAAAATCGTTTGTCACTTTCATTGACATCATCCCACTCTTCCTCCAAGATGCTGATTTTTTGATATGCCACCAATCCTACAAAACTCTTAAATATGTTTCCTTTTTTCTTATCAATTGGTTGGCCATTGTTATCAAAATCAAGATGAATTTTTCCATAAATTTGAGCTAACTTAGTAAGTCGTGTGGCTTCTCTTTTACCTCTTTTAGAATTTTTTTTTATCAGTGATTGGATTCTCCATAATTTTCCTAAAACAAATAAGATAAATAAAATCAGTGGCAAGAAATATAATAAATTTAAATTAAAAAATGAAAGTATAAAAAATAAAATCAAATAAATCAAAAAAAGTCTTATTATATTCTGTTACCCTTATAAAAATATTTTAGTTCTCCCATAGACCTTCATTATGATTAGTTCTAACATCATATACGTCATCTTCATCTTCCACATCCAATAGGGGCGGGGTTGGCACAAAAGGAGGAATTTCTTCAATATCAAAACTCATTTCATCATTCTCACCATGACTAAGGAGACTTTTTTCCAATAGAACCACAGATAACCTCTTATCAACTAGATCAGTGACATAAAAAACTTTTTTTGCATGAGTTGCCATTATAAAAAGGCTCATCCTTATGTTTTGCCTTATTAAGATCCACTAAAGTAAAACCCAACTTGTCTTCTTGAACACAATTCTTAATATCAATCCATCTACACTTGAAAATAGGCACCTTAAATTTGAAGTAGTCAACTTCTCATATCTCTTTAATGACCCCAAAATATGACGAGGATGCCAATGTTAGATTTTTATCTTTTACATTAGAAAAATGAGTTGCTTCAGCTATTACCATTACCCCACTATTTTGCATGGTGCTATTGTCATCCTGTATTTTTGTATAGAATGAATATCTATTAATGTCATATGCACTCTAAGTAGTAACATCAAAGCTAGGCCTACTAGCTAACCATCTTATTGCTTTTGAAACATTAGACTTCTTACGATCCTCCTTTACCTTCACCTTAAACCAGAGTAAAAAATGTCTATTGTGCTCACTTAGC
Source organism: Prosopis cineraria (assembly GCF_029017545.1). Taxonomy (NCBI): domain Eukaryota; kingdom Viridiplantae; phylum Streptophyta; class Magnoliopsida; order Fabales; family Fabaceae; genus Prosopis; species Prosopis cineraria. The sequence goes on along the minus strand of NW_026555343.1, from coordinate 16,573,309 downwards.
AACCATTTATTAGCCTTTTTAGGATACTAATCTCTTAATTCCTTTTTGTGTACATCCAAATAATCTTGCACATCATTGGTGTTATTCAAGATGTACAAGTATGCTTGTTGCATTTCTTCATGAGTCATGCGCTTTACTTTCATGCCTCATGTCCCTTGCCCTTCAACTTTCACTCCCTTGTGGTGAGATTTGAGAACATTGATAGATTTGACTTCAGATAGGTATTGAGTGCAAAACTTGAAAACCTCCTCAGCAATGTATCTTTCAACAATAGAGGCTTCCAGATAATGGGGATTCTTTATATAACCTTTAAGAATTTTCATGTACTGCTTAAATGGATACATCCAATGTAGATAGACAGGACCACAAAACTTTTCCTCCCTTACTAAATGTACAATTAAATGTACAATGATGTCAAAAAAGGAGGGAACAAAATACATTTCTAATTGACACAAGGTAATGACAACATCATTTTGCAACTTATCTAATTTTTCAGGATCAATGACTTTGTTGCAAATTGTGTTGAAAAAGAAACATAGTCTAATGATTGATTTTCTCACCTTTTCCTCTAATATGTCTCGAATGGCTACTGGTGACAATTGTTGCATTAGTACATGGCAATCGTGAGACTTCAAACTAACTAATTTTAAATTTTTCATTGATATAAGGTTCTTGACATTTGAAGAATATCCTTGTGGCACTTTAACATCATGTAGACACTCGCAAAAACTTCTTTTCTCTCTTTTAGACAAAGTATGAGGAGCTGAGCTTATGTAAGTCCTCTTTCCTTCTGCTCTTGAACCCAAGTTTGTTCATATTCCCATGTCAAGTAAGTCTAGTCTTGCTTTGACTCCATCCTTGGTCTTTCCCTTCATATCTAATAGTGTTCCAATGAGACTGTCGCATATATTTTTTTTCTACATGCATCACATCAATATTGTGTCTCACCTCAAGGGTGCTCCAATAAGGGAGATAAAAAAAATTTACCTCTTCTTCCACTAATTCTTTTGAGCTTCCTTTTTTTGGCTCTTACCAAATACCACATTAATGTCTTTGACCTGTTCATATATTAAGCTTGTAATTAATGGCTTTGGAGCTTCATCATACTCTTGATAGCCATTGAATGATTTCTTCTGCTTACGATAAGAATGGTCTCATCTCAAGAATTTTTGATGACCAAGATAGACTGTCTTTTTCCCATGTTTTAGTTGTTAATGGGATATATTTTCTTCACAGATAGGGCATGCTTTATGCCCCTTCACACTGTATCTAAACAGGTTTTCATATGTAGGAAAAACATTTATTGTGCAAAAAATCATAGCTCATAACTTAAAAAACTCATTCCGATATGAATCAAACACATCCACACCTACCTCCCACATCATCTTTGAATCTTCAATCAATGGTGCCAAGTAAACACTATGTTATTTCCTAGTTTTTTAAGGCTTGAAATCATCAAAGACAGTGTGATATATTTACGTTTCATGCATAACCATGGAGGTAGATTATAAATCACTAACAGAATAGGCCATGAGCTATTTTGACTACTAAGATTGTCATAAGAATTCATGCCATCTGTACATAGTCCAAGCTTGAGATTTCTAGGCTCATTACGAAATTCAAGAAATGATTGATCAATTCCTTTTCATTATGGAGAATCGGCTAGATGCCGGAGCATGCCATCAATTTTTCTCTCATCAACATGCTATCGCAAGTTCTTATCCTCATTTGGATTAGTGAACAAGTGCTTAAACCTCGGTATTATAGGAAGATACCACAATACCTTCACTAGAGGCCTCTTAGTAATAGAATCATCACTACCATCTATTTCTTTTACTTTGTAACGTGATGCCCTACAAACTGGGCACACATCTAACACTTCAAAATTATTTCTGTACAATATACAGTCATTAGGGCAAGCATGTATCTTTTGGTACCCTAAACCCATTGGACATAATATTTTTTTTGGCTACATAGTAACTACCCAGAAGTGTGTTACCCTTTGGAAGCATCTCTTTCAATAATTTAAGCAACTTTGTGAAGCTCTTATTGCTCCACCCATATCTGGCTTTCAAGTTGAACAACTTTAACATCTCTGTTAGTTGTGTATATTTTGTACACCCTCGATACAAAGGAGTTTCTAAATCATTGCATAAGCTATCATATTTATGCACCTTTTCAATAGCTTTAATGCCAATGTCACATAACATATCCTCTATTTGATTACCAAAATCCATATCATCATTCTCAACTTGTGGTGTACTACATTTTCTAGATTCACCATGCAATACCCACTGTTTATACGCTTTATAAAACCCAAAACAAATTAGGTGATCTTTAATCTCCATAGAACTTTGTCACAACCCATTCAAGCACTTAACACAAGGACAATAAAACAATCCTTTGTTATTAGAAACATTGTTCTTTGCAAATTCTAAAAATTGATCTACCCCCTCCTCATATTCATCACTTGTTTGCAAAGCATCTATCCAACTATGGTTCATCATTACCCATTCCAAAAAAGCAAGATCTTATTCAACAACGGCATCATAACAATTTATAAAGTGAGATTTTTGAGACACTAAATCTTTCAATTCTATCAATTTAATGTTACTAAAATGCCAATTTTAACAAATTTTAAAAATATCAATTATTTAACTTCAAATTAATTATACTAAACATAAAGAAATTAATATCATGAAAATTTTAAAAAAAATCAACAACATAACAACTTATAAATTAATATTTTCTCGGGCACTAAACCCTTAATTTGATCAATTTAAGTAAACCACGATTGATATTTTGATAATTATCAACTCTAATCAATAATTAATAGTATAATTTATGATAATGGGGTTCACAATTCATCCCAACAAACAATCTTAAAAAGAAATTAATTATACTAAACATAAAGAAATTAATATCATGGAAATTTAAAATAAAATCGATAGCATAACAACTTATAAATTGAGATTTCCTGAGTACCAAACCCTCAATTTGATCAATTTAAATAAATTTTAATAATTATCAACGCTAATCAACAATCAATAGTATAATTCTTTGAAGAAAAAATTAAAAAAAACTTAAAAAATAACAAGAGGCGAGCTGTAATCAAAAAAATAAACTAATTAAGTAGTAATAAATAATAATTAGTAATAATCAAAATTTATCCTAACAAATAAACTTACAAAGAAAAAAATAGTAGCAAAAGGAAATAAAAAAATAGTAAAAAAATTAGAAGCTGAAAATAATTAAGTATAAAAAAGTAGCTAAAAAATTTCCCAAAAAAAAACCTTATGGGTGAAATTCAGAAGAGACAGCAGTTAGCGTCGGCGACAGTGGCTGGAGAGGTGGAGAGACGAGCTGTGGAAAATGTAGCTAGAGACGAGCTGTAGGAAAGGCAGCTAGAACCTATGGGTGGAGCTGGAGAAGAGGCAGAGCTAAGGAATGACAATAACGACGGCAGCATAGGAGAAGGGCTACAGCTAAGGGAAATGAGCTGAGAGAAACGAGCTAAGGGAAATAAAGCTATGGGTGAAATCTGAGATGAAGGCGCAACGCTATCTGAAGATGTCTAAATTCAGACATAATTAATATGTCTGAAATTTAGACCTACATTCAACAACAGGCGCCCTCGCGCCTGTTGCCGTAGATGTCTGAATTTCAGAAATATTAATTATATCTGAAATTCAAACATATTAAATATGGATGTTTTTATTGATAAAGTAATATTTAAGACAAATTAATTTACCTAAAATAAGAAATACTTAAGGAACATAATTTATTAGAATTATATTATTAATTACTAAATTTTATTTTAATTTATTAAAATTAAATTTTTTAATAAATAATTTACTTATTTATATCTTAATTAATTTAATTTATTATAGTTATTTTTCAAATTAATTACATTTAGGCAATAAACAATTGAGTAATAATTTACTTTAACTAATTAATTAAATTAAATTAAAATTAATTAAATTAATTTACTTTAAGTAATTTCATTTATGGCGACAGTTAATCTTAGAACTGTGGCTATAAATGAAATACATAAGCATTTAATTATGAAAAAGCCACTTACTCATATATTGCCACAAGTTTTTGAGAAACTATGGCAAAAAATGTGTCATTAAAATTCTATTTTGTACTAGTGCTTGAAGACACCTTATAACTTTCTTAGTAGCCTTCCAATGATTCGGACCTAGATCATTTAAGTATCAACTAGTACTCAAATGGCAAAGGCTATATCTAGTCGAGTACATATTTGAACATATATAAGGCTGCTAACAGCGAAAGCTTATGGTATCTTTCTCATTTTAGCCCTCTTCTTATCATCCTTGGGACACCATAACTTTAACAATAGTTTACCTTTCTGAATAGGAGTAGGTGAGGAAGAACATGAATCCATTATGAATTTCTTAAGTACCTGCTCAATATAGGTGGTTTGTGATAAACCAAGAACACTACGAGATCTATTACGATGAATTTATACCCTAAAAACAAAGGAGGCTTCACCCATATCCTTTATGTCAAAATGGCTAGACAATAGGTGTTTTATCTTATTGAGGAAATCTATTAAATTTCTGGCTAACAAGATATCATCAACATAGAGAATAATAATGAAAAAATTATTCCCATCAAACTTCTAATAGATATACTGATCTGAGACATTCTCAATAAAACTAAGTGAGATGATAACTTCAAACTTCAAATACTATTGCTAAAGGCCTGTTTTAGCCTAAGATAGATCTCTTCAATCTGCACACTAGATGTTCTTTACTAGATTCAACAAAACTATTAGGTTGTGTCATGTAGACTTCTTCATACAAGTTGTCATTCAAGAATGCAATCTTGACATCCATCTAGTAAAGATCAAGATCAAACTATACAACTAAAGCCATTACCACTGTAAAAGCAACTTTAGTGGATATCGGAGAAGTCTCTGTGTAATCAATACCTTCTTTCTAGTTGAAGCCCTTGGTTACAAGTTTGACTTTATATCTATCAATTTCACTTGTAGCTCCTTGTTTTGTTTTAAAAACCCACTTGCAACCCATCGATTTGAAACCCTTTAGTAGCTCTACAAGCTCTTATACGTGATTACGATATATAGAGGCAATTTTTTTTACTCATAGCCTCCAACCATTCAGAAAAATGTGAGCTAGAGATAGCCTCTTGATAAGATATTGGATCTAAACAATCAATAGTATTTGAATCAAATTCCTGTAAATACACCATGTAATCATCTAGAATAGCAGACCTATGAACCCTTTGGGATTGTCTTGGTTCAACAACCAGATCCTCATTACCCTCTGAAGGTGGTTCATCTTCAGCTTCATCTTGATCTATGACATTATTTCTATCAATATAAGGGGTTGTCACGATAGACAAAGGCAAAATACTACTTTCATCATGTAAAGTAATATGCCTAGGCACAAAGCTCCTATTGTCTAAGGCATCTTTAAAGAAATAAGCTCGGTCAGATTCAACAACCCTAGTAGTGTGATTTAGACAATAGAATCTATACCTACGAGATTCGATGCAATAACCAATAAAGAAACCATTAATAGTTGTAGCATCAAACTTCATTTGTTGTGGATTGTAGGGTTTTACTTGTGCCTTACAACCCCAAACTCTCATATAATTCAGTGCAGGAGTCCTTTCAAAATACAACTCTTATGGAGTCTTTGGAATTGTCTTGCTAGGAACTTGATTCACAATATAAATAGCAGTTTTAAGTACATCACCCCACAAGAATTTTGGTAGTGAGGAGTGACTGATCATGCTTCTAACCATATTCATGAGAGTATGATTTTGCCTTTCTATAATCCTATTCTACTGCGAGGTAGTATACTGAGCTTTAATGCTATACTCTTGAAGTTACAAAGCTTTAATGCCTGCTAGTCTCAGCATATCTCCTATAAAATTTTCCTCCTCTATTAGATCTCACACATTTGATTAACTTCCCAGATTTCAATTCGACTGCTATCTTAAAGGTCTTAAATGCATTAAGAGACTCACCCTTTCACGCAAGAGTTCAATCCATCCATGATGAGAGTAATCATCTGTGAAGGTGATGAAATATCTAAAACCACCTATAGCCAGAGGTTTAATAGGTCCATAGATGTCAGTATGGATTAGGTTTAAAGTGTTTTTAGGCCTCTTTGCCCCTTTGATTTTAGCTCTAGCAGGGAATTTTTCCTTTATGTAGTCAACACAAGTCTTAAAATCTAAGAAATCAAGATCTTGTAAGATACCTTGCTTGGCCATGTGTTCCAATCTCTCTCTAAAAATATGACCCAAACCACGATGCCATAACATAAAAGAATTATCGTTGGGTCTTTTATGTTTATGCCCAATAGCAGCATTAATTTATAGATTAAAAAGTTTGAGTGATCAATCATTCAATCAATATAAACCATATATCAAGGAAGCATAACCAACATTAATAGAATCAAAACAAATATCAATTTTCCCATTTCCTTGGAAGAATGAATAATCACAAATATTCAATGCAGAAATTAAAAATAAATTTCTCTTCGCAGAAGGTACATAAACAACATTATTCAAATTTAAAACATGACCAGAATTTAAATATAAAGAAATAGTTCCAATGCATTCAACTGATACTTGGCTCCCTGCTATGCCAAAGACCGATCTCTGTGCCTTACTTAGAACCTTCTAGTTTCTTAGCCCCTATAGAGAATTCACAATATGTATAGTGGCATCAGAATCTAGCCACCATGAGTTAAAGAAAGTTTCAATGGTGTTAGATTCAAAATATACTAGAGCTAGAGGAGCAGTTTGAAGAATTGTACCTTCACTTTCTTGTTTATTCTTAAGTTAGAAGCAATTAGCTTTAATGTGGCTGAGTTTCTTGCAATAATTGCATAACCTCTCAAAGGGTTTCTTTCTTAGTTTCTCACTCTTATCGCCATCCTTCTTAAAAGTTAGATTATTAGGCTTTGGAGCCTTTGGGGCCTCAGGCTACTTCCTTTTTTTCTCATATGACCCTCCGGATTTGTTGCTAAAGTCATAAGAAACATAGTTTACTAAGTAAGAGGAATTCTTTTTTATAGCTTCCTCTTCTTAAGTGACTATTGATATTATCTGGCCAAAAAACCATTCAGCTTTTTATGAGTTGCATGAAGTCCTCAAAAATACGTACTCCAATGGCAATGATTGAAGAATACGATAAACTAAGGTACTTTTACCCAAGTCAATTTCATATGATTTAAGCTGGTTATAGTAATGAACATGCTTCAAAATATGCTCCCTGACACTAGATACTCTATCATATCGAGTATTATCAAGCAATGACAAATAGTAGTTCTTTCGAGTCTTATCAAGCTTCTTGTATTTGTTACCAACGGCTTTCAAGTATTCCACTACAGTATCCTTTTCAAGAATACTGTCCTTAATTTTCTTTTCAATTGTGTACTTGATGATCACTAGATAGATCCAGTTGGACTTACTCCATTATTTATGGAAGGCCATTTCAAAAGCATTGGACTTGGAAGAGAAATCCAAAGGTTTGGGTTCTCTTAGAGCTGAATCTTTTTAAAAAATGGTAACATACATATTTAGGGACTTTCTAGTCATCATAGTTAGTCCCATTGAGAGCCTTCACAAAGGATATTTTCACAAAAATAGAAACTGAAATTGCAAAATAAAAAATGGGAAATATTAATTATATGTGCAAAACATAATTATAAAATAAAATTCCCCAACAAGTGATTATCAATTATGCAACTATAATCATGCACCAAGAAGGCTCAAATACCATAAAGATTTACCTCATATAAAAGTTCACATAAAATAATGCATTAAATATTTGCATACTTATAAGGTGCAACAAATATTTAACACATTAAAAGAGTGCGATTATCCTATCTTCAAAACCAACTATCAAAATCATATTAATAATATCACACCTATGGGGTATGTCCATTACCAATGTTACAAGATCTTAAGCATCACCAATAATTCACAAAGTCACAAATTTTATGACCTTAGGCTAAAACAAAAAATTAGTTTTAAAAATCCTTGGGTCTTTTGGGAATTAGAAAATAAATTTAAGACTTAAGTGGAATTTTGAAAGGTGTCTAGGGGTAAATTGGTAATTCTGGAAGAGATTTGGGTCCAAAACGTAATTCTAGATATTAAGGGACTAAAGTGTAATTTCTAAAAAAATTTTGGGGTCACAGTGTAAATCCTAAAAATTATGAGCCGAAGAAGGTAATTTAAACTGGGGCCAAAATGTAATTAACAGAAACAACATTTTTTTTAATAATACTACTATTGGGCCAAGATTAAGGCCTAGTATGTTTAAGTGAAATGGTCCATTTCACTTCTAGCCTATTTCCTCCTTTTCCTTTTTTTTTTTTTAAATTTGGGCCCAAACCAAAGTATGGGTCCTTATCAGACTAAGCCGAATCCCTAAGACCCAAGATTTGCTTTATCTAACCTAGTTTATTCTTCTCTTCCAGTTGCCACAAGCCAGAGATCTAGAGGACGCCATCAGGGACTAAGTGACTAGCCCATGACGGTGATGCTGTGATCCCCGATGACGTCGACTTCCAACGATGACGCAACAGTCATCACCGATGGTCCAAAACTCTTTTTTTGGTGATGGCAAACAACAAAATAGTGATTTGTAGAACATTTCTCAACCTTCAAACAATACCATTTTCAGCAATTTCGACAACAAAAGCATTAAATTCTATCCATGGCACAGCGAACATAGCAACACAAAATCGTGACATTTGCTATAGCTTTTTTTTTGTGGCATAAAGTAGTGTCTTATAGCCAACTCTTCATGAGCTATCATGAAGAGATAACATGAAGGTGAAGAATCAGAGATGATGTGAACAGAACCTCGTATAGCGACCTTCACATGACCTTGACAGCTTTGAAAGAATTTTCACACAATATGAAGAATTCTAAAGTATTGTGACAGTGAAGAAGATGGGATACTTCACCATAGGTAAGGATTTCTAGACTAGAAACTCATGAAAAAATCCAAACAAACAACAAGTAATAATATATGATCATATTAAAGTGAAAAATAAAATTCAACATGATATGCAAAAGAGGTTGAATTGAGATATACAAACTAATATTCGTAACTTTGGCTCTGATGCCACATGTTAGATCTAATATTTCAATTCACATATAATCAAATAAGATAGAATAAAGTAACATGTGTGTACCTGAAGAATCCATGACCACTTACTAGAGACACCTTGATTACCTTGAGTACAGACAGACGCACAATCTACTGAACTTCGGTAGTCGTCAGAGAGTGCAGAGATAATGGAGTAGATGAAACTATTGTATGTTTTAGTGGTTATCGACTGATTGACTTATAAGAATCAGATTAATAACCACTTTAATATAATTAATTAATTATATTTCATTATCTCTGACTTAGTCAGTTAAGAGATAGGGAATAACTGATGGCTAGTGGGTTGTAGGTTAGGCCTCTGCCTATTGGGCTCACTTGTGTGGTCTACCTATCACGGTCCACACAAGATCATAAAGACCAATCTGTTTGGGCTTATTAATTAATGTTAATCCATAAATATAAATCTTCCAACATTCTATTGTCGTGAAAGTCACCGTCCCTTCTTCCTTCATGATGGTTCTCATTTCATCAGCAATTATAATGTACAAGCCCTTTTAGTAACTCTCGATCCTCATCACCTCCCACACCACTGACATTAAAAATTTAGTCCCATTTTAATAACCATCTAGGAAGAAATCAATGCCATACATACACAAATCAAAAGGTCACGAACTTCATAATCGCAAGGCTATGATCGTTAGGTTTTGCTTTTTATTTATTTGAGATAAGCATATTGGCTCCAGTGACCAGTAAGGCAAAGGTGTTATTGGTGGCTTCTAGTTTGGCTAGTATGTTGGAGAAGAAGTTCAACACATTCACTTTTGAAGAATCCTTGTACACGAACCCATTTACTTTAATAGCTATATCTTTACAAGCACTTTCAATATTAGAGTGGTTGAAACAATAGAAAGCAAACTTGAATTTAGTGTCAACAAGACACTATTCGATGACTTGGGGCAACATATTTTAAAAGAAACTCAAACCAGATGAATCAAATCAATCACTCGTGTGGAGGATTTTTAAAAAATAAGTTTAGCCCATCTTTTAGTTAAAGCAAACTACAAAAAGGGGAGATACCAGAGGTGAGATCAGCAACACAGAGGTCTAGGAGAGGATCGAGATATGATATGATGACAACAGCAAAGACCATCACAAGAGTGAGAAGCAACAATGAGAGGGAGAACTTCATAGTTTAAGGAATAATAAAGCAAAATAGTGAGGAAGCAAAGGAGACAGAGGTGAGAAATAGACCATGGAGATGATTGAGGATGTGAATGTGAAAGATTTGGATAAATGTCTGTTAGTTATAAATGGACATAAGGTTATAGTTGCTATCTTTTGTGGCTAAACTTATATCTTTACCCTTGATTATAATTATTGATCCATATGATTAACCACCTAATGCAGTAATTGGTATGTATTAAATAGTCACTATTAAATTCTCAATGTTAGAGTTGTTCATTTTTAGCATTGAATTTATTTTTCAATTTGCAACTATTCCCTACCATTAGATGAGGAATTCAACATGGTCTAGCTGAAAGCTACAAGAAATAAATGTGAAGAGGACAAGATCTTGTTTTGTGATGTGCACTTTACACGTTTAATAGTATTGAACTAGTTTTGTAAATTGTCATTTGTTGCCTAAATTTGCAACAGTGAAACTTGAGTTATTATATATATTTCAAGCCTCTTATATATTATTCACACTCATTTCATTTTTTCTTATTCGTTGGTTGTCACACCCTAAAAGTTTAAATGTGACCGGCATGAGATATATGTACAAATATACATCCCTTAAATCTTGATTAAGGAAACTCTAATGTAATATTTTAATTCATTTGAAATAGAATTGGAATTCATTGCAACATTTTTATGTAAATAAAAGATTTCTAAACCTTTTGTAAAAATTTTAGCAGAACCTACCTTCTCAATAAAGCCTCCCAAAAACAAATCTACAACTATTTTACAAAATAATAGCAATAGCAAGGAGCAAAACTCCATTCCTATTAGCAAATGACCAAACTATAAATAATAAGGACGAGGACCCTAACTACAGCTTATATGGAGCACCTGACATAAGAATTAACAAAATATAATACATGGGTTTAAGTTTATATTAAAAGAAGATTAATGTACAATTCCTCACTTCAACTGAATATAGCCCCTTAATGATCAGCGGAAGGTACAATATCAGTTAACATAATTGAAACCAAAATAATAATTTTCAGTAAATAACATCACAATATTAAATAATTAAATATAAATAAAAGAAAAATTTAAAATAATTATGTAAGTTAAAGAGACAATGATCTTCACAGAAATTTAATAAATTTCACAATAATAATATGAAAGATTTTTGTCAAAGAAAAAATAATAGTATGAAAGTTAAAGAGAGAGGCACTAAAAGTTGAAACCCACGGAACCGTTCAGGGATTCGACACAGTGGTAGACTGGAACAGCCAATTTCACACCCAATTTCATGACACTCATGTCCTCTCCTTCACTCCCACGTGCAAAATAGTGGCTTAATTAATAATTATACAATTTGTTGGAGGGGTATGTGTGGGAGGTAAAATTTCTGACAACTAATATATGAAGCTAACGTTAAAATTGTTTCTAATATGCTCCCACCAAGGTAGGTGAGTGTGGATTTTGGTATCTCTGTTGGAAGATACTTCTTGTAATTTTATTTATAAGGTAAAGAAAAAAAAATTAAGTCTTATTTATAAATCACATAATTAAATTTTTATTTTAAATTTTTTCTTTTACCCTTCATTGAATGTTGAAGAGAGAAAATATATTATTAAAATATATATATTTAATAGGAATAAAGTTAAAAATTTATTAAATTTTAAGATAGAGTTAATAAATTTTAAAATTTTCTTTAATATTGATAAAATATATTAAAATTAATTTATAAATAGAAAGAAGACGATGCTAAAGTGTGTCTGGTTGAATAGATCCTTTTGGTGGCCGGAGATGAATAATAAATAAATTTCCGACCAATCACGCCCACGCATTTCACATCAACATCATTAAAGGGGAAATTTAATCCTCCAGGGATTTGGTATGTGGATGATTTTTTTTTTTTTTTTTTCAAGGAAGAGAAGTAATGGGGGCAAAAGAGAGAGACCATGCCTGTTTACATGAGTTTAATTTAAAATGAAGGTTATTTTTATCGTGAACTTTTTTTTAATGAGTGGTAAATAGTTGAATATTTCACATAATAATTAAACTTGTTAGACAAATCACAAATTTATTTTTAAATATTATTATCATTATTTATAAATTTTTACACATAATTTATAAGTCATTTTATAAATTTTTACAAAATTAATTTAAATTTTTAATATTTAAAAATAATTTATAAATTTTAGATGAATATTTATAAATAATAATATTTAAATTATTAAATATTAAAATTTTTAATATTTTAATAATATTTAGTACTAAATTTTATTTTAATAAGAGTTAGAGTGCTCAATGCTTCTAAAAAATAAATTTAGAAGCAAATTAATACCAAAGAGCATGGTTAAAGTTTTATCTATCATTGCATGTAAGTTCTATGCAAATGTCACGTCAGTAAAAAATAATAAAGTTAATGGGTGATTAAAGAAAGTAATTTTTTTTAACTCCTAAAAAGAAATGGTTTAGGAAAAATTGTCTCATTAATCAATGTAGGGTGTCCAACACTCTTAAAAAAGTTAAAAGATAAACATAAACATTTATCATTTACTTCAAAGCCTTTAAGCCTATTTAAAGGCTTGTATAAAAAATAATAGATTTTTCAATAGTTTTACGGGAAAGCTGACCTTTAACAAGCTTAGACAAAGGTCTTATTTATACTATTTTTTTATTTACAAATATTTTTTTATTGAAGGCAATTTTAATTGAAGAAAGGTTGGATGTTTTGCTTAATTCTTAACTATACATAGTTTGTACTTGCATTAAACTTTGTTAAGGCATGACACACGGCCATCACACTCAGATCCAAATCCTCTCAGAAGCAGCATCCCTCGGCATCTCAAATCTTAGCCCTTCAATAAAAATCCAATGTCTCATATTTTGCTATATCATCTCATATAAAAATAATTTTATTTTACAAAATAATTCTTTCAACTTATTCTTAAAAATTTTTAAAATTTTTTTAAATAGATCAAGCCAAAGTTTGAATAAGCCAAACTATAAGTATTTGCTTACAGTGTGACTTACTTTATAAATTTTTAAATGGATTTTTATTAAATAGATCATGTTAGAGTTTGAATATGCCAGACTGTAAGTACTTGCTTAGAGTATAAATTACTTTATAAATTTTTTTAAATAGAATTATAGTAAATAGATCATCTCAAAATTTGAATAAGCTAGACTGTAAGTACCAATTTAAAATCTAACTTACTCTATAGATTTTTTAAATATATTTTTATTAAATAAGTCAAGCTAGAGTTTGAATAAGTTAGACTATAAGTTCTTTTGTAAAAATATATAGAGTAATTTTTCAGAATAAATTTTAAAAATAGAAAATGAAATAAAAAATTACTTTAATGAAATAATTGATTTTTAAAATAAAATTATTTTTATATGAGATGATGTGGTAAAATATGAGATGTTGAAAATTTATTAAAGGGCTGAGATTTGAGATGTCGAGGGACGCTGCTTTTGAGAGAATCTGGATCCCATCACACTCGCACGTATACTCACTCATCGCACGAGGCATGGAACCGATAATTTCCCCCTTTTTAAGAATGTAAGTGTCATTAAACCAATTGGATATTCGCGCCAATAAGAAGCCCTTCCTTTATTATTCATTTATGCACTTCTATCCTATCCTCCCTCCCTTCGTTTCTATATATAAAAAAAAATTATATCATAAAGTTTAAAAAAATATTTAATCATAATAATTATATCTGAAAATAAAAAATTAAAATAAAATATCTTATATTAAGTAACATAAGCATGCATTAATTATTTTTTATTAATGTAAATTATGAGGGATCATTTTAAAAAAGTGTCATAAATTTTTATTGAAATTGGTGATTTTGCTTATATAAAAAAAACAAGTAAAAGGTAATAGTTTCTTCTACAAATAGAAACTTGGACAAATTTATTAAATAGCAAGAAAATGGAAAACATGTATCACTATTTGTTTGGGCTTCCCTCAAAAATTCATTTAAATTATATCTGAAATATGCTTGCATCAAATTCAATGAATAAACTTTCGAGGAACATAAGCTAAAATCTAAACATGCACATAATTTAGTAGGGAGAATGATTTCAGTCTTAGAATATGAATTTACTGACAAAAAATTTTAAAAAATTTTGGTTAAAATATAAATTATGAATACCAGTTCAAGTATTCATACAATATCCTAAAAGAATTTCAGTTATAAATTAGGCATTTATATCTCATACCCCTTCCAGTTCAAAATATAAGCCTTTCTCTTCAACTAATTTGAGTTCAAAATATTCATCTAAAATTTATGAATGAAATCTTTTATTTTCTTGACATGATGTGTTAAAGCTTCAATCATTATAAGTTGTGATTTAATATAAGATATTATCATATAAGACCTTCTAAATTATAAATCATATATACGTGTGTACAATTTTTATATAATTATTTATTCTAAAAAAATTATATTGGATCCCTTAATCGAGGATCCTAGCTTTGCCACTGATAAGACCACTCATGTGATAATCTAAAATGTTGAAAAACAAAAATATAGAGACTTAAAATACTGAAAAAAAGTATAAGGACCTATAACAAAACTTGAGCAAAATGCATGGATCCAAAGTATTATTTTTATTAAATATAGCCAAAGTGCATTTAATAAAAAAATATAGTCAAGTCTTATTTTTGTACAAGAGGAAACCCTTTTGTACCATAAAGGTTGAGGTAACAAGGAAATTTATATTTTTTTATTGCTTTGTTTAGTTATTTTTTGTTGGATCGTGCATTTTGATGATTATAAAATTAAGAAAAGAGAAATTTATTATGTGTGTATATGTGAAAAATCAAGGATGAAGATGAAACCTCAAGAGCATGAAGAATCAAGAGAAGATGAAGAAGTTTAGGATAAGTTATTTTATATTCTCTTAGATTCAATGTGAAAACTTAGAGAGCTTATTCACCTTTCTTAAAACATTAAATGGATGCATCAAATGTCTCTTTTATATGCATTAAGACTCATTTAAGTATGTTAAAACTTGCAAACTTTGGCCCTCTTGCATATGGCTTTTCATAGAAAAAGTTTGCATAGTGAAGAGGTATAATCACGCGTGATTCTGTAGGTCATTCACGAGTTTTTGGATGTTAGGCACACTAATTGCTAGATCATACGAGTGTCAAGAAGTGCTTCATACGTGATTAAGTACTTATGTGGTATGTTTTCTTATGCTTTGTCTCTGCATGCAAAACTACATGTGAAAGGCTTCAGTGTTCACACAAGTTTTAGCACTTAAGCTTTATTGAAATATAACTAAGTGCAAAATCATGCGTGAGATACTGATGGTATCATGTGTGATTTGTCACTTGCTGGACATTCACCTATTATTTTTGCTAAGTCTTAAAACCTCTCAAGCCAAGCTAAAATTGTTTACATGTATGATCATTGATTCATAAATTCATATGTCTTGATCATGCAAAATCTTATTTGAGCTGTGTTGAGTTTCACGCGTAAATATACATCAGATAAGTTTATTTATTAGCACTTGCAATTTCACGCGTCATATAGATCTGGTTCCACACAAGTTTTGATAATATTGAATGACTTGGCATTCTACCAGCTATTTCACGCAAATGAATGTAAAGGTTTCATGTGTGTTTTATCACACAGAACTGATGATAGTTCTTAATGTCTAAAACCACGTGTGAGAACAAGTGGTACACTCACAAGTTTTAGCACTTTGTTATGACAATATATTCATAAGTGCAAAACTATACGAAAGAGCAACATGGTACCATGTGTGATTAAACACATAGAATTGAATGATCTTTTAGAAGTGCAAAACTACATAAGAGAGCAACATGGTACCACACATGATTAGGCACATAGAACTAAATGATCTTTTAGAAGTGCGAAACCACACATGAGAGGACAAGGTGTTCATGTGTGATTTGTCACATTCAGCTCTGTGAAACTTCCTTAGTGCAAAAACACGCGTGATTATACTAGTCACTTATAAGAAAATGCACCAACAAATAAAATCACTGATTTAACAGTCTATTAACTTCCAAAAGCTATATAAGTGATTCATTTTGAACTAGAATAGTGACTAATGATCTTTGAGCGAACATAATATCATTTGTACATTAAAAGAGGTTTCAAAAATTGTGATTTTATATATTGCATTCATTCATTATTCTTGAAAAGAATTATGAAAAGCTCTCAAAGTTTTAGAAGCTTTCATTTGTATTCACATATACTCTTTTAGGGAGTTTATTGTAAAAATCTTCTGTCATCATCTCAAAAATCTTGAAAAGAATTTTTCAAGTGTTGTAACAATTTGTTGAATTGTAGTAAGGTGTGTTAAGTGATTTAAGACAAGGTTAATCTTAAGAGTTGTACTCTGGTGATAAACACCCATTGAAACTTGTATTTTAATTGAAAATCTCAAGTGAAATCTTGAGAATTGGATGTAGGCTAAGTTTGTGGCTGAACCAGTATAAATCTTAAGTGTATCATCTTATTCCTTCACTCTTTAACTCTTCACTTTTTTTTTTGTTTCAAAAATTTTTAAGTGTTACGCAATTTATTCCCTCTTAGGTGCTAGCCTATTCTAACATTTTTGAATAAATAATACTAGCTATCATACATTACATGTTTTAAATAATTAAAAACAATTAACTGTATTTTATAAGGATTTATGGGGTATTACTTTGATAATAATGCATTTATGTTTCGTATTTACTTAACAATGATGATCTTTATGGAATGGATATTGTTGGCATGCATTATGATCATAGAGATTGAAAGTTGTACTTAAGAAAGTATAACTAGGTTAGGTACCTTAAATAGGCTAAATAACCACATAAGGGAGAGATGATATATATTATACTATCTTAGAGTGTTGAAGTGGTCAATATTGGGGAAAGGTAGAAAAGAGTGGAAGGCATGATTTTGATGGGAGTTTACCAATGAGGAAGTATGGACTTGCGATGTTCTATGGCACATTACCAATACTCAGTGTTACTTTACTTATTTGTGGGTTCAGTATACTAAAATAGTTTGTGGATTGAGTGTTTGACACCTCTTAATGAAGGAGGAAATCTAAAATATGAAGTTTGAGATTGAGTGCCTAGGCCAAGGTAGCCCTCACATGAAAAGTAAGTGGGGCTAACTTTAGGAAGAATTTAGCTTCGACTGGTTATGATTCACGTCGAAGGAGCATAGACGATTCGATGGATTAGATCATACCTTAGATTATGTTTTATGCTTGTGGAGGTACAAGCAGATACAAGGTTTACCTATAAGCTTAAAGTACTGGGGGGCATCTTGTTAGTCAAAAAGGGCTATATTGGCCTATGTTTGCATTCATGCATTTTAAATAGTTAAATTATATATTTTGTTGAATCTATTATTCATTTATTTGATAATGACTTACTTTGTAATGATAAATGTAGATTTATTTGTTATTGAGATTGTGATTGTTTCACTCCTTTCTTTTGAATATTTATAGGTCCAAGTGAAGGATATAGTAGTGGGCGAGAAAAAGATCCAAGCTAGGGGTTCGCATTAGTGGATTGTAAAGAACAACAATCCCTTTATTTAGTATTTAGGTTAGGGTGTCAGTAGGGTGTGTGTGTATGCTTGTGTGTGTGAGAGAGAAAGAGAGAGAGATATATATATATATATATATATTTGGGAAAATAATATTAAAGTTTCACACGAGGGAATTAATTACTGCAAGGTCCATTGACAACTGAATTAAACTGTATTGACAACTTCCCTTATGTGAGACTTAACTATAATTCTCCTTATATATTTTTGCTTGTAGACTTGCAGCTAGGAAACTTAGTTACATTGTGTGGCTTTGATAGATTTATATGATAAATCAAGTTTTCACTATAAGCAAATATTTATTTTGGTATTTATATAAATATATGTAATTCTACAAGCAAATGCAAAGTAACCACATTGTGAATTATGTGCTATGAGCAACATGTTATATTCGTTTGGTAATGGATAAATTATAGGGAGAATGAAAAATAAATCCAAACTAAATAAACAAATGATAAAAGAGGACAATAAAATATTGTAATTATTTTGAAATTCATAGAACTTACATTAATTTTTTTTTTTTGGGGCAAACATTCATAAAATGACCTTAATGCCTCCAAAAATAAATGATCACTTAAGAGCAACAAATGACCGATTTCCAATATATTAATTTAAAGGAAAATTTAATAATGTAATCAATGTTTCAATGTATATTTTTTAAATTTATGTTCTAAAACTGAGGGAATGGTTGAAACTTCATTCTTCAATCCATTAATATATGCTGCCAAAACTTTTCTCAACTTTCCAATCCAAAAATCAATGGCTTTATTATGCATAATAATCAGAAAGAAAAATAAAAAATAATGGAAAATGAATAAAAATATCTAACAAAATAACTATACGGAGAAAGTTCAAGTGTTTTTAAGTTATTATTGGAGGACACCTTGTTTTTTGTTAGAAATTGAGTAGCTCGTAGGTGTAAATATTTTTTTTTGGAATCCCCATTTAAAACATAATTTTTATAATTGAAGTCAAGTATTAATCTATAGAACGGTTCAACTTTACAAGGGAAGAGCTAATGTAATCATTTCACTTCTCCCTACCACCTGGGGCACTTGAACTCTTGTTTCACATTTTGCAATTTTCTTTTAAATGTGCATCCTATATTTTTATTTTAAAAATAATAAAATTAGAATTTTAAAAACAATAATGTATAAAACTCAAGACCATCCAAAGGATACTGATAACAGTTTTTGTTTTTTTGGTTGCGGTGGAGCTATTATAATTAGTTATAATATTAAAATATGTATTAATACTTAAATTTTGAGGTGGTGGATTATAGCTGGGAACATGCATGGGAACCACAAGTAATGTGATGGCGCCAGGTTGACAAGTATTGATTAACATTGTTTAAGGAGGCAGCGTTACATGCATGTGTGAGACATAAAGGTTGAACATGATTTTTTTGAATGATTTGGGGGGTCAAGTCGGTGAGCATTGTACAAACAGAATAGTGGAAAGTTGGGTATGACTTTTAAAACACAAGGGAGCATGCCGTCATATATTTTGGCATTAGGCCTTTTCAAACAAAACTATAGCTTCTGGCCAAAAAGGCAAGAACAAAAACAGAACCATAGCTTGCCTAGAACATAGAGATAAGAAGATTGCTAAGTACTCTCCCACCCAGTTTAAATATATGTTACCTCTAACTAATTTAAACATTAAGAAAGTAAGTTTTATCATTAATCTTTTAAAAAATTACTTGGTTTTTTTTTTTAGTTTCAACGTTATTGACTAGCCTTATTTTGTTTGATTAAAGCCAAGTATATTTGTTACTCCTCATTAAAGGAAATAAGGGAGAGTTTGAAAAAAAAAAATACTAACTTGTTAATTACGTATATGTTAAACATATTTTATTATAAGGATTGAGCATAGCATAAAGAGCTAATTCCTTATAATATAGTGAACTAATATTTAAATTTTTACTAGAAGATGTATCTATATTTAGTATCCCGCTGTATCTTGAACAAAATAATACTTGTATGTAATAAAAAACCTTATAGTTAAAATCAAAAGATGTCGTAATTAACATCATAAGATGACTTATATTTATTATTCTAATTTTATTATATATCAAATTAAAGTGGAGAGAATTTTTTTTTTTGCATACAAATTAAATGAAGTACTGTAGAAATTAATTCAATGATAAAAAGAAAAGTAATTTAATTAAAATAATAATAATAATAATAATAATAATAATAATAATAATAATAATAATAATATGAATGTATCTATATTGAACTCATTTCATTGATGAGAAAAATAATTTAGTATTAAAGAGCATTTTTGTCCCTCAACTATTTACTTATAAGCATATGTATCTTAAATTTTATGTTGTGCAATTTTTCTTTTGAACATTTCAAAATAGTGGATTGAGCACACTGTCATTAAAATAGTAAACTTTGACCATTGGGTGACTTAAAACTTGACGAAAAAGACTTCAAAAATTACACATAAATACCCTAAAAAAATTAATATCAATTAAATTCCTAAATTACATATAAATAGCATGATACAAATGTTATTTCCTACCTATGTAAAAGGCCAAAATGCAATTTTGACTAACCATGAGTTTAGGGATTTTAATATTAATTTTTATATGGTACTTATTTGTAATATTATGGGTCATTTTTACAATTTTTATGTTCTTTTATGTAATTTTTTAGTCAGTCAAAGTTAACTTTTTTAATGACAGGGTGCCCAGTGTTCAATTTTAAAATGTTGAAGGAAAAAAAGGTATTACATGTAAGTTTAGAATATTAAATACTTCTAAGTGAATCATCAAGAAAGTAAAAATGTCCTTTAACTGAATATTCGTTGAAATTTTGTATGGATACTACCCCATCTTTTCATAATTTATTGATTAGTTGTAGAGAAAAAGGATGTATGAATGTGGGCCTTATATTTTTTTTGTTGTCTCTATAATTTTCAAAGCTGAGGAAAAGGATTTATGGATGATAGCCATCTTGATCTTATCTTTGCTAATGAATTATATTTTCCCACAAGGCAAAGCACAATGTGTTTGCTTATTGTACTGTTTATTTGAATTAGCTGATAGAGTTGGCTCATAACCTATAAAAACATATCTCGAATCTTACAACTAATAGGAACATTTTCTTGGAGGTTAACATGAAAGTACTTGTGTGAGTGTATTAAGCCAAGAAACATATCCAAATTGTTTGTTATTAAAATAAAAATGCTAATCTTAACTTCATTCCATTTATTATTAAAATAAACAGCAAATTAATCTCAACTATCATTTTTGTACCTAACTGTGATTCTCTCTATATTAACTGGGATGACGTGGCACAAACAAATTAACTGCTAAGATTGCTCCACATATGATTTCCACCACTCCAAATATGTGTTCCTAGTCTTTCTAATCAATCACAATGCTCAGGGCGTTGAACTATTGATCCATTATCAAAAATTATCTACTGGAATCAGATACTCCCTCCTCTCTTACACACACACACACACACACACACACATCGCCTTCTAGAAGAATTTTATGATCTTGACTCTTGGCTTAATATACACTTTCACAAGTACTTTCTTGATGATTAAATCTAAGTGTACCGATCTTTTTGTGATCTTACAAGGCAGACTTATAAAAGGATTGGAGGAAGTACTTCATTCTTACTTTTATGACTTCCAAAAAAAAAAAATTGATGAAACCATCACCTTATCTTATTTTTCTGGCTCCATCACGTTGGCTGTATATTAAATGGATCACTTGCAGTCAATCACAATATGATTAATGATGATAATAATTAGTTGAACCTACGTGTAAGAAACTAGCGATTACCTTATCGAATATAATCCAGTCAAGAACAGACAATCAAGGTGATTAGAGTATTAGTGAATAACAAAATATATGCCAAAATATGTTCAACTACTTTACCCATCTCAAAATTGATTTATTAAAAAAGTTTTGTTAATTAAGATTATAAAAGGGTCCCCCAATTTGCAATTAAATGAGAAACACGCCTCCAGAACTTGTGTCTTTATCGCCATGCTTGTAAGGCCATCTCATGAAAATGATATGACTTATTACTTCTTCCGTCCTAAATTATAGGACACTTTTAAAGGAAATTTTTCGCTCTAAAATATAAGACACTTTGTATAGATTAATATTTAATTAAATGCACCAATTTCAATATTACCCTTTATCTCTCTATGATTAATTTTCATTTCTTCTCTTTTCAATATAATAAATAATGGGTATTTTTGAAAGTTTATATGTTTATTTTGGAAAGATAAGGTTGTTAAATGTATTTAATGAGGTTTATTAGTATCCAAAATTTTATCTAAAAGTGTCTTATAATTTGAAATGGAGGGAGTACTATGTTACCCAACAAATACATTCATTTAATTAATCATGACTTATTCTTCCCTCAATTTCTCTCATCTTCAGTATTTCTATACTATTTTTTTTATATGATCTAGGTTAGATTTGAGTATTTTCGTGTCCAATTAGTTGTGGTTATCTCCAAAATGCCCTTTGCATTCACATGAATTTGAGAACTCAAAATCTCATGTTTAAGAGGCTATAGCTCCTTCTCTTAGAATGAGCACCTGTTAATTTCTTCTAAACTTTACATTGTGACTTAATTACTCTCTCTAACTACTCCAATCATTTATTGTGAATTTAAATGTTAAGAAGCCCATGGCTTGACGTTTTAAAATTTTAAAACTATGCTTATAGAATCTATTATTGTTAATTTTTTATAATAATATTTTAATATATAAAATTTAAAATAAACATAATTTTAATTATAACTATTATTGTGTATGGAGAGCATCGTTGATGACAACCCCTTAAATTAATGGTCTTTAAATTTCTTGAGGGATTAGTTTCATGGCTATTGGCTATGGAAATATCTTGGGGAAAAAATAATAGATGAAACTATTGATGCTTGTGAGAAATTCAGGTGAGATGAATATTTTATGAAATTGTAGGAGAAGCCCATCTCTCATTGAAGAAAGAAAATAAAAAGGAAAAAATATAGTTTTTCAACAACAAAAAAAAGGCTATTATGGTTTTAAAATTTGTGATTAATTTGATACTTATATAGACATAAATTATGATATTAGAATACATTTTGTATGAAATTAAATCATGAAAGGGCATATAAATGATAAATCAAGTGATCACATATATTCATCAATTCATAGTGTAGAAGCATTTAAATTTTATGAGAATAATTATGAACCCCAAGAAATTTCATTTTGACAAGAAAAATTCTTTAATATCATATATAATGTAAACCAAGGTCATTAATAATCCATCCCTTGTAAAAATTATTTCCTTCTAATTAATATACTATTTGATAAAATCTCCCTTTGTACAACTTTGTATTATCAATTGAATAGCACATGAAGCCAATAAGTTCAGTAGGTTAAAGGTAATAGTCATCCTTCCTTAAACCAATTAAAAGTGGAGGACATTAAATTATGGATAAGAATTTGAATAGTCTAATTTTCAAACTGAAAAAGGGGGAAATTATAATATGATTGAACAAATTGAATTCAATACAATAAAACAACTAATAACCGTATTTATAATATGATTCAAAATTTATGAATGTTTTGTATACTTTTTTCCTTATTTTTTTAATTTAAAAATTAAACTATTCAAATTCTTATTAATAATTTAATGTCCTCCACTTTTAATTGGTGCAAGGTAGAATGCGATATTACCTATAACCAGCTTATCTGTCTGACTCCCCACGCTTTAAAATTGACAATAATAAGTTGTAGGAAGGGACATTTTCTCAAATCGATGCATTGAATGATATGACTTTATACGCTACATGGACTTATTATTATATTATATAAAATAAGTCACATGATTTACATTTTTATATGAATTATTGATATATTTTATTTTATATAACTTTATTATATAAAATTTTTAGGGATAATAAAACTTTTGAGTCTCTCAAGTTTGTCTCCATTATCAATTTGATAATTTTTATTGATTTGGTTCCTTACATTTTCTTAAATTACCATATTAGTCTAAATTTTAAAACATAAATTTACTCTCATGTTAATTTAATATGTAAAATATTTTGATGACTTGACATATATAAAAAGCTAAATTTGGGGGGGGGGGGGAGACGGAATAGCTGTCAATAATTTTAATAAATAGAATCATGTGTGCTGCATTTTATTCTTTTGTTTTTGTTTTTTCAAATTTTTGAGTCTATTTTTTTCCTAAATAATTATACTTTTTTTCATTCATCTACATGGCTACCATTGATATTATGTTATTTATATTAGCATATTTTAATAGTGTTAACTTATATTTAAATAATAATGACCACATTAATAACTGAGGTAAATTTAAAGGATCAAGTCAATAAAAATTAAATTTCAGGGACTAATTGATAACTAAGACAAGCTTAAGGGATTAAAAGTTTTATCATACCAAATCTTTATATGAATTAATGAAATAGCCCTTTTAAACTTTTTCATCAACCCTTTTCAACTTTGTTATATGTGAGTAGATAATAATCTATCAAAATTTGTTGGCCAAAAAAATAATAATAATAATCTATCATAATTTTTAAGTCACGAATTGATAAAACTCATGTTATATTTTTTTTTCGGGTAAGATAATGGATAAATTAAAGGGAGAATGACAAATAAATCCCGACCAAATATTGGATTATGTGTTTTGATGATTACAAAATTAAAATAAGATTATATTAAATGATAGATATTTTTAAAAATTTATATTTTTATTTTAAAAAGATAAGATTATTGAGTGTATTTAATGAGATTTATTGAGATGTAAGATTTTATTTAAAAGTGTTTTATAATTTAAAATAAAGAGAGTATTAATTATATTTTTTAATTTATGTGCTAAAACGGAGGGAGTGGTTGAAACTTCGCTCTCCAATCCAT
The DNA here is from genome assembly GCF_029017545.1 of Prosopis cineraria. Lineage (NCBI taxonomy): Eukaryota > Viridiplantae > Streptophyta > Magnoliopsida > Fabales > Fabaceae > Prosopis > Prosopis cineraria. The sequence goes on along the minus strand of NW_026555343.1, from coordinate 16,548,493 downwards.
TAATATATGCTGCCAAAACTTTTACCAACTTTCCAATCCAAAAATCAATGGCTTTATTATGTATAGTTATCCAAAAGAAAATAAAAATTAATGGAAAATAAATCTAAAATATCTGAAAAATAATTTTGCGGAGAAAGTTCAAGTGCTACTTTATGTTTTTATATAAGGACACCATTTGTTAAAAATTGAGTAGCCTGTGGGTGTGCATGCCTTTTTTTTTTTCTTTTTTTTTTTCCAATCCATGTTTAAAATGTAATTTTATATTAGAGTAAAAAAGGTCATTTCGCATAAAATTCAACCAAAATTAAAATAAGAATCAACATGTATTTTTTTTTTAAATTTTTATAAGGCCTTTTCAAACAAAACTATAGCTTGTGGGCTATAGATAAGGAGATTGCTAAGTACTCCACCTGATTGAGATATAAAGTTACTGACTTACTTCTAATTAATTTAAACAATAAAAAAAAAGTTAGTTTTATCATCAATCTTTTAAGAATTACTTCTTGTTCATCTTTCACCGTTATTGACTAACCTTATTGTTTAATTGATTATGTCGAGCTCACTTCATTGAGGACAATACTTAATATTTGTTGAATTTTTGTGCAACGTCTTTTCATAATTTATTGATACAGTTGAAGAGATAAAGGATTTATGAATATAGGCTTTATGTATATTTTTTTCTTGTCTCTATAATTTTCAAGAGTTAATGAAAAGGACTTATGGATGGTAGCCATCTTGATCTTATCTTTGCTAATGAAATTATATTTTTCCACAAGGCAAAGCACAATATATTACAATTGTTTTTAAATTATTAATATCATTTAATTTTACTTTTATTTTATATTGGATAAAAGAAATTATAAAAATTATTATAAATAAATATATTTAATACTATATCTTAATATCTATCATAAAATCACTTATCTGAAAGTTAAGAGGTTATAGTTAATACATGTTCTTCTAAAAAAAATACTTTTTCTTTTGTAATAACCAAGCTATTAAAATTTATTATATGAATAGTTTTTGCTGTGATATATTTAGAGTTCATTGATATAAAGAATTTGTAACAACTGAGCGTTATTATTGTATTACTATATTTATTTACTACAATTATCAATTAAAAGAGTTAAGTAGTAAATTTAGTAAGTAATAGTATTTTTTAGGTTGAATATAACTTTAAATCTCAAGGATGCATTTAAATTATTTAATACTCATGAGGAATATGAAATCTTTACAAATTTAATGATATTTTATATTGAAAAGGAAATTATTAAAATTTTTATCATAAATATGATAATTAATTATTTTTATACTATAAAAAATTAATGAGGAAAACTTAAAAATAAATTTAGTTTTTATTATTATAAATATATATGTTAAAATATTTATATTATCTCAATAATATATATAAATTTAGTTTTTTTATTATCATATATAATTTTCTAGGGGTACCTCTAGTAACATGAAAGTGCTTTTGTAAGTGTAAAAAGCCGTGACACGTGACTTGACGTAAATTTTGTTATTAAAATAAAAATGCTGATCTCAGCATTTTCCCATTTTCTATTGAAAAAAAAAAAAGCAAATTAATCTCAACTATCATTTATTTTATTTTTTTTACCTAACTCTCATTCTCTCTGTTATTAAATGGGATGACGTGGCCTAATTAAAAATTAGCTGCTAAGATTGCTCCACGTATGATTTCCACAACCACATATGTGTTCCTATTCTTTCGAATTAACCCAATGCTCGGAGTTTTGGACTTATGATGCATTGACAGAGACTGTCAACTGGAATCAGATACTCTCTCCAATCGTATGTATAAGTCGTCTTTTAGAATAACTTTATAATCTTAAATAAGTCGCTTTGACTCCTAGCTTAATACACTTTTACAAGTACTTTCTTGATGGTTAAATATAAATGTATTGATCCTTTTTATGATCTTATAAGACAGACTTATAAAAATGATTAGAGGAAGTACTTCATTCTTACTTTTATGACTTTGGAAAAAAAAAATGATGAAACCATCATCTTATCTCATTTTTCTGTCTCCTTCACGTCGGTAGTAGATCAAATGGCTACTCCTTGATTGGAATATATCACTTGTCAATCGCAATATAATGATTATAACAATTTGTTGAATCTATATATAAAAATTTAGTGATTACCGTATCAAATATAATTCAGTCAATAGCAAAACAATCAAGGTGATTAGATGATCAGTGAGTAACAAAATAGCCTAATAAGTAATAAACTTAATCCAATCAATAAGAACACTTGGGAAGGGGTTCGCCTAAGGGTTAAGGGATAACTAATTGGCAAAATAACTTCTAACCCCTTCCTAAGAGAATTAATGACAAATAAGGATAAATGTGAAACGGATTATTACTAAAAGAACACATGACTTATTTTTCTTCAAATAGGACTTGTTGTTAATCCTTATCTATGATAAATTTTTTTAAGAGGGGGCTGAATGTAATTTCCCCTGACTAATTTCTTCTTTCCATTTCATTTTTTTTTAGGTTAACATAAAAACCGTTCTTTCTTAGGGGTCATTTCAATAATCCATTGCCCAATTAAACTGTATATTAAATTAGTTGACTTTTCAAAAGGCTGCCTTGAATTTTTATTTTGACTATATTTAGTTTAGATCACTTTCTTTACCACTTTATGTCTAGGCTTGCTTTTCACTTGCTTGTACATTGAACTCATCTTAGTATTATTCTTGATTGATTAGATATAAACTTCACTAGAAAATACAAGAAAGACTAATGAGTAAGATGAATTGATGCATTTTTCTCAATGAAGGAAGAAAATAAAAACAAAAAAATGCATTTTTTTTCAACAACAGAAAATATTGTTATGATTTAAGTTAATAATTCTTTTATTTTGAAGTAGTCTATCGGGTTGTAAAATTTGTGATTACTTTTGTATTTATATAGACATAAATTGTGATATTAGACTATATTTTATTTGAAATTAAATCATAAAAAGGTATATAAATGATGAATAACATAATCATATATTCATCAGTAGGGGTGTTTATGGGACGGGATGAGATCGGGACACCTCCATCTTGTATCCCATCCCGAAAAAAATTTAGACTAAATTTTGATCCCGTGTCCTATTCTGTTCTGAAAGTTATCCCGTCCCGTTAGGAATCGAGACGGGACCAGGATAAGATTAGGATGTTCAGTCGTCCCGATAAATAGGATAATATTGGAGAAAGATCTGAATAATAATGTTCATTAAAATTTTAAATCATATAATTTATTAAGTTCAAAATCAAAATAATTCAAGTACATAAATCACAACAATTTAAAGTTAATTATTGAATTATATTAATCACAACTACACATTATAATAGCAAATACAAGTGATATTTAGGTTATAAAAGTAGCAATAACAGGCAAGTCAAGCACAATATTAAATCATTGTTCTTCTATTTTAGTAGAGATGTACTAAGCTAATTACTCTTCTGAAAATAAAAGAAATATATTATAAATAAAAGTTATTAAATAAATAGATATAAGAATAAATTATGTTAATATAATTAATATATTATAAAGAAAAATATTGCCATGTTTACTCAATGTCATTACAATTATCAATATAAAAAAACTTTAATTTTAAATAAGAATTACAAGTATTGAAATTATAATTAATATAAGTATAAATTATATTAATATAATTAATATACTTAAAATAAAAAATAATATATATATATATATATGTATAATATTTGGGACGGAACAAGACGTCCTGATGGTAATTCAGTGTCTCGTCCTATCTAGAACTTTTTCCTGTTACATCCCGTAAAGTTCCGTCTTGATTATTTTCAGGCCCAGATAAGACCCATCTTGATGATATCAAGCCAATCGGAACAGATTCAAACTTTATGAGCTCAATCATAGGGTAAAAGCATTTAGATCTTGAGAGAATGATTATGAACCCATGAAATTTCATGTTGACAGGTAAAAGTCTTAAATCTAAAATAAAATGTAAACTAAGGCGATTGACAAAATTATTCCGTTCAAAATTCATATATATTCCCTCCATTAAAAAAATATAATGCATCTCTCTAGAGGTTAGGTAAGGCATTTATTTTTTATTTTCTTATGTATAATTAGTTATTTTTTCTAAAAATATAGTTAATAAATAAATAGAAAAATTAATTTGCGGGTCCTGCTTCTAGTTTTTCTCAAATTTTAATTAGGTCCTTATAATTTATTTTGTTTTAATTAAGTCCTTATAGTTTCATCAATTAAATATTTTAATCTCTAAAGATTAAAATCTTTAAATTTTTATTTTAAAAAAATGAAATCAAGAACTTTTACATTTTTATTGAAATATTATATAAGTTTAGAATTAATTATATAATTTTTATAACTTAAAATTTATATAATAAGATTATGCCTTCTAAATAACTTTTGTACTTATAGGATTTATTAAAAAATTAATTAAAAATATAAACATTGTATCAAATCAAATTTTTTGGCCAAAAGTATTAAATCAAATTTTCTATAAATTGTATAAGAATTTTTATTTTAGAAAAGCTTGTTATTCATTAATAATCATAACCTTTAGAGACTAACATATTTAATTAATTAAACTATATGGGGACCTTAACAAAAATTGAGGAAAACTATAAGAACACGTAGATTAATTCTCCCTTAATAAATCATTCAACTCTTTATCTTTAAGTAAGACACACTATTAAATAAAGATAGGCATATCAACAAAGGTTGGTCCATTTGGTAAGGTCATGGAATCAAATCTTATTTTCAATGTGAGGATATTATTGGTTGGTGATTTGTAAATATCTCTATGAGTACTCTTTGAGTTTGGAGGTGTGGCTTAGTTTTGGTGAACCCTTAGAATCTAACTTACCTAAACTTTCTTCAATCAAAAATAAATAAAGGAAAATTTAATTTTTTAGTCCTCTAATTTTTAATTCACTTGTGATTCAGTCCCTTAATTATGACTCGCTGTGACTCAGTCCCTCAATGATGACTCGCCGTGACTTAGTCCCTCAATTATGACTCGCTTATAACTTAATCCCTCAACTTTTGAATCACTTACAAATTAGTCTCTAAATTTTTGTTAATTTTTTTTATGTTAGCTTATATCTCACATCAATGAGCAAGAGGAGGGTATTTTAGAATAATAGATGAGCATTTTTTTATCCCTCTTATTTGATAAGAAATTTTTTTAAAAAAAAATTAAAAATAAGGATTGAATTATAGTTGAATCAAAAGTCGAGGGACTGAGTCGCAATGAGTTATAGTTGAAGGACTGAGTTACAGCGAGTCATAGTTGAGGAACTGAGTTACAAGTGAGTTAAAAGTTGAAGGATTAAAAGATTACTTTTTCCATAAATAAATAAAGGCAAGCATGAAAAGATGGTGTTAGTTTAAAAACAATTAACTAACTAATTGAGAGTGTAATTTAATTAAAATGCTTTATATTTTTTAACAGTGAAAGTATGTGATAAAATCTCATTTTGTTCAACAAATGCATTCTAATAGATGTATTTATTTTAAGCCAATATGATCAAAAATTATTATGGATAATTGTTATTATGTCTTGCACCACCTATAAGTAGAGGCCATTAAATTATTGATAAGAATTTGAATAGTCCAATGAGAAAATTTCAATATAGAACCACATATGTGATATTATTTCAAATCAAGTCCAAGAAACTTTGAAAATTCACTACAAGATCAAGGCACTAAATTGAAAAAGTTTTGAAGGGAGATGACCATAATGTCCTTTATGCTTCTTGGTTTTATAATGCCAAATATAATATACAATTTAAACTAAAGTTTCAAATCAAGGCTAAGTAAATTTGTTAATAATGTTACATGTTATTTCATTAATAGTACTTATTAATTTACTAGCAAAAACATAAGGCCTAGTGTGCAAGTTAATAAGCTTGATGTGCAAGGTGACATGACTTGGTGCTTATTTGGTCCTTAAATTGGTCTTGATCTTTCAAAACAATTTTTCAACAAGAAGAATTATATGGCAATTTTCTCTATATATTTTTCTTGTCTCTATAATTTTCAAAGTTAAAAAAAAAGCATTTATGGAAAAATTAAAACTGTTGTAAAATATAGTTAATATGAAGAGTAGAGAAGGACAAGACAATACAAAAAAGGGGAGAGAAAACAAAGAAGGAGAATTCTTATTCACTAGTTTATATATGCTTTAGACATGACCTCTATTTATAGGCCTCCAACGAATTAAGTCCTATTATAATGTTACAAAGATATAATGAGGCATATAATAGTGTATTATATAGCCTTTGAAGGTTATAAGCAATTAAGACTAAGAAACTCCTTCCATGCCATTCATGAGGACATTAAGGATATAGGAATCCTAAGAGCTATGGGTTATAGACATCCATAACATAATATTTATAATAATTCCCCTTAGATGTCTATAACAAACATTGTGTCTCATTAAAACCTTATTAGGAAAAAAACCTAGTAGGATAAAAACCTAGTGAAGGAAAAAGAGTACACAATATTTTTAAACACTCACTAATGTTACCTCATTAAAAACCTTTCTAGAAAAATACAGTGGGACAAAACCTTGGAAAGAGAAAAAGAGTACAACATAATATTTACTCGCCGTAGTCTCCCCCTAGTAATAATATCACTTCATTCCCCCTGATGACATCATCACTTTATGTCTCTAAGTTTGCACATTCCAATTCCGTACACTAACTTCTCAAATGTCAAAGTTGGTAGTGTCTTAGTAAATAAACATGCAAGATTGGCACATGAGCGAATTTTTGAACATCTATATCATCACTCTTCAAAAGGTCATGAGTGAAATTTTTTTTTGGAGAAATATGTTTTGCTCTATTTCCTTTGATATATCCTCCTTTCAATTAAGCTATGCAGGCTGTGTTATCTTTAAATAATACTTTTGGAATCTTTTTTACTAATAATAATTCAGATATGATGGATCACTAACCTTAACCAAACACATTCTTTACTTGTTTCATGAATTGCAATTGTTTTTACATGATTTGATGAGGCAATAGATCAAGTTTGTTTTTTTTGAATGCCAAGATATTGTAATACCCCCAAAAGTAAACAAATAACTAGTTTGCGATCTACCTTTATGTGGATTTGATCAAAATCCTACATCTGCAAAATCAATAAGTTGTGACCTGAATTCATTATAATAAAATAATCCCATGTCAATTGTCCCTCGGAGATATCGAAATAAGTGTTTAACTCTATTCTAATGCCTTTTTGTTAGGGAAGAACTAAATCTTGCTAATAAATTTACAGCAAATGCAATATCAGGTCTTGTTAAATTAGCAAGATACATCAGTGCACCTATAGCACTAAGATATGGAACTTTAGGACTAAGAAGTTCTTCATCTTTCTCTTGAGGGCAAAAAAGATCTTTTTTCTCATCAAGAGATCTTACAACCATCAAAATAGTTTATGGATGCGCTTTGTCTGTGTAAAATTGCTTCAATTTTTTTTAATATAAGTTGATTGATGAAGAAAATTTTCATTTGCTAAGTGCTCGATTTATAAAATAAGGAAAAATTTTGTTCTTCCTAGATCTTTCATTTTAAATTCTTTCTTTAAACAATCAACTACCTTCTGGAGCTCTTCAGGTGTTCCAATCATATTTAAATCATCCACAGAGACAGCAATTATAACAAACTCTAATCCATTTTTTTTATAAAAACACATGGAGAGATTGGATCATTTTTATAACCTTCATTCAACAAATATTCACTGAGACAATTATACAACATCCTTTCATATTGTTCCAATCCATACAAAGATTTATGCAAACGAATTGCATATTTTTCTTGAGAATCTTTACATGCTTCTGACAATTTGAATCCTTTAAGGATTTTCATATAAATTTACGTATCTAAAGAGTCATATAGATAGGCTGTAGCAATATCCATTAAGTGCATATCAATTTTTCTGTGTACTGCCAAACTAATTAGATATCTTAAAGTGATTGCATCCACCACAAGAGAATATGTCTCGAATATGTCTATTCATAATCAATATCGGGTTTTTGCAAAAATCCTTTTGCTACTAGTCGTGCTTTATATCTAATGATTTCATTTTTCTCATTTTGTTTTTGCACAAATACCCATCTATATTCAACTGGCTTTACACCATTAGGTATTCGGACTACAGATCTAAAAACTTCACATTTTGAAAGTGAATTTAACTCTGCTTGAATTGCATCTTTCCATTTTAGCCAATCATTTTTATGTCTACATTCTTCAATCGATTTCGATTCTAGATCCTTAATTTGATTCATTATTTTTGTAGCAACATTATATGAAAATATGTCATCGACGACTATATTTTTTGGGTTCCATTTTTTTCCCATGGTGATATAACTTATTAAAATATCTTCATTATCTTTAGGTACTTAGACCTCTTCTGGGGTATTTTGATTAGTTATGTCTTTGTACTCTTCTAGAGTACCAACTTCCTCTACTATGCTATCTTTATTTTGTGTTCCTTTCTTCTTTTTAGAAATTTTATCTTTGAAACCAATTGGTCCACCATGTTTCAGGTGTGGCTTTCTTTCTAATTGTCCTACTACGACATCAATTCTCATGGGAATATTTTTAGCTGGAATATGAGATTTGATAATTCTTTTAAAGTTAGTAAATGTATCTGGCAATTGATTGGCAATATTTTGTAGATGAATTATTTTTTTAACTTCAAGTTTACATTTCTTTGTACGAGGATCTAGATGAGATAATGATAATTCATTTCATATAATTTCTTTGTCCAATCACTTATTTTCTCCCCCTAATATTGAGAAAATTGTTTCATCAAAATGGTAATCATCAAAATGTGCTGTGAATAGATCTCCAATTAATGGTTTAGAATACTTGATTATAGAAGGAGATCCAAAACCAACATATATTTCAACTTTCTTTGAGATCCTATCTTTATGCGTTGTGGTGGAGCAATAGGAATAAACACCGCACATCTAAAAATTTTAAGATGGAAAATATTTAGCTCCTGACTAAAAGCCAATTATAACGAAAAAATTTATGATAACTTATTGGCCTGATATGTACAAGTACTGCTACATGTAAAATCACATGTCCCCATGTGGAAATAGGAAGCTTTGTCCTTAAAAGCATTAGTCTAGCTATCAATTAGAGGTATTTAATGAATGATTTTTCTAAACCATTTTTAGTGTGGACATGAGCAATAGATTTTTTAATTGTTATTCTAGTTGATATGCAATACTCATCAAAAATTTATGATGAAAACTCACTCATATTATCAAGATGAATTGTTTTAATTGCATAATCTGAAAAATGTGCTCTTAATTGAATTATCTGGGCAAGTAATCTAGCAAATGCTAAATTATGTATTGATAACAAACACACATGTGACCATCTTATATATGCATCTATTAAAACTATAAAATATCTGAATGGTCCATAAGGTGGATGGATAGGTCCACATATATCCCCTTGGATACATTCAAGAAAAGTAGGGGATTCAATTCCCGCTTTTGCAATTGAAAGTCTTTTAATTAATTTTTCTTGAGAACAAGCAACACATGAATAATCCTTAAATTGAAGAATCTTTTAGTTCTTCAATAGATGTCCATGTAAATTTTCAATAATTTTTAACATCATAGTTGACCCAGTATGGCCTAATCGGTCATGCCAAACGATAAATGTATCTTGATTGGTAAACTTCTTGTTGACTATTGCATTTATTTCAACTATACTAATAGTTGTGTAGTACAAACCAAAAGATAACATGAATAATTTCTAGGATATATTTCTTTCTAGATCTAAAATCTGTAATATATAGATATTCAACATCTTTCTCATTTGTAGTCTCAATATAATATCCATTTTGATGGATATCTTTAAAGCTTAATAATTTTTTTAGACTTAGATGAATATAATGCGTTATCTATAATAATTTTTGTTCCTTCAAGTAATATTATAATTGCTCTTTCAAAGCCATCGATTAATTTAGTATTTCCCGCTATGGTATTGACACTTTCATCTCTTATTGTTAAACTAGTAAATATTTTTATCTTTAAGTATGGTGTGCATTGTAGCACCATCTATGAGACATATATCTTCATTCTTATGTCCAATAAAAGAAAAGAAAATATCCATATTCTTCAACAAAAGAAAAAAAATTATTAAAATAAATACTTAATAAAATAAAATTTATTCAAAGAAATAATGCTTTTATTATAAGAAAACAAGAAAGCTAAATGAAACATAATCTAAATTACAAGAAACAAGAAATATAAATGAAACATAATCTAAATTATTCTAATTATTTTTCAACCAAACTTGTCTAATCTTGATTTTGAAAGAAATCAGCCACCTCCAAGTGTGCCATAGTATTAAGGCCATTAATATTATCCAACTCATTAATATCATTATTTTTGTATGCAAAATTTGCCTCAACATTATCATTTTGAAAAGTAAAATTTGATTCTATATTATTTACATTTCTTTTGATGGATGCTTGATAAAGCTTTGCTAGATGCTCAGGTGTATGACAGATACATGACCAGTGCCCCTTCATACCACACCGATAATGTAACATCCCAAAAATTTTAAGACTCAGATTTATTTTAAAAAAATAAAATAAAAAATCTATAAATAAATTAAAATTTAGAATAATTTGATAGAGGTCCAGAGTTTAAATTTTTCTTCGCAAAAGTTTGGTTTTGTTTGATTTTTAACTATGGAAAAAATTACTAAAGTTGACCCGGGTTTTTGTGCTATAATAAAAAAATGTAGGACCCTTTCTTGTAATTTTTCCCAAAGTTTTATATCAGCATTTTAAGAAGTAAAAAGAACATAGAACCAGAAATTTAAAAGGAAAGAACAAAACGGATGAGAGAGTGAGAGGAAGAAGAGAGGAGGAAGAAAGGGATTTGAGCTCGGATCTAGGAGGCTTTACGACCATTGTGAGCTTGGCTACACAATAAGTAAACTCCATACTTCAATCCTCTTCCTTTCCTCTTTGTTTTCTTCAATTTTTGGAAAATAAAATTTTTAAATTTTGATCCTAAAGGCTTTATTCTTGTAAGCTTTTGTTTCTTTGGATCCTAGGGAGGATGTTTTGAGTTTCTATATAGTGATCTAATATTTTGAGTGGATAATTGAATAAAAAGAGGTGTTTTGGGCACAAATTAAACCCTGAGAGATTGGGTTTTGCTCCTTAATGGTTTAAGCCTATTGATTTAGTAATAATTTTTCTATTTGAGCCCAATAAGGTTTAAATTAAGGTTTGGTTTTCATTATAAGGGCTAATGGTAAAAGTTGGTGACATTAAGTAAAGGTTTTTAATTGATAAAAATTATATAAATTGAAAATTAGCATAATGATGGCTAATAAATAGTTTTGGTGGTTAAGTGATGCTATGTGAAGGGTTGGTTTAATATATAGACCATTAGGATGGATTATAACTCATTGACCCAAGTTGTATGGTATGAGTTATAATCTTCATTAATGCTATTTGTCATGATAAGCGATGTGGATCACTTATATGTTATAGGGATTGTTGGTGGAATTTGTTCGGAAGTTAAGGAACAAGTCGAGTCCTATTTTGTACAAGAGGAACCCTTTTGGTACCAAAGGGTTGAGGTAACAGGAGAATTTATATTTCTTATTACTTTGTTTTAGCTATTTTTGAATAAATATTACTAGCTATCATACATTACATGTTTTAAAAGATTAAATGTGCTTTATAAGGGGTTATGGGGTACTACTTTGATTATAGTGAAAATATGTTTTTTAATTTTTTAGCAACAATATTTTTATGGAAACGAGATTTGGTACATGTATTGTAATCATAAAGAATAGAAGTTAAACTTAAGGAAGTGTAACTAAGTAAGATACCTTAGATAGGCTAAGGAACAGTTTAAGGGAGATATATAAATGTTATACTACCTTAGAGTGTTGAAGTGGTCAATACTCAGGAAAGGTAGACAAAAATAAAAGGCATGATCTAGGTCAGAGTTCACCAATGAGAAGATGTGGACTTTTGATATTATGTGGTACACTGTCAGTACTCAGTGTTGCTTTACGTATTGTGGGCTCAATGCACTAAAGTGGTTAGTGTATTGAGTGTTCGACACCTCTCAGTGGGAGAGGAAATCCGACATATGAAGTGTGAGGTTGAGTGCCTAGGCCAAGGTAGCCCTCACATAGAGAGTAAGTCAGGCTGGCTCTAGGAGGGAGTTAACTTTGACTGCTTAGGATTCACATTGAAGGGGCATAGGCAGTTCGGTGGATTAGATCATGCCTTAGATTATGTTTTGTGCCTATGGAGGTACAAGTGGGTATAAGATTTATTTGTAAGTTAAAGAGTGCTAGGAGGCATTCTATTGGTCATGAAAGGCCATACCAGCCTATGGTCATACATTCATACATTTTAAATGACTAAATTATATACTATGTTGAATTTATTATTCGTTTATTCGATTATGGCTTACTTTGTAATAATCAATGTAGATTTCTCTGTTATTGAGACTGTGATTGTCTCACCCCTTTCTTTTCTATATTTCTAGGTCCAGGCGAAGGAACCAATGGAGGACGGGGAAAGAAGCAAAGCTAGGGGTTGTTTGTAAATTATAAAGAATTACAACCCCTTTCTTTTAAGCAAATCTATTGTAATGTATTTAGGATTAAAGTGCCAGTAAGATATGATTATGTATATGTGTGTGAGTATGTGTGGATTGTATGGCTTGTGTATGAATTTTTGTTTGCTTGTAGACTTGTAGCTAGGAAACTTGGCTATGGTGTGTGGTTTTGATGGATTTATTTAGTAGACCAAGTTTCCACTACAAGCAAATATTTATTTTGATATATATGTGATTCCACAAGCAAATATAAAGTGGTTGCATTACAAATGGTGTGTTATGGGCAAACATATACCTTGGATAGAGAGAGTGGATGTGTGGGCCCCATAGAGATCTCTGAGCCAAGTAAAAATATTTAGCGTGTGTATTCATATGTATATATGATATTTGAAATAATTTTTTGCCACTCTTGTATGATTTGTACATTTTGGGAGTTTAGGGTCCATTTTGAGAAATGGCACCCAGGTGGTCAAATTTTGATATAAAAGTTTTTTCTATCATTTAAATGTTCTACTAGGTGTTTTTAGTCCTATTTGACGTGTCCAAAGTATTTTCACAAGTTTGTGACCATTAGAATGAGATTTGGATAATTTTAAAAATGGTTTTTACCAAAAAACTACACTTTTACATCCAGATGTCCAAATCTTAATCCGACCGTTGGATTTCTCTAAAATTTGGGTAACAAGTAAAACCTTTTATAAGCTTTGTGTGAGCTTTGAAATCACGTCGATCGGATACCGGATAGAGAAACGGCACACTCTGAAATTTGGTCGGAAGAGCTATCATGATAGCAATATTTGTTGATGTTGTAACATGCACAAAATTCAATCCGTCTGTTAGATCTTTCCAAAATTTGGTATGATAATAGTACTATTTAAAAGTGACATGTGAGCTTTGGAATTGATCAGATCAGAGGTTGGATGATGAAATGGTGCACCCCGAAAGTTAGTTCGGAGGTGCTATTGTGATAGCTTTTTGCTGTCATGACAGCAAAATTGATCAATCTTTTAACATGTCTAATTTTTAATTTGACCATTGGATCTTTTTAAAATTTGGTACACTTTTAGTCCCCTTTGAGTGTGACGTGTGAGCTTTAAAATCATTTCGATCAGAGGTCGAATGGCGGAATGGTGCCTCCCAAAAGTTAGCTCGGGAGGGCTATCAGATTGCTGTCATGACAGCATCTTTTTATTTCACTTTCATCTAGCTTGCTTCCGTGCACTACAGGTAGAACCTATAATTTTTTTTAAAGGTTTTAAATGATTTATTTCTTAAGTTGGTTAGAGGATCAACTCCTTAACCACACTTAGTTTATTTGAATTATGTGACTTTTGGATAACACTCGGGGCAAGTGTTACAGATAACATTGATTTTCAATAGCTTTTGAAGGACCGCTCTTATCTCTTTTTTGCCCTTTATTATTTTTCTTCTTTTGGTGGGCATTATGATTATAACTAGTACTACCACTACCACCATTATAATGGTAATTAGCACCTCCCCTACCACGACCATAACCATGCTAATTACTATGTATAGTCACATTCACTTTAGGGAATGGAGCTGATCCAATGGGACGAATTTCATGATTTTTTTATCAATAGCTCATTATTTTGTTTAGCCATAAGAAGATAATAAATTAATTTAGAATACTTTTTAAAACTCTTTTCACCATATTGCTGTTGCAGGAGCATATTTGAAGTGTAAAAAGTGAAAAATGTCTTCTCTAATAATTCCTCATCATTGATTTTCTCACTACATAATTTTAGTTAAGAACTTATTTTAAAAATTGTTGAATTATATTCGCTTATAGTTTCAAAATCATGCAACCTTAAATGTATCCATTTATATTGAGCTTTAGGTAAAATTCTTGTTTTTTAGTAGTCATACCTTTCTTTTAGGTTAATCCACAATTCTAGTGGATCTTTTACTGTAACGTACTCAGCTTTTAGCTCTTCATGATGATGATGATAAAGGAATATCATTGCCTTAGCCTTATCTTGACTACGTGCTTGATTTTCAAGTAAAATTACATTTCTTAGACCTTTGGTGTTTAGGTGAATTTCAATGTTTAGCACCCATGATAGATACTTTTTTCTTGTAATATCAAGAGTCGTAAATTCAAGTTTGGTAAGATTTTCCATGATTCAAACTAAAATAATAGTAAAAATTAGAATTATGAGAAAATTAATAAATAAAGCATAACAAATAAATATTATAGTAAAAAAAATATTTCACACACACATGCTAAAATATAATTTATAATAAAACACAATAAAAAGAGGCACAATATAAAGAAACACAAATATAAATAACCAAACTTACTAAGCAAATAAAGCATAATAAAGATAAAGAAATGCAATAAAGTAACTAAACTGATGGATAAAGCAAATAATTCATATGATATTAACAAATAAAACAAATTATATTAACAACATAAATTGATCAATACACATACACATAAACAAACACAGAATGTATAATATGAATATATAGTATTAATTTAATGGAGGACTAAAATAATAATAAAAATAATAAATAAATAAATAAATAAATAAATAATAAAGCAATGAATAATGATAATAATAATAATAAAAATAATAATAATCATCGTCGTCGTCGTCGTCGTCGTCGTCGTCGTTGTCATTGTCATCATCATGACATCAAATACATAAAAATGAAGAAAGAAAAATAAGTATACCAATCTTCATAAAAATATATAACAACAAATAATGAAAATAAAGCAATGGATGGTAAATGAGACTTGATTAAATTAAATCACTAATCACATGATTATTTTAAAATTAATAAAATGGAGAAATTTAAAATTATTTTATAACTAAGAAAATGTAATCATAGGAAAATAAACAATAAAATATAAGAACAACATAATCATGAATGTAAATAAAACAATAATATAATATATATATATATATATATAAATAATATAAGAACAAATTAATCTAACTAAAAGCTCATACCTTATTTTCAAAGCCAATTCGTGCTGATAATGTGTTGTAAAATATAGTTAATATAATGAGTAGAGAAGGATAAGACAATACAAGAAAGGAAGAGAAAACAATAGAGGAAAATTCTTATTCACTAGTGTATATATACTTTGGACATAGCCTCTATTTATAAGCCTCAAACCATTCAAGTCTTATCCTAATGTTACAAAAAAATAATGAGGCATATAATGATGCATTATGTAACCTTTGAAGGTTATAAGCTATTAAGACTAAGAAACTTCTTCCATGCCATTCATAAGGACATTAAGGATAAAAGAATCCTAAGAGCTATGAGTTATGGACATCCATAATATAATATTTATAATAGAAACTATATTTCCCACAAGAAAGAAGTACTCGGGGGCACTCAAGTAATTCTAATTATGCATTTATGTGGAGCTAATCTAATAGGAAACCATTGAGGCCTAAAAATGCAGTAAGTTGTGAGTTGTAATTCCAACATCCTTTCATAGGCATATGGCCTACTCAGCATTATAGACATAGTATATGACATTTAATTCTTGGCAGAAGTGAAATCCAACTAGGTAGCCAAAAAAAAAAAACAAAATCCAACTAGTCCTTTCTTGACCTTGTCAAAAGAAAATTAATGTGTAAAACAAGAATTTGTGTACAACTTCATGGAAATTTATAACTTCAATTTCTACATCTATAATTTGACACTAAACAATTGACTTTTTGAAAAGTTATTGCTAAAAGTTTTTAGTGGCAACAAAAAGTCACCATAATGTTATTGCAAGAACTCTTGTTAATTCTATCCGTGAAAGATTCCTAAACCCTTTTTCTCCCTTTCTCTTCTACTTTCTCAAGGATTTGAGTTAGGGTTTAAATGAGAATGATGATTTCAGTCCATATGGGTTATGAATCCAAATCCATTGACTCAAATATAGTTGACGGAAGTTGTTTAGAGTATTTAAATTTAGTACTAATGATTTTAGTGGTTGTTGAATGATGAGTTCCATTAATGTCCCAAAATGGACATTAAATCTATCATTATTGTGGTTGTTAAGGTATTAATGGCAATGTGGGCATTCAATGAAACTATATGATGTTAAGATAGTTAATAAACTTAATGGGTTGGCCCAAGTGTAAGTAATATGGGTATTGGGCAATTTAGAAATGGAGAAAGGAAAGTTGAATACTTGAGTTTGGCAATATTAATGGAGATTAACTTGGTAAATTGTAGATTAAGCTTTAGACATCAATTTCACTTGAGAATTCAAGCTTGAAAGCTATTATATTTAGGGGTAAACCTATAACCTCTCAAAGGCTTAAGGTAACTGGGGGAATCCTGCTTTGGGTAGTTATATGTTAATTATATTATGATGTTAAATATGTGTTATACTTGGGAATTGTGATTGGAAAATGTATGTATCATGGAATGAAAAATTATGTTCATATACTTGTGTCAAAAATGGATTGTCAATAATATAAAGGTGATCTTTTGAAATGATTGGCAATTGAAATGATATGTGAAATTCAATAGTTGATGATGATTGTGATATTGATGGATATTTAGATTTGAAAATAATGGATTAAGTGATAAGATATGAAAAGAAGTATTGATGCTCATTTGGGTAGCACACGATTGTTAGCCCAATGTGTTGTTTTCGATAATGTCTAAATGAGCTTTTGAAAAATGAATGAGTATCACACATGGCATGATTAGTGGGCTAGAGTTCACTTAGGGATTAGGAGTAGAGAAAATCAATATGGATTCAGGCTACCCTCCAATGCACGGGGGTATAGCCTTATCCTACAATTTATCAAGGGACTTTCCTATAATTTGTCGAGAGACAAAAACCTAGCTATCTCTACTAATTCAATGAGGAGAATAGCTTAGGGTGTGAGAGACCCTAAAGATTCGAGAATAGGAAAAGCCATAGTCCAAGAGTGAGTCATGTGATCTTTGGCTAGGCCACACCTCATGATTAGTGAGCTTTAGTAATCTAGTCACACAAACGGAGCCTTATTTAGTATTATAACCCACAATTTTAGTCTGAGGAAATAAGGAGGGTATAAAGTTAGTTGATCATTATCTACGTAAATATATGATTATTACGTGATTGTAATGTAGTAAGTTGCATGAATAACGGGTTATGGTCATATGTTAAATGTATGGTGATAATGCACTTAGTGTATGTAGGGTAAAGATGATATAAAATAAGTAATGATAAGTTATGACGTGTGTGTGAGCATGTTTTAAGAACTTGATTTCATATGCATGTGGTTAATTATAATTGATATATAATTGCTTAGGGTAGGCTTTACCTTGATTACTGAGTGGCTAGACTCACTTATTTTATTTAACACTTTACAGGCTCTAACTCTAGTGTAGATAGGGAGAAGGCTTAAGAGGCTAGGGGTTAGTTTATTCCTACTGTATGCCTGTAGTTTATATTTATTTTGTGTAATAGAATATGGTTGCCAATTCTAGGTTGCATATCATGTACTTGCATTATTTTGTTGTTTTAAATGTCTGAATTGTATTTTAGGCCCTGAGTAATTGTGTATGGAGATATATATATGTTAATAAAGCTAAAGTACTAGTGCAAGTATATAAATGATATTTAAAACAAATTTTTTTAAGTTTTGATGCAATGCAAGGCAAATTGCCTCCCCCTTCTGTTTTTTGTAAAATGGGGTTGATGAGTGATTTTCTATTATTTTGTTAATTGACTATGAATGATGTGTTGTCGTGATAGCCTTAGGTCCAATGGACATAGTCTAGATGTTAACAAAGGTTTTTAGTACTTTTTGTAGGTTTTAGACACCCTTTTTTTTGTGAAAGTTATAAAAAGTGGTAAAAATGTGTTTAGGTGTCCAATTTCTTAATATGACTTATTTTGGAAATGAAACCTATGCCATTAGCTAGTTCATAGGAAGAGCTTTCTATAGACAATTAGATCATATGAATCAAACATCAAACAAAGGATCAGGATGTGTTATAAGTTCCTTGATTTTGCTATCAAATGATAGTAGAATCTACTGTCATTTATGTACAACACGCCACAACACGTGGCACAGAGAGCAACACGTTGTGGTGCAGCGTGCAAAAGCCATGGTGCATTGCCCTGTCTCACGGCAAACATGTTGTTTTTCAATTATTTTCATTCATTTTTACTCCTTTAAGGTATTACATGCTTCTGTAACTTTATTTTACTCTGATATAAGAGATTATGATTGATTTAAACTCATTGTGATTAAAAAAATTTGGGATCCCTTAATTTTGAATTAAAACTTGGTAATCTACTTAATGAGCTAATCTTTTGATTATTATGAGTTTTATTGGTCAATTATGTTTAGTAGAGTGAGATTGTACAACCAACATGTTATTATGGCAAAACAACAATCATTCTCAATTCTTAAAATGGGAATTCAAAAATATGCTTGAGTTTTACAAAATCATTTAACGTAAAACAACACATATCTACAAGTATATATATATATATATATATATATCAACAAAACCCTACTTTATATAAAATTTCTAATCTTAAAAATTCCTTTTCCATATAAAAATATAATTTTTCTTTTTCACAATTCTCATAAACATTTCACACAAGCATAGAGAAAAAAATATGTTTTCAATTATCTTAATTCTTGGCTTTACTAAACCAAAAGTACTCATATCAATCCAAATAAGTCTCCTACATGTTCAAATACACCAATGGAAGGTCACTCTACATTCAAACACATTAGTCATCATCAATTGCTAATTATCATAAATATCTTCTAATCAAAGTTTAAATCCCAAATTCACATTGTGGCTTACAACCACAATCGAAACCCATGTCTAATTTTCATTAACTTATTTATGTTGGACATAATGGTTTATAATATTATATTTAGTTTAAGTTTTGATTATGACAAATATAGATTAGCTAACTATACTAATGTGTAATTATTTTCATATATACATTAGTTAACTATTACTTTGGAATAAGTATTTTTAATTATATTGTTCCATGTAACATGAGATTTGAAAAAATGATTTATGTGCGTAACAATTATTTTATATTATCATATTTTTTATTATCCTACAAGGATTATATATCCAAGAATGTTTAAAGTGTTATTTTCATAACTTGAATATTTACTAAGACTTTTTGTATGCATGAGAATAAATATACAAAGTGATACTTTCATAACTTGGATACATGCATATTAAATTGGACTAACCACTTTGTTCATGACATATTATTGAATGTTATCCAAAGTAGAAATGAGAGTGATCATGAACAAGAAGAAACCAAAGTCATCATTAGCATGCCATACTCAAGATGAGAAAATATAAAGTGAAAGATGATCTAAGAAGAACTTAAAAAGGACGAAGACATTTATACAAGCTTATATGCATCTTGAAGCCTTGAACTTGATATAGATAATATTTTTAAGTTAGAAGTCTGTATGTTAAACTCATTTATTGATATGCAATATTAGCTCAAGATATTTTAAAAAAAACATGCATTTAGTTCTTAAAAGAAAGAGTGAGAAATAATTTTTCTATAAACATTTTTTTTTGCCTTTGATCATATATACCTCACAAGTTTTGATCACTAACTCCATAAGGTTTTCAAAGATGGTCTATTTACTCAAAATGGAGTTAAGTTGGAAAAGTTATGAATAGTTAAATTCTATGCTTTGAAATATGAATTCTATAAAAAAAATCAAGTTTGACCTTTAGTCACATTTTTAGTCATATCTCTCAATATATAGACCCTTTTAATGTGAAAATGTCTCATTTTAAAATAGACTTTAGCTTTTCAATGATAATTAATTTATTCAAAATGGAGTTTTATTCAAACAAATATGATTTTAAGAAGTATTGAAATATTAATTCTGCATAGTGTTTAGTTTTGACCTTTGATCACTCTTTCGATCATGTCTCATAAAATACATAAAATTTAATTGTGAAACTTGTTTTTGTTAAAAACTAGACTTTAGGATATTTCCAATGGTATATAATTCACTAGAATTAGAATTGTATTGAGTGAGTTATAACCTTCAAAATTTATGTACCATAATACTTCTCAATAAAAGAATGATTCAGAAAGGCCACATGCATGTTTTAGGCTTAAAGTTCTTTAAGGTATACTTCAAGCATGAATCCCTTCTAAAACGCACTTAAAATAGCCTTTGAAAGCTCTGTTCTTCACTAAATGGCTTCTATGATATAATTCAAGCGTGGCTTCTTCCATAATAACCTTGAAATAGTCTCCAAAAGCTAGGGTCTTCATTGAATGGCATCTATGATCCAATTCAAGCATGACATCCTTACAAAACATGATTGAAATAGCCTCCAGAAACTCTTTTCTTTATTGAATGGATTTTATGATCCAATTCAAGCATGACTATCTTCCAAAACATGTTTAAATTAGATCCATGCAAGCTTGAATGAGAACGAAGCCTTTATCATCACTTAACTAAAACTCACTTGAATTTAGCCAAGCCTTTGCTTCACTCCTACCCATCTCTAACTACTATGAACAGCCATAATATGTCTCCAACAACTATTTCACTCTATGAGCTATAAATATAACGTTCTAAACTTATCTTAAAAAATGATTAAGCACAAAAATTATTAAGATATGAAATTTATGTTCATACTACTCTTATTATATGAAAGTCATTGTTTTTGAGCTTATAACTATTACATCATCATTTAAGTATTAACGCTTCATTGTTTTACTCATTATTACTCTTAGAGAGAGTTTCAATTGAGTGACTTACATATATACTTAAAATTGGTAGTAAAGGCAAGGGCGAGATTTCCCTTGTAAACAAGAAAGGTTTCTCTCTTGGGACTAAAAAAGCTCACTATTATAATGAATGGTTGTAACAACTCACAAGCATCTAGACTAAACTTGTGGTTGCATTGTGGTAGCAAGCACCTACTTAAACTTTTGTTATAGTAGAGAAATCTTAGAGATGTTCTAAGGATTAGATGTAAGTTTAAGTGGTTGAAGCTAAATTAGGATAAATCACAGTTTGCATTCTTTCTTCTCTCAACTCTTTATATGTCCAGCTACTATAGTTTATGCTTTAACTTGTTCTTAGAAATAATCATTCTTATAGTTATTGAGCTTGTGAAAGATTACTTTACCATTCTTGCAAACAAAATTTAAAACTCAAATTTGCTCAAACTTTTCCTTACACATTGTTTTGCTGAAAAAGTCTCAAAAGAATTAAATAAATTAATTAACATACAATTCACCCCCTCTTTAGTGTATTGTCATATTTAACAATTTAGACCCTTGTAAATCTATGCATTAGCATTAATTGCTCCCACAGTCATTAAATCACTTATATATCTCAACAGTTTAGATAAAACCCTTCATAAAACTATCTCTCATCATAAACTAGACAATCCAAACCTTTATACCATTTCATTAACTTCATTTAACTTCCATTAGGCTAAATAAAACCATTTTACAACCTTCAGTACTCCCAGTTGTCAATTTCATACTTAAGGTTCATATATGATCAAGAACCCAACAACATTACACCACAAAATTACTAACCCTAGGTTTAGAAATGTAACATCCTAGAAAATTTAACTAAAGTTAATTAGACTAATTAAGGGAAAATTAGTTGGTTGAGAGTTAACTGGGGTTAAAATATGGTGTAAGGATGACCATTGGGTCCATAAGACCCTAATTGATCCTTAAAATTGGACCTTAGGTGGTTTTAGGCTACAATTGAGCCTAATAAAATGGACCAAATTTGGACTCTTTAAAACCCATTATTATTTGCTACTTACAGCCTTTAGCCATAACTTATGTGTAAAGTTTTTAAGTTCCAAATTTGCATTTTTGAGCCTGTGCAGAAGGAGATAAAAGAAAGTTTCTAACCATTGACGTCATTTGAGGATTCAAGTCACTTGGGCAAGCTTCACATTGTCCTCCTCTCCCTCTTAAACTCATTTTTTTCATCACTATCTTAGGGTTGTTATTGGGAAATCTGAAATGGGTGGTGATTCCACCCACTATTCTAATTTAAATGGAGAAACTAGATATTATTCTAAATGTCTAACCATTGGGTTAGGCCATTAATGGTGTTTTAAGGATTCCCAGAGGGGTTTCAAATAAACCCTAGAAGTAATTAGTTGGGTAAATGATGTTATGGGTGATTAGTGGTGTTTATTAGACAATGGGAGTTTAAGTGAGCTAATGGAACCCAAAAATGGGTTGGGTTGTGGTAAATGACCAAATGGAACCTAGAAAGGCCCAATTTTTATTCCTTCAATTGGGCCCAAGTGGCCTAATGCACCTTCAAGCTCAATCCAAAGGATGTCAGCAAGTCTTATAGGTCCACTAGCCATCTCTACCCGTCCTTAACTTAATTTATGCATAAATTTATTAATTTACCCTTCAATTACTTATTTAATCACAGGTTTAAAATTGAAGATGTTACACCTACCTTCTCACTATCTATCTCTCTTATCCTCTTCATCTCGATCATCTTATTCTCTTTTAATTTTTTAACTTTCATAACATTGTTATGTTTTTATCAATATAATTTTCATAGCTTCATTATAATTAACTTGAACAAGGCCATAATGAGGTTCCTTTAATAAATAAGGGTATAATTAAAACATTGAGATGTTTTTGAACAATTAAAAGAATATAACAACTTTTCTCAATTTGAATTAAAAAAATGCATGCATTACTGTATATCAAGAATTAGAGGGAGTAATAGATATGGCACTATTTTATTAAAAAATAAACTTCAATAGCCTTTAATTTGTAGTTAAGCCTTAGTTGTGATTTGAATTTAATAGTGGTTCAACCTATCAGATTTTTTCAAAATTAGACATAGAATATTAGAATGGCACTAGTATAAAATTTACTTTTAATGTCTTTTATCTATGTCAGTTGTGTCAAAATCAATGTAAAAAAAAAGGTGGTGGCTAACATGTAATTATTTTGAACTTTAATGAGAAATTTTGTAACATTCCAAATTTTTGATACAAAAATTAGGAACTAATGATGGGAAAATTGGTGAAGTAGAGTTTTAATTAAGTTAATATGTCCTTGGATTACTAATTGACTTATTAGAATGTTAAGATACCATTGGGATGGGTTAGGATGGTTATTGGGCCAATTGGGCCAAGGTAATGGCCGAACATTTAGGGCCTTAAATATGTGCCATCTACCCTGTGTCAGCTTAGTGTGCTGCAATGGATGAACTTAAATTTGTTTAAACAGACATGTTTATAATAACAAAAATAGAATAAGAAAAAAAGAAAATTGAAGTGGGCAACAGAGATAAGGTTTGGATCTATTAGGGCTTCAAATTTGGTCAACTCGGGAGCTATAACTCAAATTATCTAGGTAATCTTCCTACTCCTTCCCTCTACCTCCCTACTTGTTTTCTTGAAGTTTTTGGTAATAGTAGAAGTTAATTTTCGAACTCTAGGATTTGGGCTCAAATCCAATTTCTTGATGAGGCTATTGGAAGTTAATTTAAGTTTGCATACCTAGGTTTATTGATTTTATAATGTTTTAAAGTTGGGTCCTATGGCTTGGGTTAACCTTAGGCTTAAATAGGACTTTGAGAGTAATATGGATCATACTCTAGTGTTGCTTGATCTTATGGAATCTAAATGGAGTTATTGGAGGGTTGTTAAAACTTTATTTATGCCAATGATAGAAGTTAGGGACTTGGATTAGCTTATTTAAGCTAAAAGTGTCTATGTTAGAGTTTATAATCGATGATCAATGTTTAATTATGTAGATTATTGTTGCTATACTATAGCAAGATAAAGTTAGAGGAGTGATTTAAAGTTCACTAGTAACTCTTTTAGTGACAAAAAGGCTGAGGTAATTAGATAATTTATTTTGCATACTTGCATGTTAGATCAATTATGAGTGTTTGTGAAATAAATAGGGAGAATGATAGATAAGTCACAAGGGGACCAATTAATGAAAATTATGTCCCAAATGTCAAACTCTAAAAATTTGTAAGTTCGGCTTTCAATTTTACAATTTCATTGTGATAAATTTGTAACTTGTGTTTCAAATTTTAACAGGAATAAAATTTGTTTATTCTTCAACCATGTTAAAATTTAAAAAATAAGTTATAAATTCATGACAATGAAGTTATAAAATTGAGAGCCAAACTTACAAAATTTCTAGAGTTTGGAAATATGCCATGTCTCCTCCATACGTCTTCCTAAGGCAAAGGTCTACCAATCTTCTCCATATCTCTTAGGTTAACATAACCCCAACACCCTATTTAGAAATATGCCACCTTCTATTCAATTCTTCTTCCTGAAACAAATTTTAGAAGAAATCCTTAATGAGATTACCAATCTCTCGATCCTTAGTAACCTATTCTCCTAAAATGATTTTTTAACATACACACTTTATTCCTTCTCCTTTGAATTAGCGTCTTCATGTGATAATAATTAGTTTTTCCATCCCCCTATTCTATCCACATTCCTCTTGACTTCTAGTACCACTTCAATTCTTCTTGCATAAGAACTTTATCAAGTTGTATATAAAGATCTTCCTCTTGCCTCTACAACACAACATCATCTTGCCAGTTAATGGCCTTCTATGGATCAAGTAGATTTTGTTTAGTAGACCTCTTTTTCTCCTTAATCACTCTAAAATCCTCTCTGTTCTAGCCATTAATCCCCCTTCAAGCTCATGAGAAAGCTTAGTGCCTCAATATCCTAACACTAACCGCTATTCAGGAAACCCTAGAATTGGTTGTGAGTTAACTAAGCTGCTTCAAAAAGGAAGGGCCCCTTTCCCTTCCTACAAACGATTGGAGACGTATCAATGAAAAGAGGATGATGATCTGAGCTAAACCGTGCCAAACCTTTAATCACAACATCAAGAAAGGAGCTTGGCCATAAATCATTACACAAGCTCCTATCAAGTCTCTTGTAGATTCTATCATGCCCTCTCCACTTAGGTCCCTTCCATGTGCATAATAGGCTTTTAGCTTCAATATCAATCAAGTTGCACAATGTTTTGGAAAACCAGATCGGAACAGCTGGTTAGATTGGTGAATTGGCTAGATGTTTGGTTTGGTTTGCTATTTAGATCAACAGGTTGCCAGATCGGGTTAACTTCGGAGACACGAAAAAAATCTAGAATAACTTATTCAATCCTTTGAGTTGGGCGGGTTGAGCAAGTTAGCTTTTCCCCTTTCTAGGAGTCTCCACAACAATTTGTTTTAAAGTTTAATGGTCAAGTTGGGAAGAGAAACACTGGAAAAACAAAGAAGAAGAATCGAAGGAACAGAAAGATGAAGAACAAAGAAGAAAAAACTAAAAAAAAAAAGGAAATTAAAGAAAACTAGCAAGACAATCTAACCCAAGTCTTGCCCTCCGCTGATATTCGACGCCTTTGCATCAATGGAAAAGTGTAGTCAACAAAACCCAAGATGGCGAAGCTGTGAAGGAACACACGAGGAGGGTGGGTCACATTTTATCTCGGAGGAAATTGAAAGAGTTTTGCGTTTATCTATGGCTAGAGGGAGAGATAAATTTATTGCTTGACAACTTCACAGGTTCATTATTACTTCACGTTTTTCGCTCAACCATTAAAGTCATTTTGAAATTGAAAATTGCATTACCATTCTAACCCAAAATTATATCTATATATTTACATAGTGCATACATACATACATATTATTTTTTATATTTTAATTATTTAAATTTTATTTATATTATTTAAAAATATTTTACTATTATATTTTTCACCTAAGAAATCATGATTGCTGACTTAAAAATGGCAAAAATAAGTAAGAAAAGTTAAAGGGAAGATTAAAATTTGAGATGAATTAATATTAAATATGAATAAAATAATTTAACATTGTTGTATGTTATTAATTATATTATATTATTATGACTTGTTAGTCTAACTTTGGTTTGACCCTTAGTTTAACTACTGACCCTTTATCTAGTACCTTAGAACATTTAATGACTAGTCCACTTAGTTTAACTACTGACCCTTTATCTAGTACCTTAATAGATAAAAATAAGAATACATCTCACTTTTTTATGATATAAAAAAAATTAACTTTTTTTCATATGTGTAAAACGATTGAAAAAGAGTCCTATAATAAGGACCGGAGAGGATATATTTTTACAATTACAAAAAAAAATAAGTTCCTAATTTTACCACTCTTTGCAATTAATAATTAATAATTATAATAAATTTCTGTATAGGAATTCAAACTATAATAAATAAAAAAGATAAAATTGAAAAATAAAAAAAATTAATTACTCTAACTTTGTCTTATATTAAAGAAAAAAAAAAGGCTTCCAAAGTTTATCTCATATTAGGGATAGGACGGAGTACTTTTCCTCAGTGACATTTAATAAGAAGTAAAAAAAATGATTTATGATAAAAATTTAATTATATAACTTATAAATGGAATAACATAAATCTTTTCTTTCTATCTTTGGATCGAACAAGGGACTTGTAATCAACAAGTTTGAGAAGTCTTCAACGTTGAAAATGATTTTTCGTGCAAGCAAGCATTTATTAATTAAATTCTGCAGCTCAGCTGGAAACCGATAACACTAAAAATCAAAGCCGGGAAGAAAATGAAAATAAAAGACATGATGTCAGATGAGTGGCGTCATCTATTACATAAACTTAGAAATATGAGATGGCAAATAATTATTGGGGGAATAAAAATATAAATAAATACTGGCGTGGGAGGATTGAAATCCAACAACCATTGCGGGTCCCATAAAAATATGCACTCTTTCTATGTCTCAAATATCGTAATTTACATTTTGGCCAAAAAAATATTATAATTTACATGGTAAGTTTTTAATTTGTTTTGTAGATATAAGAAGTTCGAATGCATACCTGTTAATACACTGAGTAATACCTCTATGTGAATGACTAAGTTATTTGGACTCTGCCTCTAATTCACAGTAAATACACCACTAAGAGAAAGAGAAGAAGAGAATGAAGTATTCATTGAGTATAATCTTATGGAGATAATCATCCGAGTTTAACTATAACCTTCAATACTATATAACTTTCGCTCACATACATGAGTAGTTTCTGAATATGCATCTCTTGAAAACTGTTCCCACATACAAAAATGGGAATATTACACTCAAGAATCCAAATATGTTATTAATATATAGATGAGCCTCATTCAATAACGTGACCTTTAGTTTAAGCTAAAACTAGATCCACAAAGGATGGACTTACTAAACCCAAAATCTTTAAAATTTTTTAATGAAAAATACAAATAGTGCTCAACGATATGTGGGACCTTACTAGATGAAATGAGAAATAGAATAAATGGAAATTGCTTTATAATCTTATATTAAAAAAATAATATGTAAATACAGAGATTTGAGATAAGAAGAAAATAGCAATTCCTTAAGTGCAGTTAAATATTTTGATTGATATTCAAAATAAAAATGATGGAATGAAATTTTTATTCTGAAAATAATAATAAATGTTTTTTATTGTTGTAATTAAACTGTATCTTAAAATTTCACTGATAGAGTAGAGACATGACCCACAACAAGAGTTCAAGAGCTCGAGATTTGAACTAGGACTGCACAAATACCGGACTGAACCGGGTTGGATGTCAACCCGAAGTCTAGTCTGAATGGAGATCGGGTTAGAATTTTCAGTCCAAAGACTGGTCTAGTCTTGTTGGACCCGGGACCTGGACCGAGTTGGATTTGGTCCACCGGATTACTGGACCAGTCCAATTTTTTGAATCCAACTCTCTCCAAAAAAAATAAGGCCCTCATATCCCCTTTCCTATTCACTTGTATCAATATCATAAGCTTACTACCGTTTGAGTTTCAAAGCAAGCACTATTTAATTGCACATGATCCTTGTTATGAGATTAATTATGTTTCTTTCAGTTTTTTAGAGTATAAATAATCATCTTTCTCGCGTATTATATGAAGTACAAAAAAGGTGTCATACTATTCAATACCTATAAATATTACTACTGTTTTTTTTATTCTTGCAAGTGTCAAAGAGCTAGTTAGAGATTTGTGTTAATTATAAATATAAGATTTCCATTTTTTTTGTCTCTTGTATTTTATTTTTGTTTAAATTACCCTATAATCATATTTTCATGCGATATGGAAAAATGGAGAAATGACAAATGAGGCTATCAGACTTCAGAGTTCAGAGACCGAGTTTGAAGCATGCATGTGAGGTGTGAGGGTATTGTTACTGGGCTCAACTAAGTAAGATCTTTTTTTTTTGTAAATAATATAATTATTTAATATTTAATATTAAAAAAATAACCTAGACCGGGCCGGACTGATTGGTCCGAAAGAACAGTCTCTAGTCTGGTCTGACCCGTATGTGCAGTCTGACCCGTTTAGTCCAGTCTTTTGTTCAGGTTGAATTTTTTAAGACCGGGTCGGACCGGGTCACACCGGGTCGGACCAAAGAGTTTAAGGTTTTTCTGCACAACCCTAATTTGAACATTTCCTATCTACAACAAAACAGTCAAAAGTCAACACAAGATATGCACAAATTATCTTTAGACAAGTCATATGTCAATTTTTTAATATTTAAAATTTAAACAATAAGTTGTCCAAGAAAATTTCAACAATAATGTTTCCTGTGATTGATTGTTGCCTCAAAATAGGTAAATGACAGAAGGGTGCATGAAATAAAGTAATTATTTTAAAGTCTCCAGGACTTCTCTATCATTATCTCTTTTTGCAAAATGACTTTTTTGACCCTCTAGACAATGGACAATGAAAATGACGCAACGCTCGACACAAGAGGTGACTTAGGAAATCTGGACACCTCCTTTTCTGATGATTCCCTACAAAACACAATATTATTGACAAAGATGACACATTTAAACCCAAAATTTATAATTTTTTGGAATACAATTTCTTGTAATTTTTAATTTAAACCATATAATTATTTTTAATAGAAAAATCATTTTTATTAAATTTTTAAATAATTAAGATATTCTAAAGTCACTATTACCAATCAATAGAAAATATTTGTAAATAAGACCGAAAATATTATTAAAAAATAAAAAATCAAAGTCATAAATGTAAACTTTAAAAGTAATTTAAATTTTTACTCTAAAATTCATAAATATTAGGTATTTTTTGAAATCATTGGTTTATATGGATTTATAGTTAGACTGATGTCTATTTGCATTTAAAAATATTTTTAAATAATGTGTTATTATTTTTGAAAGTTTCATATATAATACTCTCTCCATTCAAAAATGTAAGACATTTTTAACTAAATTTCACCCCCAATAAAGTAGTTACCTACTTTTAAATTATTTCTATCTTTTCATATTTATCCCTGTTAAATACCCTACAATAAATATAAAGTCATTATCAATAGGGACATTTATGAAAAAAAGACAATGATTACACCTCAAACGACTAAAAATGTCTTAAATTATTGAATATCCAACTCCTCAAAAAATACCTTACATTTTTAACAGAGAGAGTATCATATATCGTACATGTGTGTCTATATATATATATATATATATATCTGTGTGCATGCGCATGCATTTGGAAAATGGGCTTCCTTGTCATGTTTGATCATAAAACTTTAAGGACTATTTCAGTTTATAAAATTATAACTTTGACTGTGATGGTGATTAAAACACATTGTCAAATAACAAGTAAATTGCTAAAATTATTTTATTAGTCAAGTTTAATCTTTAAAATTAATTACTATTTTACCAACGGAAATTAGGTTTAACAGAAGGAAATAGTTTCTCACAACATAACAAACTAAAGTTTAAATTCCCACGAAAAGAGGTGGTTATATCTAATGTTAGATCGTACCTTGAATATAATTACCTCAAATGAGAGAATACTTACAACTAATAAAAAAAATCAATTACTATTTCAATTTGGGAAATAACAACTTCAATTGTGTCATAAAGGCTCAATGAATATTTTTTAGTTTGGGAAATGTTAATTTCAAATATAGCGGTCACTACAACAGAGTGGCAAATGACAGACTAAGTTACTAGAATTATTTTAATGAGCTACTGCTTAATGAAGTGCACGAAGAACATCATCACTCATGACTAGGCTAGAATCCCTAACACGATATGTCAATAAGATTTACTTTATAAATGTTAATGAATTTAATTTAGTGTTAAAGTGAATTTTTCCCTTATATTTTCCTTCAAGGAGAACTTGACACTTTGTACTAATACTCTTTAACCCTTTAATTTACTCAAGTTGTTTTGTTTTGGTCATTTGCATTGCAATATTATGAGAACTCATATATTGTTACGAATATGACAGGATCCTCATATAAATAAAGTAGTCAAAGAGTATTAATAGAGTGTCTATCTTTTATAGAGTGTGCAAGTTGCAAGACTTAAGGTGTAGTTATAAGGGTTTTGTAATATTGTACTTTAATTTCGTTACTCTGGTTTGATGTTGATTAGTTGCTTACTTTGATTTTGATATGGACTAGACTGGATAATATGTTTTTTAAGTTGAAGGAAACAATAATTTGGAATGAGCTATACTTGTGGCATTCTGTCAAATATTTTTTTAATTTATTGTCCATGTGAATTGTTATTGGAGAGGCTGCTACAAAAGTAGTTCAGGAAAATGACAATTAGGGACCCCTTAAAGTTATTAAATATGATTGGGAACCCTAAATTGTTGAAATCCTAATAATAGAACATAGTCATTACTCGAAATTTTAAAAAATGTGAATAGTTTCAAAAATGACTTTAATAAATTTCTAAATGACACTGTATTTATAAGTGCCCTTAGAAAGTTTTCAAAGTAAATTTTAGTTTTATATTGAAAAACAATTCATTTCTAACTATTATTTCTTGCTTTCTCAATTGAGATTAACAACATTCTCATCTCATGATAATAATTTCAGCAGTGTCATTTTTTTATTTTTTAAGTAATCTACCTATATATTAACAAGCATAAAATTTTACAAATAATTGGATTCATATTTAAAAGTGACTTTAGTAAATTTTTAAGTGACTATTGTATATTCACAAATGCCCTTAAAAAGTTTCAAAAGTAAATTTTGGTTTTATACTGGGAAACAATATATTTTCAATTATTATTCCTTAATTTTTCAACTAAGATTAATAATATTCCCATTTAAGAATAGTAATTTTAGCAATATCATTTTGTTATTTCCAAGTAAAGGGTAACTTTATAAACTCATGTATATTTTTAATTTCAAGGACCATGGTTCGTTATTGAAATTTCAATAATTTAGAATGCCTAATTGTAATTGATGGCTTTAAGGGGTTCCTAATTGTCATTTTCCCAAGTAGTCCCTTTATTTCAAAAAAAAAACCAAATTAAATGTGATGGTTATTAAATACAACAATCAGTCATATTTGACGTCAAATATGACAATTATACTCCATCTATTTAAAAATATAAGATATTTTTTTGAGAAAACATATGTTTGAAAATATAAGATATTTTTAGTATTTTAGTGTATAATTAATGTGCTTATTTCAAAAGTGTTTGAAATAAATAAATCACTTTATATTTATTTTAAAATAAAATATTTTTATTTTATGTAAAAATAGTGTTAATTTAAAGAAAAGTAACTATTTTGTTGAGAGTAAAATTTAATTAACAATATTTTATATTTTTTAAATAGAGCGAATATGTCATTTCAATCGTGATATTTTGCCCATTAAATGTGAAGATTATTGTCCAATATCGTCGTATTTGAGGGTATCCATTTTTATTTTTTTTTTGGCCTGACGGTATCCAATTTAGATGACTAAATTTTGAGTTGTTTTATATGACCATCTTCATTTAACCGTCATTTATTTTTTTTAGTATATATGACTGTCATATTAAAAGGAAGACTTTGTAAGACGACTTGATATATGATGGTTTTTCATATCTATTCTGAAAATAACAGTAATTTTTTAATAATTTTAAAAAAAAAATACAATCATTGGTTATTATAGTTTTATTAAATTTTATTTTTAGTCTCTGTATTTTTTTAAGTATTTTTATCCTTATAGGAATTGAAAACACTAAAAATATTGAAACTTTAGAGGCTTGGGTAACAAATGTTATCCAGTCTTGTTAAAATTATAGGGACTAAAAATATTAAAAAAAACTACAAGGACTAATTAAAAATAAAATCTAATGAAACTATAGAGATTGATAATTGTGTTTTTTCTTTTTTAAAACTTAATCATTGAATGAAGTTTTAGGACTTTGTATCTTCCCCCTTCTATTTTAGGGAAAATCACATCCAAGGACCTTCCAAGAACTCTTGAGACTTGAAACCTTTTCAATATTTAATAAAGCTATAATATAAAAATTTAAGTCAATCTGTCCGATTGAATTAGTAAACTGTTAAGATAGTGTATCAATTGATTTAATAAAATATTTTGTTCATGACTAGTTTGATCACAGTTAGATTCTAGTTTAACCATAACTCTTGAATCAATATTTTAATTGATTCAATAATTAGTTTGTTTTGTCAGACAAAGTCATCGATCAACATTCTAATATTTAAAATTTAAATGGTAATGTTCCACGTGATTGTTTATTTTTATTCATGATACTAAAGTTTTTCAGACAATGTCATCGTCAACTTTCTAATATTTAAAATTTAAATAGTAATATTTCACGTGATTGTTTATTTTTATTCATGATACTAAAGTTAAATTGACTATCCTGTACTAGGCGATAAATGGTCTTAAAACAAAAAAAAATTGACGGGCAACAAGTGGTCTTAATTTGAGTCAAGTTGAACTAAATAATGTTTAATTACGTTCAGTTGTCTTAGAGCATATCATGGTCGATTTCTTGCAACGTCACCTCTGTTAACTTCACTTTTGCTTTAAATGTTGTTGCTGTTTATGATGACATCACTCGCGATGACAAAGGCAAATCGATCAAAGAACTTTCCAATTATTTTGTCTATTACCCTAATACAACCGCTCTTAAATATTTTAAAATGTTTTAATTTATATTGAAACAATAAAGTTAGTAATGTTAATGTATACTTTGATTTCATGAAAGCCCGCCCTCTTGTCTAATACAATTTCTTTGATAATCACCATCTATCAATTATTAACAAAATTAAAGATCTTATCATTGGTGAATTGACGGTCACATTTAACCACATATTTAAAAAATCAAATAGACATACCAATTTACTTGTTCACAAGATATCTAGTGACAACTGTGACTTAACGATTTTCAATTATCTGCTTTCTAAGTGTAGAAATCTTTTAAATTTTGATATGAAGTGATTTTTTTTCTTATTTTGCACGATTTATTTGTGGGGTTATATTTAAAAAAAAATCTTTTACAAATTGTTTTAGTAACTTATGTGGACCACATAGTTGATAGGTCCCTTTCTTTTTTCTTTTTTATATTTTATCTTCTTGTTTCTTTTTAATTATTATTATTATATATTTGTACTCCTTTTCAGAAAATAAATTTATATTCAATTACTAAGTGACTCATTTTTCAAAATACTTATATTGACACTGACGTGCTACATCATCCCCGTGCTAAAGTCAACAAGATCATGGTTCTATTTTTCCCTTTGTAAGAAAGACTTTAAATTTTATTTAAAACTGTAGATTAATTCTCTAAACTTAAATTTTACAAGTTTTCCAAAAATGTTGAATTAGTTAAATATCAATATGATATGGAATAGAATGGGTGGAAAAAATAATCATTTTTTATCAATATTATTTTATTTTAATATGTCATTTTAGACTAAAATTATGATAAATGACCTTAGGAATTTGATTCA
The DNA here is from genome assembly GCF_029017545.1 of Prosopis cineraria. NCBI lineage: Eukaryota > Viridiplantae > Streptophyta > Magnoliopsida > Fabales > Fabaceae > Prosopis > Prosopis cineraria. Next base: position 16,514,076 of record NW_026555343.1, on the reverse strand, counting down.
ATTTATACTTTTTAAGACACACTCCTTTAGCATTCTTGGCATACCCCTTAGGGTGGCCATGTTTTAACCCCTTCACCAGAAACCAAGCCAACATAGGTTTTGGCACACTAGGTGGGACCTGATTGTTAAGAATAAAACTAAGAAACACTTGTTCTAAAGATTTTGAAAATAAAGACCACATTGCTCTCAGGGTTTAGAATGCAATGATGAAGGGATGAAACGAAGGCAAGATTCCTATCTCAAGAAACATTTAATCATTTAAATTTAGACTATCCCAAATCTAACTTATGCACCAAGCCACTGGGTGTGAGGAGGGTTTCTAAATAGAGCTTAAGAGGTCTTCAAAAAAATCTTTGAGTGGCAAGCAAAGATGTTGGAGGACTTCACAAGGCACTACAAACAAGACAACCAAAAATGAGCTGATAAAGAGACAATGTTCCATGCTCAACAATTGGAAAAGGCTTAAGAGAATGAGAGAATTTTAGCTACTGAAGCATAAAAGTGGGAGTTCTTTTGATAATAATAGGAAGAGTGAGACTAGAGAAGGAACATGAACTATTTATGTAGGTCATCATGAAAACCAAGCAAGCACTAAGAAACCAGTTCTCTATTAACATAGTGATCCATGCAGCGACTGAGAAAACCCCTTAAAGAAGCGCCCCCAAGAAGAGTCCTATGGTTGGGGGGCACGGGGGCAACGCATAGGAACAAAAAAGTCCATCAAACCCCAACCATCAACCAAGGGATAGTACACCCCACCCCATCCCATTAAAGGGAGTAAGCTAGCTAATATAGCTACTTTAACATAAGGGACAAGGGTTTTTGTAATGACCTTAAATTTTAATTTGAACAAAATTTTTCTCCCAAGGAATATTTTATTTAAATAATTTTTTTAGCAAGTTTTACTTTAGTTTATTTTAAATTATAGGAGAGTTGGCTCCTTCTTGTAATCTTCCCTAGCTCCTTCTTGTAATTTTCCTTTTGCTTTTTCTTGCTATTTTTCCCAATATTTATTTGATTAGATTATATCTTCAAGTGAAAGAAAAAAAAAATAGAACATTAGCAAATCTAAACGTGATTGTTGCCATATCTGAGCTTAACACATGGATGGTGGAATACATAAAAGCTAAGATGTGCACAATTATTTCTCTCCCTTGGCACTAAAACATCACGCACAGGGAGGGGCAATTGCTTAGAATAAAATTAAAGTGCTAGGCCTAAGAGGAAAATAGCCGAAGCCTAATCTAATAGGAGAGGAGACTTGGCTCAATAGTGAGACGGTTTCACATAAGCAAGTAGAACGTCATGTTTAGATAAGTAGTGATGTAGGCATGCCCACTCTACCCTATTGCCTGATTATTTCAGAGTGCTCACCCTTCCTACTTCACATGATAAGGTGCATCTTTAGCCACAAAGTGGTATGGACAGTTACTTGCTCCTGATGGCACCAAACTTGAATTCAAAGGGAGCACACCATTGTCATTTTTTTTATAAATAGGCAACAAGTGCATGCCTAAAGACTTTGGATACTTTCCCAAACTTACACAATACTTGGCTAGTGGAAAACATCTACCCTGACATTGTGTTAACCAACTACTTTCAATGTGAACTACTTCTTCTATGCAACATTACTAGAAAAATAGGATTTAGTGAGGGAAAAATCCCTCGCTAAATGCCCATATTCCCTCGCTAAATACGGTTTAGCGAGGGATTTTGGCTCTCATTAATTTATTGCAAAAAACAGGCTCGTTGAATTTAACGATGGATGTGTATTCCCTTGCTAAATAGTGAGGGATTTAGTAAGGAACTATATCCTTTGCTAAATTTAGTGAGAGGCTTTAGTGAGGGATATATCCCTCACAAAAGCCCTCGCAAGTTGGCATATAATCTGATCATTTAGCGAGGAAATAGTGAGGGTTGAAATCTCTTGCTAAAAATTAGCAACGGAACTATTCCTTGCTAATCTGTCGCTAATTGTGGTTAAAATTCACCATTTTGGCGATATAAAGGCCAGGGACCAATCCCTCGCTATTTTTATAGCGAGGGTTTCTACCTTCGCCATTTCCTCACTAAATGAGATTCGCATGCATTTTTTAGTGAGGGATTGGTCCCTCGCTAAATCCCTTACTAAAACTGTGAAATTTTTTAACATAATCCTCCACTAATCTCTCACTAATTTAATTTAGCAAATTCTAAATTTTTAATATTTTGGTTCCTGTATAATCACATAGCTAATCATCCATCCAAATTTTTAATCATAAACAATAATCACATTAATATAACAAAAATTTAATACTATATCAATTATAGTCATAAAGTTCAAGCTAGTTTATACATAGAGAGTTATGCAAAATATAAAAAAGTACACAGAAAGTTCAAAACACTTCATACATAAGTTTTTTTGCACAATCATGATTAAAATCTTGTTGCCTAGAGGAATTAGAGCTATTGGCATTTTGTTGTGGAGTTGAGACCCTTTCACCTAGAGTTCGAATAGCCCCAAATATGTCTTGTCGTATTGAAAGTCTCATATCTAATAATCTTTGATCCAATGCTTGGTTCATCTTTTCTTCGAGAACACATTGTACCCTTTCATCTATGGCACGGTTAACAGCTTCTTCAAATGTAGGCATTTAAACAACGTTATCTATAGTTGATGTAGATTGGGGAGTAGCAAGAGATGGAGCATTGTTAATGTGGAATATAGAGTTGCCAACAAAGCCACATACTATAGCAGCATGTGATCCCAATCCATAAACTCTACCACTTTTTGTCCCCCTAATATCCTTCAACCATGCTCGAGCCGCTTCATCTAAAGGGAGAGAGGCTTAAGTTTGAAGAAAGTCATCATCTGCAACTTGTTGGGTTGGCTGTTCCCCTGCACATTCATTTTCAAGTCCTACAACAACATAACTATTTCCTTGTTGTTTATCTTCCTCCTCAATATCTCTTCAGAAATTCCAACAGCTTGTCGAATATTTTTTTGAATGTCACCTAAAAAGTTCAAATGAATTAATAAATAATCAAAACATGAAGATATCATTTTAGTTTTTGAGCATCTAAACTTACATAGGTGTTTTTTGATTTCTTATCAACCCATTGACTGTCTTTCTTTTTCTTATGTGTAGCCACATATAATTGGGACAACATCACTCTCTTTCAGGTGCTTTTTTCCTACAAATATAATAATCATTGTTATAAAATTAGCATCAAATCATTAATACTACAAAGAAAAATATTTTATAGCTATATAAATTAGAACTTACCAATTTTGTAGCATGTAAATGTGTGGGAATAGATCCTCCTATATGAAGAGATGGATTTGCCAATCTATTATTTGAATTGATTGTTGAAATCTCTTTGGATTTTGGGGTATTCCAATACCGCACAAGTTCATTCCAATGAGCTCCACTTATCCAATCGGGAACATAATTTTCATTTTCCCTATGCTTTTTCCTTTCTTTACCGAGAATATCACTAAGTCATCTAGAGCTAATGGCTTCAAAGGCGTATCTTATTATATTTGTTTCATTTTCCTCCCAATGATATAATTTGTAAATTAAAAGTAGCACATAAGCTCAGAAGTTACAGAAAATAGTCTAATAATAGAGTAGAGAACAAAGAGCAAGCAATATAAGAATACACCAATACATGCACACAATATAGGCAATGAAGAGAGAAAAGCAGCTGAAATATATCAAACTCAAGAGTTAAGCACTTATGTTTGAATGTTAGTTTCACTTTATTTACAAAACAAAATAAACAAGAAAGCAAGAAATCTTTATATTCATCAAAATATCACATGCTAGAAATCTTTGACATAAAAATGAAGAGATTATATATGTTTGATGAAGTCATGATTTTGGCTGCAACTTTCAGGTACCAGAACAGATTTATTATGAGATGTTTGTAATACATAAAATGGAATGAAAATGAAGAAGGGAGGGTGCAGTGTTACTACAAGAATGCACCGCATTGTATAATAGAGAAAGCAAGAAAGTTAACTGTTTGTGTAAATGTGTCAAAAAAGTAAATAGAAAAAGCAAGAAGGCACTGCATTGCATAAATGAGCCCTTTTATGTAATGTGTCAAAAAAGTATTGTGGTTACAAATCATTCATGAAAAAATATGAATGATAGCAGGAAAGAAATCTCAATATTTAAATAATATTCCATGAACATAAATTCCTCTAATTTGAAACTCCAAATGTGGTTACAAATCATTCATAACATATAATGGCCTTAAAAGCATATATTCTCACATTTATGAAATTCAACCTAGTCACTCTTCTAATTATCCCACTGCTTATCTTCATCATCCTCACAGGTAAGCACTTACATATACGAACTTAACAAAAGAAATAATCTTTTTAATTAACAATAATTATCGCTTTAATTATGGTGATGATTTAATCAATTGGTTTTTAATATTATTGTAGAAGCCACAAGCTTATTGTGGGGGCTTCTTGGAGCAGAAAAAGGATATGAAACTATTTGTTTTCAAAGACTTATATGTTAACACTGGGAATTTCAAGAAATCAAGATCCTATAGGCCACCAAATGTTGATATATAAGCAAAAATTAGCTGTATATAAGACAAACGGTATATATTTTTGCATGCGCTAGCTGTTGGATTTATTAGAGCAAAGAAAAAGGACAAATAGCAAAGAAACGGTATATAAGTTTGGTTCTAAATTTGACGGTGAGGGGCACACACAAGAAGATCATATATATGTATGTGTATCAATCAGATCAAAGCTCACGTGTGATTTATATATGTGTGTGTATACATATATTAGACTCCTACGTAGATAAAAAAATTAATGGAGCATCCAACCACTTATCTGATCTAAATAATTTAAGGATTTTAAGATCATTTTTTCTCTTCATATGAATGTTCCTTTTAGTTTTGATAACCAGATTCAGTCACCATTGATCAAATAATAGTGAATAACCATAAGCAAATGTCAGCAAACTTTCAAAGTCACAAAAATGAAGAATTAACATGCATTTAGTTCGTCAAGCCATTGGTCTCTAACATGAGATGGGATGGAAGTCTAAATGGGCTATGCACCTGAGAATGCTTTTTTAAATATTCTAGTGATATCACGAACTACATCATATGGGGATAACTTGCAAAATAAAATGCTTTTAAGTTACATTTTGAAAATAAATCTAGAATAGGGATTGAAATTTTTATAAACATATGAACCCCCTTTCCCAACAACACATAACTGTGGTCGAACATTTCCAGCATGTATGTTCACAACTTCTTCTGAATGCTCTTGACTACATGGTGTGCTAGAATTATCTTCACTCCTTTCAGCATGTTTACATCCTCTACCTCATAATATTCCTCTTCGACCTCTTCCTTTAGGCATTGCTATAGAAAAGAGTTCATAAGCTATTAGTAACATGTAAGTAAATTAAAAAGTTAATTATACCATGTGAAAAAAATAAATAAAATAATGCAATAAATAAACATTGGCAAATAGATTTAATACTAATAAGCTTACTAAATTATGTTAGAAAATATACTTTATTAGTTTGATTCTCCATCTTCCTCCTTATACTAGATATTTTCATCATTTTCCTCTTTACTATCTTCCTCTTAGGTCTCAAATTCAGATTCTTTTGTGTCTCTACAACTTAAATTGTGATGATCATCAATTATTTCACAATTAAGATCTTAAACATCCACAAGTTCCTCTTCAAGTTCAATTTCTACACTCAAATGATCAAGCCTATCATTTACATCAAGTTCAATCAGCTCAGACACTTCATCCTCTTGATAAACCAAATCTGGTGAGTCAATCATACTTCTAGTTTTTACTTTATATACAACCCACCAATCAGCTCTCTCCTTTTTTCTACTAGTATATTCAGCAAAATATACTTGTTGAGATTGTTCAGCTAATATGAAAGGTTCATACTTCATAAACCTCCTTTTGTGATTAATATCAACTAGACCAAATTGCTTATGCACCTTCCATCCCTTATTGATAATAGGGTCAAAATAATCACACTTAAACAACACAAGTGTTATTTTTTTTAAACTTAGGTTATGATATTCTAATTCAATTATATCATTTCATAACCCATAGTAGTCATTCTCCAAATCACCACAACACTTTCCTTTAATGCAAACACCACTGTTCATGGTTGTTTTATTTAAGCCATATGCCATTGTATGAACTATGTAGCCATTGACATTATATTGATGCCATGTATGCATTTCTCAAAAAGGACCAGAAGCTAAGTACTTCACTCTACTATCAAGTACACCATTTTTTGGATCAAATACCTATTAAAAGCAAGGGACATAAAATAAAAGTTAGTGATATAAGAAGTAAAAATAGTGTTTTAAATGATATATTTTGAAATTGACATATTTATTTAACCACTTTGCAAACTCATTGTTTGTCTTCCTCTCAATCTCTTCCTCAGTTATATTAGGATTTTTTACCACCAATTCATCTTCAAAAATCCTACATTTTTCATATAGGCATGTCAATTTCATATACCAAGATATTTAACTAAATATAATATTTGATTCATGCGATACTCTTACTTCAAAAATAGCTCAATCTTAACACAATTTAAAAGCACATATATTGTAGCTACATTGAATTCCTCATCACTTAAATGCCTTTTACGCATCTTTCCACTAGCCTGACCCGGATATATAAATATTGAGAGGCATCCATCTAGTGCAGTAACCTCACCACCATCATCATTTCTACCTATTTTGCTTAGCTTGGTTTCAATGTGTGGAAGAAAATAATATGAATAGAAGTTTGAAATTTCTTGTATTAAGTAAGCTTCACAAATTGAACCTTCCACACGAGCTTTATTTTTTACCATCTTTTTTAAGTCATGTAAAACCCTACATAAATGCATTATATAAGTCATTTATAATAGATTGACACATAATATCACCATATTTTTCATATAAATAATTTGAACATCTTACCTCTCAAATGGATACATCCATCGATATTATACCAGATCACCAACCATTGCTTCGTATGGAAGAAAAATTGGTAAGTGTTCCATAGAATCAAAGAATCCTGGGGAGAATGTTTTCTCTAATTTACAAAGTGTGACAACAACATTCTCTATTAGCTTTTGCATTTACTCTACTTGCAACATAGTTGAACATAAATCTTTAAAAAACATGCTAACTTTTGTTATGACATTCCAAATTGCCTCTGGAATTAGGTCCCTTAATGCAATTAGTAGCAACTTCTCCATGAAAACATGACAATCATGACTTTTCATTTTTGATATTTGAAGAGCTTGAATGTCAACACGTTTAGATAAATTTGATGTATATCCATCAAGAAGCCTTAAATTTGTAACCCATTCACATACCATCTTCTTCTTTTCCTTTCCTAAGGTGTAAGGTGCTATAGGCTTGTTGATCTTACCATTAACATTTATTTTCAACCGATAATCTAGACGATTATAATACAAAGAAAGATCTTTCCTTGCATTTACATTGTCTTTTATCTTACCATTTACATCTATGACAGTGTTGAATATGTTGTCAAACATATTTTTTTCAATGTGCATCATATTAAGATTATGTCTTATAAGATTTGTATGCCAATATGGCAACTTGCAAAACATACTCCGTTTGGTCTAATTGTGTTTGTCCCCAAAATCTAAAAGCTTGTTTGTCCCAATTTTTTCCATAACAGAAGGAAAGTGACACACTTTTCCTAAAACTTCTTTACCTGATAATCTTCTTAGAAGAGATGACTTCTCAACTTTACCTTTTTTGAATGATTTCCTATCCTTTTGAAAAGGATGTTCACTTGGTAAAAATTGACGATGACAATAAAAAAAAGATGGCTTCCTCCCTTTTCTCAAGTAAAATGCTTTGGTTTGATCCATACATATAGGGCAAGATAAAACACCATGTGTGCTCCATCCAGATAGCATGCCATAAGTAGGAAAGTCATTTATAGTCCACATAACAGCAGCTCGTAATTGGAAGTTTTGTTGCCTAAAAAAATCATATGTTTCTCCACTAACCTCTCACAATGTTTTCAACTCTTCTATAAGAGGTTACATGTATAAGTCTATATTTTGACTAAGGCTCTTTAGACCAGGAATGACGAGAGTTAAGAACATGTAAGGGGTACTCATGCACATTCTCGATGGAAGGTTATATGGTGTGACAATTATTGGCCAACAAGAATAAATATCTGACAGTTATCCATAAGGACTAAAACTATTAGATGCAATAGCCAATCGAACATTGTGAGGTTCTACAACAAAGGAAGGATGGCATTGATTAAAATGCGTCCATGCTTCCCCATTATATGGATGGCTCATCACCCCTTGCTCTCGATGAGTTGTTACATGCCATGTCATGTGTTTAGATGTTTTTGATGATATATACAACCTTTATAGTCTAGGGGTGAGAGGCATGTATCATAAAACCTTATAAGGTATATTATGCTTCTGTTTATCACCTTTCTTCCTAGGTTTATAACGAGGATAACAACATTTGGGACAAGTGATCTTGTCTTTGTGTTTCTTATAATAAAGAATACAACCATTGACACACATATGTATCTTCTCATACCCTAGCCTAAGCTTACTAACCATCTGTTTTGTCTTATACAAGTCATTAGGCAACTTTGCATCTCCAGGTAAAAGTTCTTTGATTAGTTGCAATATGCAATTAAAATAACTTTTGCTCAAGTTAAATTGAGATTTGATATTCAACAATATCATCACTGCGGACAATGTAGAATGCATTTTACACCCATGAAAAAGTGGCCCCATTGTACCTTTTAACATTTCATAAAACTTCTTAGCCTCACAATTAGGAAGCTCTTCCTTATCTCTAAGCATTTCATCTCCAACAAAGATCCCATCCCTATCAAATACATTTAGACTAAAACTAGGACCAGCAGCTTCTAAAACCATCGTACGATAAGGATTTATAATCATCACACTTTCCTCACTCATTTGAGAAGTACAATTGATATTACATTTTGCCCTATCCATAACTATGTAAGATTCTCCATGGGAGACCCATTGATAGTACTCAGGCATAAAACCATGTTTATAGTGGTGAGTTTTGACAATATCTATTTCAAAAAAGTGTCAATTATAATACATTGAGTAAGGACATCTTATCTTGCCATCAGAAACAAAGTCATCTTGACATATTGCAAATTCTAAGAAACCATCTACGCTACTTACAAATTCTTCTGTTACCCCTTTTCTACTTTGATCCTTTCTATTATACATCTAAATTCTATCACCCCTCATGCTTTGTACATTATAAAAGAAATAAAAAGAGTGCTTAGAGAATGTGCTCTAACCATTTCACTTAGATCCAATCAACCTAACTAATTTTTGTGTATGAACAAATATAAACATACAAAAGAAATATAATGACAAGATTATAGAGGATGTGGCTTATCTTACATATGAAAAGTTATTGCTAACATTACAATATATTTGTAACTCATATGAAAAGACAAGTATTAATTTATAGAAGATTGCTTAAAGAAGTCACAATTGGGAAAAGACAAGACATAACAAGACATATTAATGATATGACAATGAACTTTTACACCTTGAGTAACAAAACAAGAGTAACTTGCAACTAGATGAAGTTAAAAAAATACTTAATTCATCATCTCCAAAACTCAAGTTATAACAAACTCAAAATGCTATTATAAAAGTATGCACTAACAAATAAGAATTTATAAAACCTACAAGAGCCAGTCAAGCATGCGAAATAAATAATTTTTTATTAGAAGTATTAATATAGTGAGCCTTGAATATTAACTCTTCGAAGAAGCTGATCCAAGATCTTAAAGTTTTGTATTTTATTATTTTACAGTCTAGAACTCCAATTTGCCCACTGCTAAAAGGAGGTAAGCATATTGATTTCATACCAACATGTAGTTAATGTTCATTGCTACTTATATTTTGCTAATTGAGAAATGCTTTTGATATCTTATATTTCTCAACCATATTGTTTGTTTTATGTACTGAATATATCCAAAATGTAGGAGGAAGACTATGAATATTCTTAAGGTTGAGGAGGTTTCTATTTTCTCACTTGCAGTAAGGTTAGTCTATTTGGCATTTGCAATTTTCTGGGCTACTACTCGGTGGGAATCATATTCATGTGTTGGGCAAGATATTCTTGTAACTTTCATTCTCAGTAGCTACGAAATGTTTTATTGGAGGTTTTATGTGGTACTTACTAACAAAAGGTCAATCTTTATTGATACTAAATCAAACACACACAAAATTAATTATTTACTTCATGTAGTTTTAATCCAATTCTAACTTAGCGCTTAACTTATAATTCATTGTAACTCAATTCTTATAGTTTTAACTTGATTATAACCCAATCCCTAAATTTTAATTCTTATCAATTCTTATAATTTTAGTTACTATCTTTTAAAAAAATAAAATTATAAAGATTAAAAGCATTTTAAAATTGTATTCTTCACAAAATTTGTAAAGATTAAAAGGACTAAATTATAAACCAAAATTACAACTGACTTAATGTTTGTTAATATATATGTATAATATCCTCAATATGATTGAAGAGTGATGCACTTTTCCCTGGTTGTATATTGGCAACTGATATAAGCTAAAAGCTCAGCAAATATCACCTCACTGATTTTATTTATTAAATTATATGATGTACTAATTAAAATTATCAATTAAATATATTATGATAAAATAATTATTTCATTTGATAAAAAATTAAATCAATAACAAGGTAGAGAGGTGGCGTTTTCAAGCCCAAAAAATACTACCTTATGTTTTTAATTATTAAGTAATAATATATATTAATAATTAATATTAACTAAATAAATTTTAGTAAAATAATATTTTATAGTATAAAAAATAATTAAATATTGAATGAAGAAGAGAGGTGGCATTTCCAAACTTGGAAATACCACCTCTCTTCATTTGTTTTTTAAATAATAGATATACTATTTAAAATTTTTAATTTAATAAATTATAATAAAATAATTTTTAATATAATAAAATAAGATGTTAAATCATTAATAGAGTAGTGAGGTGGTGTTTTTAATTGGAACTGCCACCTCTCTACTTTTTATATGAATAAAATATTAATTCAGTAAAAAAGAAGAGAGGTGGCATTTTTGCCACTCTTGAAACGCTACTTTTTATTATTTACTAAAATTTTAAATAAAAATAATTTATAAGTAGTAGTATTTGAAATAAAAAATGCCACCTCTACTTTAACTTTAATATTAGTGGCATTTTATTTTTTACTACTACAAAATATATGCTACTAAATCTCATTTCTGTAGTAGTGCATAGCTACTTAACTTGAGGATATTGATGGGCAACGAGTGTAAACTAAGTTGGGAGAGCCACCAACCACAATAGTAGAGAGGAGCTTCACTACTTCAATGTTAGTAGATTTAAGAGTCAGGGGAGCAAAGCCATTAAGCTAGGGATCGAGTTTGTCAGTCTACTATTCTTCAAAGATGAAGACTCGAAGGCTTGAAGAGTGAATCTAAAGTGAATGACTGAATTCTAAATTCTTATTTTTGAAGATTTTTTAAGTTTTTAATTTTTTTATAATTAAGTTAAAAAATTAAAAAAACTAAACTGACATTGTTTTAGGGGTTTTGATAGGAAAAAAATGTGACCTGGCCAACTTAGCAACTTATTAGGTTAGCTGAATTACCCCCTGCTTGACCTCGAGTTAGCCAAGTTAAATTAGGTCATTTCCAGATTAGGTTAAATGAAAACTCGAATTGGTAGAAAGGCTGATTCACTAGTCAAACCAGCTAGTTTGATCTGATTTTTTGTTCCATGCTTTTACTTGTTCTAATTATTTTAATACTCATTACCAGAATATTATCATTGTTTCTTCAAGAATTTATCTCTTTACCCTCAAATGTTTTTTTTCTCAAAGCCACTTTAGGAGCTATTTGCTTTTGTCATTATTACTGATAAAAGCCTTTAGTCATTACAAGAATTTATGAAATGAATAATGTTGCATTCTAAGTTTTCCTATTAGTAATTATTAGTGTTTTCAAGGGTAATTTAGTCAATTTAAATAAATTGTTGATTTAGCAAGGTTTATAGGAGACTAATATGGTTTTTGAATCCTTGGACAGCCTTAAAAGAGGGCTAAGTCGATGTTTGAGCAGGCCATGGCATAGAAGAGAGTTTAAAATTTTGTGAGACTTTCTATGCCATGCACCGCGGAGGGCGTGTCAATGCGTCATGGCACATGTGCAAAATTTGCACTTATCAAACACGAAAAACATATTGGAAATAGAAGGAAGAAAGAGGGATAATAAGAGAGCGATGGGGAAGAGCTTGTGGTCTGCTAAGGCACGATCCCTAGGCTACTTTAGAGGCATTTAGAGCTTAAATCACCGTTGGATAAGTTGCACATTCCCTCTTCTCCCTCATTATGTGAAAAAATCTGTACATTTGGGGCAATAGGGGCTTTGATTTTGATTCCTTTAGGTTTAGACCAAACCTATTGGTTTATTTAAGGTCTTGGGAAGGTAAATCAAGCCTCTAACTATAAGTTTATGAGTTTTGTAGTGATTAGGAATTTTTAGTAAGGGTTTGGATGAATCCTAAGTATAATTCAATGATTTTGAGACAATGTGGGACATTGGTTAGTGAATTTGGTGTGTTAGGATGTTTAATAGGATGGTTAGAGTATTTGGAAATGGTTGATGTTGTGAAAAAAGGAAATTAGGTGTTATAGGCACTTAGAATCTAGTGAATTCAGAGTTAACCAGAGTGATAATTGATGATTGTCACTTGATTATGTAGATTAAGTGTTGCTCGAGTTTTATCGTACATAGAAGCTAACATTGAGCCATGGTAACCATTTTGTGTGATAAAGGGTTGAAGTAACCATATAGTTTGTTGTGTTTATTAACTATTATAACTGTGTAGAAGTAAATATAAATGATAAAGTTGTGATTTTGAAGAGTTTTGTGCATAATTTGATATTGTAAATGATTTTAGCATGAAAATTAATTGGTAAAAGGTTATTGATTTTAATTGATATGTATATACTATGTATATAAATTTTTGATGTGGAAATGTAATGAAAAGTAGTAGAAATTGTGAAAGAGCATAATCATAAGGGGTGGGAGTTCACTCGAGATATGTGGGGAACATGTGTGTGTGGCGACATGTGAGTGAAAAATTCATATGGTCAGGCTGGCACCATAAGACATTCGGTGCAACATTATATGGGACTGTTATTATGAGATATTTGAGTAGTGTGGTAACTCCCTAGTACCTATTAGGGTGTGATTAGGAGTCAACGACGCCTCTCTCACAAGTGTGTGAAGAGGAAAAACTCATAGTCTGTCGGTGGGTTAGATTACCTTTGGTTGGGTGTTTCTACCATCGAAAGTACGCTCGGGTCAACAAGTGATTGATTTATGAGAGCCTATGATTTTATGTCAGGGAGCATTGGAGGTTTGATAGTTAGATGGTCATGCTAGTGTGAAATTATGTGGATTTGTTGTGAAAAGATGCACTTATCTCATAAATATGGCATACTTGTTATTACTATAGTTTTAATACTTTATCATGATTATTTGTGGTAATAAATATTTGATGAACTATAATAGTTACTAAGATGTTTATCTCACATCGTGGTTATATTTTACAAGTGAGGGCTCCGGTAAGGGCAAGGGAAAAGAAGGGGCGTTTGAAGAGTGAAGAGTGTCATTGTATAGCCCTTCCCTTTCTTCTTTGGATATTGTAATGAATATTGTCAATATATATATATATATAATGCCAACTTAGGTACATGATATTATTTTGGATATCACTTGTATGAATTTGTTATAAGTGTGCGTATCTTGGTCCAAGTTTAATGTGTGGATTATGTGTGTGTGTTGGGCCAAGTTACAATTACAAGTAATAAATTTGAAGTGAATTATGTGCCTAAAATAACCAAGATGTGTGTTTACTAAATACAACCCACCCCTTTGTGTTATTTTAAAATGAGGGTTTGGTGGTCATTTTGAGTGTGAATGCTTATTGGTGTGATATGAATGAATTTTTATATTGTGTGTGGTCCGTTTGAAGTGGTCAAGGTGTCTCTAAGGCTAATGGCATTTGATATTATGAGTTGGACATCTTGGTGTATGTCTTGAGGTGAAAATAAACCATTTTGGGTTCGAGTGTTTATCTTTTGAATGGATGATTGTTTGAGTAAGAAACTAGTACCATTAACTAGAAGACTCAAAGAGCTTCATGTGGATACTTGAATCGCCCAAATTAGATGTTAGATAGCGAAATGATGAGCTCTGAAAGTTCGGAGGGTTGTCATGACAGCAATCTGCTGTCATGACAGTAGGTGCGCACTGCAGCGCGGGGTTGTTGCATCGCGGCATATGGGGCTTTTGAGGGACTCATCCTTCTATGACATCTGTCATGGCAGACAGACCAGAATTTATAGAAGAATGGTGTTTTAACCTAATTTTGACATGGTTTGTTTTTCATGCTTTCGCATTTGCTATTAATTAATTTTTAACCATGGTTTGAGCTCAAACAATATTTTAAAAAGGATTTTCTTAGGATATCAGTGTTTTAAACTAATTTTTTTAAACCCTTAGGTTGTGATAACTTTTTTATGAGATTTTATTTAGTCCTAGTTATCACAATAGTATGTGAGTATTGTTCTGATAATGTCAAGGCGGACATTACAAATAAACTTCACCATTAGTATTGTGACTATTGCTAAACAACTTTCTTCTTTATACCAGAACTAAGATAGTTTTAAGAATTCACTACTACAAAAGATGCTTTCCAAGGTGCTTTCTTTTGCCACCCATATAGATGAGGTCCTATAAAGGTGGCCTATAGGAGCGCTTTTGGAGGGAAGCACTCCTATATACTATTTACCCAAATAGAGTGGATTCTCTCTATTGAGTGAATCCCTCCAAACATTTTTTTATTTTTTTTATTTTGGATTCAATACAACAGTACCCTTTTCTACGTTTAACTCATCACATGTAAGGAATATTTTAGTTGAACATTTAGATAGTAATTAAAGGGTTCTTGAATTGGTAAGAACTTAGATTAAAAATAGGAATGAGGATCCTCTCTTGAATTGGTAAGAACTTGATTGAGGATTAAGAACTTGGATTAAAAATTGGTAAGAACTTGGATTACAATAGGAATGAGGACTAAAATTGGTAAGAAGGAGTTGGAATCCCTCTATTAAGGGAATGCCCCCAAACATGTGCATGTCATTAAAATATGAAAAAAATTTATCACTATAATGCTATGTTGGCGACTAGATATGATACATTAGATATTAACTTCAAGAAAAATGTGAATGATTATCATGCTAATGAATATTCATCCTTGCTTTCATCCATAACACCTTCGTCAGACATGGCTCATCTTCCTGATGTAATTAGAGATCAATTTATATATTATATCCTAAATCTTTAGTTATTGTAAAATCGATGATGTTTAGTATTTAAGAATTATATATTTTTCTTTTATTAAATTTATTTAAAATTATATACATTAGTGATACATACTAATGAGGACTACTACAATATTCATTAGAGGATGATGGTGAAACTTAACCTTTAGATAGCTCTTTTGTGTGGTCCTTGAGAAGTAGCACAATGTAATACTCTAATTTTTCAAACCAAATTATTTAACCCTACCATGGTTGTAATTAAATGTCTACCATGGTAATTAAAATCAAACTTATTTTTCAAAATGCTTACCATGGTATAAAGTGTCTATCATGGTAGAAAGAAAAAAAACTATTCTTTGAAAATACTATTATGGTAAAAAAGAGTTTATGATAGTAGAAAAGAGTTAAACCAACTATAACAAGCTAGTCCAAGTCTAGATAAGCTACTCATTAATCAAATGAGGGTGTACCATGTGGCACCAGACAAGTTTCCAAACAATAAAATTTCCAAACACCATTTTAAAGCTCAACAAGTCATGTGTACAATATTTTCAAACAATAAAAAAATTTGAAAAAGTAAATAATGCTTCTAAATATAACATTGCATATCGAACGTATTGATACATATAGATTTTTATCCCACTAGCAATAAAATTTTCAAACAAATATTATACATTTTCAAACACAATAATTTCCAAACAATGCTCAGTCTCATAAAAATGCAACTAAATCACAGAGTACACACAATAGAAAATTAGTAGAGGTTACCTATGTTTCTAGCAAGTAAATTTCCCCAGACAATCTATTTCTCACCATAAAAACTTTCAACACCATAATCTACACATAATATAGTATTAAAGATCATGAATGCATGTGTTTAAACATTAATCACACACTAATCCTAGGGTTAGATTAATTAATTTCATGAACTCAACACTTTTCCACATATTTAATCCCTTAAACTTGCATCTCATCATCACCAATACACTTATGTCTTACTTATTTAGGCTTTCCAACATTAAATCACCATAAAAATCCATACAACTAGTCAAGGGTTTTGGATTTAAACACCCCATTGCCATAGAACATTATCAAACCTACCTAATTAGTACTTTTTTTCTCAAATGAACCTTAGAATTTGTACCCAATAGTTGGCACCTCATCCCAACACATAGCTCTAACATTTTTCTAGCCTGAACTAGATTAAGAAGAGAATTGATGGGTAAAAGGAGTTTAAATAAATTATCTTAGCTATTTAGGAGAATAAATATATGCCTTAATGATGACAACCATTAAACCCTAGTAAAGCCTTCAATTTTTACACAAAACCTCACTAAAATCTCCTTTTTCTATTTTATTTTTGAATTACTTATTAATGTTGAAAATTCTAAATGTGTCATAGCAAAATGTCATGTGCTATAGCGCATGGTGTAGTAACAAGAATCTCACTTAAGTCTATTATTTTGGGCCCAAACCATATTTTGGACCTCTAATAACACACAAATCCTAGGTATAATTTAAGTCATATTCAAGTGTCCAATCATCTAATTATTTCAAATTAAACTTAATCAAACATAATTTCCTCAATTAAAACCTCAAATTAAAAATTTAGAATGTTACATACAACTAAACCAAAACTGTAACATCCTAAAACTTCAAATCTAAAAAAGTTGATTAATTAAGGGATAAATTAGTTAATAATATGATTAATTTATTTAATTATATTTTTGGGTTGCTAATTGGATTTTTAGGTCATATTTGGCTCTAAATTGAGTTAGGATGAAAATTGGATCAAGTTGGTAGGCATTGGGGGGAGCAAAATTAACTTGTTGCTTGCTACGTCGTGAGCCGCGGCTTGCGTGGCGTGTGCTGCGGCACACGGCATAGCAGGCAACTTAAAATTTCATAAATTATCAGAAATTGATAGATTTTGTGATGGGAAACCTAGAGCACGAAAGGAGCAACGTTAGGCACTACTAGGGCATCAATTTGGGAGGATTTTAAAGATAAATTGCTCCTTCAAACTCTTAAGTAAGTTTCCTACCCTTCTCCTCTACCTTTTCATCTCAGTTTCCATGGGATTTAGAAGAGTAAGAATTTAGTCTGATTGAATTAAGCCATGAGTCAATGTTTTGAAGGTTTTTATTGACTCTAAAGGTTTAATTTAGGTTTATTGATCTTGGATGTGTGGTAATAGGAAGCTACTTTCTTGTTTGGTGAATTTTGGATCAAGCCCTAACTTGATCATAGGGTGTTGAAGTGTAATAAGTTGAGATATTAAGTTTTATATTGTGATAGAGTAGAAGGAGGCTTAAAGGGATTGCGTGAACAAATTGTAATCTTGACAAGCCTATTTATTGAGAATTTAAGTGAGAAGTGGGAGAATTGGGAGGTTATTGGTAGTTAATAGTGCTTGTGTTAATTAAAACTTAACATATAGTACTTGTTGATGTAAATTGTGGTGTGAGAAGACTTACCTTGACACAAGAAGAAATTTAGTACCACGAGTAACCCTTTTAATAACAAAAGGGTTGAGGTAGCTAGATAATTTGCATTATTTATTATCTTGTATAAGTTATTTTCAACTTGATTTTCTATGAATTGTTGAGTATATATGTATAAATTTTTTAAAGGTTAACTATTTTAGAAAATGAGTGGAGTATTGCTTTGTGAAATTCTATATTTTTGAAGTGAATAGTAAGATTTGTTACATTTGTTTGAAAAGTTGTTTATGCATGGTCAAGTGAAGATATGTAGTGAAATGTGGCATATTAGAGGGTGGGAGGTCATTCTAGTGAAGATAGTGAAGATTAAGTCCATAGGTCATTCTAATGGGTGCGGTGTTGGAGACTTACTCTACTTAGTATCCAAAAGGATTCGGAGTTAGAAACTATGCTCCTTAGCATTCATAAGATGCGGTGTTAG
Source organism: Prosopis cineraria (assembly GCF_029017545.1). Classification (NCBI taxonomy): domain Eukaryota; kingdom Viridiplantae; phylum Streptophyta; class Magnoliopsida; order Fabales; family Fabaceae; genus Prosopis; species Prosopis cineraria. Next base: position 16,495,698 of record NW_026555343.1, on the reverse strand, counting down.
AGTAACAAAACCCTAATTACTTGTAATAGGGGGAAACAGTAGTCCAGAAGTGGTTTAGGACATCTTAGCCAGGTAGTCCTACCATGGATGGTGAGCTTGGGGACCATACATGTGGTTTGGTTCTGTGAAATAGCCTACTGGTTCAGTAGGGAGTATTGGAGGACCGAATGGTAAGGGATCATGCATGTAATTTGTGGTGATCTTATATTATGTGATTATTTTACTTATTTTAATGCTTGCTTATGACTTGGCTTGTTAATCAATAAAGTAGATTATCTTAGTTATTAAGATTTTTATCTCACCCCGTGGTTATCATTTTATAGGTTCTACCAGTGAGACTGAACCAGGGAGGGAATCGGGCAAGGGCTAGCATACTTGCTACATTCTCATTGTAAAGCCCGATTTCATTTTGAATCGTGTATATAAACCTATATGAATGATATTATATGTTGTCAACTAAGAATGCATATCATTTTGATTGGTTACACTTGTTTCATACTATGTTGTTTTGTATTTTAGCCCAATATGGTATATGATGTGAATATATGGGAATTTTTGTGGTAATGGGCTAAAATACCAATACAAATGTAAGGAATGTTTTATCTATGTGGTGACAATGTAATTGTAATGTATTATGTAGCAATAAAAGCCAAATAGTGCATGTAGTGTTGATTGTGTGTTTTGGCCATATTAGGTAAAATGGCCATTGAGTGGCCAAATTTTGTGTTTGGTATATTTTTGTGTTTGATTGGTCACTCAAGTGTATTTTGGTCCATTGGACTTGGTTCAAGCCTCACAATGGGTTAATGATATAAGTTATGAGTTTTAGGTACTTGGATGGTTGAAAATTTCTTTAAAAACTGACTTTTACATCTAAGTGTTTAAAATTCTCATACAATGTTGGATCGTAACAAAACTTATACCATTAGTTAGCTTATTGAATAAGCTTCGCGTAAGCGCTTGAATCACTCCAATCGAACATTAGATGCAAAAATGGCACGCGTTTAAAGTTCGTCCAGAAAAGCTGTTATGATAGCATTGTTGTCATGGACACGTACGACATGGCGCATTTCACGCAAGCCACGACGCATGGTAAAGTGAGCAAACTTGGCTTTTTATGCCACATGCTGTAGCACATGGACTACGAGTCACGATGCATGGACTAAAACACTCAAAAATGACATTTTTGGCCCTGTTTTGAAGTGTTTTGCTTCCCAAAACTTTTCCATGCTCCCAATACCTATATAAATCATTAAGTTTGAGCTTAAACTATTAATTTAAAGGGTTTTTATGGGATCCCAAATATTCTACAATTATTTCTAAAGATTATTAGTTTTATCCCTTATATATATAATGTGATATTAGGAGCAAATACTTGCTTCTAATTATAATTGTTTGTTGTGATTGTGTAGTGAATTTTGGTTATGTCAAGGTCGACATTATAAAAAATCTTACATAGTTTCTCTGAGAAACACTAAGAGGTCTAAAGGCCATGTCTAGGCCTATAAGTAAAGTCACTATTGAAAAACATTAGGGGTTGTTCATCTTTACTCATATGAAGGATCCTATCTCTTAAGTATTTCATGCCAATTTTCATACCGAGTAGAGGTAGAAATTAAAGCTTTTCCTGGGAGGAAGGAAGACATTAGTAAGCCTACAAAAAGCTTAAGGGGAAACATTCAAGAATTCCTAAAAAGAAACAAGATGGATATCAGGCTATCATATTCTAAATGATGTAGGTCAGGTCTCAGCTATCATATTCTAATTGCACAGGTCCCATACTATCATATTTTAATGAGGAAGATCCTAAGTTATCATATTATAATGACATAGGTCTCAAGATGTTATATTTTATTGAACCTTGGTTTTGATAATTATAAAACAGAGAAGTGTTTCTTTTACAGATGATTATGTGTATTTGAAAAATTGAGGAATTTAGGACTGTGAGCTTAAATCTCTGACTCCTATCCTAACTATGTCCTTTCATTCTATTTTTTTCATATAAGTATTGAGATAAGTATTTCACTATCTCAATTCAATTGAATAAGATCAGTCTATGCTTAAAATCTATTGAAAGAATAATGTTAATTTTTCTTGCTTATACTGGTATGAATTACTCTATATTAGTATCAAGGGTCTCATACCCTTTTATGTGTGGTCATATTAGAATGAAGCTTCCTTCGCCTACCTCAAGATTTTATATCTACATCTTTTTACTCATACTAGTGTCAACTTTTTAATGCCCTTATCTTTTGCTTCATACTATAATGAGCCTTAGCTTCACTGTTCATTGCTTTATACCAGTACCAATGTGCTTCATACTTGCATGAAGTCCATTCCCTTATGAAACCTCTTCATACTCATATCAAATGTACCCAAACATTATTTTTTATGATATTCATTATGGCATGAATTGCTTAATACCTGAATGAGTTTCAAGCTCTCTTACTCATATTCATACTAATACTAATGCCTTAATACCAGTATCAACTTGAAGTTATTAGCTCTATTTTTTGTATCCTTAACAAAGCAATCTGAAACTCACTTAAATACTAATTCTTTTAGCTTCTTTGAGTTGTGTTCATATTCCTACTTATCTAGAATCATCTTTTAAACACAACCATAGGTTAGATTAAAACACTCAATTATTGATTTCTTTCCATACTTGGATTAAATTTGCTCTGCTAGTATCAACCTTCTTTGCCTTTTGTAGGAGCATTTAATGCATATAATTGTTACTTTTCTTAAGTCACTAATAACATGCAAACCCACTAAAAAGCACTATATTGTTTTTTTGTCTGACAAGAAACTTAGAAAGAACAAACATGGAGTATCTAACGAATAGATTAAAGAGTCTAACGAGTCTTTTTCAAGCATCAACTATAAATACAAGCATTTATGAAGATGAAGAGATGATGAATCAATAAGTTAATATTAGATCTACTTTATTTACTTGTTCAGCTACTTTTTGCTATAATATTAACTACTCTTAAATTTCATTGATTGTATATCCACTCTTAAAGAGAGCTTTTAATAGTAGTAGTTCATTATTGAACCTACTTTGTTCAACCCTTTTTTTATTCTCTTAAAATAGAAGAACTTAAGTTCGAGGAGCTTAAGGGGACTTGAGATTACATTTGTAAGATTCAAACTCAAGGAGGAGTCTGAATTATATTGTGGCAACCAAGAGTCTGGATTAATCTTAGTGAAAATAATTAAAAATCTCAAGTGTATCTTGATAACTGGACATAAGCTTAAGTGGTTAGGGCTGAATAAGGATAAACTCTCTGTGAAAGCTTCTCTACTCTTTACTCAGCCTTGTTTGTTGATATCATTCTTAACTTATATTTAATTCATATATTATTTTCTTTAAATTTTACTTAGCCTAATTCACCCCCTTTTGGGAGGATTTTACAATTAATATCATAGCCAAGTTGCTTTAATTTGTCCTAACAAATAGAGTTAAAGATCCTACTAATAGCAAATTTTGTAGATGATAATCTCAAAGAAGGATTGTCTACTACTAGACCATCAATATTCAAAGGAGAAGATTATCCCTTCTAGAAGAGTTGGATGATGATGTATTTGGAGGCTTTTGAGACAAAGATGTTAGATATCATCACTAAAGGCCCTACATTCCAATGACAATTAGAGACGATGGGCTAATCAAAGAAAAAGGAAAAGATAAATGGAGTAATGAAGATAAGTGACTCATCAACCTCAATGCTAATGCTGAGTTACAATAGCTTGTGCACTTAATCGTGCAGAGTATTATTGAGTCACACATTACACACGGCCAAGGAGATGTGGGATGCATTAGGGCAAGCTCATAAAGGAACTGACAAAGTGAAAGAAAATAGAAAAAGCAATCTCATACTTCAATATAGTGTAATATCCTAGGAATTTTATGTATAATTATAATATTTTGTTTTAAATGTATTTTAGTAATTTTGGAGTAAATATAACAAGAAATAAGAGCTAGCTTGGTGGAGACAGTACAGCTATTTAATTAGGAGGTCCAAACTTCGAACCTTAGGCAGCTCAAGAGCAGAGATTTTATTCTTTTTTTTGCTTCAGCTCTTCCTAAAATTACCATTATGCCCTTCTTTAAATCTAAATATATTTCTTCCTCCCCTTCTTCAATTATTCCAGACCGATCCAGAGGAGAGAGATTTTAGATTTGTTTTCTTTCCTTCTTTCGTGATTCCTTTGCACCTTTCCCTTCTTTCCTTCTATCTTCAACCACCGACAGTGAGTATAGCTGCCACTGCTTCATTTGTCTACCACTGACAAGAGCCAGAACTCGGTGATTTGCTGCTATGTGTTTGTGAAGATCTTTTCATTTCTCCTATTTTTGAGCCCACTGTGAACCACCATCTGAAGGTGTTAGTTGTGCGTCTGTTCTCTTGCATGCGCGATCTTGATCTCTGGTTCAGCTACCATCTGCGACCTCTTCTCTTCCTTCTCTATTCTTTACTGTTGTCGATAAGAGAACTGAGATGTAATGCGCTCACTGTTGCTAGTCTACCATTCTCACAGCTCGTGTCTGCTTTACTTCTTGATCCTGAATATCTTTCTTCCTTTATTCTTTCTGTTCGTGAATGGTAAGCAAGGAAAAGAGCTGATTTGAAGTTGTAAGAGAATTGATTTATAGGTTGGAGGCTGAGTTGATGATGTCTGTTTTCCCCCTATTCAGCCAAAGTCTCATCGCCTCCTCTACTACTAACTTCACTGATTATAGGTAGGAGATTCGAGTCTCTTCTTTCTGCTTGTTTTCACGATTTTATGGTTGAAATTAGTGGTGATTGAGACTATAACTTTTCTTGGTGCTGCTTTGCGTGATTGATGAGGAGGGGAATTAAATCAAGTTTAAATTTTTAGCATTTAGAAGAAGCTAGTGTTGTGAGTTTAGGTTCTAATTGAGTTTAATATGATTATTGGCTACAATACTGAATTTTAAAATTTTAGGAAAGTGAAATCAAAGAGGGAGAGATTAATATTAGCTTAACTTGGAGAGTCTTGCTTGACTTGGAGATGAGAGGCAGGGCTAACTCAAATTTTAATTAGATGAGTTTTAACTTAACCATTTTTTAAGAATTTGAATCTTAAGTTATTGTGTGGTTAGTTGAATTTTTAGAAGTTTTAGGTTGTGTAATTTATAAATTTATAATTATAGTGGTGTTTTATTATTTAATCTTAAGAATACATTTAAGATGTTTGAGAAATTGGTGAAAGAAGCATGATAAATTGAATTGTGAGTGTTTGAAAATTTTGCACACAAGGTATAAGAAATTCATATTTCATTTAAATAGTAGTTATGATTAGAGTGATATGAGGTAAGTTGTGAAAGTAATGATGTTTGGAAAATCATTAAGATATGAATTTTGATTTTTAGAATTTTAAGTACTTCCAACTGGTGGGGATTGTGCTGGTAGTGAAATAAATTTTATGTAATTATATGAAGTAAATTAAAGTTCATTGATGCATATTTTTATAGGAGGTGTGGAAGAAAAAGATTTTGATAGAAACTAAAGGGGAATTTGCATTTTTGGAATTTTTAGGTGAGTGGATAACATCTCAAATAATTTATTAGCAAAGTTTCTTTTCATTAAAGATATTGATTTCAACAATTCAACATTTTATCTATTTATATATGTGTGTATATGTATATATTTCATAAGCATTGATTATTTCTGTTGATTGAATAACTCTATTTCCCGAAGTCATGTTATTTGCTTACAATATTGTTCAATTTTTTTTTACAAGTTCCAGTAATCCTTTATTCAATAAGGACAATCATGAAAATTCATGAAAGAGTTTGTAAGTTTTTACATTAAAAAGAACGGGTGTTTACATAATTCATACGAGTCTGATATGGGGAAGAAAAAATTTTAATTCGATAATGATTTTTTTTGCATGTTTGAAAATTGATTTTTAAAGGAACTTTAGACAGAACACTGGTTGTTAACGGTAGTTCTGTTAACCCTTGGCGCGCCATGGTCAATTACTAGCTAGTTTGATTTTCGCGAGCTCTATTCTCACATCTGTTATTTATAGGTATCGTACTTGCATCTATTTCGTGGCTATGACCATGTCTGGTTAGTTACTCTCGTGGAATATGTGTCCATGTCTGTTTCGTGGCTTTAACCGCATTTGGTTACTTACCCTCGTAGACTATGTGTCTACGTTTGTTAATTGTTCTAAAGAGTCCCTATAAACATGAACTTGATTATTTAATAATTTTATAGTCTAATGATTTTAATTAGTAATCTATTTATAATTATCCATTTTGTTTATTTGCTTCTTTGAAATCAAGTGATAATATTTGATATGATTGTTTAATGATTTAAGATTTCATTTAAGGTTACATAGAATCCTTTTATTTCAAATTTATTTAAATTTTCATGACAATCGTTGTGTTTTTAACTTTCTTTCTTTTCATGTTTAATTAATTATTTATTTATTTTTGGGAGGTTATTCACTAAAAATAATTTTGGTCTCAGATAGCATAGCTGACGCTGAACCACCAACTAGACATTAAAGAGTTTATGATTGACTAGAAGTGGAGAAGCTAAGGATTTAACTTTCTCTTGATGTAAAGTTTTAATTATAAAATTTTATTTTGTAAACTTATTGTTAGGTGCTCCACATAGTTTGTCGTTAGGTTGTTTATGTTGTTATATATTTTGTCTATTGGCTGGAAGGAGCTTTGCTCCTAATTGACTTGATGTTTTTAGTAGAAACATTGTATTATAAAATTTTCAGGAAATCCTATTTATAGAGAAAGTTCTGTCGAAATTTCTATAAAAATACTGAAACTTTTATTTTAGGAAAACATTAGTAAAGGTGCTACAAATTTCAAGTCTAATTATATTTTACAAATAAATATTAAATATTAGATTAAGGTTTCCTTTATCATGGCTTAAGGGATGTATGATTATGTATACATCCTATGCCAATCATGTCTAATTTTAGGATGTGACAATGAGACATTCAAAATAAGGGATAGTGAAACCATCAAGGAGATGTAGATAAGGTTCACACACATCATAAATCATTTGATGAACCTAGAGAAGATGTATACTCAAGCTAAGCAAGTGAGGAAGATTCTTAAAAGTCTTTATATAGAATGGCAACTAAAGATCATTGCAATTATAAAGGCACAAGGCATTTTAATGAGATCTATAGCAGCTCTCTTTTGGAAGTTTGGAAGAACATGAATCCACCCTCTAGCAATATAAGGAGGATATGAACAAGAAGAAAAAGGGGATTGTTCCAAAAGTTGATAAATAAGAAAAAGAAGAATCTAATGAGAATGAAGAATTCACTATGATGGTGAGGTGCTTCAAAAAGTTTTACAAAGGAAAAAATTCAAAATAGGGTCCTTCAACAACAAAAAAGATCAAAAGAAACCTCTCACTTGTAACAAATGTAAGAAACCCAATCACATAAAATGGAATTGCCCACAATGGTAGAGAAAGTAAGAGAAAGCAAAGAAGAATGAGAAACCTAAAAGAAAGAAAGCATTTCGCTACTAAGGGTGATAGTTCATTTGAGGATGAAGAGGAGGAGGAAATAACTAACTTGAGTCCAACTGCATAGAAGGAAGACGAAGATATGCTTGAAGTTTAAAAGCAATTAAGTTTCAAGCTTCATCTATTTGATTTCATTGATATTCATTGGTATTTGCAATATTCTTATCAAAATATTTCTTACAAAGAAAATAAAAAGTTGATCTAATTGGCAAGAATTTGGCTCATATAACCTATAAAGTCATAGGTTAAAATCCCATTGTTGATGTGATGATTTTGTTGGTAGGTAATTTGTAAGTATTTTTATAAGCACTTATTGAACCTAGAAGCATGCTCTGACCTTGATAACTAGCCAGGACCTAGCTCTTGTTAACAATAGGACAAGAGTAGCTCATATAGATTAAGAGAGTAGGAGAGAAAGGAGGAGGAGGTGAGGATATTTTCTTAGAAAAATATCATCCAAAGACTGATGGAGATGTTTTATATCAAAGAAGAATCTTAAAAATCTGAAATTCACTACACTCATGCGCCATTTGTCTGCAAATAAGATTTTTTGAGAAAAGACCTAATTGCCCGTAAATTTTAATAGAGTTTAATAATTTAATGGGTTGTTAATTACATATTATTAGTTGTTGAAACCTGAATGGATGTTTGTTTATGCAGGACCAATACTTATATAATTAAACCTGTACTATAAGCTTTTGCAACTTATTCTTTTATGAATGGATTATTGTTAATTATGTATGGTTACTTGTCAAAATTTGAATTATGCTTAGACGATATTTTCCCTATTTTGTTCAAGGATAGAGTTATCTAAATCTACAATAACTGAAAACCCATACTAGAAGGGGACAACAAACCAAGATAACCTAGTAAAACCAGCTGGTTAACTAGTTGTGCTAGTCAAGAAAAAGAAAAGGAGGAAGAATCCAAAGAAGGGAAGGAAAAGATAGAAGACAAAGAAAAAACAAAGAACACAAGAAAAGGATGAATAGTGGAGGCACTTCACAATTCACGACAATAGTAGCTTTAAATGATGCATCCTTAATAGCGAGGGCACTTCACAATAATAGCAGCTTCAAATGATGCATCCTCCTTAGTATGTGGCCTGCCTCAATAGAGATATCGCTATATCATTACTATATTTAAGGAGGGAGATATTGAGTACTTGAATCTACAAACTGAGAATCAAAAGACTAATGAATTGAAAAGTTAACAACAACAAAAGGAAAGAAGATTATTATCCTCTACATGGCTGGTCCTCTTGACCTAAAATAATAAAAAATAAAAAAAAACTCCTATACATTACACTATGATTGATTTATACTCTAGACCACTACATTATATTGGGATATTCGCTACTTTGCAGCTTTGTGGTTGTCATAGACTTTTTATTTTATTTATAAAATTAGAAAGTTAGAACTTGGTTAACCTTCTCTTTCCTAATTATATATACCTTATTTAATAAAGATAAAATCTATTAATATATCAAATATGAATTGATTTGATTTGATATGGAAAAAAAAGCCCCGCATTGAATGGAGTTGGATTAAAGAGCAATGTAAGTTCAAAAAAATGTATAAATTCAATGGATTAAGATGTGATAGTATACTCTCTTATATACATTCTTTTGGAACTATTTGATAGTGTAGCTTTGTTCTCTCCTCTTTTGAGATACTCCCTAGATCTATGTAGTTTAAAGAATAATGTTTTGACTAAAACACCCTTATTTGAAATGCACATTTAGTCACTTATTTTTAAGGATATTTTAGTCATAGCAATAATTTGTAAACATAGAAAAAGGACCCTAATTCTTAAATTCAATTTCAAGATTTTACAGTCTTCAATGGTTAGTGCTAATTTTTGTAGGTCCTTATTTGTGATTTTTCCCTTTAATAAATTCCATCAAAATTTTGTTCTCCTTCCTAGATGTTTCTTCTAAAATTGTTTTCTCAATCTTAGACTTATTTCTTGAGGGATCCAACTTACATTCTCTCATTTTATTTATCTATTTACTTGATAAAAGTAAAGCATTGAAAATCATATCAGTCATAAAACCAATCAAAGCATCAGTTTAACAATTAAGAGTCAAAATCATGGTCATACCTATCACAAATAAAGCATTTCATTGAACAAGTTAATGCACTGGTTTAATAATTTACTAATTCAACCAATTGAGTCAACCTAAATTCCAAAACTATGAATAAAATATTCCTTTTAATTTTATTTTGACAGTTTAAGTTTTTTTATTAAAAAAAATAGCTGACCTCAACAGAGACAAAGAAACCACTAGCAGTAATTTTCTAGTCCCAGCAAACTCTAGAGAATAGAAATATGGACCATGAAAAAAGAAAAAAAGGAGGCACTACTATAGAAATGGGTATATATGACGGGCCTTATTGGCGATTAAAATTATAACCGTCTAATAAATTAAAATATTAGATGGTTCAATAAATAATTATCCAATATAAGAGATATATTGGACGGTTATTTTTAAAACTATCCAATATATGTTTGAATTTTTCAATTTTCCTATTTTTTTAAGACTTTATTGGACGGTTATTATGAATAACCATCCAATAAAGCTAATGAATATTAGACGGTTAATATTTTAACCGTCCAATATGTGCATCATATCATCAGTTCGACATCCCTCTTCTCCATTCCAGATCTGATTTCTTCTGGTCTTTTGTAACATCCCGAAATTTTAAGACTCGGATTTATAAAAATAAAATAAAATAAAATATCTATAATTAAATTAAATTTAGAATAATTTGATAGAGTTCTAGAGTTTGAATTTTACTAAGCAAAAGTTTAGTTTTATTTGATTTTTAACTATGGAAAAAATTACCAAAGTTGACCCGGGCTTTTGTGCAATAATAAAAAATGTTGGGTCCTTTCTTGTAATTTGCCCCAAAATGTTTTAGCATTAGTTTTAAAGAGCAAAACAGACCAGAAATGCAGAGAAAATGAACAAGGAAAGAAACGCACAAATGGGGGGGAGAGAGAGAGAGGAAGAAGAGAAGATAAAGGGAGGGAGTTAGGCTTGGATCTAGGAGTCTTTGCGACCGTTGCGAGCTCGGCTACACGATAGGTAAACTCCCTACTTCAATCCTCTTCTCTTTCTCTTGATTTTCTTCAATTTTTGGAAGAGGAAATTTTTGGATTTTAATCCCAAAGGCTTTATTCTTGTAAGCTTTCGTTTCTTTGGATCCTAGGGAGTATGTTTTGAGTTTCTATATAGTGATCTAATATTTTGAGTGGATAATTGGATGAAAAGAGGTGTTCTGGGCACAAAATAAACCTTGAGAAATTGGGTTTTTGCTCTTCAATGGTTTAAGCTTATTGATTTAGTTATAATTTTTCTATTTGAGCCCAATAAGATTTAAATTAAGGTTTGGTTTTCATTATAAGGGCTAATGGTGAAAGCTGGTGACACTAAGTGAAGGTTTTTAATCGATAAAAAATTATATAAATTGGAAATTAGCCTAATGATGGCTAATAAATGGTTTTGGTGGTTAAGTAATACTGTGTGAATGTTTGGTTTAATATATGGACCATTAGGGTGGATTATGACTCATTGACCCAAGTTGTGTGGTATGAGTTATAGTCTTCATTAATGCTATTTGTCATGATAAGTGATGTGGATCACTTATATGTTATAGAAAATTGTTGGTGGAACTTATTGAGAAGTAAGGAATAAGCCGAGCCCTATTTTATACAAGGGGAACCCTTTTGGTACCAAAGGGTTGAGGTAACAGGGGAAATTTATATTTTTTATTACTCTGTTTTAGCTATTTTTGAATAAATATTACTAGCTATCATGCATTACATGTTTTAAAAGATTAAATGTGCTTTATAAGGGGTTATGGGGTACTAATTTGATTATAGTGCAAATATGTTTTCTAATTGTTTAATAACAATGTTTTTATGGAAACGAGATTTGTTTACATGCATTTTAATCATAAGGAATAGAAGTTGCACTTAAGGAAATGTAACTAAGTAAGGTACCTTAGATAGGCTTAGGAATCATTTAAGGGAGATTTATAAATGTTATACTACCTTAGAGTGTTGAAGTGGTCAATACTCGGAAAAGGTAGACAAGAGTAAAAGGCATGATCGTGGTGGGAGTTCACCAATGAGAAGGTGTGGATTTTTAATATTTTATGGCACACTGTCAGTACTCAATGTTGTCTTACGTATTGTGGGCTCAGTGCACTAAAGTGGTTAGTGTATTGAGTATTCGATACCTCTCAGTGGGGGAGGGAATCTGACATATGAAGTGTGAGGTTGAGTGCCTAGGCCAAGGTAGCGCTCACATGGAGAGTAAGTCAGGCTGGCTCTAGGAGGGAGTTAGCTTTGACTGCTCAAGATTCACGTCGAAGGGGCATAGGCGGCTCGGTGGATTAGATCATGCCTCAGATTATGTTTTATGCATGTGGAGGTATAAGTGGGTATAAGGTTTACCTGCGAGTTAAAGAGTGCCAGGGGGCATTCTGTTGGTCATGAAAGGCCATACCGGCCTAAGTTATGCATTCATGCATTTTAAATGGCTAAATTATATACTATGTTGAATTTATTATTCGTTTATTTGATTATGGCTTACTTTGTAATAATCAATGTAGATTTCGCTGTTACTGAGACTGTGGTTGTCTCACCCCTTTCTTTTCAATATTCTAGGTCCAGGTGAAGGATCCAGTAGTGGACGGGGAAAGGAGCAAAGCTAGGGGTTTGCTTGTGATTTGTAAAGAACTGCAACCCCTTTCTTTTGAGCAAATATATTGTAATGTATTTAAGATTAAGGTGCTAATAGGATATGATTATGTATGTGTGTGTGAATATGTGTAGATTGTGTGCTTGTGTATGAATTTCTGTCTGTTTGTAGACTTGTGGCTAGGAAACTTGGTTATGGTGTGTGGTTTTGATGAATTTACTTAGTAGACCAAGTTTCTATTACAAGCAGATATTTATTTTGATATATATGTGATTTTATAAGCAAATGCAAAGTGGTTGCATTGCAAATGATGTGCTATGGGCAAACATACACCTTGGATAGAGAGAGTGGGTGCGTGGGCCCCACAAGGAGCTCTGAGCCAAGTAAAAATATTTAGTATATGTATTTATATAAATACATGGTATTTAGATTGATTTGTGACCACTCTTGTATGATTTGTGCATTTTGGGGGTTTATGGTCCATTTTGGGAAATGGCACCCGGGTGGTCAAATTTTGATGTATGGGGGTTTTCCATCATTTGAATGTTTTATTAGGTGCTTTTAGTCTTATTTGATGTGTCTAAAGTATTCCCACAGGTTTGTGACCATTAGGATGAGATTTGGACAATTTTGAAAATGGTTTTTACCAAAAAGCTGCACTTTTGCATCCGGGTGTCCAAATCTTAATCCGACCGTTGGATTTCTCTAAAATTTGGGTCACAAGTAAAATTTTTTATAAGCTTCGTGTAGGATTTGGAATCATGTCGATCGCATATCAGATAGAGAAATGGTGCACTCCAGAATTTGATCTGGAGGTGCTGTCATGACAGCATTTCATTGCTGTCATGACAGCTATAGTAGTTATATTGTAACCTGCATAAAATTCAATCTGTCTGTTGGATCTTTTCAAAATTTGGTATGCTAATAGTATTCTTAAAAAGTGACATGTGAGCTTTGGAATAACTCCAATCGGAGGTCGGATGATGAAATGGTGCACTCCGGAAGTTGGTCAGGAAGTGCTGTCATGACAGCTTTTTGACAGCAAAATTGACCAAATTTATAACATGTTCAATTTTTAATCCAACCGTTGGATCTTTTTGAAATTTGGTACACTTATAGTACCTTTTGAATGTGACGTGTGAGCTTTAAAATTTCTTCAATCGGAGATCGAAAGACAGAACGGTGCCGTCCTGAAGTTGACTCAGGAGGGCTATCATGACAGCAATTTAATGCTGTCATGACAGCATATTTTTACCCTTCTTTCATCTAACTTGCTTCCGTGCGCTATAGGTAGAACCTATAAAATTTTTTAAAGGCTTTAAATGTTTCATTTGCAATTGTGTATTTGCTTAGTGATTTAAATGGTTTGTTTCCTAAGTTGGTTTTAGGATTAATTCCTTAACCACACTTATTTTATTTGAATTGTGTGATTTTTGGATAACACTCGGGGCAAGTGTTAAGTATCAGTTTTAGGTTTATGATTCCTTTTTCCTACTTAGCACCTTAAATACATTATTTTTTTGCTCTGTCCCTTCTACCACTAACCTGGACTAATATTGTTTTTCTTTCTCTGGCTTGTTCCTTTAGGAGGGGAGAAAGGTCCGTATGCTTGTAGCCGTACACCTTTCAGTTCTAATATGGCTCGGAGGGGAAGGGGTAGATCGAGGAATGAGGAATGACCACCACCTCTACCTCCTCCGCCTCCGCCTCCGCCTCCACCTCCACCTCCACCACCACCACAGGGGACGGATGCAGTCATGGCTAGGCTGCTTGAAGTTATGGTGGATATACAGCAAAATCTTAGAAGTCATACTGTTCCAGATCAGCATGTTGACCTAAGTGCTGGGTAGGGATCTTCTAGTACTATGGGAGCTCATGCACCAGTTGCTAATAATCGAGAGGATGACATATCCAAACCTTAGAAGGAATTCTCTCGCTCTAATCCGACCACATATGATGGTAGTATGCTTGATGGGAAAGCTGAGGAGTGGTTGGATCGGATAGAGCAATTATTTACTGTTGTGAGGTGTACATCTGAGCAGAGGGTTATCTTGGCTACGATGCAGCTTGTTGGTGAAGCCAAGCATTGGTGGGATTCTCTTAAGCCCACAGATGGAAGATCTATGTCTTGGGCTGAATTTAAAGAAAGATTTTATGATTTTCACTTTTCACCAGCTTTCAGAGATGAGAAAGAGGCAGAGTTTCATGCATTTCAGCAGGGGGACTTAGACGAGGAGACTTTTATGAGAAAGTTCAATCAGCTGTCTAAGTTCTCAACATATCTGAAGGCTTCTAATGATAGCAAGTGGAAAGCAAAGAGGTTATTAGAAAAGATGAGGCCAGAATACCGCCAGCAGCTATCTTTGTTAGGCGAGGCGACATATGATGAGATGTGCAATCGTCTGAGGATTGCTGCTCGCCGAGGCCGAGACACAGAGAGTAGCCAGAGTAGGGTACACGAGGTCAATTTTCTTTTAGGTTGGCTCCTACTGGTGGTGTATCCAAGAGAATGGGTTTTAGCTCTGGTTCTTCTTCTAGTGGCTCCTTTAGAATCGGGTCTTCTTCTGCTTCTGGTAATCAAAATTTAAATAGGGGTTTAAGATTTCAAGGTAATCCGGGTGGTAATATGAGATCTGGGGTTCTCGTTTCTCTGGGAATGCTCCAGCACGTTCTTCACAAACCAATCAAGCCCCAATTCTAAGCACAGCGAGGTCACCTTGCAATAGACATGGTAGGGTTCATTTTGGTTGTTGCTTTGCTTGCTACAAGTGTGGAAAGTTAGGCCATTTGATCCGTGACTGCCCTGATTTACATGAGAGCTCGGACCGGAGGAACGTGATTCCTGGTAGAGTGTATACAGTATCTCAGGAGGAGGCTAGGAAGTCATCGAATCTAATCACTGGTATGGTTTCTATCTGTGGCCTCGATTTAGAAGCTTTGTTTGATTGTGGTGCGACGTATTCTTTTATTTCTGTAATGGTTATGCCTGTTGACCAGTTGCCCCATGATATAGAAGCTTCCTCTACTTCTGGTTTGGTTGGTCGATCCAGCGTGGTATGTAGGACTAAGATGACTTTTAATGGGCGATCGACTTGGGTGAATATGATCAAATTACCTATGCAAGGGATTGATTTAATTATTGGTATGGATTGGTTGACAGCTTATGGTGCTGTCTTAGATTGTGTGGCTAAGACAGTGACTTTGGTAGAAGTACCGGAGGTGATCGAGGAATACCCTGGTCATTCTTGTTTTCTTTCTTCTTTGCAAGTTGAAAGGTTGATTGAGCAGGGTTGTGAGGCTTACATGGTAGTGCTCGCTACCCAAGGGTCTGAGACAGGTATAGTGGATGAAATTGAGGTTGTTAGGGAGTTCTTAGAGGTGTTTTCTGAGGATTTTTCAGGATTACCTCTAGAACGTGAGGTTGAATTCTCGATTGACCTGGTACTGGGGACTCAGCCAATTTCATAGGCTCCCTATAGAATGGCTCCTTCAGAGTTAGCTGAGTTGAAGAAGCAACTTGAGGAGCTGTTAGATAAGGGATTTATTAGACCTAGTGTTTCTCCTTGGGGATCTCCTGTCTTATTTGTGAAGAACAAGGATGGTAGTTTAAGATTGTGTATCGATTACAGGCAGTTGAATAAGGTTACGATGAAGAACAAGTACCCACTGCCTCGCATTGATGATCTCTTAGATCAGTTGGTTGGTGCCACGATTTTCTCTAAGATTGATTTACGTTCAGGGTACCATTAGCTGAGGATTAGTGAGAAGGATGTGGCGAAGACTGCTTTCAGGACTTGATATGGTCATTATGAGTTTTTGGTTATGCCATTCGGGCTGACTAGTACGCTGGCAGTTTTCATGGACTATATGAACCGCATTTTTTGACCTTTCTTGGATTAGTTTGTGGTAGTTTTTATTGACGATATACTAATCTACTCTAAAGATGAGGAGCAGCATGCCAGACACTTAAGGACTGTCCTAAGTTTTCTGCGAGATCATAAGCTATATGCCAAGCTCAGTAAGTGCGAGTTTTGGATGAGAGAGGTTAGGTTCTTGGGACATAATCGGCAAATGGTATTGCAGTTGATCCATATAAGGTTGAAGCAATCATGCAATGGGAGAGACCAAAATTGATAACTGAGATCCGTAGTTTTTTGAGATTAGCAGGTTACTACCAGTGTTTTATCAAAGGTTTCTCTCAGATTTCTATGCCTTTGACTAGACTCACAAGGAAGGATAGGCCATTTATCTGGGATGATAAGTGCGAGACAGCTTTTCTTGAGTTGAAAGAAAGGTTAACAGTAGCTCCAGTGTTGGTGATTTCGGATCCTCAAAAGCCCTATGATGTGTATACTGATGCCTCTCATAAGGGTCTTAGTTGTGTTCTAATGCAAGATGAGAAAGCAGTGGCATATGCATCTAGACAACTTAGACCGCATGAGGAGAATTATCCAACACATGATCTCGAGTTGGTTGCGGTGGTCTTTGCGTTAAAGATCTGGCGTCATTATCTTTATGGAACAGAGTTCAGGGTCATGAGCGACCATAAAAGTCTCAAGTACCTGGTAGATCAAAAAGAGCTGAACATGAGACAAAGACGTTGGATGGAGTTTCTTAAAGATTATAATTTTGAATTTAAGTATCATCCGGGGAAAGCAAATGTGGTAACAGATGCTCTTAGTCGCAAGACCTTACATATAGCCTATTTAATGGTTCGGGAGCATAGATTGATGAAATCTTTGGTTGAAACTTCTTTGGGTATGACTAAGTTCTCTTTGAATGGTCTTAATACTATGGTTATTTCTAATGAATTTTGGAAAGAGATACGAGATGCTCAGCTTCAAGATACAATTTTGTTAAAAATAAGTCAAGACATCGAGAATGGTGAGATAATGAACCATTGGTTTAGTAATGATGGGTATGTGGTTTTCAAGGATAGGGTGTGTATTCCTAACAATGAGTCTATTCGGAAGAAATTGTTGGATGAGGCACATCGAAGTAGCTACACCCTTCATCCCGGTGCTACTAAGATGTATCATGACATGCAGCGTCATTGGTGGTGGCCAGGTATGAAAAAGGATGTCACAGAGTATGTTAGTAAGTGTTTGACCTGTCAAAAGGTCAAGATAGAGCACTAAAAGCCATCGGGGTTATTACAGCCTTTGGAGATTCCTAAATGGAAATGGGAGAGTATTTCAATGGATTTTGTATCTGGTTTGCCGAGGACCTAGGCTAGTTTTGACTCTATCTGGGTAATTGTAGATCGTTTGACTAAGTCAGCACATTTCTTACCGATCAAGACCACCTATACGATTGATAGGTATGCTGAGATCTACATTAAGGAGATTGTGCAACTACATGGGGTACCGAGGGATATTGTTTCAGACCGTGATCCTCGGTTTACATTGAATTTATGGCAAGCTATGCAAAGGGCTATGGGCACAGATCTGAAGTTCAATACGTCTTATCATCCACAAACGGATGGACAAACTAAGCGGACAATCCAGACATTAGAGGATATGTTGAGGTCGTGTTCCCTAGAGCTTCAGGGAAGCTGGGATAAGCATTTACCTCTGGTAGAGTTTGCTTATAATAACAGTTATCATGCCAGTATTCAAATGGCTCCTTATGAAGCATTGTATAGAAGACGGTGCAGATCGCCTCTTTGTTGGTATGAGTTGAGTGAGAGGACAATAATGGGACCAGATATGGTAGATGAGACCACAGAGAAAATCAAATTGATCCAACAAAAGCTTCTTACGGTGCAAAGTAGACAGAAAAGTTATGCAGATAATCGTCGTAAGGATCTGTCTTTTAAGGTTGGGGATCATGTCTTTCTCAAGGTTTCCCCATTGACGGGCGTTGGACGCTCAATTCGGGCTAAAAAGTTGTCTCCTTGATATATGGGTCCATTTGAGGTTTTGAAGAAAGTTGGGCCGGTGGCTTATCAGTTGGCATTGCCGCCTCGGTTAGCGGGTCTACACAACGTGTTTTATGTGTCACAACTGAAGAAGTACCAGCCAGACCCGTCGCATGTGATAAAACCTGAGGAGGTTGAAATTCAAGAGAATTTAATCTACCGAACTGAACCAGATTGTATTGTGGATGTTAAGGATAAGCAGCTCAGAAATAAAACAATCTAGTTAGTAAAAGTGATTTGGAAAGGGATAGCTCCGGGAGATGCAACCTGGGAGACTAAGGATCAAATGAGGAAGGAATATCCACTGTTGTTTCCCTAGGTATGTTTATTTCTTTAGTTCATGTATTAGCTTGGATTTTGGGGACAAAATTCTTTTTAAAGGAGGGGAGAATGTAACATCCCGAAATTTTAAGACTCGGATTTATAAAAATAAAATAAATAAAATATCTATAATTAAATTAAATTTAGAATAATTTGATAGAGTTCTAGAGTTTGAATTTTACTAAGCAAAAGTTTAGTTTTATTTGATTTTTAACTATGGAAAAAATTACCAAAGTTGACCCGGGCTTTTGTGCAATAATAAAAAATGTTGGGTCCTTTCTTGTAATTTGCCCCAAAATGTTTTAGCATTAGTTTTAAAGAGCAAAATAGACCAAAAATGCAGAGAAAATGAACAAGGAAAGAAACGCACAAATGGGGGAGAGAGAGAGAGAGGAAGAAGAGAAGAGAAAGGGAGGGAGTTAGGCTTGGATCTAGGAGTCTTTGCGACCGTTGCGAGCTCGGCTACACGATAGGTAAACTCCCTACTTCAATCCTCTTCTCTTTCTCTTGATTTTCTTCAATTTTTGGAAGAGGAAATTTTTAGATTTTGATCTCAAAGGCTTTATTCTACACGATATGATTTGTGCATTTTGGGGATTTATGGTCCATTTTGGGAAATGGCACCCGGGTAGTCAAATTTTGATGTATGGGGGTTTTCCATCATTTGAATGTTTTATTAGGTGTTTTTAGTCTTATTTGATGTGTCCAAAGTGTTCTCACAGGTTTGTGACCATTAGGATGAGATTTGGACAATTTTGAAAATGGTTTTTACCAAAAAGCTGCACTTTTGCATCTGGGTGTCCAAATCTTAATCCGACCGTTGGATTTCTCTAAAATTTAGGTCACAAGTAAAATATTTTATAAGCTTCGTGTGGGATTTAGAATCATGTCGATCGGATATCAGATGGAGAAATGGCGTACTCCAGAATTTGGTCTGGAGATGCTGTCATGACAGCATTTCATTGCTGTCATGACAGCTACAGTAGTTATATTGTAACCTGCATAAAATTCAATCCGTCTGTTGGATCTTTTCAAAATTTGGTATGCTAATAGTATTCTTAAAAAGTGACATGTGAGCTTTGGAATAACTCCAATCGGAGGTCGGATGATGAAATGGTGCACTCTGGAAGTTGGTCCGGAAGTGCTGTCATGACAGCTATTTTAGCTGTCATGACAGCAAAATTGACCAAATTTATAACATGTCTAATTTTTAATCCGACCGTTGGATCTTTTTGAAATTTGGTACACTTATAGTACCCTTTGAATGTGACGTGTGAGCTTTAAAATTTTTTCGATCGGAGATCAAAAGACAGAACAGTGCCGCCCTGAAGTTGACTCAGGAGGGCTGTCATGACAGCATATTTTTACCCTTCTTTCGTCTAACTTGCTTCCGTGCACTATAGGTAGAACCTATAAAATTTTTTAAAGGCTTTAAATGTTTCATTTGTAATTGTGTATTTGCTTAGTGATTTAAATGGTTTGTTTCCTAAGTTGGTTT